>NC_140592.1:448309386-448969802 GCF_964204655.1 Triturus cristatus
CAGAAAAAGGTCATATAAATTGTATTTAAAAGCAGTATTGCATCTTGTGACATTCACCCATACTACTAGGGTCTGAGGTACAGTTTATTATACCATGTTTTTTAACATAGTGACTTGCTGATTGAAATAAAATTGACTTGAATGACATTTTAACATTTAATTTGATTAAGTTAAAACACATACTTTGCCCCACAGGATTCCAGGATACCATACAAGACAATATTAAAGATATGCATAAATAAAAGTAGTCAATGAAAGAAAGCGACATTGTTGTACGTTTTCAGATTCAGCATTTTCTTTAGTTCTCCTCTGACAGCATTTTCATGCCGAGCTTTTTCTTCATAGATCTGTTTTTTTGGAGATTGGCAGCTGTTGGGTCTTGTACAAGGGTTTCGTAAACTTTTTTAAAAAAGATAACAAAAGCATAGATTAGTACCTTGCTTCTATTAGACTGGCCTGCCTTCAAAACTCAGCAAATGTTTTTACACCCAGCATGATAAGATGTTATGGGTATAAGGGTTCATAAGTTAACAGTACGTGTACTTTGCTTAGGGAGAGCTTGTGTCATAGGTGCAAAAAGGAGCATCAGTACAATTAAAGCATTTATAGGCTTATAGGTAACTAAAGAAGATCTCTCTCTCTGAACTAGACGAGTGATGGGCCAGAATGTGGCAAGGCCAATAGGTCTCTCCTATGCAAGAGCAATTGGCTTTGCCAATATGTTTTAGTAGTGTTGTACACCAGAGTGGCTGCTCTTCAGTATGGCTCAAAGTTAGTGTGATAAAGGAGAGTGGCATGGTGTTTTGTTAAGTGGAGCCGAGTTGAGTCCAGTGTTATGGAGTGGCATGCAGTAGAGTTGAGTGGCGTGGATAGGAGAGGAGTGACGTGGAGTAGTATGCAGTGATGTGGAGTGCTTTAGAGTGGAAGGGCTTCGAGTTGAGTGGAGCACAGTGTCAGAGCGGAGTAGAGTATCGTAGAGTGGCACAGAGTGGCATGAAGTGGTGTAGAGCAGAGTGGAGTGGCATAGAGGGTAATGCGTAGAGCAGAGTAACGTACAGTGGAGTAGATTGTCATAGAACATAGTGGAGTAAAGTGGCCTAGACGAAGCGTCGTAGAGTGGAGTAGTGTCGTAGAATGGCACAGAGTGGAGTAGACTGCTATGGTGGCATAGAGTGTCAGTGGGGCAGACAGTGGAGTAGAGTGCTATGGAGAGGCATAGAGTGTCAGTGGGGCAGACGGTGAAGTAGAGTGTTATGGAGTGGTATAGAGTGGAGTAGATTGTCAGTGGAGCAGAGTTTAATGGGGTAGAGCATCATATAGTATAGTGTAGTAGAGTGGCCTAGAGTGAAATGGCGTAAAGTAAAGTGGTGCAGAGCAGATTGGCGTAGAGTCCATTGGTTTTGAGTACAGTGGTATAGAGTAGAGTGGTGCAGTGGCATAGACTGCATTCATGCATAATAGAGTGTTAGACTGCAGGGTCCGAGAATGGTGCAGAGAACAGTGACATAGAGTACAGTGGTGCAGAGGAGACTAGGGTGGCGTAGAGTGCAGTGACGTAGACTGATGTGGCATAGAGTGCAATGGCATAGAGTAGAATGTTGTAAAGTATAGTGTCGTAAAGTGCAGTGGTGCCAAGTAGTTAGCATAGGTGCAATGGTGTAGGGTGCTCTGAGTAACATGGTGTAGAGTGCATTGGCATAGAGTGCAGTGGTTTACAGTACAGTGGTATAGCATAGAGTGCAGCAATGTCGAGTGCAGCAGCATCGAGTGGTGCAGAGTAGAGGGGTGCACAGAGCATTGACAGAGTACAGTGGTGCAGAGTAGAAAAGAGTGGCGTAGACTGCAGTGACATAGAGCATAATGGTGTAGAGTGAGGTAACATGCAGTGGCATAGAGTAGAATGTTGTAGAGTATAGTGGCGTAAAGCGTAGTGGTGCAATGTAGTTGGCATAGGTATAGTGGCTTAGGGTGCATTGGTTTTGAGTAAAGTGATGTAGAGTGAATTTGGCCTAGAATGAAGTGGTTTAGAGTAGAGTGGCATAGCGTAGCGCAGCATAGAGTGGCGAAGAGTGCAGTGGTATAGTGTGCAGTGGCATAGAATGTATTGTTTTGACAAAAGTGGTGCAGAGTACAGTGGGGTAGAGTGCAATGGAGTGGTATGTACTGATGTGGAGTGTCAAGGGGTGCAATAGAGTGGAGTAGACTTCAGTGGTAGGGTAGACTGTTTCAGAGTAGAGTGAAGCTGCGTGGAGTGCAGTGGTATAGAGAAGAGTGTCTTAGAGTGCAGTGGTGCAGAATAGACTAGAGTGGATTGGCATAGAGTGCAGAGGCGTACAGTGACAAAGTAGATTGGCAGAGAGTGCAGAGTATACTGTTGTTGAGTGCAGTGGTGTAGAGCAGCCTAGAGTGCATTGGAGTAGAGTGGCATAGAGTGCAGTGGCACAGAGTAGAGTGGCGTACAGTGTAGTGGCACAGATTTGAGAGGCATAGAGAGCAGTGGAGTAGAGTGCAGTTGTGTAGAGTAGAATAGAGTGGCATAGAGTGCAGTGGCCTAGAGTAATTTAGTGCAGAGTAGATTGGCGTGTAGTGTGCATTGGTTTTGAGTAAAGTGATGTAGAGTGCATTGGCGTTAAGTGCAGTGCTATACCCACTTATTGCACTGGACTCTACGCCAATGCTCTACACCTCTATAGAGTGTTGCAGAGTAGTGTGGCATAGAGTGGAGTTGTGCAGTGGTCTAGTACAGTGCATTGGCATAGAGTAGAATGGTGTAGAGCAGTGACGTAGTGTGGAGTGTTGCAGAGTAGAGTGGAGTGGCGTGGTGCAGAGTAGAGTGGAGTAACATGGAGTATGCACAGTATGCTAGCCTACTGCCATTAAAGACACCACATCTTCAATTGAAATGACCATTACATTTGCACTCGCATACTGTTTTACTGATAAAAGTATACAGCGCACAATTAATAATGTGTGGAAATGTATTATCCAATGTATTGATTTGATCATCAGCACAGTTTATTTAAAGACATTTACATTTTGTTGTGTGCTAGGAAAACAAACAACATCTGTAGAGCCTTCCTCAAGCAGACTCCCACTAGTCAGCATGAATATCACATAAATAGTCTCACTTTGAAGTCAGAGAAAGACAAACACCAAGCCCCCTGGAAGACACCAACCTGACATTTGACCTCAGTCTTTGACTGCACCGCAAATGCGACAAGATAAGAACAAGATTTAAAGGCCTGTTTACAGAATGGGAGTTCATGGAAAAATACGGTAAACAGGGTTTGGGCAAAGGGAGGGACAAATTCGAGCTAGACAGCCTAAAGCAAATAAAGCTGGCAAATAGAAATCCAGAAAATGTGAGTTACAAAGCCAATGGTAAGCATTGGGCGGAATGCATTCTTAGGCCAACTTTCTGAATGTTTCCAAGCTGAGCTGTCTGGTAAGTCGTGCTGTGACCTAATCTGCGAGTGTGCAGTTTCAATTTTGTTCTGTTTTTCAATTGAAGAGGAAGGTGAAGGATCTTAGCTCTACACCATGGGATGCCATCGTTTTACATGGTAAAAGACACACAATTGATGGACGAAAGGCAGAACAAATCAAAACATTCACCCCCAGTCAAGAGATTTGGGTTAAATCCATCATTCTTTTGCTCACCATGCCACCCCATTTTAGACCTGACCATATGCAAATCAGTCTTGACCCTGTGCCTCATGGGAACAGTCCAGCCCGAACTGCCAAGCCAGGTCCTCCCTGGACCGGAAACAAGCATCCTAGGACCGGTTTCGGGGTTTCACCCCTTTTCAGCCAGGATAGCTTGATTCCAGTGGCACACTGAGCCCAGGACCAATGTCTGGGGATACCTGGCGCACTTAGGGCGAGAAAGCAAAAGACACTCAATTGATGGACGGAATGCAGAACAAATCAAAACATTCACCCCCAGTCAAGAGATCTGGGTTGAATCCATCATTCATTTGCTCACCATGCTACCCCAGTTTAGACCTGACCATATGCAAATCAGTCTTGACCCTGTGCCTCATGGGAACAGTCCAGCCCGAACTGCCAAGCCAGGTCCTCCCTGGACCGGAAACAAGCATCCTAGTACCGGTTTCGGGGTTTCACCCCTTTTCAGTCAGGATAGCTTGATTCCAGTGGCACAGTGAGCCCAGAACCCACGTCTGGGCATACCTGGTGCACTTAGGGCGAGAAAGCAAAGGACACACAATTGATGGACGGAATGCAGAACAAACCAAAACATTCACCCCCAGTCAAGAGATCTGGGTTAAATCCATCATTCTTTTGCTCACCATGCCACCCTAGATTAGACCTGACCATATGCAAATAAGTCTTGACCCTGTGCCTCAAGGGAACCGTCCAGCCCGAACTGCCAAGCCAGGTCCTCCCTGGACCGGAAACAAGCATCCTAGGACCAGTTTCGGGGTTTCACCCCTCTTCAGCCAGGATAGCCTGATTCCAGTGGCACAGTGAGCCCAGGACCCACGTCTGGGCATACCTGGCGCACTTAGGGCGAGAAAGCAAAAGACACACAATTTATGGACGGAATGCAGAACAAATCAAAACATTCAACCCCATTCAAGAGATCTGGGTTAAATCCATTATTCTTTTGCTCACCATGCCACCCCAGTTTAGACCTGACCATATGCAAATCAGTCTTGACCCTGTGCCTCATGGGAACAGTCCAGCCCGAACTGCCAAGCCAGGTCCTCCCTGGACCGGAAACAAGCATCCTAGGACCGGTTTTGGGGTTTCACTTCTCTACAGCCAGGATAGCGTGATTCCAGTGGCACAGTGAGCCCAGGACCCACGTCTGGGCATACCTGGTGCACTTAGGACGAGAAAGCAAAAGACACACAATTGATGGACGGAATGCAGAACAAATCAAAACATTCACCCCAAGTCAAGAGATCTGGGTTAAATCCATCATTCTTTTGCTCACCTTGCCACCCCAGTTTAGACCTGACCATATGCAAATCAGTCTTGACCCTGTGCCTCATGGGAACAGTCCAGCCCGAACTGACAAGCCAGGTCCTCCCTGGACCGGAAACAAGCATCCTAGGACTGGTTTCGGGGTTTCACCCCTCTTCAGCCAGGATAGCTTGATTCCAATGGCACAGTGAGCCCAGAACCCACGTCTGGGCATACCTGGCGCACTTAGGGCGAGAAAGCAAAAGCCACACAATTGATGGACGGAATGCATAACAAACCAAAACATTCACCCCCAGTCAAGAGATCTGGGTTAAATCCATCATTCTTTTGCTCACCATGCCACCCCAGATTAGACCTGACCATATGCAAATCAGTCTTGACCCTGTGCCTCATGGGAACAGTCCAGCCCAAACTGCGAAGCCAGGTCCTCCCTGGACCGGAAACAAGCATCCTAGGACCGGTTTCGGGGTTTCACCCCTTTTCAGTCAGGATAGCTTGATTCCAGTGGCACAGTGAGCCCAGAACCCAAGTCTGGGCATACCTGGCGCACTTAGGGCGAGAAAGCAAAAGACACACAATTGATGGACGGAATGCAGAACAAACCAAAACATTCACCCCCAGTCAAGTGATCTGGGTTAAATCCATCATTCTTTTGCTCACCATGCCACCCCAGATTAGACCTGAACATATGCAAATCTGTCTTGACCCTGTGCCTCATGGGAATAGTCCAGCCCGAACTGCCAAGCCAGGTCCTCCCTGGACCGGAAACAAGCATCCTAGGACCAGTTTCGGGGTTTCACCCCTCTTCAGCCAGGATAGCTTGATTCCAGTGGCACAGTGAGCCCAGGACCCACGCCTGGGCATACCTGGTGCACTTAGGGCGAGAAAGCAAAAGACACACAATTGATGGACGGAATGCAGAACGAATCAAAACATTCACCCCCAGTCAAGAGATCTGGGTTAAATCCATCATTCTTTTGCTCACCATGCCACCCCAGTTTAGACCTGACCATATGCAAATCAGTCTTGACCCTGTGCCTCATGGGAACAGTCAAGCTAACCTGGCTGAAGAGGGGTGAAACCCCGAAACCGCTCCTAGGATGTTTGTTTCCAGTCCAGGGAGGACCTGGCCTGGCAGTTCGGGCTCGACTGTTCCCATAGGGCACAGGGTCAAGACTGATTTGCATATGGCTGGGTCCAAACTGGAATGGCATGGTGAGCAAATAAAAAAATTGGATTTAGGCCCAGACCTCTGTACTGGGGTGAGTGTATGACATTGGTCTGCATTCTGTCCATCAATAGTTCTTTTTGCAATAGTTTTACATGGTAGCATCTTTAGACACAGTCTCTTTGGATTTTGAGTTGTAAAGATCATAGCAGGAAAGACGAGAGACAGGCTAAGGTACAGATGTAGAAAAGTAAAACCCAATAGAATGTTTTACCAGTACCACCAATTGTTGTCAACAGATCTCAGCTGTGCAAACAGAGGATAAACAGTCACGGCTTCAAGATATGGCTTCTTCAAGATGGGCACTGAGGGAGATTTGATGTTTGATTGTGCTTGCAACATGCTTAACTAGAAAAAAGTTTAAAAACTGGTCTGGCGACCAGTATCGTATGAAAAATAGAAGCCTTCATACAGCACTATTACATAGTCTACCAAGCACAGTCTAATATAATGCTTGGAAGACAGTGTACCATCAATGTAGTTCCTTCTAATACAGATTTATGGTTTGAATTATTTTCATGAGACCAGGAAAGACTTGCTCCTTTAGAAACAAGTGGCTGGAAAAGTGGAGAGAGAGAATACAAAACAGCAATGATTTAATCATTTTCCAATGTGATTTGCTAGGGGGGATAACCTATGCAAAGCGGTTTTAAGACTCAAAACAAATACATCACGTATATTACTATTTTTATGCAAACAATACAATATCTTTCACCTGAATGATTGTTACGAGTTGATCCTTGTGCAATGCTTTCTTCAAGACTAACGTATTTGGTACACGGGAGGGTCCATTGGAATCCTTCCGAAGATGCTGCAGATCAGTCTGCATGTAACAACACATAGTATTATCATACATGTCATTATGTATACATACTGTAAAAAAAGAAAAGTAGTGGTTGTGGATGGAGATTTGACATATATACAGAGCATGTGAACAAAATCAGATGGTTAGCACCAAAAATACAGATTGGCCATAATCTATCCATTAAACAGTTTCCGTTTTCAGGAAATCTTTGTTTCTCAAACATAAACTATTAGTACTACAGAAATACTGTCAGAGTTTAAGAGAACAAATATGATGAGAGCGGAAAATAAAGCAAGTCACCTTATGTTCTATAAATGAGCCACTGCATATTTTAGAGAATGCTGCGTTTGTTGGTGCCTTTGAATATGTCAAAAACAGTGCTCACTACAAATGTTGAGTGGTCAGCTAATTTCCATGTCTGCCTCTTAACTGTGCTACCCTGCATTAAAGTTTTTAAACCCATCACAGTTGGTAAACGCAAAAATACTTATGAGCTAAGTGTCAGAGAGTTAAGTGCAGAGGGTTATGTGGCCTGGGTTTAAATTATCAGTTGCCCCTACCTTTTAAGAAGTCATTCTCACCTTGTAAACGTCTCACTTTTGCTTTTATTAATACACGTGTCTTCTCCTCTCAGGCCCAGTCCAGTTTACTGCAAGTCTGGCTACAGGCTCCAGTCTTCTTCCTTCCTCCCTTGATGCTCCTCTGGTACTGCACACTATATGCATCACTGAAGTTTGCTGTGTCTTTGTACGCAGTATCCAACCCCCCATTTGGTACCCCACTCTTGCTGCCCAAACCCCCACCAGGCCTCTGTGCTGGCCCTCCTTACCATGTTCAGGTTAGAGTAGCACATCCATACCAAGATTCTGCTTTCCATTCTACATTACGGAATCAGAACTACAAGTTATTCAATGCAAAAAAAGAAGAAAAAAAAAAGGAGAAAATTACAAAGGATGCTATACTCTTACGTGGATTTGGTGATATTAAACACTGAACCCCACGAATCACTGCCGAGAAGCAGCCGCTGATGGCTCTGTGCAGGTAGAGGCTTAAGAGAAACTGGCACAGCTGTCAGAAGGCCTACAGATAGTATTTGCTTCTGAAAGCGATATTGAGGTGGCCAAACCAATACAAGAGGAGGCTTCAGAGAATCCTCATTTGGGAACAAGATTCAAACAGTGCTCTTAAAGTTGAAGAAGTACTTCGAGGTGCCTTACAGGTAAAAGGAAACAGGCTCATTAGGCTCCTTGGAGGAAGAGATAAGGATGGAATCAGAGCGTCCTGTGTGAGATAAAATAGAACTCTAGTTCCTCAAAAAGGGAAAGAGAAAGCAGGGGAGTCACAACAGCTGAACAGGGTCTCACAAAAGGTCATTATGGGCTACAAGAGGCACTTATGAAAAGAAGAGGTTCTTTAGAAAAAGGGGCTCAAACAGAGAAACCAGGATGCAGGGGTGACCTATGCAAAATGGCTGCAGGGCAGTGTTCCACGGGTGGAAGCGAATGGTCCAGGGTGTCCCTCTGAGATATGAGAAAAGAGGTTTGAGTTATGCTGAATGCAACATAGGCAAAGGTCGAGGAGCTGAAACCAGTTTGCATCCCTCCCCAGAACTTCTACACTGCCTACAGCCAAGCAACGGTCTGCTATTCATCATGCAATTTACGGGCAGTACTTTTGCAACCACTACAAGATTTCACTAACCAACCTAGGTTGGTCAGTAAAATGCTACCAAATACGTTGGTTAGTAAAATAGTGATTCCGAGTAGGTAGTTATCCTACATACATGAATGCTAATAGAGCAGGTTGTGAGCTGGACTCACTCAGACTGGTGGCCATCACATGGATCTTTACCCCTGAGGGTCAACAGACCATAATGTCTGTGATCACCTTTCAATAAAGAAAACTTTAAATGCAGGAACCCCTTTTCATAAAGGATAGGGATGACATTTTTTGTTGTTGTTGAAAAGCCTGAGACTTAGCAGTGGTCTCCTGGACCACTGCCTACTCTCCACTAAACTTGTGTTTTTTTTACATTAACAAAGCGATATATGTCCTTTGGACCCATTCCCTTTGACGAGTTATCACCCCAATTCCAGAGCTGGTAATTTTTACTTCTTCTGCAAACAGGTTACGGTTGCAAAACATTGACACATCACAAATCAATTCAATATTTGGAAGGGATGCTTACAACATGTCCCTTCCAAATACGGAATTGTTATGGGGGTCACAATGAAAACAAGCACTGGCAAAACCAACAGTTGCGCCTATGTGAGAGCTATTGTCTTTGCCAATGTCCTTTAGCCATGTTGTACAGCAGCGTGGCTGCTGTTTAGCTTGGCTAAAAGTTAGTGGTGTGGCGTGGCGTAGAGTAGAGTGGCACAGAGTCAAATGGCATAGGTGGAACTGGACAAAGTGGCAGGGATAGGGTAGAGTGGTGCCGAGTACAGTGGGATAGAGTGACATGGAGTAGAGTGGCGTAGAGTGGCGTTGTGCAGAATGGCATAGTGGCATTGTGTAGAGTGGCGTAGAGTGCCATAGAATGCAGTAGAGGGGCATTGTGTGGAGTGGCATTGTGTAGAGTAAAGTGGGGTAGAGTAGCTTTGAGTGAAATTGTGTGGTGTGGAGTGTCATAAAGTAGAGTGGAGTGGTACAGTAAAGTAATATTGGAAAGATGAAATGCTGAGTTCACCACACAAGGATTCAGACTGCTCCTAAAGCTGTGGCGCTTAAAAAGCTGAGTTATCCCTCACTGCACAGGTTCAACTTCGTATACTGCTATAAAGGGTGTGTTTGGGAACTCGGTGGGTTAATGAGACTGCTGAAAATAATCTCATGTAAAATGCAATTGAGGGTTTTAATCCCAGTATGCATAACTCAGGCTTCCAAATCACACAATATTAGTAGTCACTTATGTGACAATGCTTGTGGTGGTTGGCAGAATAAAGAACTTAAAGAGAGTGTAAGGAATTTTTGCTAAAATAATAGCTACCTAGAAGTTTGGTAGAGGAATGTCTCTTGGTAAGTTTTACGATTATTTCTAGGGTTGCCATCTGGCTAGTTTTGTACAGCATGGCCAGTATTATAATCTCCCTGCCGGTACAAAAATTAGGAAAATCCCCCTTTGCCCCTATTGTTCTTTATCAGTACATACTTTAAACATTAAATTATGTATCGAGAAAACAAGAAGCATGCTGATGCAAAAAAATGAATACAAATTAACAAGGCACCAACTTGACTGCCTCTTTCTTTGCGAAACGCAGCTGAAAAGTCCAAGGTTAAACATATAAATAACAGTCCAGACTCACAACGGAGAGCATCTTCAGGAGGCTCCAACAGGGAGCCGGCATCCAAGGCGGAGACCTCCTAGTCCTGCCGCAACACAGAATTAAATCTGTTTCGAATCCGCACCTGAAAATCAGAAACAAGTTTGAGCACCAAAGCACAAAACACCCTATAATAACAGGGAGGGAAAAAACATACAATTTATGCATAAAAATTCACTTGACAGTGAGAATCTTACCTGTCCCAATGGGTGGAATAATCTTCGCCTCCGTGTTCTTGTTGCAAATGATGTAAAATGTTGTATTCTATGGCAGGACCGGAGGATCTGATTATGCTGGTTCAAAGCTGACCAACAACAACAGAAGAAACATGAATAAAACACTTGAAATACAGAATCGGAAGACCAATCCACAGCTTTTAGAATGTCTTCTAGGCGAGAACCCATAATAAAATCTTTAGACGCCATAGCTCCTCTGGCAGAATGAGCACCAAACACCGCAGCATCAATACCGGCTTCTGCCATAACCCATCTAACCCACCGGACCAAAGTGGCCAACGAAACAGGTTTGAAGGGTTTCTGAATAGCTAAAAGCAAGGGCCCTAATGGATCGGCCCTGTGGCTCAAAGTACGGTCCTCATACATCTTTAAACATCGCAAAACACATAACTTTTCATTAAGAAGAAAAGTGTGCACACTAACGGATGAACACCAACAGATTTCCCATCAATATGATCATGCCCTGCTGAAAGCGCGGATCTGAAGTTATTCACCGTCCAACAGGACAAACCCTGAACTGCACACTCTGACAAGAAATTACGAATATCTTTTAAATCTGATCCCACGGGATCCACCTGTCATTGAAGGCACCAACCCACCCATCGTTTCCATGATGCAGAATATTGTTTGCGGGTGGATGGAGCCAAGCCTGCTGGATAAAATCGGCAGCCGTTGAGGAAAGGCCTTCAACGCAGTCATGTCACCGGAGAGCGTCCAGACCATGAGAGTTAACTGATTCAGAAGGACCAGCGGATGCGGGGAGCCCACTTAGTCCTGGAGAATCATCAGAAATGAGGGTAACTGAAACTGAAAATCCACGACTGTGTCTTCCACAAAGGATCACTAGGATCGCTGAGACTTCCTGACGCCTGATCTGGGCCGCTACTCTGGGGATCAATGCAAACGGTGGAAACGCGTAATTCCTCATAGGTCCCCAATGATGTAAGAAGGCATCCGTACCCATTGTCATCGGGTCCGGCCTCCAGCTGTAAAACAGGGGAAGCTGGGCATTGAGGCGAGAGGCAAAGAGGTCTATCCGACACGGGCCTCGAATAGTCATGATCTGCAAGAACACTGAAGGGTGCAACCTGCAGTTGCTGAAGTCCCTGAGGAACCTGGAGTTCTTATCCGCCGCCAGATTGCTCTTGCCTGGGATATATTCCGCCACTACTCTGATCTTCTGGGAGAGGCAGAAATGCCAAAACTCTCGCAATGTTGGCGAGGAGGCGAGACTTCGTTCCGCCCAGGTGATTTATATACCTCACTGCCGACACATCGTCCATCCTGAGAAAGATGCAACAATTGCTCTTCTAAGGTGTGATCGATCTTATGGTAAACGAGCCAGCTAACAACTCTAGACAATTTATGTGTAGTTGTAACTCTTCTGCTGACTATCTCCCACCAGTGGCGAACTCTCCACATCTTGCACCCCAGCCCCAACGACTGGCGTCCGATTCTATAATAATATTGAGAGAAGCTCCGAAAATGGCCTTGCCATTCCACGCTTCCATGTGGTCTAGCCACCATTGAAGCTCGTTCTGAGCGTCTGGCGATAGACCAATGAGGTGATCGTAAGAGAACCGCTTTTGAAGATAATAAATCTTCAGGCGTTGCAAAGCTCTGCAGTGCAGAGGACCCACAATCCTTGCTAGGGACCATAAGGATATCATCTGCTTGGACAGTGTCGAGCGAATTTCCCTCTTGATTGATTTTATCTTGGAAGGTGGAAGAAGCAATTTTGCCGACACAGAGTTTATCTGAAAACCCAGAGAGTCCATCAGCTTGGACAGGGACGTCATGGACTTTATAAAATTAATAACAAAACCGAGGTCCTCTAGGAGAGACATCATCCATTTTAAGTGAGTGAGAAGGAGCACCGGGTCTTGCGCTAGAAGGAGCATGTCGTCTAGATAGTTGATCATGTGAACCCCTATTTCTCTGATCCAATTGACCACAGGCTTTATGAGTTTGGTGAAGACCCAGGGGGTTGAGGAAAGGCCAAAGGGAAGAGACAGGTACCGGAACCATTTCCCTTTCCATTGGAATTGAAGACATTTCTGATGGGAGGGGCAAATGGGAACCGTGAGGTAAGCATCCTTCAAGTCCAACCGGACAATCCCTTCCATTTTGAAATGTTGGTAGGCCACAAATGGATTGCATTCTCTGAAGTTTAACACTAGCCTCTGATCTTCTCCTTTCTTTTCCACCAAGAGGACGTTGCTGTAAAATCCTTCTGCCTCGAAGGGCCCCGCAACAATGGCGTGCTTGGTCAAAAGTTCTCGAAGCTCTGAGTCTATAAAAGTTTGCTCTCGTAGGGAAAAATGGAGAGGGGGAGGAGGGGAGGCCTGAACAGGTACCTCAACCAATTATATCTGATAACCCTGCACTGTGTGTAATACCCACGCATCTGACGTGAGCTATTGCCAATTGTTCAGAAAATGCAACAACATGCCTCCCAGAGGAACTGTAGGAAAAAGCGGGGGAATTACCTAAGGCTTGGGCATCGTTATTCCTGAAGTCCCTGTTGATTCCATGATTGTATCTGCCTCTGAAACCACGGGATCTGGAGGGATAAAACCCGGCTTGCTCCGGCTCTTGTGTGTAACCCCTATGCCTGGGGGCGTATCCACGTCGAGGACCTTGTGGGGTGAAGCGGCCGGCCGAGCGTCCTCTGCCACGACCGGCCCTGCCAGAGAGAGGATGCAGCACCCTTTTTAGGGAAGACTGTGATTTCTCAAGGGAAGTAAAGGTATTCACGAACTTGGCGATGTCCTTTACAAATCGGTCACCAAACAATTGCCCTTCAGCCAAAGGGCCGGTTCCGCCGAGGCGAGCTCCACCAATTGTGGTTCGATTCGAAGGAAGACTGATTTCCGTCTCTCCGAAGACAAAGCGTAATTAGCATTGCCTAATAGACAGATTGCGCGCTGCGTCCCCCCTGCCAGGAACTCCAGGTGGATCGCCGCTCCGGTTTCTTGGGCATCCAGCGCTAACTTTAAAATCTTGGCCAAGGAGCCGGACACATCCAGGAGCTTATCCTGGCATGCCTTAAGGGCTCGATCGATGCCTTTCTTTGGGTCTTTCTTGTATGTTTTTAGGAAATTCTGCATTAATGAATCTATTTCAGGTGTAAGAGCTGTCTTATTGGTGAGATCGGGGCAAGGACATTCTGAACGGAGGCAGGCTCTAACCTCCTTCTCAAAACTCTTACGCAGGTTATTCTGCATATAATCCGCTACAGCTGGGGCGGGAGCCCAATCAGAAGAGCGAGAATGAACTATGGCAGAGGGATCAAAAGTGAAGGGGGAAGGCTGGACGGGGGACTGGGAATGTTTGGGCTCCTTAGTGTGCTTGCGTGGCCTTGACTCCTGGGACGTATCAGTGTCCGTGTCTGTAAGTGAAATGGGCACAGAGGGAGAGGGATCGGGGTCTCTTGAGCCTTCTTGAGTTTAGAAAAACCTGGAAATGGGGCCAAGGAAGGCCAGGTGGCTCGGGGGGGGGGGGAAGGGGACGAGGTCTGGTGTCCCAAGGGGGGGAGGAAAGGAGGACCCATTAACTTATCAAGATGTTAAGTGATAGGTAGTAAGGTCGAGGAGAGCACCTTATCTAATTTCTTACCTAGAGATTTGTCAATTAAAGTGTCTAAAGAATTATCATAGTAGTAGTCTTTGTCCTCATCAGGACCATAGGCAGCCATTTCCTCCTCAGGGACCTCAGAGTCCGACATCATGTAGTGAATATTAGTATATTCAGTTCCACACTCCACAGGGAGAAATTCTCTGAGAAAGGGTGTCGGTCGGGCGCAATTTAGCTGGGGCAGTGAGAGCCAAGAGTACCTGACGGAGTCCCTGTACCTAGGACTAATGGAGGGCAAGAAACCCTATCAGCCTAAGGCAGGGCATTCAAAAATTAAATATCTGCAGAGCAGACTATTAAGAAAGGCTCAGATATGCAAAAATATGCCAAGCGGTGTCAAAATTAAGCCTGGGCAAAGCACTACGCTACGCTCGCGTAGATTGCGAAGCGTAGTGTTGCGTAGTGCTGCGGTCATTTTTTGCTTGCTCACGGTCCTCAACGTCAAGTTGGCGACCGCGAGCAAGCAAAATGACATCCCGGCAAGACTTTTTCCTTGTTCGCGATCAGCAACATCAAGTTGGCGATCGCGAGCATGGAAAATAAACCTCCCGGCGAGATTCCCAATGCAAGGAGGTCAGGTTTGTCATTGCGAGTGGTCGCGTATGCTCGCGACCGCTCGCGATGAGAAACTACCAGTTTGCATTGAGAAAGCTGCGGCTCGAGTAAAAATCTACTCGAGCAGCAGAAAACTACAGCTCGCACTGTGCAAGATGCCATTTTCAATGATTGCACAGTGCCGGTTGCTTGTCCGCACTGTGCAATCATTGAAAACGACATCTGGCACAGTGCGAACAAGGTACTACGCAGTTCACGAAGTGCTATGCGTAGCTCGCGTAGTGCGAACTGCACTTTGCGTAGCTTCGCGAAGTAATACTTCACGAACTACGCCCAGGGTTAGTCAAAATTATTCATGTACCAAGCCCGGTACAGGCTCAAAGCTCACTGCGCTGCCTCCCACAATTATTCAGCCCGGGAAAGGCTTAACCAGTGTGTCGAGGGAACCTGGAGCAAGAGCACAGTCGCGTGCAGGTTCCCAAGAAGCACGTAGGAGCCCGAGGCAGGCTTCCGTCGTGCACCTCGCTCCCTGAGTGGGGAGGGGACAGCCCCCTGGGATGTGCATGTTGCGCGCATGCACAGTTCTCGACTCGCGAAGTGAGCGAGGGGACGTTTAAAGCAAACAGAAAAAAGGGGGCAATAAACAAAGCAACCGTACAAAGAATGAAACTGCCTACAGACTATCGGACAGCGCAACACGCACTGCTGAAGTCAGGGATAACCTTAAGAAGCGCGCAAGCCATACAGCGCGATAATACTGACCAACAATTCGGTACCAATTAAGCAAATACAATCATAAAGCAAATAAGCATAAAAAGAGATATTACCCACAAACAATTCGATACATATTAAGTACATTCCATTATATTTAATACAAGTAAGCATTAAAAAACGAAACTGCAAGTTAATGGAGACAAATTAACAAGGCACTTATCTTGACTGCGGAGCAGCAAAGAAAGAGGCAGTCAAGTTGGTGCCTTGTTAATTTGTATACTTTGGACTGTTTATTGGTTGTTATTGGAGGTGTGGTCAAAAGCCTCATGGGACATGTAGTATATTTATGTGTTTTTTCTATTTTACTATGTTCAAATTGGCTGCTGTTTGCAGTAGTAAAGAAATAGAGAAGCATATTCTGAGCCTCCGGTCCTGCCATAGAATCGCCATAGTATTTGCTGGAAGAGACCTCGACGCAGAAATCTCCAAGTTGCATTGTTCACATGAGTGCCCAGGGGCAGGCAGTGACGTAATTTTTGGCGCCACAGGATGTACATAGGCTAGGAGTTGAAGCGCACAGCGTTTCTCTAATGAAAGCAAGGGGCATATTATCAAGCACGGCGTTAAAATTATCACCGCTTTAGCGGCAGAAAACTGCCGCTAAAGAGGCGATAATGGGCTTGATAATATGCCGCAGAGAATTCCAATAGAAGCCCATGTTGACACCAGGACATGGGCTTCTATGGGAACTCTCAAGGGCATTTTATCAAGCCCATTATCGCCGCTTTAGCGGCAGTTTTTTGCCGCTAAAGCGGCGATCATTTTAACGCCGTTTCTTGATAATATGCCCCCAAGTTTTATGTCCTGGGTCAGATTTTGCAGCTAAGCCAACCAACAAACATGCTGGAAAAGTTTTGTTTTTTCCATGTCTGTTTCTAAACTTTTCTTTAGTGTAAAGACATAACCAAAACTCAAATTGGTAATATTCTAGTAACCATACACACTAGTTCCAGCCTGCACATGCTCTCATTTCCCTCTTATGTAGCAGCCCACCATGAAAAGAAGTAAATTGTTTTAAGGCGTCGCCTGGCTGTAGAGCTGCTTGCCTTATTTATGCAGCACAGCAGGCATTAAAGGGGTGCGAAGCGCCTGGGGACCCAGGAGACTTACAGCCTGGGACCAGGAACACCTGCATTCCTCTGAACTTCACAACATTGTGAAAATGAGAAAAGTTATTTATTGAAAACAAAACTTTATAGCGTTCTCGTCCATCAGCTGTGAGCGGCTGACAGTTTTAATGTTCAAAAGGGAACACGATTTTTGTTTGTTTCCTTACATAGGATTAATGCAAATAATTCCTGTCACGAAGCAATGTAAAATATTCTCACCTCATTTGCTTGATTTAAACGCAGATTAACGCTGGTCTTTCTTGAATTTCTTATGCCTAGTTGCCCTACAGTTCTGTGAGACGGTGCATTTAATGGGCATTTATTGAAGGGAACAGATGTTTTGATGGCGAGTCCCTGCATTTCAAGCATTGCTATAGGACATGTGATGCAGCCTTACATATTGGCGTCCAGGGTCAATGCCAACGAT
This sequence comes from Triturus cristatus, assembly GCF_964204655.1. NCBI lineage: Eukaryota > Metazoa > Chordata > Amphibia > Caudata > Salamandridae > Triturus > Triturus cristatus. Next base: position 448,326,430 of record NC_140592.1, read on the forward strand.
TAATCTTGTATCTATGTCTTTGGCATTGATCGCCCAGTTTTCAGTTTTAAATATCTTATCAGGATGGATCTGAGGGCTGCAAGGAAGCCATTTTTTTTAAACCACCTTTAGGTGAGGTAAGTGAAATCAAAAGTAGGTAATTTGGATTTGCTTTTGGGAAGTAGGCAGTACAGCAATGTTAGGGTGATGTGTGGTTAAATAGAGAAAAATGGCTGTCTCCGATTTGCAAGCAGCTGGGAACCCGCGACTCCGGTGCAGCTTTGCGCCTATTGAAATCAGACACTAGATCAGCACTTGTGTGCGCAATAGCAAGGTTTCTGGGCCACCTGTGGGGAATAAGAAGGAAGGCCCAGAGCCCAATCCTGACCCTACCCTAAGCTAGTGGAAGTACATCGCCCAACATCTCATCTGTTCCACCCTGTTGTAAAGCCACAATTAATCAGTCCCCCACATGCACAGGGCTCCCTGAACTAGCTAGCTTTTACTTCTTATACAATCTACTGCATTTTTTTTAAGGCTTAGGCTTATATTGATGGAATTGTTGTGTTTTATGCTTTATGATGGCTTTTTAACATTTCAAATTTTTATTGGGCCGTATATAAGCATTCTGTACTTTTACGGTCTGATGACCGAATAAAGTTTATTGATGAAATACTGCTGTAGATGTGTGTATTTAGACAACAGCTATTTCTTCATAATTTTGTTCTATTTGATGCAGTATATGCACATTTGCCTCATCCTGCTGCATTATTGCATACTACATTTCAATTCAATCCTAGTGGTCCTGCCTTCAATGCTTCATTTGCATCATTACATTAATTGTTGATCATTTTAATGCTTGGATCTGTGTTTTTATTAATTTTAATTATTAAAAAAAATGTTTACAAGTGTAAAAAAAGCCTGTTAAAGTATTAACTGTGATTTACCTAAAACACAGTTATCTGACACTGGATGCTTATTTGCATACAATAAAAGATACATGTAATATTTTTAATGGATTTCATTGTGTAGTAATCATGCAATTCTGAAATCACAAATCGCATCACGGGTTAAACTTTTATAACAAAAATGAAACTAAATTGGGGGATATGCTCTACAAGTAATCAACTAATCTCCTCCTGTTGATTGCAAATAGCGCCTGCGAAGTAATCAGTACTCATTTTCAAATAATCATCAAACATCACGAACAAACTCATTTTGTGAAGTAATCGAATACTCATTTTCAGGTCATCCTGAAATCATCAGGAACAATCCCATCTAGTAAAGTAATCAAGTAAATCATTTTCAAGTCATCCTCAAATTGTCAGGGCGAGTTTCTAAACCTTGCTGATTACTTGAAGAGCTTGATGTTGTTGGATGACAAGAAAATTACTTCTACAGTAGTTGGATGATCATCAAATGACTCTGGGATGGCTTCTAATGTCATCCAGTGTGACCTGGGGAGGCAGCCATCTTGTACTCAGCACTTCCCGGTCGATGCCCCTCTGTAGGGCACTGCTGCCTCCGCTCCGGCCACAGCTAATGTCCACCGAGCCCAGAGAGTGCCCTCACAACAGGGAGAGCACGGGGAAGCTTTTGTGGGTCGCAGCTGCAGCTATGCCGTGATAACGCAAACTGATGCAAGGACAGCTGCCATTTTATGTCCAGACCCTTGCCGCTGATGCGGCGCCAGAGGATTCCGGCACCTCTGGTCCGGTTGGGTCCACCGAGGCTCGTGGAAGTCCCAGCCACAGAGAGAGTCATTGGATCTCATTGTCAGGCGGGATGGTTTAAAATGCTGGTCGGGCTACGGGAGCTGGTCTAAAGCTCGACCGCTATCTTGGCTGCCCAGGAAACTACCCTTAAAAACTCATATTCACTAAAAGGGCCTATAGGCTGGATGCCACCTCGCTATAATGATGAATAATCCCCGTGTACAACAAAGGAAAGGGAGTGAAGGGAGCCCGCACAAACACAAGTAGACTATAATCCAGAAAAAGACTTATTTTGAGCGTTCTATATTCTACCTTGTGCATGATACAAAATATTAAGGGGCATATCAACAAGCAGGCGATAAAAAATTATCGCCGCTTTTGCGGCCGTTTTCGGCAGAAAAGCGGGGATAATTTTATCGCCTAATCAGCAAGGCCACGCTAACGCGTGAAACCTTGCTTTAGCGTCAGGATTCCTAACGCCCAGCTTTGCATCTCTAATGAGATGCAAAGTGGGCGTTCCTGACCTGGCATGACAGGAGAAATGTCGACATTTCTCCTATCAGCAAGCTTAACGCTATGAAGCATAGCGTCAGGAAAAGTAGCGATAACACCTGTTATCGCTACTTTCCTAACACCTGCTTCAGGACTGACTTAGCCATGATATCCTATGGAAGGAGGATATCATGGCTAAGTTTGTGAGTCCCTATCAACAAGCTAACGTGAGATTATCGCTGGGTTTCCAGCGATAATCTCACGTTAGCCAGTTAGCGCTAGGATTTTTATCGCTGATGAGATAAGCGTTGCTAATAGAACGCTATCTCAGCGATAAAAATCGGCGCTAGCCGGCGATAATTATCCGAGCGCTAAATGCGCTGAGCGATAATTATCGCCGGTTGTTGTTGATATGCCCCTAATTTTGTTTAAAAACGAGTATTCAAATGGGCGTCACTCTTTCTGTTGGTACAGCACGGCATCACACGTTACAACCACTAATGTTGTTAGGTGGGTGCTGGATGGGTGTTTTCTCATGGTAGGTTGTGGACACGTGTGCCTCTGGGTCATGGAACGGACTCTAGGGTTGGAATAATGTCAAAGCAGAAAACCAGTGACCAATCCTGGTTCCCTACTTGTACACATGGCGTAAACATGGGAAATTATTTTATTTCGCAAAGCCTGCTTTATCTAAATTATCACATTTGACAGCACCTTTCGACAGGTGAGTTCAAAGTGCGCACTGTGCAAAAATAATATCATGTTATAACAAAACTCTTCGGCTTATAAATTATATACCTGTTTTTCAAACGAAAAATAAATAAAAAAACACTATTATTATAATACTACTGCATGGTGTTTGGTACTAATCAATTTTAAGGACACAGCCCGTGCAAAGGCAAATAAAGCTGAGACAATCACAACAGATTAAAGAAGGGCTAAGACAGATACGATGCTCTGCAGGAGGCTGTCAACTGATGAATACAACAGTTAAGGAAGGAGGCAGATGAACAGAGCAGTTGCTGGAGCGGTAGTGCCTGTGAAGCTTGCTTGTAGGCAAACAGGCACGATGGCAAGCAGACAGAACATACACGCACTAATATAAACATTTAAGTGGAACTGCCATTGCAGACTACCATGCCAGACAAACAAGGCATCAGGGCCTGAACCAGGCTTAACCCCTTTGCTGCGGCGCGAATTCCGCCGCAGCGCTGGTGGGGTTTGGGGGGGTTGACGGCGCCGCTGTGCTCATGACGGTGCCACGCCGTCATGAGTCACGGGTGAGCTGTTCTCATGACGGCGTTGTTCCGTCATGACTCCACCCACTGCGCTAATCGCCCGCACAGGCGGGGAATTAGCGCCGCGTGGGAGGAGCGGCCGCCAACGGCCGCAGCATGACGGAACCACTCCGTCATGAGCACAGCGCACCCGTGGCTCATGACGGAGTGGTTCCGTCATGAGCGGGGAAGGGGTTAATGGGAAATTATAGTGCTGCGTCTGTAATAATTATGCTGCTTAAAAGAACAAATGAATGTTTTTTTCCACAGCTGCAGATGCCGTGGTCTATAGAGAAATCATACAGGTCTCCTGGCAGAACCAAAGTCTGGGGAAGAATCAGTGACACAATGATGGAACAGAAAATATCACCAGACACTTCTAGGCAACCCGTTTCACTGCGTGCTACCTGGCATTTTAAATATACAGGGGCTTATTTACAAGCCCCTTGTGCCACTTTTGCGTCACTTTTCCCATGTTAAAAATGACGCAAAAGTGGCGCAAGGGGCTTGTAAATCTGCCCCACACTATCTACAATTCTGTATTTGCTCCTACATAAATAAAACATCACCTGCATCTCTCCCAACCATACTTGGATCCTAACATTAATAACCAAAGTTAATTGACACACAAGAAAAAAACAATGGTCAGAAGGCAGAAAATGTCTGGGATAGTGATTTAAGAGTGAACATTATTTGGCTTACATGGAATTCGGAGTCATCAATCGGGGAAGTGAAATTGGCGAAGTATTGGGGGTTTGTGTGTGAAGCAGTAACATTGGCCTTGAGGCAAGCAATAGAAATAGGTCAGCATGCACTGGTTGGATAGCAAAAGACAGCATTCAGTACAGTGGGCCATATTAATCATGGTGCACGGTGCCACTCCACCAGCTGCTTCTGCCTGCCACGCTTAGACCTCACACACTAAGAGACACAAAGCAGCAACACTATGTAAAACAGGCAAAAGATACAAATCATCAACTCTTAATGTAAAATGGGCAACAGAAAGTCTGATGTACAAAGTTGAAAATATGCATGTTTAAAAAATAAAGTTGCATGAATTTTGGGGATACTTCTTCTGTAGCACGTGGATACTGCCCATCACGCTCAATCCTAAACAAGGAGCATCCCTTCATGTAAAACGGGTGGGGAAAAAACATAAGTAATAAGGTGAAAATCTGCTGTATGTTAAAGAAATGGAGAGAAATACCAAAACACTATGGGGCCTATTAGGATATCTAGCGGATCGCCACCGCCGTCCTGGCAGTAGCAACCGCCGTCATGGCAGTGGCAATCCATCCGCCAAATATCCATTTTCACCCCGCCATATTAGTATGACGATGGGCACCGCGGCGGACGGAAAGACCGTCCACCGCTTTTCCGCCGGGCGAATTGCCGGCCGGGCGGAAATGCATTCAATATGGTGGCGGTGCCTTGCAGGCACCGCCATCCATATTAGCATGTCTGCAGACTCCGCCATGGAAAGGAATGCGGAGAACACTTTGAGGGCCCGTTGCAGGCCCCCGGAGGGGTGGGGGTGAGGGGCTGCACTTGGGGGGTACCTATGGTACCCCCTACTATGGCATACACAAGGTGGCAGGCACCGTGCGGTGCCTGTCACGTTGTGAATGCCAATGCACAACATGCATATTATGCATTGCGGCGGGTGCTGCTGACAGCACCTCCCGCCACAATGTAAAATGGGCTGGATGCGACCGCCAGGGTGGCGGTCACATCTTAATTGCCATAGCGGGACCGCCGCACCTCTGGCGGTCGGTCCCGTTTACCGTTACAGTGGCGGGCGGACAAAGTCCATCGTAACAGGCCCCTAAGTTATTTGCCAAACTCACAGTGAACACAAAGCAGCAACCGTTATTATAAAACAGACGAAGGAAAATCTGATGAAGAAAATAATACGCATGTTCAAGAAATGTTGTGTGATTTCTGGAGACACTTCAGTCAGCGTTACAAGGCTTCTGCCAGCCAAACTCAAGCCTTAAAAAGCAGCAACCCTCAATGTAAAACAGGCGAGCGAAAATCAAATAAAGTAAAATGAAAATATTCTGCATGTTAAAGAAATGTGGTTAAGTGAATTTTGAAGAGACTTCATCTGCTTCACGTGGCTCTGCCTGACACACTCAAACCACACAAAGCAGAAGCCCTCAATGTTTAACGGGAGGAGGGAAAACCTGATGTCTAAATTTGAAAATTATGCACGTTTAAATATGCAAATTTAACTACATACATATTTAAATACACCTTTAAACATCACAGAGCAGCATCCTTAATTGTAAAACCTTGGTCCTGGACTGAGGCCGACTCTAAGGCTGCTGGAACTGATGGCCACCAGCATTCCTGCTGGTCCAGCACACCAAGTGGCATATGTAGGCTCTGGAGTGAGATCTGAAGTTTCATTGGGCCCAATATAAAGGGGACATCGCAGACTACATTCAGATTTTGGAGGAGCAGGCAAAAGATCTGCAGTGATTCTTATTGAACTGCAATTTAGTCAGAGGCAGAGACTTCTCCCCTGCCCAGAACTGACAGTGACCAATGTGGTGTTTCTGGGTTGAGGGTGGTCATCTGTGAGAGGTGGAGATTAGTGCCCTCTGGTTTCAGGCAGAGTCCTAGCTCCACATCAACCTTTTGGAGCTGAGGGCTATCCGATTGGTAGATGGACTCAGCAGTCAGCGCCTAGCAGATCACAAGTGGCAATTACACCTGAAGACGGGGCAGGTTCTCTTCCAGGAATGGGGAGAACCTTGGCCCAATCTGTTTACCACCGCCAGGAATGAGCAATATCAGCACTTCTGCAGACTGGAGTTGCCAACGCATCTCTCACTCAGACATGCATTCAGCCTTAAGTGGAATATGGGAATCCTGTATGCCTCCCTGCCGATACCACCCCTGCCTCAATTTCTCAAGAATGTAAGGACCAACTGGGTCCAAGTTATGTAAGAGGACCTGGATTTGGCACGGAGAGTATGGTATCTAGAATTCCTGGGCTTGAGTATCTGTCCTCTGATGAGCCGTTTACCGGCTTGTGCCCCCTTCATGCTCTCTCTCTCACCCTCCCCTACTGCTTTCCCTCTTTCATTCTTTGTCTACGTCTTATGCTCCTATCCCCTCTCCCCTTAATCTCTCCCCTTGCCTGCTATGCTGCCTAGCTCCTGTCCCTTGTGCCCTAAGCACTCCTTCTCCCCTTGTTGGGGAAAGATCCTTAAATAAAGTAAAATAGCTCAAAATAACAAGAGGCAGAATCCGTGGTATAAGAGGTTTTCTAATGGGCTTTATTCCATTCAAAATGGCCGACTCGAGTCGCGGCCTTCAGGTTCCGTCACCACGAGGGTTCAGGAAGTGAAGTACAATAATTCATTGACAGACATGTATTTTTATAATAAGTGCATTACAATGAAACGAATGTAAAAGGCGTAACATTTGATAAGAAAAATGACGTGACAGTGACATAATCGAAACTAGGCGTAACAAGGAATAAAAGAAACATGATTGGTTAAGATTATCAGACATAGGTGGATCTATAAGATAATACTTGGCATAGATGCGCGCGCAGCAGCATGACGTGTAATTGACGTGCAACTAGGGGGTGAAGGGGACTTGACATTTAGCTCTACATGTGGAGACGAGAAGTCTGGGGGGTCAAGTCAACCTAATCCCAAATCATATCTACCATCCTATGTTTGGAGAACTATGTTATCCACAAGGAAGGACTCTCGGACAGAATCTATTCTATACTAACTGTGTGTGCGTGTACAAGCGTCTAAGTGTCTATATGAGATGCGAGGGGCAGAAAACTTTCCATGGCAGCAGGACTATGAATCACTTGCAGGAGGACGGAAAGGCTGAGTCCTTGCTTGTGAGCTAAAGGAAATGTTTACCTAAATCACTTGACAGGAATGCATCGGCTGAAGAGCAAAATAGATAATTCGAAGGTGAAATACAGCTCCTTGGCAGGCATGCGAAAACTGGCCGAGGCAGGCACCGTTAGCTGCACAGGGAGTAGGACAAAGTTCATGGATACAGATGCGAGCTCAAGCTGAAGCTGTCAGAGACAGAGAGCAGGGAAAGGCTTTGAGGACAGAATCGGGCCTACTTGCCTGAACTGTAAAAATGGAGTAACTTAGCCATATAAAGTCGGTGGCCTTTCATACCTAGGGATCGAATATCCAGCCCATTGATGGCGGATCTGACAGAGAACATGTCGACGGAAGACACACATATGTTTGCGTCTTAGAAACTGGAACTGGAGGGAACATACATGTACTTGTAACATGCATATAGAACCGTTGGGGTCCAAGATAGGGGACATAACTGATCAGGAAAATCCACATTTCCACATTCCCTCCTTGTCCCCTTCTTGCCCTTCAAGAGACATCAATCTTCATCATTCCATCGATTTGCTCATGGAGCATCATTTCTTCTTCCTTCTTCTTCCGGCATTCTGAACGAGACCTTGGTGGTGGAATACACGATGTGGCACACAGACCACAAATCGCTGGTCCACATTGTAGACATAGACAGCAACTGAATAGTATGAGAAGGCCAATACCTAGGAAGGATAGAACTCTCCATCCCCAGGCTGATATCACACTCCAAAACCACCCGGACCACGTCCAAATGCCTGGATTCTCGTGTATCTGGCTTACAATCTTATGAAGGCGTGTTATAGCTTTATATACAGATGGCGAATTTTCTGGTATGAATATGCAGCAGCTGGATCCGATGACCCTGCAAGCTCCGCCCCTATCGGCCAGGATGACGTCAAGGACAAGACGATTCTGGAGAACAACAATTCTCATCACTGATTGTTCCTCTGTCAGATTGCCTAGGGCGGCTATAGTCTCGTTTACTACAGCTTCAAGAGTCTTGGTGAGTCTGCGTATCAGCTTACTATTTGATATAGTACCTATATAGGGAAAGATACCTTTATTGAAATCTACATATTTGTCCCATGCTGTCTCAGTATAATCGACAACTGGGAGATCTCTTCGCTCTCTATTGTGTACTAAATGAACATTTTGATAATAATCAGGGGGAGCTAGGAAAACAGGTGGCAAAAGGAATGCTATGTAACAGGTACCATCCCAATCTAGAGGCAGACGCATATATGCCGTCTGGCCACATATGAAGTAAGAATGGCGAGAAGCTCTAAATGAAGATTTACCTTGATCACTATATTCTACTATAGTAACGCATTGGCTATGGCCCATATGTATGGAACCAACTTTTCTCACACATAATTCACCCTTAACTGGAAATACTGACATAGTGGGCAGAATTAGTTCAACTTCGGATTTGACATTCAAAATCATAAGATTAGGCGTAAAATTACCTAATTTATACACTTCATTTTCTAAATCAGTTCCTGTTCTACTGGGGTGACCCTCCTTATTGGGGTGACAGACTTTGAATAAAACTATATTCAGATTTCCCCATATCCAGTGTTGTTGATAAACTGCTGTGTCTGGGTCTATGGAATTTAATAAACTAAACCATGCTCCACAGGAGCCATTGTGTGTGAACGGATGTGGAAAGAAAGGCAGAACTCCTTTGGTATTCTGATAGGGAGGAAGTCGGCCACACACCCAACAATTGGTGGCATTACTAGTCTGATGGGAATGATGTAACATACTAATGAATGTGTTATTACGCAGCGCAAGTCTATAGGACAACTCATGTGGGGGTAGGTCACTAAAAGAATGTTCATCAGTTATATTGAAAGCACGTTTAGAAACAGGATAATACATATGCAACAATATACTTGCAGTAACTATTAAAAAACTCAAGAAAAACAAAATTAATAAAGTCACAATACAGTGGCTACGCAGTGATTTACAATAAGCATGTCGTTTCATTATGATTCTGGACTCTACATGATTCAGACCTAAGGGATACATGTCGGGACAGATTCAACCGCTTCACCTTGGAGAGGACTTAAACAATCAAATCGTCCGACAGTTTAGATCTGGACCTGAGTTTCTGTTTATAGAGTTCGGTGCTACTGGCCTCAGCCAAAGGTAGCTTTGAGTCAATGGGGGAAGACACACGGGAAGTACTGTCTGTGTCAGGAGGAAGTCCATTAAATTTTTTTATATGGGTGGAATGCACCCATCCTTTTCTTCCTTCGATCTTCACAGCTGTTCTGGTCGTCAGCAGGACCAACTTAGGAAGCCTCCACCTTGGCTCCAGTTGGGTTTTCCGATCAAAATTCCTGACGAGAACATAATCACCGGGAATTACATCATGAGGTTTCACCTCGGTGTTGTCGGGAAAAGCTGCGACTACCTGTGAACGACAAGATTGTAGTGCAGACATCAAGGAAGCCAGGTAATCTGTCAGCATATTACAGTCAACATCAGTTATTTTACGGGGTATAGGCGTCCCCCACATATTCGGTGGTCTACCAAAGATCACCTCATAAGGCGATAGCCCTGTTCGAGAGTGTGCTACCATCCTCATGTAGAATAGCGCAACTGGTAAGGCTACTATCCAGTCCACACCTTTTTCCTGACATATTTTAGACAATCTGATTTTTAAAAGTTGATTATGTCGTTCCACGAGACCTGCTGCCTCGGGGTGTCGGACACAGTGGAATTTCCACTGATATCCCAACAAAAGTGAGACATATTTCATTAATTCGGATGAGAAAGGCTGACCGTTATCTGAATATACAACACGTGGTAAACCGTACCGTGGGAAGAATTCTCGAACTAGCTGCTTGGCAGTAGTCGAGGCAGTGTAATCTGATACGGGATACGCCTCTGTCCAACGGGAGAGAGCGCAGACAACTACGAGGACATATTTGAATCCTCGACAACGTTCCATCTGAATATAATCCATCTGGAGGACTTCAAAAGGATGGTCAGGAGGCTGAAATCCACCCTGCTCTACGGGAACACTCTTTCCTGGATTAAACTGACAACATATCATACAGGTACGAACTTTTTGTTTAGCTGCTGCTCGTAAATGTTTATTGAACCAAATGTGCTGAATGCTGTCTAGCATAGCCTTCTCTCCTAAATGTGCTGGACTGTGAACTGTAGCTATAATGGCTTGAACCATGGAATCAGGGAGAAACCATACAGATTTCTCCTTCGTCATCCATCCTTGATCTGTCTGGATCCCTCCTAGTTCAGTCCACTTCTTTATTTCTTCTGCTGTGGCATGTGTCTGTATGTCAATTACGTCAAGTGCGGGGTCCTTAACTGTCATACACTGTGTTGGTGTCTGAACTATTGGCTTTGTCATGTCTAATGTGCGATTCTGAGCAGTCTGTTTAGCTGTTTTGTCAGCTAAATCATTGCCTTGAGAAATGGTATCAGTAACCTTCGTGTGTGCTTTACATTTCATAATCGATATAGCAGTGGGTAGATGTATTGCGTCTAACAAAGCATGAATGAGGGGTCCGTGCTGAATGTGGGCACCATGGGAGGTTAAATAACCTCTCTCTCGCCACAGCACGCCGAAGTCGTGTACAACTCCGAATGCATAACGTGAGTCAGTGTATACATTAACTTTCTTATTTGTGGCTTGAATACAGGCTTGTGTTAGAGCAATAAGTTCTGCTGCTTGGGCTGACAAAGTATCTATACAATTTGTTTCAATAACTTCAGTGTCTGTTGTGACTGCATACGCGGCCACTAAATCTCCTGTACTTGTTCTCATGCACGATCCGTCTACATACAACGTCAGATCTGGATCTAACAATGGAACGTCTGTCAAGTCTTGTCTAGGTTTCGTCTTTATTTCAATGATTTCAACACAATCATGAGCTAGTGGGTCTGTTCCAATTACAGGTAATAGTGTAGCAGGATTCAATGTATTACACCGTCGGATCTCTATGTGTGGTTGAAACAATGTCAGTTCATAACCGGTAAGTCTTGCTATGGTCAAGTGTTGTGTTTGTGTTCGGTTCACAAGAACCTCTACTGCATGTGGTACTTGTACTGTCAATGGGTGTCCTAATACTATGGCATCGCTTTGTCTGATTGCTAAAGCTGTCGCTGCCACTGATTTCAGGCATGCAGGCAAAGCCTGAGCTACGGGATCTAATGTACTGGAAAAATAAGCACATGGCTTGTGTGATCCTGCTTGATCCTGAGTGAGTACTGACAAGGCAGTACCTTCGCGTTCTGTAACAAAAAGTGTAAAATGTTTGCTATAACATGGCGTTGCTAAAACAGGTGCTTGACATAAAGCTTTCTTTAGGCTTTCAAAAGCTTGTGTATGTTCCTGAGTCCAAGGGAGAACAGTCGATATGGCTGCCTCCTGTGTGGTTAACTGAATGAGTGGTTTTGCTAGAAATGCGTACTGAGGGATCCACTGCCTGCAATATGAAGTGAGGCCTATGAAAGCCCGCACCTCCTTCTGTGTCTGGGGTATTGACATGTTAGCAATTAACTGAATGCGATCTGGTGTAAGCTGCCTTCCCTCCTTGGACAGCGAGTGACCAAGATAAATAACTCGCTGAACACAGAATTGCAGCTTAGAAGGGGACACCTTGTGCCCCTTGTCGGCTAGGAAATGTAAAACTGTCAGAGAAGCCTTTTCACATTCTGGCTCGCTTCTTGCGGTGATCAGCAGATCATCGACATATTGAAGCAGTGCCGTATTGACTGGCATGTGGATACTGTCAAGTTCTCGTTTCAGTGCTTGGCTGTAGATGCTGGGGCTTTCTGTAAATCCTTGGGGAGCGCGTGAGAATTTAAAGCTGCGCCCATTTAAACTGAATCCGAACAAGTATTGGCTTTCCGGATCTATTGGGACGCTGAAAAAGGCATTCTTGAGATCGATTACAGTAAAGAATGTTGCTTCGGAATCAATTGCTGTCAACAATGATGATATATCAGGGACCACAGGGAATTGTGGTACAATACACTTGTTTAGTTCACGCAAATCAATAACCAATCGATATACTGGTGGGGCAGTAGGGTCAGTTCGTTTAAGAATCGGAATTATCGGTGAATTACATACATTGGAGTCTGTTTCTATAACTACTCCCTGGGCAATCAGCTCATCAATGATTTTCAGCAAAGCCACTACAGCATCATGCGGTAACTTGTATTGTCGCATTCGTGGTAGTACCACTCCTGCTTTCAATGTAACTCGATAGGGTGTAATGTTCATGCAGCCAACATCCGTAGGGCCTTGTGCCCATAGATGTACTGGTAAAGTCTGTAGTCGGGGATCCATGTCTCTAGACACATAGTGACCTTTAAAATCACGCAAAAACAACCTTACTCCTTCCGGAGAACAACATATTATGGCTCCTAGTGCTTTCAGAGTTTTAATTCCTAACAGATTTTCTGGGCATGATTTAGTAAGCAATAAATCTGTAGTTCGTGTCAAAGGTCCTATCGTAAGTGGTAGAGGCTGTGATACTTCATTAACAATAGGTTTTCCCGAAAAACCAAGGGAAACATTTTGAGAGCCTGAGAGGGGTGCCCCTGGAACTTCACTACGTTTTATAGTTGTTCGACTTGCCCCTGTATCGAGTAAGAATTTTCTATCTTGACCTAATAATTCACTATGTACATAAGGTCCTTCTTGATCTACAGGAATCTCGATAAGCGGTAAGTCGACTTCCCTCTCTAGGCTGGTTCATGCGTAGCGCTGATATTCAGGGTATTCATACTGTGCAGTCTGATACATTTGTCGTGTTGTGGTTTGTGTGGCAGTAGCAGGCAACGGTGGTGCAGCTGGCACAAACTGTATGGGTTGCTGTGAGGCTGGCATGGACTGTTGCTGAACTGGCATGGACTGTCCATGCTGCATAGCTCCTTGTTCATTCTGATCTTGTCTAACTAATCGTGGTCTCTCCTTTGCAATACCCGTAGCTATATTACGTTTCAGGACTGGACAATCGTGTACATAATGGCCTAGTTGTTTACAGTAATTGCAGGTTCCTTTTACAGGAACTGCAGAATCACCAGAATGTGTCACACCCCTTTTGTGACCATCTGCTGGTACTGTCTGAGAAACTAGCATTTTCATTTTTGTATCCTTCATGCGTCTATGCTCGTGTTCTTGTTCATCCCTAATTCTATTGTGATGATACTGTAACATTTGTAGCATTTGCGACGGAGTGTTACTTTGCCAGGTACTCTCGAATTTCAATATTCTATTCTTCACTGGAGGCAATGCATTTTCCACCAATTTTGTCACAAATAAATGTGGATATGAGTCACTACTTGCTTTTATACCACTATTTATACCAAAACATTTTTCAAATCGAGCATAATAATCGCTTGTGTCTTCATCTTGCTTTTGTTTGCAGGCTGTGATTGCACCCCAATCTTCCTTTTTTGTAGTTAATAAACGTGGCAGTACCTGTACTAGTAAACCTGGTAACAGTTTAACTTTATCCCCGAGCCCCGAACCTGCAGTTCGGCCCCTTTCTTCCTCTGCTAATGCTGTCCAGTCTATCTTTTGGTCTCCTACTTCCCACTCTTTTTCTTTCAGTTTTTCATAAATGCCAGCAGGCAAAAGCACCTTTAATATCGTCATAATATCAGGAAAGGTATACTCTCCCATCAGTAACATGTCTTTAATTTCTCGGTGGAAACCCGCTGGGTCTTTGTCATGACTAGGTACTACTTTCTTCATTTCTAATAATTCCATTTTTGATATGGGTGTGTAAACAAATACACGGTGAAACTCATTGTCTTCGCCTTTTATTGGGTGCACTTCTCGTAAAGGATTTTGTCTATCCATATAGTACGGCGTTCTTTCTCTGTGGGGCAGCGAGAGAGAATCCGGACTTACAAAAAGGACATACTGTTTACGTGACACTAATATCTCTTTAATTAGCTTGTTACTAGAACCTCTCCATCTGTTTGTGAGTAGTTCCGTTAATATATCAGGTAAAGGACCAGGGTCAGCATGTTGGCACTTATATAATATGAGGAGTTGCTGAATCATATAGATTCCAGCTAAGCGTTGTTCATCTGTACTGAGATTGAGAAACGTGTGTGCTACGGTCTCATCACCGTATTTTTCAGGACTGTCAATCCAGTGAACGGCTGATCTGGCTAATTCTTGCTCATCCATGGAATCGAGGAGGTGGTAACCCCTTCGTTCTCGTAGTATCTTATCTGCGGCTTGAAACGAATGTTCAGGAGACTTCAGATTTATTACAGGCGTCGGATACGTTCTGCTGTTTTTTGGGCATACAGAATGTATTGGATCAGGAAAACATCTAGTATTTTCACAGGATCTTCCTCTGCCTACATAGGCTATGGTCTCTGACTGTCTTGCGGAATTCCCTGATTCGGACACTTCATCTTGCTCAAACTCGTCTGTTCCCAATCTTTCTTCATGAATACGCTCTATTTCTTTACGGATTTTTCGGCACATGGCTATTATACAATTTTGCTTATCGTGTCTCCCTTCTGATATATTCTGACTCCATCTTGTAAGAATAAGCATTGCATTCGGGTCTACCCCCGGACGATCTTGATTTCTGATTATACAGTTTATGAGGAAACGTAACAGTTCCCCCTGTATCTCTACTTTCTGGAATTCCATAGCTCTGTTAATACATCCTGGATCTCGTCCTGTTTGAACAAAATGATATATGTTGTCTAGATGCGTAGTCATCCCTGGTAATCTCGCTAAATACTCTGCGGCTCGCCTGATACGTAATGATGCCAGGACCATTTCGTCCTCTTTACCAACCACCGGGTCATATCTACAATTTACAAGGAGTTCCTTAAGCGTACGTTCACTTACGAATTTAGGTGTACGTGAATGTGCTGACTCTTGAAAGACAAGTTTATTTATTCTAGGTGGTGTAAAAGTACTGCTAGCACCTCCCGTGGCCCTATCTGGGGCGTCGGGTGTGAATGGGTTCGTTGAACGTGACACAGCAACTATGGGTGTCGATACCTCTGTAGAGTCGACTGCGGAGACAGATGCGGAAACAGATGTGCTTGCCGACGCTTGTGTCGGAACTTGCTGTTGCACGGGGACAGATACCTAATCCTGACGTTGAACCCCTCCGCCAGTCGGTCTATGTGGTGTGGCGTTAGCATACTCGGGAGCTGCGTCATCTAGATATGAGGAAAGAAAAACATCTTCTGCGGTTCTGGGAAGCCCCTTTGGATGTACCTTAATTGGAAATAATGGGGGTGGCAAGTCTTTTGGTATCTCTGGAGCAGCCTTAGGTAATCCTTCGGCTAGTAGGGGATACATACCATTCATAAGAGCATTTCTTTGTCTATTTACTTGTTCTGATCTCACTCGGATACCTTCCTCAATTAATAGATTTTCTTGAACTTTATTTGAACTTTCTTTACTCCTATCTTCTTGTCTACGTGCTTTTTCTGTTCGTCTATGAGATTCTTTACGCCATAACTCAACAGCGTCTTTCTGTGACTGTCTGACCTTTCTTTTCCATAACTCTTCCTCCACTTTCATGATGCACTCTGCATCCCAGGTTCCCGCTATGGGCCACCTTTGACTTTCCGGTAATCCCTTGGTATAATCTACCCATAGATCAAGAAATAATATGGCATCTATGCCATGTTTATGGTACATGAAATGCCCTGGAGTGTCCCTAGGAGGAATAGGAACTGCTTCTTCAAGCACCCCTTTTCTGGTAGTAATCTGTCTTAACTTCGAGAAGAGCGGCATATTTACAACTGATCTGATACTTACTCTTGAATTTACTTAATATGAAAAACACAATAATGAACGGTGAACAATGAACAATCATTCATACCACAATATGCAAGACATTTCTGAATACTTTAAACATTAAACATTAAACATTTTAACAATGATCGACAATGATGACAGTCTGCCTAACTAATCACCACGCTGAATTCTTGACAATAACTGAATACTTCGGAATACTTGATATACTGCTAAACAGTACATATACACTGCTAAACAGTGCAGACCGGATTTGTGTACCCAAATCCGTCTTGACCGGCACAACCTATGTGCGCGTCAACACGCCTCCCCGGCGATGGTACTCACCGAGTAGCTCCTTGAAACGGAAGGCCTCAGAGAATGGACAGGACTCGATACGGACAGCGGACCCTCTGGACATCGGGATTTCGGAAAACCTGGTGGGCCTCTGTATACCTCGGATCTTGCTCTCTCAGCTAGGCTCTGGTCGGGATACTTCGCACTTCTCACCGCCTCGTCTGGGTTGATCGCAGCCTCAGTCGCCCCCGCTTGACCGGAGGGAGCTTACAGGAAATCCTGCTGGTACGCGTTTATGGTCCGTCCAGCTGTGGCAGGAGACCGGGCCTGCAACGCACCGCCGGCGCGTGAGATGAGAAAGTGTCCCTATTCGGGCGCCATTCTGTGGTAAATAAAATATACCGGACTGAATTTCATACGGGATCTTAAATAAAGTAAAATAGCTCAAAATAACAAGAGGCAGAATCCGTGGTATAAGAGGTTTTCTAATGGGCTTTATTCCATTCAAAATGGCCGACTCGAGTCGCGGCCTTCAGGTTCCGTCACCACGAGGGTTCAGGAAGTGAAGTACAATAATTCATTGACAGACATGTATTTTTATAATAAGTGCATTACAATGAAACGAATGTAAAAGGCGTAACATTTGATAAGAAAAATGACGTGACAGTGACATAATCGAAACTAGGCGTAACAAGGAATAAAAGAAACATGATTGGTTAAGATTATCAGACATAGGTGGATCTATAAGATAATACTTGGCATAGATGCGCGCGCAGCAGCATGACGTGTAATTGACGTGCAACTAGGGGGTGAAGGGGACTTGACATTTAGCTCTACATGTGGAGACGAGAAGTCTGGGGGGTCAAGTCAACCTAATCCCAAATCATATCTACCATCCTATGTTTGGAGAACTATGTTATCCACAAGGAAGGACTCTCGGACAGAATCTATTCTATACTAACTGTGTGTGCGTGTACAAGCGTCTAAGTGTCTATATGAGATGCGAGGGGCAGAAAACTTTCCATGGCAGCAGGACTATGAATCACTTGCAGGAGGACGGAAAGGCTGAGTCCTTGCTTGTGAGCTAAAGGAAATGTTTACCTAAATCACTTGACAGGAATGCATCGGCTGAAGAGCAAAATAGATAATTCGAAGGTGAAATACAGCTCCTTGGCAGGCATGCGAAAACTGGCCGAGGCAGGCACCGTTAGCTGCACAGGGAGTAGGACAAAGTTCATGGATACAGATGCGAGCTCAAGCTGAAGCTGTCAGAGACAGAGAGCAGGGAAAGGCTTTGAGGACAGAATCGGGCCTACTTGCCTGAACTGTAAAAATGGAGTAACTTAGCCATATAAAGTCGGTGGCCTTTCATACCTAGGGATCGAATATCCAGCCCATTGATGGCGGATCTGACAGAGAACATGTCGACGGAAGACACACATATGTTTGCGTCTTAGAAACTGGAACTGGAGGGAACATACATGTACTTGTAACATGCATATAGAACCGTTGGGGTCCAAGATAGGGGACATAACTGATCAGGAAAATCCACATTTCCACAGCCGATACCACCCCTGCCTCAATTTCTCAAGAATGTAAGGACCAACTGGGTCCAAGTTATGTAAGAGGACCTGGATTTGGCACGGAGAGTATGGTATCTAGAATTCCTGGGCTTGAGTATCTGTCCTCTGATGAGCCGTTTACCGGCTTGTGCCCCCTTCATGCTCTCTCTCTCACCCTCCCCTACTGCTTTCCCTCTTTCATTCTTTGTCTACGTCTTATGCTCCTATCCCCTCTCCCCTTAATCTCTCCCCTTGCCTGCTATGCTGCCTAGCTCCTGTCCCTTGTGCCCTAAGCACTCCTTCTCCCCTTGTTGGGGAAAGATCCAATTGCTTACACTCTGGAGTCTCAGTGATCCCTCTGAGAGAGTCCACAGTGCCAAGGGAGCCACTCACCGTTGAGGTATGGTATGGCGCCCCTTGCCAAAGCACTCCCTCTCCCCTTTTTGGGGAAGGATACAGTAGGTAAGCCTTGGAGTCTCAGAGACCCCTCTGAGAGAGTCCACTGTGTTAAGGGAGCCTCTCGCAACGGAGTTGGGGGAATGATATCAGTTCCCCGGGCATCACAGCTTACTGGACTTTGGACGCAACTATTACTCGTCTACCGGTTTTTGCCCCCGTCACCCTCCCCCTCTTCTTTCATGCTGTGTCTCTCTTTCCTTCACCACCTCTTTCCCTCCTCCATTTGCTGTCTACTTCCCCTGCACCTACCCCCTCTCCCCTGAATCTCTCTCCTTGCCTGCTTTCACGCGTATGTCCTTGTTTGTCTCGACCTAACATGTAACTATGTAGCTATGCTCTAATAACTGTGTAACCTTTGAAACGATGTAACCTGCAACTATGGTCAGATACTCATGTAAAGCGCTCTGATACCTCCGGGTCTAGCCAGGGCTATAATAAATCTTTCAAATAAATGGCAGAGACCTCACATCCCTCCTCAGTCAGGCCTCTATTCACCAGGTGCCCTTCTCCAGAGTTTTCCATTTAAAACACTGCTTGCACCATCCATTTACCCGCAAGCCCCTGGCCCCACCCTGTGGCTCTGCCCCCTGGGTATAGGAGCAGTGGACATAGCAACAACAACAAAATGCCCCCATATGTCAGGTACAGGGGAAATAATGAATCAACATGGGCAGCAATGGCAGGGAGTCCTAAACAACCAAAAGGAAAAGTGGAGAATTTAGAGCAATGACAAAGATGGCTTAAATTACCGGACAATCTACAAACATTGCAAGGACCAAGAATTTAGTGAAGCAATGAATCAGATCAGCACATCACATAACTGCAGGGGGTCTATGTGATCTGTCCCACAGTCGTAGGACCAGTATCTGCAGTTTCACTGCAGCCAGTACACACCAGACTGTGTCAGGTGGGTCTTCCCTATTAAATCAAGTTTGCTGACCTACTTTCCCCATTTTGTCACAAGTAGAAAAGCCAACTAACGCTTTGGCAGCATCCACTTTCCCACTAATTGCAAGTAGTGTGAGATGAAACTAAAATGCGGGCAAGCCACTGAAGGCTAGAGCCAGATGCATGGCTGGCTCTGATGCAGTTCGAGGTTCCCTTGGACCCTTGAGCCCAAATAAGCTGAGCTTCCATGTGGCTTCTGGCTGTCACCCACACTGCAAACTAAAGCGCCACAAATGAAAGAAAACACATTATTAACATTAACCTTTGACGTAAACCAAGAGAGGGTATGAGATGCCCATCCTGTGGCTGAAAGTCACAATGTGAAATCAGAAAACCTTCGAACGTTTACCTGGCTTTCCAGCTTGACAAATTAGAGTAATCATAGGAAAATATTGTATTTCACTGTGCTTCCTCTTTCTTTACTGCATTTAAGCACTCTGAAATACGCGAGTTCAGATTGTGCCCTATTCAAGCATCACTCATATGCCCGATTTAAATAGCTATAATGTTGCTCCGTGTAAGATTCTATGTAACATACAGGGTGCATTTAACAATGGATTTGCCTATAATTCACTAATGGCATTGTTCTAATCGGGGGAGGTGGGTTCATGTTTAAAAACATTTGCTTTTAATAAATAACTTCCAGTGCAGTGAAATAATATGATTTAACTAGCTGAAACACTTCTGCATGCTAAAGAAGTACAGTCTTTGGAATTGTAAAATGTCTATTATATTTTTATATGCGGTTTATTGCCCAGTTATGGGGCCAATTATTTTCAAGGCTTGGCTCGTGCACGGGTTAAAGCTCAGTCAGACGCTCAGTTTGGCTCCCCGCTCCCGTTTAATGATCAGCTTCCCCCTCTAGATGAAGCATGTGTTTACAACTGCAGCTCTGCCAAGTACCACGCCTCAGGCGTTAGAATAACGCATTTCATTATGCTGATCCACATCACTGCACTGAAATGCATTGTCACAGATTTATAGCGCCTCCTCAGCTGTCAACATGGAGCGCTGCTTAAGTATCACTGACTGTGCAAATGTCCTAGCTGGGAGCGCGCCCTGCTGCAGCAGGCTTGGGGGTTGGCTCAGGCAGCTTGTTCTGGCCAGGGCTGGCTATATTGTTTCAATCCGCATGGAGTGGCAAAGTTACTGACGTCACATCTAATTACTTATCTTGCCCAATCTACAGCCAGTAAACACACACTAACTAGAGCCCGGGCCGCAGCACAGAATACAGTCTGCAGATTCAGACTGACCTGCGCGGCCGCTTAAGGAGAGTGGTGGTGTGTAATCAGCAGCCTGACACACTGACTGCAGTCCAGTGCTAGTGCAGCCATGAATGCCGCTTGAGTCAGAGTTCTGAACCGCACTGCTGCTCAGTCCGGTGGCTTTCCGGGCTGTACCATAACGGTGCTCGCTGAGAGTAAGTGCCACTATGAATCATTGTCAATCACCTGGCATCGTAATTTGATTTATTTAGGAACGTATGAGGGTGGAGTTGAGCTGCTCCTCGGTGACCTTGCTCCAGTTCCTTCATGGAGGGCAGGGTGCAGGTTTGGGTGTGGTGGGTTTGTCGGCATAGAAGTGTATGCAGTGGTGGTCCATCCAGGGGGGTTGCGTGGTATGGCTGAAGTGGATGCTGTTGCCTCCTGCGAAGATGGGGTTGAGGATGTGTCCTGCCTTGTGGGTGGGGGTGGTGACAACTTGTTTTAGTCCGAGGTTGTCCAGGAGGGTGGCGGAGTTGGGGCCACAGAGGTTGTCGATATGGAAGTTGAGGTCTCCGATGAGCATGTAGTCCATGAAGGCTATGGCGTGGGGTGCAATGACGTTGGTGATGGTGGTGAACGCAGTTTGAGGTCTGTAGGTGTGGGTGCCTCTTAGGATCATTCTGGGGCTGGCTCGGATCTGAAAATGGAAGTGTTCAGTGGCGGACGGTCTGTCGCTCGAGCTGGACGTTGTGAGTCAGAGGTAGCTTTTGTGTGCGATGGTGAGTCCTCCTGGGCAGTTGGGGCGGTCCTTCCTCTGGGTCTTGTATCCATTGGGGATTGCGATTGGCGATGTCAGAGTCGGAGGTGGAGTTGGTCCAAAGTTCTGTGAAGATGGTGACGTCTGGCTAGAGGGTGTTGAGGAGGTCCCAGATCTCTACAGCGTGCCTGTGCAGGGAGCGCACGCTGAGGAGGATGCACCTCAGGGCTTCGGTGGTGTTGGTGTCCAGCGTGGGGGCGACGGCCGTGGTGGTGCGGCAGGAGGCAAAGGTTTGGCAGCAGTGATGGCAGGAGAACTGTCTGTGGGTGGTATTCGGCGTGGAAAGCTGGCAGTTGTTGTTCCTTCTGGGTTGAAGCGCGAGGAGGGCAGCTGAGTCATAGCAGTGGGTGGTCGGAGATCCAGGGTCCCTGGCGCTGGTTGGGTCGTGGACGGGCACAGACGGGTTTGCCTTTGGCACGCACGCTGCGTGGCCGCTATCAAATAGGGAAGGGGGAGGGAAGCGCAGCTGAGAGGCAGGAGCAGAAACCAGCAGGGGTGAAGGGCCGCGGGGGCAGCAATGGTGGGAAGGGAAACGGGCAGAAAATAAAACACAACCGAAAATGACAAAACCACAAATAAAAGATCACAAGTAAAAATCCAGAGGCACAACAACAGCAAGACAGAAAAACAGGCACAATGACAGGAGACAGAAAAATGGGCACAACACAATACAGACAGCAGGAGAACCAGCAGAGGAGCAAGGCTCTCCCACTGTACTACCAGGAATGAGGCTCTGGCAGGAGCCTGAGAGTGGAGGAGGGCCTCGAACACCTATCAGCCCAGAAGTGAACAGGGTCAGCGGCACTACAGAGGAACTGCTGGGGGAGAGAGCAGGTCTCTGACCAGGTCAGAGGTCTTGTGTGGAGAGAAGAGATGGAGATGAGGGGGCATTGATTGGGAGGGGTAACGATCAGGAGCAAGATGAATAGCACACCAAAACAGCATCCATAATAGTAAAATTATGTATCTGCAAAATTGTGGCAGACCTAAACTTCATTAAGCACATTTATAAATTTCTAATCAATATTGTTTCAAGTTCAATAACAATAACTCATCAGTCATGACTATATTTATCATAAAAATCATTATTATTCAAAATAATTTGTCATCCAAAATTGCACATTTAGAAAGAGCTTTGACACTATTAAGGGGGCTAATGGGCTGTTATCAATAACTTATGAGGGATGATGAGCGCGACAGCTGCTGGAGCAGAGGGGCGGTAGCTGCTGCTGGGGCACGTTTCAGAGGCGGTTGCTAGTCGGCAAGGTGTTGGTGTTTGGCAGGGGGTGATGACAGCTACTGCACAGAGTAACCGCGTTAGGGGATGGCATTGACTAATGGAGGCCTTTGGGACTGTGACTGCTTGAGCAAGGAGTGGCAGGAGTGGCAGAAGTTGCTGCAGCAAGTACTAGAAGCAACTGTTGCAGAAGGGAATCATGGTTATTGCAGCAGGTGGTGGTGGGTGCTGGGTAAGTTGATGATAACTATTGCGGCAGGCAGAAATTGCTTCTCCAGTCAAGACTGACAACTACTTTGTCAGCAGATGAGAATAGTGAATGTTCCAATGGTGTTTTTGGCTGTGACTCTCTAAGCAGGGGACAAAAAGTGGTTACTACTGGGCACAGAATGTATGCAAAAATAAGAAGACACCACTCGCCCACTACTTACACTGAACGTCTATAAATTCCTAATGACAATGCCATTTGCGAACAAAGAGGCAAATCAATTGACAACTGTCGTTCTCTACCCTATATATAGTCTTATTATGCATGGAGCAACATTCTAGTTTATTAAATCAAACACAAGATATTTTGTTGAGCACACATCCCGAACTGACTGATTTCAAGAGACTCTCTTAGGCAAAAATAAAAAATTATTTACTTAGGATCACACAGTTTGGTCAAGAGGGGAAGGCTGAATTGATCCCAGGTTGTCTGGCTTCACATTTTGCAATTCAGCCACTAGATGTGTATCTCTTTCTCTCTCCTGTTTCACATCAAATGTTAATCTTTGTCTATTATTCTTGGCGCACGAGGTTAGAGCGTGGGTGGCAGGCACAAGCCACATGAAACTTTGACTCCTTTTCCCTCGAAGGAACGAGAGCACCTTGAGCTGGGCCAGAGCCAGGCGTCTACCTCTTGCATTTATTGGCTCGCCCACCTCTTTTTAATTGTTTATTGTCAAATACGCGCTGTGAATAGTAGCTCCATTCTCTTTCCTAATATTGTGACTACCAAGATCTAATAATCTTAGATTAATAGGACTCTAAATATTCTTGCATGTGCCCATAGTACTGACTCATGATATTTGCAGTGCTATTAATGAGAAAATAATCTTTGCAAAGGCTAGGCTCCAAGATCATCGCCTATGCTGACGATACTCAGCTCCTCTTCACATGGAAGAAAAATGACTCCTCTACCTCCCTACCTAAATCCTGTTTATCAGCCGTCTTCTGATAGCTCTCCGCCACTCAGCTGAAATGCAATGAGGAAAAAAATCAGAAATCCATCTTTTCAGGAACTTCCCCCCTCAGTTTTGGAAAGAGGTTTGGCCAGACAAATCTCCCATGCCTTTCTCGGAGGGCCAGCCAGCCCATGAAAAATTTAGGAATTTGGCTTGACAAGAAGCTTAACTTCTCCACTCAGATCAAGAAGCTTTCGGGGCAGTGCTTTGGCACACTTAAAACCCTAAAAACAGTTTCTCCCTTTCCTCCCTAGGTCGGCTAGGGCAACTGTTACACGTGTGCTGGTGTCATCACGCCTCGACTACACTAACCCCTTGTATGTAGGCCTACCCAGCTATCTTTTAAACAAACTACAGGTGGTACAGACTGCCGCTGCCAGGACTCTCCTAAACATTCCCATAAAGGCCAGCGTAAGACAACACTTGCGTGATCTACACTGGCTACCTATAATTGAAAGGGTAAAGTTTAAATCCCTTGTCCTGGCAAATTCTGCCCTTTATGGACACAGCCCTGCTTACCTGACAAATCGCTTCAGTTTTTATGTCCCTACCAGGTGGCTGCATTTAGCCACACAACTTCTCACCCACGTTCTGAGATTTCACCTTAAGAGAGTTGGAGGGAGCTCTCTTGCCATCAGGGCAGCTTCTGCCTGGAACCATCTCCCCTTTGACCTCTGTAGTGTTCAGGATCCCATGCTCTTCCGAACAAAGGCTCAAGACTTTTCTCTTTATTGCTTTCAGCCTTCCTACCACCAGGTTCGAGCCTGGACACTCTTTGAGTAGCTGTGCGCACTAGAAATTCCTTAAACATAAACAAAGTAGCTTACATTTAGAGATTTTACACAAGACAAGACAAGGTAAGACAGAAGAGGGGAATAAGGACAAGCGCTCAAGTCTTTACACTTGGGGCTTAAAATAACTGGTCACCAAATGCTCATTTTCTACTGGGCAGAAACAATGTGTAGGCCAGAGAAGGTGTAGATCTGGTGTGGTTTCTCAAACCCATTGAGAGTTGCATAAAATGGTCAACATGTAGGAATGTGAGGTGGTGAGTACATGAAGATGTATGTGTTACAATCAGGGCTTTAAGGGGGATGAAAAAACTAGGGCGGGCTCGCAAAGGGGCATGGCCATGTAATTATGGGCGTGGCTCAGAAACACCTAAGCTGAAAATCAGTGCTTAGCATAGTATGCCCTCCGACTGGTATTTGTCTGCCTATATAATCACATCCAGATATATAATACAGGTAACAAGACAGGACTATTAGCTTTGTCAATGGTTGTTAGTTGCATAAGATTGATAAGCAGCAGCTGTGCCTTCGTTGTAGACCACATTGAAAACGCAGTTCTGTAATGACGAGACTGTGAAAGAACCAGAACGAGTCTCTTTGAAGTTACATCAAAGGCAGGGAACGGCGGTGCTGCTGTAGAGTTGAGATTAATGTTTTTCCTCCTGTGGGTGAGGACAAAAATGAAAAGGCCGATAGGGACCCGTCTCAGCACCTGCTTTTTAGAATTGCCGGTGCTGAGCACCGGCAGGACCCGGCCTACGTAAAGCCCTGGTTACTATCATCCCTGCCATCAACAGTCTGCATTCACAGTACAAATTACATGGAGCAGGCAGGGGATCTGATAAGCTTAGCAACGCCTTATCCTGGAGGCAATGGGATATTATAGACGAATAACCCTGCAAACATATATAATCACCGACTCACTTTAAGGAGTACATTTATGGCTCGTAATACTACCAGAGTTTTTATAACTCCAAGTTTTACTTTTGTATATGTGTAAAAGCATTCACAGCTCAAATCCGCTGATTTAGAAGAAGTAACAAATGTGCATATTTGACTCGTGTTTGGAGACCCGGTGTCAAGCCGCCCTCTTCGGTCCAAAGCTGACTTTTAGGTTGGGTTTGTTCAGATCTGATTCAGAGAAAAAATACCTTTATATCTAGTGGCCACCTGGCCCTCAACACCTGGCCGCCCAGGCCGAGGCATTCCTGACACCCCAGTCGTTATGCTGGAGAGAGGGGGTGGCCCAGCCTGGCAGAACAGACCATGACCTTTGGTTGTGTGGTTCACCGCCAGCTTTGCACAGTAAGTCACTGGTGGTTCTGTGGGGTGGCACTTTTCTGCCTCTCATCACCCACCTGCTGTGCTGCCAGACACCTGAACTAAATCCGCGCCTCATTACCTTCAAGTGGCATTGGGAAGAAGGAAATACTATTATTAAATTCAGCAAGCAGATAAGTTGGCTTGAAAGACTTTAATTGGAACAGCACGGCAGACTTTCTCCCAGCTCCAGACTCCTCCAACAACTGAGTCTCTCACTGGAATACCACATCATTAATTCTACATTAGAACATAGAACCATACCTGAAAATAAACACAGCGCATGCCACAAATAAAGAGATACACACCATACTGAGCCCAATGTAAATTACAACACATCCCCCTCCTTTGAACAAAACAAACACAAAGAAAACTTAAAACAAATAAAATAAAATAACTAAAATAAAAGCAAAAGGATAACACAAACAAAACACAATACCAGCAACTAAATATAGTCATTCAATTTTTTAGGAAAATATTTTACGCGGCTTGATGTTCTAACCTCAGGACCAACAGGATTCTTTTCACACACATTGTTGGCCCTAGGAGATGGCGTTTTAATAATTCCCTCCTCACAGACCCCAAATTTACAGCCACCTTTACTTCCTTTTTTGATGAATTTTTCCTCCTTAACGATGATGATACCCTCCCCGACCACACTACTTGGGATGCTTTTAAGGCAGCAGCGCGTGACTTTATTATTAGTTACGTCGCGAACAAACGTAAGAACGCCCGAAGGTTTACTAAAAATCTCCTTTCTGACATTAAAACACTGGAACATGCGTATTTTACCTCACACTCTGCTGACAGCCTGACAGCCCTCATTGCAGCAAAAATGAAGTTTAATGAGAAGTCTACAGAAGATGCCTCCTTGTACCTGCTGAAATCTACTGCTAAATTCTATGGGGGTAGGAACAAAGCAGGAAAGCTCCTAGCTAATTATTTGAAGATTAAGCACAATAAGTTAAATATTGAATCTATTTATGACTCTGATGATAATTTAAAGCATATGGATGTTGATATTCTTGCTGAATTTTCACGTTTCTATGAAACCCTGTATACCTCTGAAACCCAGTCTACACCTAGCTCCCTTGCTCATTTCTTCTCCACCATTCATACACCAGACTTCCCTCCAGATCTTTCCTCCTTAGAATCGGAAGTCACACAACAGGAACTACTTACTGCATTGCAACATCTCAAACCCAACAAAGCCCCCGGTCCTGATGGCTTTACTGTCGAATTCTACCTTCACTTTTCTAAACTGCTGATCCCACGACTTCACTCTCTACTTCATACTTTTATTTCTTGCGGTGCCTCCTCAGGGACTTTCTCGGATGCCCATATCTGCCTCATACCTAAACCCGGAAAGGATGCACAATACTGCAAAAATTACAGGCCCATATCTCTAGTCAATATTGATTATAAACTCTTCGCTAAAACATTAGCGATTAGACTGGACCACCTTCTCCCCGATCTACTAGGCGAGGAGCAATCTGGGTTTGTTAAGGGCCGATACATTACGAACAACACTAGACTCTTATTTAATATCCTGTCAAAGTCCTCCCGCTACCAGCACTCACTTGCAGCGATTGCCCTTGACGCCGAAAAGGCTTTTGATCGTGTTGAATGGCGCTATCTCTTCCACACTCTCACTTGGTTTGGTTTTGGTCCTAGATTTATCTCTTTAGTTTCCCTGTTATATTCCCATCCTAGAGCGGCAGTTTTTGCTAATGGTCAAATTTCCTCCTATTTTGACCTAGGTAGAGGCGTTCGCCAGGGCTGCCCCTTATCCCCTTTTCTTTTCAACCTTGCTTTGGAGCCCTTCCTTTCCAGGTTGCGTCAAAACCCTGCCATCCATGGTTTCCAGATTGCGGACTCGCATGTTAAACTCGCTGCTTATGCAGATGATATATTACTCTTTCTTTCTAAACCTGCAGAATCCATCCCTGCTTTCATGACTGAAGTAAAAAAAAATTCCTCTATCTCTGGATATAAACTTAATCATGATAAATGTGAGATCCTTCCCCTAACTAAATTTACTTTCAAGCAAGAATTTATTGACTCTCGGTTTACTTGGAGTCCGTCCCACATTAAATATCTAGGTCTATACATTACCCCCTCAATCTCAGACACTATTTCTTTGTGTATGTCCAAATGCTCACAGAAGATTCCAGATCTCACGGCAAGGTGGCATCCTTTATACCTCTCCTGGTGGGGACGTCTTGACACTATTAAAATGATGATATCTCCTATTGTTCTATACACACTCTCCAATATTCCAGTCCCCATTCCAGTGAAATTCTCTACCAAGATTAACTCAACGTTATCCTCGTTTTTATGGAACTCCAAAAAATCCAGAATGTCTCGGACTAGGCTCATACGTCCGGCTTCTGAAGCTGGTGTCAACTTTCCTGACTTCCCTGCATACCAGAAGGCCTTTTTATTACGTCAAGCTTCCCTCTGGTTACAAGATTCCACTTCCCCCTGCCCTTTATGGCTTAAGGTTGAGCGTACTTTACTCTCCCCATTCTCTTTTGCAGAATATCTTGCTTTTTCCCGCAAGCCCTCGTTGATTCCCACTCCTATTCACAAGTATACTCTTAAGCTTTTACTGTCAGCTGCTCCTGGCCCTCCTATGACCGTGGCTGATTTCATTTCTTCCACTATCTGGCATAATAAATATCTCCTAATTGGTAATAAGCCCTTTTACTGGAAATCATGGAGAACCCGTGGTTTGATTTGGATTTCGCAGCTCTTTTCCGGTTCCACCTTTGTTTCTTTTCCTGACCTTTGTTCCTCCTTTGGCTTACCCCAATCCTTTTTCTCCAAGTATCTTCTCCTCAAGGCTGCTGTTCTGGAGATTTATCTACGACTTTCGGCTTCTCCTCCTCCCCCTATTTCTATCACCCCTATTGTTCGACTTCATTCTCGCCTTCGCACTGCCCCCAAAGCATCTCTTCTTTATAAATACCTTCACGCACCCGAGTCACATAGACCTAAATCCAAGGTTGAACTTCATTGGGAAAGTGACCTCGGGATAGACGGGCCGATATCCTTATGGGATAAAATTTGGACAAAATTGCGCAAAACTTCCAGAGCGGCTTCGTTGACACAATCCCTATTTTTTATTTACAACAGGCTACTTCACACCCCTTCTACACTACATAAGCGATTTCCTACTACTCCAGAGAAGTGTTGGTCATGTGATGCTCCCAATGCTACCCTACCACACATGCTATTTCTTTGCAAACATGTACATTATTTTTGGTTACAGGTGTGGGCCCAAATCAATGTTATTTTTCATACTTGTATTCCCTTTTCTCTTACTCACCTTTTCCTGGGCAGTTTGTCCACTAGCTGGAATAACGTAGATATGTCTGCTTGCATTGTTGATTTGCTATTGGCTGTTGCTTTTCAGCAGATTACTGTCAATTGGAAAAATGCATCCAACATTTCTTTCAAAGCGTGGTGGTATAATGTCTGTTATAACCATAGACTTGATAATACATTTGTCTTTCCTGTTCAATTGGCAGCTAAACGTGCAGACTTATGGCTCCCCATTACGTTATACTTAGATAATTGTGCTGCTCGCTCTTCCCTTCCATCGCCTGCTCAACAAGAAGTTCCCAATCCCCCATGATACCCTTTTCACGTTCTGCATATTTCACCCTGCTGTTTTATTTTTATGCTCTTTGTAATTTATTGTTTAGTCAGGATTGATACAATTTCTTTATTTCTTTTCAATGCCCATGTTCATTGCTTTTATGTGCACTTTCTCCTATACGTTTCATTTGCAGTCCCCTGCCCCTCCCCTTTTTCTACCCCTTTTATCTCTCCCTCTCTTCCCCAATTGATATTTTGTATTGCATTTTCATGTTCACTGTTTAATAAAACTCTTTTGAACTAGAAGTAAGTCAACCAATAGTAAATTTCAAGGTAAACGAATTTAAAAGGAAAAGAGGTTATGAGAAAAAACTAATAGAAAGATGTTTTGTAGAGAAAGGAGTTGGAAGAGTATCCAGACCTACAGAAAGGAATTTAAAAGCACAACACAAGAAGACAGACATACAGAAGAGGGGCACAGTGCTTGAAACCCAGGGTAGGTGTTAACACATAGAGAGAGGTTTAGGAGTAGAAGGGAATTTGATAGTTATTGTGTTGTGTTCTTGTTTTAAGGTTCTCATTTACAAGAGCAGCCAGCAGCGCTAAGAAGAAGCTGAGGAGAATAGTAGAGAACCGGTGTT
Source organism: Triturus cristatus (assembly GCF_964204655.1). NCBI lineage: Eukaryota > Metazoa > Chordata > Amphibia > Caudata > Salamandridae > Triturus > Triturus cristatus. The sequence goes on from NC_140592.1 coordinate 448,356,650, forward strand.
TCAGGACCAGTCTCTTCTTGGTTTATTATTTTATCCACTCCCCCCTTCCCCCTGTAGGGTAGTTGCGGAGTCCAGGTGAATATTACTGGAACTCTGGCTGCCTTGTAGAGGGAGTTGAGAACTAGCATCTCTGTTCCTGTGCAAGCACTTCTGGAGAACGTCACCTTGACCCTGACATAGAGTTACAATTGTAGATTAAAAACACCTATTAAAACATTGGAAGAAGGGGATGTAGTAAGAGTAAAACTACCTAGATTTGTAGAGTCCGGTTGCTCGAAGTTCTGGGACAGGAAGGTGATGCGAAAAGTATTCAAAAATGTTGTGCAATTAAATGATGGACAGTGTTGGAGTGTTGACAGGATTGTCAAAGACAACTCTGAGGGTGTTCCAGATAAGAGTTTTATTCTAAGAGACATTGTAAACAACAAAATCGCCACTCCCAACACAAGGGGAGATTTGTGAAATGTTCACTCTAAACCAAGTTGGCATAGAGACTATGTCATGTATTAACTTTTTGTATAGCCAAAACATTTGTTGTTTTCCCCTGGGAAAGGAGATGTGTTGTATCTTTCGTTTTGTTCTTTTTGGTTTTCCCCGCTCCCCTCCTTCCCCATGGATGGTCCCTAGAATCTTGTGAGGGTTCTTACCTGCACTCCCAGTACCAATGGACTGACCAACGGTTCCCTGCTCCTTGGTGATGGATGTCATTTGTTATCCTGAATAAATTACTGGAATTCGCATAGTTTATGTTCTTATTTCATACTCCATCGACTAAATCCACCAAAGATTCCTCTCATGTGTGTTCAATTCTAAGAGAGGTTATATTTTTGTTGAAATCTAATGGGAGAAAAACAACTTTTCCTTTCAGTGTGCATACTAATTCATGTGGCTGATATTTTCCAGATTTTGATTGCATTCTAACTATGGTTTAAAAATGATCATCTGTTTGAACTAAAATGCTTTATTATAAATCCAGTTGCTGTAGTTCTGAAGGGGTTTGGGTATATTTCTTTCCAAACTGTTATGAACTCTCCCTGAAGGCATGACGCTATGGTCCAGTTTCCCAAGGCAATAATTGCAGATTACATGGTATTTCCAGAGATCATATTTTTCTTCTGCAAATAGAGAGTTAGATTCCTCACACCAATTCATCCTAATTTTCATTTTTTGTCAAGGAGACCAAAATGTTTTACATGGTTTTTACAATGTGTTTTTTGGTAAGAAATTCAAATCTGATTAGGGATTTCAAAAATTGCATCTTAAAATATGAGAATATCTATTTTGTAATTAGCTAAATCCATTATTGAATTTAAGATTCATTCAGAATGAAGGCAACTTCTAGATAATTATTATTCTCAGAGAGAGTATCAACGTATTTAGATTGGATATAGTCCTAATATTATTGACTTGTGCTGGATTACAGTGAAGTAGAGCATAATTGTTTTCTTCCAAATACAATGATAGTGTTTGGACAAAGTATAATGTTCGCACAGGTTTTCTTACCATTGAATGATGTGTGGAGAGCATTTTGACATGATGGCATATGGTATCACACACTTGATTTACCAAAAACCTAAAGATTGTCCTTGGAGGCTAGTAATGGTTTGAAATAGGCAGGCATCTATGTTTTGTAGACATTTTATTTGAGTAGTGATGATATTTTACATGATATTAGAAATGTTCCTAGTTCAGACTGGATGCGTATCTTTTATTACAAATAGAAGAGCATTTCCATTCATATATATGGGGTTCTGTTTTTTCATGAAAACCTTGACTAGATAGTGTGGCAGGAACATGCCTGAAATTGGTCCTGGCTCGCCCCTGTGCTGCTTTACGCAGACAATGCTATCGTTATTTCGGGCATCGTACAGGGCTTAGATTCTTGCTTAATCATCTTGTGTGATGCTGACGTTGACGCTGGTGTGTTAACTTTGTAATTTCAGCGGGCTGCGAGAGGCCTTTGGGGGGATCGGGGTTTTTAATCTGGATGTTTTTACAATTGTTCTATTTATGCACTCTCTCCCGTTCTAACAACAGAATCACTCTCCATTAGTAGCAGTGCCCGTCCGTGCGATCGGGCCCGTCTACGATTGGTCAGCGTTCTAGTTTTTTGGGTTCTCAAACACATTTAACGCATGCTGGCGCAAATGCGCAGCGGACACGCGCAGCGGGCGCGCCGACGGCACCAAAGGCAAGCCCGTCTGCACCCGTCAGTGCCCGGAACGTGTCCGTGGCCAGGACCCCTGGTCAGGCTGGCTTCATATGCTACACCTCTCAGATGCTGTTTAAGCTCCGGACACAACCTTGTGGGGACTGCGCCCTGTTCAATCTTTATGATGAGGTGGGTCTGCTCTTGTGTACACACTGCCACTTTCTGGTGGCTAGGAACACCAATAGTGAGAGTGGGAGCCATGGAGGCACTGCCTGCCTTACTGATTGTGGTAGCAAAGAGAGTTTCCCTACCCCGGTTATTTCCCGTACTGGCGGAGTACCAGCTCCGACTAGGACAGTGGAGCGGGCATTACTAAAGATGTTTAAGGGCATTCTTTTAAATGTACGCTCGATGGTAAAACACAAACTCTAGCTCATAACCCTGACATGGTCTTCTTAACTGAGACCTGGGCGGAGGAAGCATCCGCCCCAGACTGTAATGTCGCTTTGCCCCCAGGCTATGACTCCTGATCGATCGGGAAGTAGAGGCGGGGGCATTGCCATTGTATATAAGCAAACTTTTAAAGTCCAGATGAGGACGGTGGCAGACCTCCATGCTGAAGCTATACAATTCTGTATGAAGCTTAGGGACGTAACGATATTTCAAGGCCTGCTGGTCTACCGACTGCCTGGCCCTAGAGCTGCCTTTCCATTGGCCATCATGTTCTATACGGAGTCTTGCACTGATTCGGATTCCTATTCTATTCTTGGTGACTTTAACTTTCATCTAGAGTCGAGTATTAATCTGAATACGAACAGACTCCTAGATGTTATGGCGGCTTTTGGTCTACATCAGTTAGTGTCTGAGCCCACACATGAAGGAGGCCACATTCTTGATGGGTTGTTTTCTAGTTACCCAGATGTCACCTACTGTAGGGCTGATGCGCTTCCTTGGACCGACCACAAAGCAGTATTCTTTGAGGTCAGGGCCAGGCTGGCTGGATCGGGTACCTCTCATAAACCTGTTAAAGTCATGTTCAGGCAGTGGACCAGGATCATTAGTACTGGCCTAGCGGCCGCCCTTGACCTCCCCCCTCAGATGGAGATAATGAGGTGGCAGCAGCCCATTTTAACGATTGGATTTCAGCAGCAGTCAATCGTGTGGCCCCCGCACAGATGGCCACACTTAACAGGCGCCCGGCCGGAGCCCCGTGGTACGGCCCTGAACTTAAACAACTAAAGGTTCAATGCAGACGGTACGAGCGTCTGTGGAGAGCGGATTACAGCAGGGTCACTAAAGACCATTATAACATCGCCCTTAACAAATACAAAGAGGCCATTCTTCTAGCCAAGACAAAATATTTTACGGGGAAAATTCAGGCCGCAGGCAATTCTGCCAAAGAACTTTTCAAATCTGTGTCCCTTCTGGCCAAACCTCAGCAAGGCAGTTTGTTCCGCCCTGACCAGGACTTTTGTAACCAGCTGGCAACTTTCTTCTATGACAAGGTCCAGACAATATATGATGACCTGTCTAACCCCTCAACCCCACTCTCTGTCCTAGGCTCACCTCAACCCTCACGGGCATTTGAAATTAGACAGGGCGGTTTCACTAGTTTTGGGTCACTATCTGTCGAGGCTGTAACAGACATTTTAAAAACCATCAAATCAGGTTCAGTTCTCAATCCCTGTCCCCCATCTGTCATGCATTTGGTTGCGGACAAGATTAGTCCGACCCTCATGCTTTTAATAAATCAAGTGTTGGTGTCAGGGACTTACCCTATTGCCTGGAAGACTGCTAGTGTCAGACCTATCTTGAAAAAAGCTTCGCTTGAGCCCACTGATTTTAAAACTACCAACCAATCTCTGGTCTGCCTCTGATCGCTAAGATCATGGAAAAACATATGAATGCTATGCTAACTGAATATCTGGACTGTAATAATCTGCTTGATTCGTCTCAGCATGGCTTTCGTTCGAAACACTCCACTGAGTCTGCTCTGATTGCTGCAGCAGAGGGTATTCGGGCGGCAGTCGACGGGGGTGGGAGGGCTATTTTAGTCCTCCTCGACCTGTCGGCTGCTTTCGATACCGTCAATTATACGATCTTAGTGCAACGACTAGAGGAGGTAGGCATCAGTCAGCGGGCTCTGGCCCTTCTTTCTTCTTTTCTGCAGGATCGACAGCAATCACTGAACTGGGAGGGTTTAAAATCATATAATTTCAATCTGCCTTGTGGTGTGCCACAGGGCTCAGCCTTATCCCCTACCCTGTTCAATCTCTATGTGAGGCCGCTGGCTACTGTTGTCAGGAAGCATGGCTTTGCTTTTGTGTCCTATGTGAATGACTCGCAATTGGTCATCTCGCTATCTGACACACCAGAGCTAACAGCGGTACGATTTCATGCTTGTCTTAAGGACATCATGGCCTGGATGACGCAAAGTTTTCTAAAAATCAACTCAGAGAAGACTGAAGTCATGGAATTTGGGAATGAACCACCAATTTGGAACAACCTTTGATGGCCGTTAGAGGCAGGAGTCTGTCCTCTCCCTGTGGAAAAGGTCAGAAATCTCACCGTGATTTTTGACAACAAAATGAATATGGCAGCTCATGTGAACAGCATAACTTCTGCCTGTTTTTTTCTGCTTAAAATCCTCCGTAAAATCTTTCCTTTTATTCCCAAGGCACTCCAGAAGACGGTACTGGCCGCTCTTTTTAAGTCAAGACTCGATTACTGTAACTCGATGTTCTTGGGCATTGATAAGTTCCTGAATAGTAAAATCCAATCTTTGCAGAACGCTGCTGTTCACGTTCTTTTACAACTTCCGAGGGGCCAACCCACCTCCTCTGCAAGAAGATCATTACACTTGCTCCCTGTTCAACATAGAATTGAGTTTAAGGCACTTTGCTTGGTGCACAAGGCACGTTATGGGGGTGGTTCCACATACTGTCAGAATCTGTTCAGACTTTACGTCCCCCCACGAGACCTACGTTCAGTCAATCTTGGCCTTATTTGCACTTCTAGATACAGACGTGCTAGATGGGGTGGCCGTTTATTCTCCACCTGTGCAACCCAATTATGGAACAAGCTCCCTGTCACCCTTCGCCTTCAGCCAGACCTCCTTTCTTTTAGGAAAGCCCTAAAGTCCAGGCTGTTTAATGTCCAGTAGTCACCTACCTCCATCTCTGTCGTCTCTCTCACACTTCAGCGCCAAGACGCCACCGGCATTCGAGCGCTTAATAAGCTTCTTTATACTTATACTTATAATTTCTTGGAATTTATTGACAGACTTGATTTAGGCACCAACTTCATTAGGTCCACTGTGATGGTGATTGGTCCCAGAACCACTAAGACCAGATCTTATTGCATCAAAGGCAATCCCCTAAGCCATGTTACTACATTCCCTTATCTCAGAGTCCCGTTTGGCTCCTCCTTTTCCTGTTCTTTCCTGATAATGGCTAGAGGGCTTATGTTTACCAGGAACATTGCTTTTTTGTTTGATTTTGAAATAAGGTTGGGGAATAAATCTATCAAGGTCATGATAAAGATCTATAAAGCAAAATGTGTCTCTTTCGCTGCCTATGACAGCAACATTTAGGGGTTTGCCAATGTGCCTTCCCTTAAGGTCCTTGAAAATAAGTTCTTAAGAAGACTCCTTTCTCTTTCCCAAAATGTATCCAGTATAATGATTCATGAGATATATAATGATTTATTATTTAGATGGTATTTCGCTGTTACAGCCACTACTTCTCTGGATCTCGGTTTGGTTACAACCCACTAAACGTTTCAATCATTTAGTACTAAACATTTTCAGGCTTTCAACTAAGCGAGTAGTCCTCCCTGGTTAAAAACTATCAGGAACAGTTTTCTTAAAATGGGTCAACCTGAGATTTTTCAACATCCAGAGGTTCTAGTTGCTGAGGATATTACATGGGAATAAGAGAACCTTCACGATTTAGAGGGATAGTGAGAGATCCCTATCAGCTAGGTTGAAAGCCTCTGTAAGAGCCTTCCTAGGTCTCCTGACTACCCCTTTAATTGAACTGTATCTTTTATTTGATAGGCCTGACCATCACCGATTTCTTTTGACACGTTTTATGTTAAATTAAATACATCATTTGTTAGTAGTCCCTCGAGGCAGTTCATTTGGCTCAACTTTTATGTCATCATGTATGATCATTACCCAGGATACATTGAACTTTATTAAGTTTTGGACCTTTAAAAAAAAAAAAGATTACGAAAGTCTTTTTATTACCTCTATTTACTGACAAGTGTTTTGCACAAGTTCAACCTACTTTTTTTTAACTAATGTGACTACCAGATATGTTTACCTGTTTTACATCGATCGCTTTTAATCAGGCATTCTTCGCTTGCAAAAGTATTTATTCACTTCTTGATGTTCTCGCATTTTTATTGGATGCCTACCGTATAAATTCTGATCCAAATTTTGACGTTCTCGACTGTATTAAAATGTGTTATTTTATCCATTTTAATAAAAAACGAATATTGATATTAACTGACATTGACTAGATATTGTATTTTAATGTTTTTTTTTCTGTTATCCCTACTACATTTCCATGTAAGACTTCATAACACTGGCCTTCATGTGTGACTGAAATAACAAAATTATTCTTTTGATGGTAACTCTCTTCATAAAGTATGGTTCAGTGCTTAACATATGTGTCCAAGTTCGCTGAGAAATGTCACAAAAGTTTATTCTTGTTAGTTGTTTCTTGGATAGTTTATGTACTTTATAGGCTGTAATATATCAGCCAAGGGCAGGGGCAGCTAGTTGCTTAGGGCTTTGGGGCTATGCCCCCCCTATTCTAAATTCTAATATAATATAATGGTAATTAGGAAAGTAGTCAAGCCTTTCTGGCCATCATTCTCTAGCTTTACCGAGCGTCACACAGCCAGGCGGTTTTTCACCGGCCCATATGCACAGCGCATATGCCCTCAAATGAAACTTTGTTGGCTAAGCCAGGGCATACCTTGATCAAGCCCTAGCCTGCCATTGTTTAGCGACTCCGTGCACCGCCCCTAGATGACGCAAATCAGCCGTCAATTTAGATGGCAGCCACCAACACTTTAACCTTCAGACCAATACTGCCTGGGGATGGCAATCAATTGAAGAGTTCTCCTCACAGTTCCCTATGTAGGGGGCTTGCCCGTAAGCATGTGACCAGGCATCATCAGCTCGGTGACTCTGTGAGGTCGGGTCACATTTAGTAAGCAGACTCAGTACATGCTTCGCTGTGCATGCACTGAATCTGTTTAAATCAGCACCCGCTTTTACTTTCCCTTTCTGGCTCTCAGACAGTCGGAAGACAGAAGACACAACCACGACATCGGAGAGAGCTGGTCCGTCCTGCAGAGGAAGACTGACGATATATATCTTCCCTTCAAACCCAATCAAAAGCAAGTCAGGCTCCCAGTGCCTTCCAATACCTCCTGAAGTCAGTCTCTTTCAGTTAGGTTGGCTAATTGTAACTTTAGTTAACAGTGGGTACTTGTTATTACTTTATATTTTTGGATTGCAAAAACTCCCAATGTGTCAGCTTGTGTGTGCTTGTGTGATGGTGAAACTCCGTGCTTGTGTGCCCTATCATAGATGTTACATTTCCTGTTGCTTTCATTTTCCTGTGTGTCTGGAGTGACCCGCTCTTGCTCGTCCCTTCTCTATTTTCAGGTCACAGGCACGGGAAAGGCACTGCTGTTGTTTCACAAACTCTGCAGGAGAGTCAGAGAGTTAATTACTTTGGGGAATTTTGGCAGGTCAGAATTTAGCACTAGCTTCTGTTTTGTATGTTTCAGGGTAATTTTCTCTATGGGCCTTTAAGGATCCTTAGAAGATGGGTGAATGATTTTAAACTTGTTTGTAACACAGTGTTTATGCCCATTTTGTATTACTATTTACTAAGAAAATTATTAAAGGGGCACATTTTTATTAGATTTACCAAATGCTACATGCATTTCATAGCAGTTCCTGGCTCCTTAATTAAGAAAACACAAAATTACCGCTATCATTTCTTGTCAACTTACTTCATTTAAACAAAAAGCTAGTGAAATGCAGAATGGGGGAAACATGGTACCAGGTATGCACAAAGCTTTAAGTGGAATGAAAGGGGGTGTTATCCAAGAAGCCAGGCACTGTCAATTAGTATTACTAAGCTCAGTGTAATTGATAATGGTCTTCAGACTACCTCAGTCACTCTATTTCACACCATTTTCCTCTGCACTCTCAATGTTGGATCTGCATATCTCTTCAGCACGGATTTCACTCTACTTTTTCCCCCTGCGCACACAGCGTACTGTTGTGATGTAACTTACCTTCGTAATGTTGTTTTCTGTACACCTTACCTCATGTGGAGCGCTCATGCTTCAATGTTCTTAGAATGTTAGGCTGACGGCACTTGGTCTTTGCGAGTTGCTGCTGGATCGTGGAGGTGGTCGGATGCCAGGCTGCGTTCCTCAATAAATCTTCTATCTTTACAACCTGACTGCGAAGATTCCTTGCACAGAGCAACTCAACAATTTTATCGACGATTTCTTGTTGTTCTCGGCGTTCCTAAACTTGCTGCTGCTTTCTCCGACGATTGCTTTGCCTCCAAAGAAAGTCTCCGTGGGATTTCGTCCTCCGTGACCTTAACCCGAGGTAATGTGCCCTTTTATATTGGAAGATCCACCGCTAGTACGAGGCTGTTTGAGTCGCACGCTTCCCTCTAATACTAGCACATGCTCAACAGCCCAACGGTTACCTTTGCCTCTACGTCATTATTCAGCTGGAACGCACGGGCTACTGAAGACGCGCACCAGAGAGTATGCGCGAGTAATGCCGTGCACAGCGTTTGACATTATCTACATGCCGCCATTTTTGTTATCGCACATCGCTTTCGATCACAAATGTAAGAGCGACAATTAACCTCATCTCATAGCTGTTTCCTCACGCAAGGAGCTCACGCTTGCAGATGCTATTGCTCAGCGGTGATCTGCACACCTTTTTGAACTTTGTGTGAATTGCAGGGTGAGTTTAATATTCCAAGCTCAGTGAGTTACTTAGATTTTGTACTGTGCAGTCTTCTTCGGTGATCTGCACACCTTTTAGCTATTGTTCTTAGGCCGATCTGCATATCACATCTTGCTTATCTTCAGTGACTATTTTTACCATTTTTTTTGTTTTATTTCCTGGTGTCATGGCTGAGCCACATCCCAATGTTATTATCCCACCTCTATTTCTACCTTCTTCAGGCACTTCTACTATCATATGGGAGGATTGGGTGGGAATGTTAGAAAATTATATTGTAGCGCTTGATGGTGTTAATTTTCTCCGGAAAGGAAGAAGGCTTTAAAACTTAGCGCTTTGGAAAGTGAGGGTCAGCGAGTTTTCAAGTATCTTCCAGTTGCCATGGTCAACCCATGGATAATGAGTACAAAGAAGCAATCAAACGTCTTGAAACAAGGTTTGCCAAAGGGGTAAACTTAGTCATGACAAGGTACAAATTTTACACGCAACCTCAATCTGAGGGTGAAAGCATTGATGATTTTGTGGCCAGATTACGTGAACTATCGGTAAAATGCCATTTTGGCACTATGGTTGTAGAAATGATTCGTGACAAGCTCATTATACAATGTCGTGACAGGAAATTTCAAGAGAGACTGTGGGCTGCTAAAGATCCTTCACTTAATGAGGCAATCGATTTAGCTAAGGTAATTGAGGAATCTCAGAAATGCATTAAGGAATTAAGCAAGAGAGACAAACCTAAACATGACATTGCAAATGTTGAGAATAACAAAGATGTAGACTCGGAGGTTAATGCAGTTTCTAAAAATAGCGCAAAGAATGTGAATACCTTTAGTTCTTCATCTAAGACGAAGAACAGAGAATGCTTGAGATGTGGTAGCCAATATCATTTGGCTGATTATAAGAAATGTTTTGCATTGGACCAATTGTGCAGGAAGTGTGGTCATAAAGGACATTATGCATGTATGTGCAAATCCTTTGATACTTTGGATAAGACTAAGTACAAAGTCAATGTGGTTCAATCATGCCCCGTTGTTCAACAGACAATTAACCGTGTCTTGGTTTTAGAAGAAAGCACTGATTGTTTTGGTGGGGCAGTCACTCAAGATATTCGTAGAATAACTAGACCTACTGCTGAGTTTAATGTGTGTGGAGAGAATGTAACCCTCATGGTAGATCCGGGTTCTATGTTCACTATTATACCTGAGTCTCTCTTTCTCACACTTTGGATGGGTGTCACCCTGTTGGATAAGGATATCAATCCTGTTAGTTATCAGGGTGAGTCAATAGACATTCTAGGCTACATGCGTGGGTTCATTACATTTGGTTCAAGGAGTACTCAAGGTAAAGTGTACATTGCTAAAGAGGCTCCACCAATCATTGGTTGGATGCATCAGTATGATTTACACATTATCATCAACCCAAGGTCCCCCAATCAAATTATGGTTGTGGAAGATGACATACAAGTTGACCACATCTTACAAGATGCGCATAAAGTGTTTGAGGACAGATTGGGTTGTGTACAGGGTCATCTCCACAAAATAATCCTTAAACCAGATGCTTGTCCAGTGCAATCTGTGAGGGAGGGACTTAAAGATCTTCTTCAAGATTTGTTGAACTCAGCTGTCATAGAACCTGTAGAGGCATTGTCATGGAATTTGCCTGTAGTTTTGACACTTAAATCTGATGGCCGTTTGAGGTTTTGTATTGATTTAAGATCACTCAACTGAGATATAGTTTTGGACACTTTTCCGTTACCTAACATTAATGAATTGTTACAATCTGTGGGTGGTGGGAAGTACTTCTCTAAAATAGATTTAAGGAGTGCTTATCACCAGATCAGATTACATCCTGATTCTAAGTCACTTACAGCATTCATTACCATAGAGGGAACATTTCAATTCACTCTCATGCCGTTCAGTTTAGCGTCGGCTGCGAGTGTTTTTCAGAAAATTATGTCCAACATGTTCAAGGGATTGGTGGGAGTGGTCTTTTTCCAAGATGACATATTAGTTTCAGGCAAAACAGTGGAAGAGCACAATGCTCTTCTGAGACAAGTTCTTTGGAAACTTGAACGTGCAGAATTGACGGTCAACAGAGATAAATGTGAGTTCTTAACTGAACAGGTTGAATACCTAGGCTATACCATATCTAGTAGAGGGTTAGCTCCAAAACGCAACTTGTTGGAAGCTATAAAAGATGCACCGTGTCCTAAAGACAAAGATCAGCTCAGGTCCTTTCTAGGCCTCGCGGAATATTATTCCAAATTTGTGAGAGCTTTTGCTGATATTTCAGAGCCTTTAAGGTGTCTTCTCCGTAAAGGTGCTAAATTTGTGTGGAATAAAGAACAACAGGAAGCTTTCTCAAACATTAAACTCAAGATCTGTGATGCAGGAATTTTAGCTTCCTTTAAGTCTGGGTGTAAGTCTTTCTTCACAGTAGATGCAAGTCTTACAGGCATCGGTGTTGTATTTTCTCAAAACCAACGTGCTGGGGAGAGAACAATTGCCTTTGCATCTAGGACCTTAATGCAAGCAGAAAGGAACTATTCTGTAATTGAGCAGGAGGCGCTCGCCACAGCGTGGGGTGTTGAGTATTTTAGGGTGTATCTTTGGGGTTCAAGATTCGTTCTGAGGATGGATCATAAAACCTTGATGAAAATTATGTCTGCTGGAGGTGCTGGTAAAGGGTCCGCTCGTTTGGCTAGGTTTGCTGCCAGGCTGCAAGAGTATTCGTATGAGATTGAATTTATTCAGGGATGGAGGAACTTGCAAGCGGACTGTCTGTCTCGCATGTCCTTAGATTGGGAAGTTGTGGACAGGGATCTTGTAAAGAAATTGGAATCTGAGGAAGCTTTTGCCGTTTTGAGTGAAGTATGCAAATGCAGTTTAGGTGCGTTTTCTAAAGCTCAATGGGTACATGAAATGGAGTCTGACAAGACGTTGAGGGAATTATTTCTTTAATCAGGAAAGGTGCTCCCCGTGAAAATATGGTTTTGGTTGCTGTCAGACCATTTTGGAAACTGTTAGATGAACTGTCTGTAAGTGGTTCAGACGTGGTTATGAGAGGTGACAGGTTTGTGCCTCCTGAGTGACTTCACTTGCAAATTTTTAAACTGGCCCATGAAGGTCATCTCGGCCAAGGCATGACTATCAGAAGAATTAAACAAGACTATTGTTTGCAGGTATGGATGATCAGATTCGTAGGTGGGTGAAGAATTGTGTTTTATGCAAAGAGAGTGAAAAAAGACTCAAAGTTGGCAACCAGAAGAGTATGGGACATATTACTGATCCTGGGAAGGCTTGGTATACTATTTGTCTTGATTTTATTGGCCCTCTGTCTGAACTTTCGGCAGATATGTGTTTTGCTGTGGTAATTATTGATGTCCATTCCAGATGGCTTGTTGTGAAATTTTTGAGGGATGTCACTACGCAGTCTACTATTGAAGTGTTAGAAAAACTGTTCCTGGATGAAAGTGTACCCCATATGCTGTTGACCGATAATGGTACGCAGTTGACTTCTGGTGAAATGCGTTGTTTCTTGGAAAAGAGCGGTGTTAAAAACTCTTGCACCTCTTTGTACAATCCCATGGGGAATGGTATGGTTGAGAGGGCAAACAGATTAGTAAAAGGTACCATCCAACTAGCTTTGCCCAATGGGCAATCCCCCAGATGCCTGATTGAAGAAATGCTTGGGGCGTATCGTGTCACTGTGCATAGTGTTACCCAAGTTGCTCCCTTTCAAACTATGAGGGGACGTGTACCAGGGTCTCGGTTTGTTCCAGGATGGCTCAAGGATTGGGTGTTATCAGGAGGTGAACGTCCTGAAGAGTTTTTTGACTAAGTTCATGGTTGGTGATTGGGTAAAGTTGAAGTATGGTCGAGTTAAAGCTAGATTAAGCACATTTTCGGGTCCTTGTAAAGTGGTCAGTGTTGCTAAGCATTTTGTTGTTGTTGAAGGAGGTCAAAAATGGAATTTACGCCGGGTAGCTCTTTACCAGAGGAGGGGATCTGTTGCCAAGCAATCTTGTCATGATGAGGGGTGCTCGGGTACCATGTTTATTCCTGATAAGGATCCCAACGTTGACCAAGAGAGGATGGGTCGTGGAGTTGTTGCTGAACCGAGCGTAGTTCCTGGTGATTCTGAGGAGGTTGTTGATAGATCAGATTTGAGGTGTGGTGTGAGGATACGTAAACCTCCTTCGTATTTACAAGACTATGTCACTGTTTGATTTTTTCCTTTTTATTTTTGCATCAATTTGCTCTTCTTTTTTCTTTGTTTTTTTTACGTTGTTCACTAAGGAGGAGGATATGTTGTGATGTAACTTACCTTCGTAATGTTGTTTTCTGCATATCTTACCTCATGTGGAGCGCTCATGCTTCAATGTTCTTAGAATGTTAGGCTGACGGCATTCGGTCTTTGCGAGTTGCTGCTGCATCGTCGAGGTGGTCAGATGCCAGGCAGCGTTCCTCAATAAATCTTCTTTCTTTACAACCTGACTGCGAAGATTCCTTGCACAGAGCAACTCAACACATACCCACTCTACTCACCTGTGAACACAGCATTTTCTTTTCCTTTGTTGCTGTACATATGTTGACAGGTGTGATCTCCTTCATTTGCTTTCACAAAAGTGGCACATGTTACCATTTTGAAAGAGCACAGCAGAGACGTCAAGGATTGAATGTGACTGTAGTGTGAACACTTCTATAATGCTCTGACAGGCACTCTGATCCAGAGTTCTCAATACTGCCCTGTCACAAACACCCCAACAACCTAAACTCACCCAGATAGACATTTTGAGGCAGGTACTGTTGAACATATTTAATGTAGTAAAATATGGGACATTCTTTAATCATTTTAAAAAATATCAAGACCACATTTTCAGAATTGATTTATATATCTAGCGTTCCACAAAATTATATATTGAAATTAGCTCGAATACACCCCTTTGCTTTTTTTTCAAAATCTCCGTTGCGTTTTCTTACTTTGCTGCCCACTACTTAAAACTCATTCACAACTTTCACGCCTCTCCACTTTGAAATGGCACCAGCCCCCACTGGCTAAGGGTTTTGATTCTATTAATTAATTAAGAAAATGAAGAGTTTTCTTTTGATATGAAATGCTATTTCAACAATATGTTAAACATATTGTTTCAGTATGTGTTTCTCTGTCTTTTTCCTTATGAAAGGAAGTCTTTTTAGCAGATTTTTCAGAACACGTGTTTTAAAATGCTCGGCAGTGATACTTCTAATCTTGTACCTTCTTTTAAAAGTGTATATTTTTCTTGAATAGGTAGCATTTTCTTTGTTGGAGTAGCTAACTGTTAATGGTGCTTTCTTGATCAATTGCTTGCCATTCACATTATCACTATTAAGGTTCGGGTGTGTAGAAACATTTGATAACTTTACTGTAGACTTAGCAGGACTACTGTTTTTCTGTAAATGTCTTCTTTCTCGCTGTTCAATTTTTTTCCCCTCTCTCTGTTGTACAATTTCATTTTTTTCTTCTCGTGGTCATGTTAAGGCATTGTGTTCAATGTGGGCAAATCTGTTTTAGAGAAGACATAACAAATAATGGTGATAGTATTATTTGTCCTGATACAAAGGGTAATTTTTTAACATTTATTTTCCTGTATTATTTTTATAATAGTATTTTCTAAAGAAATGTACGTTTTATGTTGAAATATGTAGATGGAGGTGATGAGGTATATTTTTTCAATTTCTCTGTAATGTCTTTGAAGAAGAATTAGAGTTGTATTGCTTTACGGAAGTCAGCAGAGTGTCTATGCTTGTTGGCGTCATTTAGTAGTGGGCTGTGTTGATAGCCCACCTTGTGTTATTAACTAATCTTGTAATTCTCTATTTATTAATTGAATTCCTTATTTACTTTTCTATTTATTTTCATTATCATGTGACTAGAACTGTGTGTTTCGCATTCCTTTCTGATACTTTTTAAACATCACTGTGGCATTCTAGCTTATTTTCATACCTTATTTTGTTTTTTGGTAGTATTGTGCTACATTAGCAACCCAGATTGTATTAAGGCAATAATTGTCGTTCTTTCAAGTTGTTGGTATGAAGTAGTTTTCTAATGGTCAATCATGTAAGTCTTTTTTATATTTTCTTTGTCAGCCTGTGGGCTCCTTATGCGTATATGCCAGTGTATGTATGTGCAGGATGGGTAAAATTTCATTTTGTGGGCTAGAGAGCATGCAAAGAAAGTATGTGTTTGAAAATCATTCAGTTTTAAAAGGAGCTGAAATAACTTGGATTGGTGAAAGAGGTTTGAAATAGAATCAGTTACTACCTATATTTTTCTCTATTATTAATTGTGAGCATCTGTGACAGCATTGATAGAGGATACTTAACTGAAGTTAGATTGGAAATTGAGATAAAGGAGACATTTTCCATCTTATTGTCTATGTTTCTGAGCACACTTTTGTGTTCTTAAATATTTGCCAGAGACAAAATTGGAAGTGGTCTACTGTAAATGCTGCCAAGTTTGAAAAGACTTGAAGACATGTGAACAAGGCAGTTTTCGAATTCCTTCGTGAGCATAAAATGTCTTAAATTTTTCATTTAAATAGAAAAAATATCACAATGCAGCACTGTACGTTTTTCAACATCGGGAAACCATATTCTCATTTCAAGCATCAACACTTTGCTTCACAAACATAGAGAAATATGTTTAGTTGAAAAACCAATAGTTTGTTTAAGAGCCAGCCTACATTTCATGTAACTGTATTTTGTCCTGTATCATTTTTTATCTCAATAGATACGACAGTACTCTCTGATTAATTTTGAAAAAAATACCATGATACTCTGTGAGCTTTTTAAAATATATATAAATGAATAAAAATACTTTCCCTAACTCTACAAACTTTACTAAACTGCCTTATTTCTTCCCATGACAAAAACAATAGGAAGCTATATTTTGCATAACAAATAGAAAGTGTGGTCTAAACACAATGGCTGTCTTTTTATTTTCAAGAAAAAGAGAGGGGGACCCTATAATACCAAAGGGGTAGGGTACCAACAGACCAAAGTCAGAAAGCGATCCCCTTGGGAGCAAGAATTTAACCACCAACACTATTTGTCACACACACCATCAATAGTTCTCATTCAGCCAGGGTGGACCAACCCAAGGTAACACGTTACATGAACTAAAAAATCAAATCAGCACAAAAAGTATAGTAACAATTATTACTAATTCTTACAATTTATTAAAAACAACCATACATATAATAACAAAACACAGAATTAAAAATCATATATTTCGAAGACAAATTTGATGTTCAAATATATCATTCAGAGTTAAAAAACAAATGATCACAGTAATCAATGCAGGTTAAAAACAACAGACAGTGAGACAAAAAAGCAACAAGAAAAATGACTTCAAATCAAGAAGACATCATGATAATCCGACAAACAGATAAATAAAATGCACACAGCTAAAGCGGCAAAATTCCTGTTATATATCAATCATCAAGTGTTGCATTTGTCATTGATCCGTGATGTATTCCAACACAGAGCATCGACGCGTTTCGGTGGGTCCAACGTAATATCTCCCCCACCTTCTTCAGTAAAGTAAAATTCTTCCCACCTCGTATCAATAATTCTAAAAAAATTAGATAAAACAAAACATATATATACATATAGAAGAACCTTTTTGAACTGATTTGATTGAAAAGTCCACAGCAACTTCCTCAAATGGTGCACACCCTCTCGAGACCCTCAATCACTCCCACCATTAGACCAAAGAACATATTCTAGGACCTGTCACTGGTTACACTCATACTTCATTCATTCATAGGTATGGCACCAAGGAGCAGAATCTCTCAAAGTACAATGACTCCCCAAAAAGGGTTTTATTAAAAAAAGCGGGCTACATAGAACTCCACAAACAAATTCCCAAACAATGAAACTAAATACAATTTAAGTACAGCAATCCTGTACAAACCTACCTTCATGCTATTTTGGAACTCAATATTTTTGCTACAAGATTTTGGTCCCATAATATTCTGTAGTCGATATTTTGGTTGAATACTGTCTAATTTTCGGTGGCATGGTGGGCAAAAAATGATAGACTAGGATGTAATCTTCATATTTGCTGTTGGCAGAGATTTATTAAAGCATTTTATTCATCATGATTTTGTGTTCTTCATTGCAAAGATTAATGCAGAATTTAATAAGCAAATGCTAAAGGAACCATATTTTTTTTGCTGTGTAACCACTTTAAAGAACCAAAAATGTTGCATACATTGGGGACTGAATGAATTATTACATTTTAAAATCAGGAACATAATTATTGGACATACTTTAGAAACACTTCAAAGTACTGTCATAAAAATAGAGGAAATACTAAAAGCCCACCCCTCAAAGTAGGCTGGACTATAAAAGGAAGCTGCCACTTCCATTCAAAAAAGGGAAGGTGTCATACTCTTCTTGCTTTGAATTTAAAAAATACAAGGCGTTATGAACAAAACACATATCATAGAGGGCATCTGGAGCACATATATATTTTTGTCCTCAGAAATCTTCCTTCTCAACAAAGAGATGCAGTGACATTTTGAACTTCAAGTCAAAGAGAAGTCTTTTTTGCAAGAGCAATCTCAGTTTTATTACAAACCTTATTATTAATCCCTTTGACTACGGACATTATTGCTGCAAAACATTTATTTTGCCAATTAGCGCTAGTTCAATCAATCAATCAGGATTTGGAAAGCGCGGCTACTCACCCACGAGGGTCTCAAGGCACTGGTGGGGCTGGAAGGGGAGATGCTGATCAGTCTGAGCGCTGGGGTTCAATCGAAGAGCCAGGTCCTGAGAGCCTTCCTGAATTGGGTCAGCAGTGGGGATTGTCTGAAGTGGAGAGGCAGAGTGTGCTCCTATCAAGCAACAGTCTACGCTCACTTCCACAACCATGTTAGCTCCACAACTAGCACCTGCTGCTTGCCCTTGCAGTTTTTAAGTATTCACATTTATTTATTCATCAATTATCTGCTTAGTATTAATTTATTGTGTAACCAAGCTCTCAAAAGTGTCCGTTGGGTGACATTAGTGTGCCAACTATTGCTAATAAACACAATTAAAGAAATAATGAATAGATAAATATGTTACATCTTGAATAAGGTGTTTAAGCAGCACATATTAAACAACATATATCAGCTTAGGATGCTGCTACCTAAAATAGGTTTTACAGCTTCGTTGTGAGTTTTGGAGCAATATCCCCTACATTCTGTTCCATGGGTGACAAATTAAGGTATTTACTATATCATTTGCTCTGTATATAGAAAACTGGAAAGTTTCCTTGTCCACTGAAGTCACCTGTGATAGCCAACAATGCTTCGTTTACAATATCATAACTGTGATGCATCAGCATTTTGTCTGAGTATTTTGTACAGGAGTGCGCTCTTCTAGTACAAAACCTATGCTGTACATCATGAACAAACCTTTGCATTAAGGTGGAAAGGTATGTGTGTGGCACTAAGCAGCCTAAAAGGACTTCTGCTCTTGGGAAGTGAGAATCAGCCCCTTATCTTATAAGATATGGCACTACCCTGCACTCTCCCTCTCATGCAGCACAGCATAGCAACTTTGGTTGCTGCGGTGCATTGCATGAAATATTAGTAAATGTGCCCCATTATGCCAATGCTGAAAAATGTGGAGATGGCTCAAGTGAGTTGTGCATAAAACTGGCTTTATTGGGTTCTTTGCCTATATATCAAACAAACACACACAAATGAGTCCACCTCCCAGTGATGCAAAATGAAGTAAGTAACAAGTACCTCCTGGAACATAAGACACATGAAAAATAATTTTTCAGTACATGAAGTGAATGCTTAACAACCCTTTTACCAGCAACTTCGAAGCCAATGAAATGAAACACAACAAAAATCCTGAGATAGCATGACAGCCCTGCTTAAGGTCTTTAGTTATAACAGGTGCCCAAGCCATGTGCACTGATACAGCATCAGGAACAGTTTCACCTGCATCTGGCACAGAGGACTCAGTCAGAAGCAATGTGTGTATTGAATAAACATGTTTTCACTCAGGATGCAGGCAGTGCTCTGCCAGTTCCCACTTAATATAAGGGCACTGTATGATGGGCCACAGTCAAATAATAGCATGTGGCAGGTAGACTAGTTTGGAAGGAATGGTGGGTCTTTCGGAAGCCACAGCATTATGACAGGAAAGATGCAAAGGAGAGACATGAACGGTGCAGAAGAGAATAGAGTCAGTGCTGGAGAGAAGGACTACAGTGGCTGTGCAAAACACTGAGATAGGTAGAGCAAGGTAAAGATGAAGACATTGGTAAGGTAACTGAGAAGTGTGAAGAGAGTAAATAGTGTGGCACTAAGAAACGAGGAAATTAGTGAAATATTAGGTTAAATCAGTAGAGACATTAATGAGAAAGAATGTTGAGTAGGGGGTGTTTAAATTGTAAAAAACAGAAGAAAAGTGCAGATGACCAAAATGTCTTTGGCATGACACTGTCTCTTCCCCATTGACACCCTCCACTTTACCCAACTGGTACTAACGACCTACCCTGCAGGTTCAACTTCTATCACTGGCTCCACCTGAGGTCTGCATGAGCAATCCTCAAAGTTGAAGTGCAACGAGTGAGCCCATCTTTCTCAAATGAGTGTTCTACCTTGAGAAAAGTTAGAAAATAATATGGTAAAATAATGCATTTTGATATACCAATTTTCACCTAAACTAGCTAACACCTGTAATAAGTCCACAATCTGGTTAGATCCAAACTATAGGTCAATAACTTAACCTGGACTCCATTAATGGTAGCTATGGTAAAAAACAGATATTCCTAACTTAATGAAAGGTCTGTAAAGTATTTAGGTGTTCCAAAACAACTAAGGCGTCAAAGTGAAACAATAAAAAGCCCACACACAATTTCTAAAACTAGAGAAAAACATAATAAGAAAAATTACACCAAAATTACTATAATTCAATATGGTAAACAGAAGATATGATTTTTTAAAGTTTTAGGACAAAAAGTGACATGCAAAGGTAAACTGCCAATCAGCGACTGCTCCCAGCGGACTGGGAGCTAAGCATGATTTTAGGTCAACCGAGATGGAGCTGTGGTGGCTTTAAATAAGCAGGTCATTTCAGGTAAAGATTTTACCTTAAGGCTTAGTCTCTGAAATGGAAGTCAAAATCCTCCAAGAGGACAAGGTTGCAGGTTGTATCCAGAGGTGTCCACTCAAAGGCGGATATCTATTGGATGAGGTTCCACTGAAGTCAGTAGCTTTGGTGAGAAATGTTCATAATGGGAAAATTCACATTTGGTGGACGCCAAAGTCCCTTTTGTCAAGTGAATACTTTTCATATCTTCACCCTATCAACATTTCTACCTTCCGGCTTAGGGCCTGATTTAAGGTTTGACAAATGGTACTCCATCCATCAGGCTGGTGGAGGATATTACCTCCACCACTCTGACAAGCAACCATCTACCAAATTTAGAAATAATCTCCAGCCCAGTGGTCAGCTCTGTACATTGAAAGGAACTGCCATCATGGTTGTTAATTTTCATGCGAAAAAGGAATGTTGTTCCTAAAGGGGACAAAGGGGGTAGGTCAGAGAAAAGGAGCCACTGCAAGGGGAATTGTTTTTTGGAAATGGGGCCCTCACCCACCCTTGTGGGTGTCATGCTTCATTATCGGGCTTGCTCCTTGTTGGGCCAGCGCTGCAATGCGTGATGGGCATCCTCAAGGGGGCTCTTTATCGGAGATCATTTTCCAAAGCAGTAATGCGTAGTGCAAGCTAATGCAAGCTAAGGGCTCTCTCGAGGCATAGGAGTAGGGGTAGGTCATTGGTGAAGTTCTCGAATGGATGACCAAGCAAAATGTTTTACAATTTATCTCACAGTTTCTCTAGAGTAGGTGATGACATCACCCTCATTGGGCCCAGCACCCGCCCAACAAGGAGCAAGCCCAATGATGAAGCGTGACACCTGCAAGGGTGTGTGAAGGGCCCATTTCCAAAAATGAACTAATCTCCTTGTAGTGGCTCCTTTCCTCTGATTTACACCACTTTGTCCTTTGTCCTTTAGGAACAGCATATGTTTTTCTTTTTAGAATTAACAGTGGAGCATGTGTGCTGGACCTTTATGCACTCAAGGTCCCCAGTTTTTTTTTTTATGAATGTTACTTTTCATGCACATACATTTTTTGTTCTTCACAAGCAAACTTCCAAAGTGGGGTTTTGTTTCTGTAATCCAAATATTAATAACACTCAACCCTGGTAGTTTTCTACCAATGTGTGGATGTCATTATTTTTTTTTTTTGTGTCCTTCAATGCCAGGTATTTGCTGGTAGTAATGGACAGAAACAATACATAAGACCATCGACCCTAAATAGGGCAGGCACTAAATTCTGTCCTTCATCCTATGGTCCTACTTTGTTTGGCAGCTGGAGGAAGCTTTTCATCAAAGGAATCAACTGAGGCATTATCAATGGAAAACTTAAGGGCTGCCTGATTCTCAATGAGGTAGGCGACTGAGGCTTTGGAGGACAGAGAACTCCATTGTATTTGCAGTGGAGTACCGTGCCTGTAAGACTCTAAGTCAGGGTCATATTCTCCTACTGGAACTCAAAATTCTCCATCAGGGCAAGCCTGGGAGCCCTATCGAGAAAGTGCTCTCAAAGTCCAGAACCATTTCCATGAAGTCTCACTGATGCTCCAGAGGTCTAGGAAGTCCAAAAATGTTCTTAGTACCAAGTTTTCAGACTTTAACGAGCACCTCCTCTTGAACTCTGCTAAAGCTACCATGACCTCACGGCCAACAATTATGGGCCAGAACTCACTCAAGCAGAAGCCACCAGCAAGGTTCAATCTAGGTCCAATTGCTACTTGTTAACTGGCACTCCAAGAAAAAGGCATCTTGCAGATTTGTGTGTCCCTAACAGGGGTCAGCCAACTGACCCTTGTTGTCCACCTCTCACTCAAGGGTACAAGTGGGAACAGGTCAAGAGCGTCGGGTCTCCACACAAGTCACAAGCAAGAAGTCCAGTCCTCTTCTGTTTTTCCTCAGAAAGAAATGTTTTCTGATGAGCAGGAGGGGTGGTGCCACTTTTGTAGGATTCAACAGCCAGTGGATGGAGGTGACTCCTGGACACTCTCTAAGCAATTGAAAAAAAAGGTTCCCAGGGTCAATCCTTCCCAAATTTTCAGCACATCATATTTGCCTTACTGCAAACTATCCTACAGTGCACTACTCTGAGTGAAATTTTACTTGGCAGTAGAATCCTTCTCCACTTGGAGGTTTCACATGCCCCAGCTGTGAGTGTGTTTAGGGAAATGAGCAGTCCCCTCCTACACAACCCCATCAACCATTGATACCAGTTTCACCTCCCACTGGGTTGGTGCCAAGCTGCATACTGTTGGTCCATGGACCAAAGGCTTCTCTTCTCAGATCTCCATTTCCACTTAAATATGAATGGGCAGACCTCACCCTGGTCCCTTTCAAAATAACAGCGTTTCAGAATTCTGTCCAGCTGGCCTTCCTGAGCTGAGAAGAGTCACACACCGAATAACCAGGCCTTCCTGCCAAAAGGCCCTAGCTATTGTTTCTACTCTGAGAGGAGTTTTCACACCTCATTAAGAGAAAACATTGACTGGTCCCAGCTGCTAGCAAGCTAACGCTTATTAGACTACTGGAGATTCAGGCAGACAAAGTCTAACTTTTTAAGATCTACTTTTCTCAATATTTATCAAAATCAGACTTTACCCGAAAATTGGATTTGGATTATATATTAGAAATATTGGTTGAATTATTTCTTTAGCTGATCCCAAATCTGAGTTAACAGAAATAGTATTTGTGGGAAATTGGGTTGTTGGGTGAGTGGGATGTTAACCCTGCTCAAGTCACAGCCACAATCCCTGTTTAGGGTGAACCACAAAAGTCACTAAATCATTTTGTGCTTGACTCTATGGTAGCTTGGCAGAAACTAGTCAGGCTCAACTTAGAGGCAATGTGAAAAGTATTGATGCAGCTCACAAAAAGTATTAAAGTGAAAATACAACACAAGAAAAATCCCACACCAATTTAGAATAGATTGAATTATGATCAATTATTTGACACCAAAATGACAAAAATTACTTCAGTAGAACCAGAGTCATGAATTTTTAAATTTAAGTTATAAACTAGCGCCTAAAAGATCAAAGCACCAACCACCAACATCTAGTTGCGCAAGACCTGGTCAAAGTCAAAAAATATGGGCCGACCGTGATTGAGCACAAGTCAGATACAAAGAGTGGATTGGGCCCAGTCTGTGCTTACCTCCGAACTTAAAAGGAATCTCCAAAAACGTTTTATGAGACGGTAAAGTTCAGCGGACCAAGGTTGCAGGCATTGTCCAAGGAGGGAGCGTTGTCACCAGGGAGCCGCTAGATGAATTTGCAATGAAGATTACTTAATTCTGACTTTGGGCCATATGTACAACCGTTTTTAGTGGTTGCAAATGGAGAATTGGGCTGTTTGTGACTGCTAAAACATCTTTTAGCATGTAATAACCCTATTTTGCAAGTCAGTAACCTATTACCAACTTGCAAAATAGGGTATGCGAGTCGGTCTTAGGAAGGGGCATTTCAAGGGCATCCCATCCTTCTAGCGAGTCACAGGGGCATGCATGAATGTTTTGTGACCGGAATGCGGTCGCAAAACATTCATATTTTACCGACTTCGTGAAGGATGTGGTAACCCATTCACAAATGGGAAGGGGTCCCCAAGGGACCACATCCCCTTTGTGAATGTGGGTGCCAGCATATTTTGAGAGCAGGCAGTGGCTCCAAAGACCACTTCCTGCTCTTCAAAAATGAAAAAGTAGCTTTTCATTGTTATTTTTTAAATGCATCTCATATTCCTTCAAGGAAAACAGGATGCATTAAAATAAAAGAAATTGCTTTATTTAAAAAGCAAACACAGACATGGTGGTCTGCTGACAATGCAGGACACCATCCCTGTAATTACAGGTCATTCCCAAGGGGGCACAAATTGTGACCTGCCTCATGAATATTGATGAAGTAGGTCAATTGTGACCCCACTGGGAATCTCTAAATGTGTCTGAGACACAGTATATTTTATTTTGCGAGTCCCTAATTGCGAGTTGCAAAAAAATAGTAAAGAGAGACTCGCAAAATGAAATAGTCATACATCTGCCCATCAGTCACTTTTTTGGAAGTCGAAACTCTCCAGCGGGACGGGCCTGAAGGCTGGGGTCAGTGAGTGTTCCATGAGCCCGGACACACTTTGGGTGAAGGACCGCTGAACAGGATTTGCAGCTGCAGAGAAGAGCGTAGCGGGAGCTGCAGCAAAGTCAGGTCGACTGCTGATGCACCTTGGTCGGATAGATGAGTAGTTTGGTCCCAATCTCCTCCTAGTTCTCAGAACAATTTTAAATCAGAGATTTTCTAAGTTCCAAACTTTGGATTTTGGCTCTTTAGACACCTTTAACACCACGATCAAGGGTCCTAGATTGGAGGGCTACACTTGGGGATTAGGATTCATCCAAGCTTGGTCCAGGTGCGGGTTCAAGAAGGATGAAACATTTTATGTCCCTGAGGCCCTGATCAGGAGGCCAGCCAAGTAACCATTGGATCCACTCTGGTAGCCCTCGGTTCAAAAAGAGGAAACCATTGCGTTAATAGCTGCATGGTTTTCACTGTTGCTTTATTAAGTTATCATGCTCAGTCTAATTAGTGTTACACAGAGACGCATGGTGAAGGAGAACTGTTAAGAAGAACTGTACAAGAGCACTGGACACCAGGGAATTTCCAAGTGCACAAAAACATAGAGGTAATGGGAGAAAATCATTCATTGAAAATACAACCAACCTCGCTAGCTCCGCAATCATCAATTCTAGCAGGTAAGATAATCTAGTTCTCAAAATCATGAATCAGGTAAAAATACTTTTTTCGGCTGCGGGGAGCCACCATAATTCATAGAAAAAAAAGGAAATGACAAAATCAATACATCAATATCAAATAAATATCACAGTTAGAGAAAAATGTTAATATGAAATGCAGCAATAATTAAAATTGTATTGATTATTACTTCTTAAATTCCATATTCAACTATACTATTTCACAACTAATCCTTTATGGGTTCCAGAGTAGCGTGCCACTCGCCAATAAAGCGTCTCAACACCCCATCAGGGTTACAAGCGCTATATAAATGCAAACCTTTTCCCTTTTCTACCCCTCCCAAACCCGTCTCAGTCCAAATAACTGACTAACGTATCCACCACTAAAATTACTTTCATGTTTCACCATACTAATTCAACACTAATCCTTTTGGGTTCCAGAATAGCGTGCTACTTGATCTTCAAAACCCCATCAGGGGTAGCGAGCTCTATATATATAAATACAAACCTCTTTCCCTCTTCTATCCCGCCACCTACCCTTCTCTACCCAAATAACTGAATAACAAATCCACTACTCAAATGACTTCATATTTTACTATACTATTTTTCAACATTAATCCTTTATGGGTTCCGGAGTGGCGTGCTACTCGCATGAAAAGCGCTTCAACACTCATCAGGGGTAACAAGTGCTCTATGAATGCAAACCTTTCTTCCCTTTTATCCCTCCGCTATCCTTCTCACTCCAAATAACTGACTAATATCCACCACTCAAATTACTTTCATATTTCACCATACTAATCCACCACTAATCCTTTATGGGCTTCCTGAATAGCGTGCTTCAACACCCCATCAGGGGTAACAAGCCCTATATAATTACAAACCTTTTTTCCTCCTCTATCCTTCGGCTATCATTCCAAATCCAACTAACTGACTAAGCTATCCACCACTTAAAATGTACTTGCATGTTTCACTATACTAATTCAACACTAATCCTCTATGGGGCCCGGAGTAGCACGCTACTCGCCGAAAAAGCACTGCGACGCCTCGTCAGGGGTAGTAAGCGCTATATAAATGCAATTACAATTACAATTACAATATAAAATGGTGAGTACAATTCCTCAATACTTATTTCGAATTCCCAAAGCACGTATTATTAAATTCAACACAGCATAACACATCTCTATGCTCTCTTGTAAGTGTGCTGGTGCCAGTTTACGAGATAGAATTTTTAATTCTATCAAAAGTGGGAGCAAAAATTGTCTCCTTTGTGTAGTATACAATGGGCAGAATTATCTGAAGTGCAATGTGCTTTGTGCTGTACTACTGTCACAAGGGCACGGAGAAATAGCCGGAGATCGTGTTCCTTGGGTAAGAAAAGCCCGCAAAAAGTGAAGTGAGTTAAGCCAAAACATTTTTAATAAAAACTTATGTCGCTCATTGATAATTACTTGTAGATGCAATTCTGGGGACAGACTCCCATTTAAGAAGACCCTCAGCCCTATTCTCTGAATTCACCAAGTGTCTGAATTCACTATGGGCCATATGTAGGAAACACTTTTGTGATCGCAAACACTGTGAATCGCAAGAATCTTGGTGTTTACGATCGCAAAACTGACTGCACCTATGTAGGAGAGGTGTCCGCAGCAAAAAGTAGCGAATCGCTAATTTAGCAATTAGCAATTTTGCGTAAAGCTTAGTTTGCGAATAATTTAGCATAATCGCAGTCTGCGTCGCAGTATTTGCGGAAATCGCAATTACCGACATCGCAAATTGCGAAATCGCTAAATCAGATTTTCAAATAAATCGCAAATAGCGATTACTCAATATTCGCAGTTTTGCACTTCTCAATTACCACCAACTCTGAGCAGGTGGTAACCAAGTGCAACCTATTTAAACAGGCCCACAATGCCACAGGGACTTCCCACCATGGCTGGGCTGTATGTGATAGCCAGGAGGCTGCGAACCAGGGATGCCATGCAGAGAAGGAGATGCCAGGAAAGGATCTACAGAACACGCATCACCCTCTTCCAACTGACCGATGAGGAGATCCATGTGAACTACAGGCTGCACCCACACAGCATCCTGGATTTAATAGAGGAGCTGACACCCATACTACAACACTCCACACGCAGGGTACACTCCATTCCCACCCATGTGCTGGTGCTGTGCTCACTGCACCTCCTGGCATCAGGGATTTTTCAGGGGTCATTGCCACAGCAGGTGGTGTCTCGCAAAGTGCACTGTCGCGCTTCCTCCACGCTTTCTTGGATGCAATGATACAGAGGCTGCATCACCACATACAATTTCCTAGCACACCACAGGCACTAGATCAGACCAAGCAGGATTTCTACCAAATTGCCCAATTCCCCCATGTCATTGGCTGCGTAGATGGGACCCATGTCGCAATCTCTCCCCCATCACATAATGAGTATGTATTTCGCAACAGAAAGTCATATAATTCCCTGAACGTCCAGGTAGTGTGCAATGCCCAACATATAATCACTGATATTGTGGCCAAATACCCTGGAAGCACACACGACTCATTTATGTTTCGCCACTGTGCATTACATCGAATACTCACAAATGGTGACTTTGGAGAGGGCTACCTGCTAGGTAAATGCATGCCAAACACACACAGAGGCAATAGAGTGATGCAGTGGCAGGACACTATTGACCCTGAATCTGCTTATGCCCCGCAGGTGACAGTGCGTATGCTGTACGAGACTACATCCTCACACCGTACCTGAATCCAGCTACTGCAGGTGAAAGGAGGTACAACAGCGCACACAGAGCCACACGCTGTGCCATTGAGAGGACCTTTGGAATCCTAAAGAGCCGTTTTCGATGCCTCCATAAGAGTGGAGGAGCGCTACAGTACAGCCCTGAGACATGTTGCAAAATTGTGGTTGCCTGTGCAATGCTACACAACATCGCTACCAAAAAAGGAACCCCAGTGGACCTGACAGACTCTGAATCATCAGATGAGGATGGACCAGCACCACATCGTGGTCCGGCAGGTGGTGATGGTGCTGCTGCCGGACACATGAGACGAGATGAGATCACACAAAACTACTTCTAAGTGAGTAATGAGGACACAATGCGACTGATTGGTTTCTTACAAGGATGTCTATTTCCTTATCTTCAGGAGTGAAGGTATCATACATTGTGACTTTATAGTCCCTGTATGCACTTGTTTGTGTCACAGTGCACTAACTCCCATCAGACACTGAGTCATCATGGACTGTGTTGCGTCACACATGGCCATTACTCCCTTGTGTCCCTTCACCTCCTCCGTGCACGGCCTGTTGAGCCTCGCTGTGCCTGCGCACTGCCCTCCCTGGAGTCATCATCCACTCTGCCCTGGCGTGCACTCCGGCGTCTGTCCTGTGGAATTGGGGGAGTGCTGCTGTTCCTGCTTGATTGTTCATCAGTGTCCATGGCACCAAGTGTGCCTATGCCACCTGTGGCAGTTGCGCGCATCTGGTCCACCGCATGTGTAACTTGCACCAGGACACTGCCAACGTCCCGGCAGCAGTGGGCCATCTCGTGCTGCATGCTGAAACATCTTCTGGCCAGCAGGGATGTGGCGTTTGACTGGCGGTTCACTGCCCTGGTGTATAGGTCCAGCCGTGTGTGTAGGCGATGTCTCTCCCAGCGCCGGGCTGCCCTGTCCCTCACGATCTCCCTGCACAGGCCCTCCAATGCACCAGTCATGGGCATTACACCTGCGCGCAACTCGGTCATGTTGTGGTTATGTGCAGCCAGTTGCCGTTGGATTGACCGTATCCCCTTTACTTTCAGGCACTGTTGCTTGAGCATGCTGCCCTCATGGCCCGAGAACACCGTGTCCCCTTCACCAGGAGCAGTGCTGGTTGACGGGCGTGCCCTGCGTCTAATCCCTCTACCTACTCTGGAGTGTTCAGGGGACTGTGGTTGGTGCTGTTCTGCACGCTGCCTGTGCACTGGCTGTTGCTCCTCTGCTGTGTCTGGTGCCTGTGCCTCCAACAGTGGTAGTGGTGGTACATTATTGCGGCGCCTGCATGGTGCTGTGCCTGCAGTTCTGGCTTCGCCCTGCTCCTCCTGGCCTGCCTCGTCCTCCATCTCAGCTGTTGCCTCGCATTCAGCCTCACTATCCTGTGTTGGTGGTGGTGCTGTGGATTGAATGGCACACATTAGTTCTGTGTCCTGTGTGGCATTTGTAATGCATTAGTTTTACACAATAAATTCACATGGGTACTATCTGTCTTTGTCACTATCTGCATGATGGAGTCCACCCTATTCCACCTGGCTGTGTCTCACTGGCACAGTTATCAGTGCATGTGACTACGTCTCCCATAATGCATTTCTGGGTATGCTGTGTGACATGTACTGGAGTTGCAGTCAGGTTGCCTTTTGGGGGTTGGGGGTGGGTTGGAGATGTATCAGGGTGTTTTGGCATGCATTTTACCTTGTCTGGTGTCTGTGTGTTCTGAGCTGTCCAGGTCAGCCACTCCACTCACACTCTCAGGCTGCAGTGTGCCATCCACCAGCTCCTCCAGGGGTGTTGGTTCTGTTGCAGTGGAAGGCCCCCCACTGGTTTTTTTGGCCTCTGCAAGTCTTGTGGCCACCCTCTCCTTTGACCTCTGCCGCATGTCATACCACCTTTTTCGTAGGTCCTCGACACTGCGGTATGTGACACCAATGGCATTGACTTTCTCTTGGATGTCACTCCATATCTTGCGCTTTCTGGCCTCTGGAACTCGTAGGGAACTTTTCCCAAAAAGGAGATCATGGCTGGTGACAACCTCCTGTGTGAGGACCTCCAGCTCCCTGTCACTGAATTTATGTTTCCTCTTCCTTGCTGGTTCATCATGCTGCTTCTCAGGCCCATGGGACTCCATTTGGCTTGTTTCCAAAAGCTGTGCAAAACTGTTCTCCTCTCCACACAGGCTCTGACACAGCTACTGGCTCAATCACAGCTGCAGGCAATCAGGTGCAGCATGGGCAGTCACACTTCCTGGGTGTGATGTCATCATCCTGCACCTGAATTGCAGATTCCCGTTTTTGCGATTCCTTATTTGCGATTTCGCAATTAAGGAATCGCTATTTGGGTAATCGCAAAAATATTCTGCGATTTTTGGGGAATCGCTAATTAATAGCGAAATTATACCTACATCGGAATTTGCGATTCCGAAATTGCGATTCGCTAAAAAACACAATTTGGGAATCGCAAATTCGGTTCTACCTACATATGGCCCTATGTCTATTAAATAATTCTTTAACTACAAAAGAGGTCAAATCAGAAGGGTGAGTAGGATTAAAAAAAAGCTCTGGTAGGCCTAGGCCATTAAAACTTTGTTTTTCATAAACAGGTAATGGAATATCTAGTCATTTGTCTAAGGTGAGGCAGTCGGTCAAATCGGCTCTACAAAAGTGCACTTCAGGTTCCTCCGTATTTTAGGCCATAGTAAAAGATCCTGGAGTTTGATATGGTCTTCTATAAAGCTGAGTCCCACTTCTGATTGACAAAAATTAGAGGGCGCTGATTGTGCAAGCCTTCCTATAAATTTGTTTGCCACTTTCAGCAGGCAATCATTTTAGTATACCCCCACACTCCTGCACTAAAGGTGCCAATATGTAGACATTTGCTCTTACAAATTTGTACTAGCTCTTTTACTGATTTATGACCAAGTGTTATGGCAAATCGAAAAATTCCCTCAATGGACTTTTGAAATTATTGGGTTCTTACATTTAATAAAAACTTCCAATTATAAAGGAAAGCAAATGGGATGCTCTGGGAGGTAAAATTGGGGACTTTGACAACCTCTTCCTCAGCGACTGTAAATTTCCTACTTTCTGAAAGCCTGGGGCCACATTTCATTATAAAAGAGTTTTTTAGATTTGCCTTTAACCCCAGATTTTGGCCATAAACATATTAAAGGCATCTTAGAGTGCCTGTAACTTATTAGCTGGTGTTGCTATTAGCACCGCATCATCTGCGTACAATAGTACTGGTACCAAGCAGGAGCTAATCTTGGGGATATCTTTCCTTTTAGAACACAAGTAATCCTCAAGGCCATTAATATATAGTAAGAAAAGAAATGGGGCCGATACACAGCCCTGGCGGACCCCTACCATATTTTATCTGGGCAAGCACTTTATCTTTAGGGCAGATTTCAATAGCTGATACATCACATACTTTGATTGTATTACTCAAAGCAATAGCAGCCACAAGATCAATATACATTTCTTCTCCCCATCGCCATTAAATGGGTTGAGTTGCTGGGCTAAAAAATCTTAGAGAAATGTGCTACCCAGGCTTTCGCAGAGATAACTACATCTACCTTCGGGCTGTCATAGCTTTAAAAGAAAGGGCAATTCACAACTTTCCAAAAGGCATGGGGGTCCTTCAACCTACTTGCAGCCTTGAGGCCTTCCCAGGCTATGTTCCAGATTTCAGCTTTCCTAGCTGCAATTGCTTCTTTATAAGCTTTCATAGCCTTTACCACTCCTACTTGTTCCAAAGTTGTTTCGTACAAGTCCATTTAAGGGTTTCATGGACTTTGAAGTAAACATGATTGAACCAACTTGGGCTAGTTCCATCCATAGAGATGTTTTTTGTTAATTTTGCTGCAATGTAAGAGCTCAGGAAAGTAAATGTCTGGATGACATCACTAGGGTTTTGTTCACATTGTAAAATAGTAGCGATTGGTGTCGATTATTTATCACTAAGTCCCTCATAAATTGCTCTTTATCAATCTTATTCCACTGGATACTCAGTCCCTTATTCTTTGTATATTCAAGTTTGTTCAGTGCCTTCATTATCAAGGTACATTTTTAGTCCTGAGGAGAGTGGGTTGTGTTCACCTAAACAGCTTATGATTTCCTCATAATTATGGAGAACTGATGCTAAAGCCATAGATCATAACATAAATTCAATTATAGAACATGAGCCTCCTTCCTCAAACGATGTCTAAAATGTGTTACTGGTGAGTCTGACTCGTCCCAAAGACCACAGGTCATCATAATTTTAGGATCACATGTGCATATAGTGAAACATATTATGATAATGTTCAACCTTACACAAATGATCATCCAGATCATTGACATCCTTAGTAATAGATGGGTTAAAAACATTATGGTAGAAGTTACTCAAAAGCAAATCAAATGGTTTCTGAAGTTTAAATGTTAACATTTGATAATACATCGTACAGTGCATTTCTCGAAAAGTTATGCCAGCAAGAGTGACTGATACAAAAATAGTCAAACCACCTTTAGCCCTTCCTCAGCTTGATGAAGTGGCTGGGACACTGAATGTTGAATAGTCGTTAATATGCAGGGAATCTTGCGACCATGTCTCTTGGCAGCAAATGAGACAATACTGTTCCAATGACTGTAACCAGTCAGGGTTGTATTATTTAGCCCACAGGCCCACCACATTCCATGAATTGAAGTCCAGGATCCTTGACCACACTGAGTTGAAGTTGCTTGTTGATACATCAGTCATTGAATAAAGATTAGACCCATGTTCAGGGCCGGGGGTCCCAGAGGTGTGTAGTGGTCAGTCCAGCTGTTCTAGAAATGAAAGAACCTCAAACCTGTTGGAGACTTGCACATTATCTTGAAGGGACAAGTGTGCATCATTATGTCCTATGGGGATAATGTGTTGGGCCACACCAAGATAGATTTTGAGAGATTTATCTTTGGGCCATAAAAGAAGCCAAAAGGATGTGCTTTGATGATCCCCTGCTGAGACATTAACAGGTATATGCAGTGTAACATGGCCTGTGTTAGATCTGGCCTTCTGAAATTGACTATAATACAACCCCCAGCTCCTTAGACTGATCACCAATGCCTCCCGATTGTTTCCTCAGCCAATGGATCACTTTATTTAAAAGAGACACATGGATTTCTGTGCACGAAGGATCAAGCTTGGGCAAGCTTTCCAGAATTACAATATAGGGGGTGAACTCTGGAGGTATTTGGGGTGGATGTCAGAGCCCTTGCTTGCATTTTTATGGTGCTTCTTTAAGAGATTCTAATTGCTATAAACTTCCTGTTTCTGTCTCCCACCTTTCTCAGGACTCATAGCCCTCCTGGGGGATTATGATCTTCGTGCCATTGGATTGTCAAATGGTGTCATGGAGAGAATTGTGACCTCTCTGTGCTTTCAGTTGGATACTTTGTGGATGGAATAACTGCTGGGGTTGCAAATTTTGGGGTGGGGCACTTTGCGGATTGATGGCTGTCAAATCCTGTTCCCTTGTTCGCCTTTTTCATGAACTGACCGAAAATAAACTAGCTTCTCATCTAAGTCGTTCAGTTTTATCGAAACCAGGAACAGAAATTACTAATCTCTCTGTTTGGCTATCTAGGTGGCCTAATCTAGCTAGAAATTTACCACTAAAATATTTGAGATCAATTTCCCTAACGGTGGGTTCCTGAGTCGGCCTCTTTTCCACTTTACTGGCCGGTCTCTTTACTCAAACATTTTGTTTAGAAGATCTATTAGAGCTATTCTGCAGTGGTATGCTACTCAACCCCTCACATTTGCTGTCTCCTGATTTTCTTGGGTAGCAGGGTCTCTGATAGCACTGAAGGCTCTAGCACTGTCAAGATTAGTGAGTCAAGAAGGACACATGGGTTCCGCTGTGATATTTCAGAGGGTGCCACCGTCTGGGGGGAACAGTTGCCACTGCTGTCAAGCCTTTTTGTGAAAGGAAATGAGGAGAATCGCCTGAGTTCAGCAGTAGGGCTACCATGGCCCTTTCGAGGCTAACCATAGGTACTCCAGAGTTCTTTAAAGGAGCATCCATCCTGGCCTCCACCAGGGTTGGCTCCTTCATGAGAGCATTTGGGCGTTTACCCCCTTGAAATGTTTGCCCTCCCTGGCCCTAATTGAATGTGCAAATGTCTGTGCATGTACAAAAAACAGTGCATTACCAATTACCAGTCAGCTGTATCAGCCGTGGGCTGGTTCTATTTCAGTGTGGCAGCCGGCAGGCTGAGGGGGTAGGGTGGAGGTTAAGATGATTGACTTTGAGTAGAAGCTGCAATTGCTCTTGTCGGGTTGGGCTGGTGTCTTTCTCCGGCCAGCCCAACATGCGCAGACCTGTTCAGTCTCGCCTGTAGAATTAATGAGCCGGGAAGACTGAAGCGGTAGCCCCCCGGCCGCCTAATGAGCACTGAATTGTCCTGCTCAGGCCAATCCTGGCGCTGCTCCTGCTTTGTAAGTAGAGTTGCCAGCCTCGCAGAGGTTGTACTGAGCATGTCCACAGCATGGGAGCCTAATCACCAATCACTGAATGACTTTATTGTGTAGCCATGCAGTAATTTGCCATTCTGCCCTAACTGTGTCAGCCTTTCTTTTTCCTCCTCCCCTCTAGGCACACAAGAGAGCACAGATAGAGAAGAGAACTGCTGACCTCATGGTCCGCCGAGCCTCGGAGCCTGATTGTGAGGCCTCAGCACGCCTCGCACTCAACTTGGCTTTTGGATTTAGCAAATACTGGGTGAATGCCCTTCCCTGCCCTCTCTCTCTGACAATGAGATTCCGGGCCTCCGTGAATGTGATGATTGATCACAGTGGCGCAGACAGGAGTGTGTTGTGAGTACCAACTAGTCACCTGCTACCAAATTAAATAGGTGTTGTTGTCACTTGCCACCTTCTAGGCCTGTTCTTTTCTGTTCCATAATCATGGCCAGGCCTAGTTGTACTTTTCAGTGCCAGATAATCATGTCAGCTGTGTGTTGCCGCTGTGGGGTAAAAGAGTAAGAGTCTTGCTTTTTTCCCCCACAGCGGCAGTTTGTAGACCGTGATGACTTCACTGTATAGTCACAGGACACATTCATTGTTGGTAGGCACAGGCCCGGGGGACATTCGTGATTTGCAGGGATTGGTGATTTGCCCAGAATCAAATGAATGTGATTCTCAATTACAGTATGTTGCACCAACACAACACCGAGACTGAAACTTAGGGGCATATTTACAACGAGGCGATAAAAGATTATCGCTGCTTTAGCGGCCGTTTTCGGACGAAAAGCGGAGATAATTTTATCGCTATATTAGCAAAGTCACGCTAACGCGTGAAACCTTGCTTTAGCGTGGGGATTTCTAACGCCCAGCATTGCATCTCTAATGAGATGCAAAGTGGGCGTTCCTGACCTGACATGATAGGAGAAATGTCGCTAAGCGACATTTCTCCTATCATCAAGCCCCACGCTATGAAGCATAGCGTCAGGAAAAGTAGCGATAAAACCTGTTATCGCTACTTTCCTAACACCTGCTTCAGGACTGACTTAGCCATGATATCCTGTGGAAGGTGGATATCATGGCTAAGTTTTTGAGTCCCTATCAACTAGCTAACGTGAGATTATCGCTGGGTTTCCAGCGATAATCTCACGTTAGCCAGTTTGCGTGAGGATTTTTATCGCTATTGAGATAAGCGTTGCTAATAGCACGCTATCTCAGCGATGAAAATCGGCGCTAGCCGGCGATAATTATCCGAGCGATAAGCGATAATTATCGCCGGTTGTTGTTGATATGCCCCTTGGTTTCCCACTGCCATCCTGGCTGGCGTTCTGGTTCAAAAAAATGTATTGAACTTTCTGAGTCAGGAAGTTCAATATATTTATTTGGACTAGACTGCCAGCCAGGATGGCACGTGAGTAGAAGTATACAAATACGTCCAGAGCTCTCCGTCTGCACTTCCCTCCCTCCCAAAAAAATCCAACATTGAAGAGCATGCTCAGCTGAGCGTGTCGGGTGCAGCGGTACTGGCTGGCAGTCAATTACAAACATATCCACGGTGTCCCTTGATCTCGGGCCAGTAGACTAGTTTCTGGGGTTCCCAGTAAGTATCCCAGACAGTGACCCCCTGACAGGCTCCCAGACTTAGGACTGGGAGACCTGCCTGGCGAGTTCAAGGTACAATTACTGTTTGTAATAGGCAGGTGACTGCCAGTGCCGTGCCCAATGCCTTTTTGAACTTTAGATAGTGGCTGGGTATATGCGAAATTCGACAGGGAGAGGGAATACCCTCCAAGATTCTGCCTGGAGCCACAGCACCACTGCGTCATGAGTGCTGTGCTTAATCGTGCTTAGATGTGAGTCACGCTTCCCGGCATTAATGCCACCTTTGGAGGTGATGTGAGGGCCGCAGGTGGGAGCAGTGCCTGGCTGAGAGCCACATCGGGGCGTAGCACAGGCCCTCACAGCCCCTGCGGTGCAGGGGGCCCCAGGGCTGCAAGGGCCCCCTCAGCACAGTATTCAGGTCTGAGAGCTCCAGATTAAATCCGGAGTGGGGGCCCCTCCGTATACCTTGCAGGGGGCCCTCAACTTTGGTTCGGCCACTGAGACACATAGAGGAAGGGTGGGGGCTGAGCCCGTCATTTAAAATAAAGAATAGCCCCATAGGGCATGGTGCATTAAAATCATATAAAATATTGTGCGTTGTTGCTGCCTGTTTATCAATAGCAACTGTTAAATTAGCAGCTCCAGAGCAGTGATTTCGCTCTCAAACTCTCCCTTCCTCTGGTGTCTCTTGATACTCTCAATTTTTCTGTCATTTGCTGTCCAATGTTCTTTCTATTTCACTACATCTGCATTATTCAGTATATCTTATTATTAAAATGTTTTAAAGCAATTAAATGTGCTCCAGTAAATTATGGTAGCACATTTAATTGCTTTAAAATATTTTAACTCTCTGTTCGAATCGACCCATCCTACACTCAGCATTAGGTCTCTGGGCATTTTGTAATTCATTACAACGGTTATTAGAATAATGACATTTATGTACTGAAAGCCCATACATTTGCTTTACCCAGAGAGGGAACTCAAAATAGTTTTTAAATGTATGGATCATAACTTCTAAAATATATTAATGAATGCGCCGTTGTCATCAGGAAATATCGGCAATGTGGGATTCTTACGTTATGACAGTGGTATTAGGATCTACATTTCCAATTATTGGACCTGTAAAGATAAATATATATTTTCTGCCACCTGCAAGCACAAAAAATACTAACTCAGTGTGTCTTCCATGAACACTCCCTCTCCACTCCCGTGCCTCTCACCCCCTCCCCCCTGACCCGGTATCTCAATGAAAGTATGCATGCTGTGTCTTTTTATGGCCTGACAAATAGCTTGCAGCCTACTTCAAGTGGTTTGATGAAAGTAGGGGATTTCAATTGCAAGCAATCCAGTGCAAGCAATTTGCTTGGGACTAAACAAACACAGATTCCACAGGATAGCACCTTTGCCTTGGGCTGAAAGGAAATCACAGGCCAGGAGTCCCCACTTCCCTTTTTAGGTCTCACTGAGCCAGCACGCATGCGCTGCTCGGAGAGCATTTAGTATTCGTGTTTTCAAAGTGCTACCCACAAGATTTTGCAGGCCTGAAGCTTGACTGCACGATGGCGTGCACGTGCACAGCTGCTGCTCGCACTCCCTCCTCCCTTCTCCCCCTCCCTTTTCGTCAGCTTTGCTCAGGCTCCTCTGCTGCTGGCATTCTCCCCTACCTTTTTGACCAGCCCTTCTTGTCACCTCGGCTTGCACTCACCCCTCCTTTCTCCGCTTTGATGTTCAGTGAGCTGCGCGGCCAATGCTTGTTTTGGTATAGCTTTCGCCGTCCCTCGCTGATCCTCAGGCTTTGTTTAACATCCCCCACACACAAACGCCCGCAAGTCGGGCTCCTACATAAGACCGTGATTGTTGAAAAGGACAGTGAGGTAGCATACCACATACACTGACTGAAGCCATGGGCTTTAAATATTGCAGTAACATGCTGCTAGTTAATGTTCTGCTCAGTTGCTCCTCATCTGCTGTACAGATATTAGAGACACGAAAATCACTGGTGTATGCTGACTTCAATCTGTCTAATTTTTATTTTATGTTTGTTTGCTCTCAATGAGATGTACAGTGCCTTGTAGGGTACCCTACTACCTTTTTAATATTTATTCCTTGCTGTCTCACTGTGTCCAATCCAACAAATCACAATAGATTGTATTTTCTCAGTACATTTGATTTCTAAAGGTATATTGATAAATGAATAAATAGATACATTTGTGACGTACTCAGCATTGTTTTCTCGAAGTCTGTTTGGAAGTTCTATTTTTATATGACATCTCTTTATTGATGTAAAAACTACACTTTCACAATTGCTTCATTAACTTTCTTGCTTTCTCAAATGTGCTTGTAAATGCACCATTTGCCCACTCTTTTATCAAAATAATCTCAGGGCTCGCTGCACTGCACTCTACCACAACTTTTACACCCCAACTGGGCTCCACCTGGCCAATTTCGGTATTAATGGCACCCAGAAAAGTTTGGTGATGGATTTAGATCCCACCTATCTTTTCTTGGCACAGTCAGACACTTGGCTGCCCTTACATTTTCCCATTTTTATATGAGAACTCTCAGGTACAAAAAGAAAATAAAAAACACTTTTGTACCTTATG
The DNA here is from genome assembly GCF_964204655.1 of Triturus cristatus. Lineage (NCBI taxonomy): Eukaryota > Metazoa > Chordata > Amphibia > Caudata > Salamandridae > Triturus > Triturus cristatus. The sequence continues at coordinate 448,395,137 of NC_140592.1, forward strand.
TTTCCTAGGCAAGCCGATTTGTTGATGGCATTATTAAGCACAGAAGATGGGATCAAGAGACGAGCTCAGCCTAGCCTCATCTGGGCTCTGACGGGCACAGACGGGCCTGCTCTTGCCATGATCTTCGCCCTGGCACTCACCCGGGCGCGCCCGCGCACTTCTCATGCTGCGGGACAAATGCACTGGGTTTATCCGCTTGCCTGGCAAGGTGATGCTGGGATTAAGCAGCCTCCCTGCCACACAGACTGCTGGAGCCCGAAGCCCTGGGTCCCCTTACCTTTTTAACCCTTTTCACGTTGCGGGACAAATGCCTTGGTTTAATGTGCCTGCTTGGCGCCGAGATGCTTAGAGTAAGTTGCCTCACTGCCGCACAGACTGCTGGAGCCCGAAGTCATGGGCCCTCCGGCATTTCAATTCTTCCTGCGCTGCGGGGCAAATGCACTGATTTTATACGCCTGCATGGCGTGGTGATGCTGGGAGCAAGCAGCCTCCCAGCCGCACAGACTGCTGGAGCCCAAAGTCTTGGGCCCCCGGCATTTCAATCCTGATTCATCATGAAAGTAGGACTTAGCACATTCTACACAAACGTGATTCCATCCCACATAGAGAAGTGAACACAAATACAATTCCGTAGGAAGGGTTTAGAAATGGAATTGCATGAAGTCGAACGTGAAATCACCTATATCAGAATTGCCATAAGTTCTGGAGAGCTTCCTTTCCTTAGCATTTATTAGACACATGCTGCTAGAATGCATGATCTGTTGGGCTCTTTTAACATTCTCCAGGAAATTAGAGTTGATAGGAGATCACTCAAAGTTTTCTGTAGCACTGTGAAAACACAACAAGATCTTAGCATTGATATCCCAAAACCCACGCCAACAGATGTGGAGACCACCAACAGCGCAAATAGCCAGGGGGGTTAGACATATAGAAGCCATCAAAGTGCCCGCCACACACCATAAGTGACTGTTGGCGGCATGCTGGCCCAAGCTCCCCTACCCAGGCAGGGGACACAGGGGGTAGGGCAGAAAAAGAGGAGGAGTGCACGTGGGGCAGGGGAATGCACCACTAAGCCCCTGTCCCCTGACTTGTCATGCTGTGTAGGATTCAGGCAGGTCCTTTAAAAATATTTTCAGAGTTTTCTTCTTAGTGGAAAGGGCATCGAGGCCTCTTGCAATGGTTTACCTTTTGTTGAAATGTAGATTCTTTTCATTTTACCACATAATTAAAAAACACGTCAATGATTTTCTTCTTAAACTAATGTAATGTATACATTGAAGATTGCCGTTAGTTTGTTTTCCTGCATTTGGTTCCCTGATTGCTTGACATTTTCAAAGTGCAAAAGGAAAAGGGGGAGGAGACTGGCCAGACTGAGGATGGTCACAAATCCTTTTATTTTGTTTTGCTAGAATGCAGACATGCAGTTCATTCAAATGTTGGTTTTAGTACTCAACAGTATGTTTTTCTATGTGATCATCCTTGACCAGTTAGAGTACAGACAACTATTGATGTTTCACTTCAAAAATGTGGAAATATTGATAGTGGTCACTGAGGCACATTCAAACAAACGAGCATAACACCCTTCTGATAGTCTGAACAATGGCAGACGTTGCTGCAGCTGGTAAAAGGAAATCACATTTTGTGGCACTTTACGACCTCTAGCTTCAGACCAATCTCAGGTGTCGTGTTTGGGCAAAGTATTGATTCCAAAAGATTGTGTGGACAAAAAATCGTGACAAGGATATTGTGAAGGTAAGTTGCTATGGGAATCCAAAGTTTTACTATACTTAACTCCACATATACATACCTTGACGATATTTATATATATCTTCAAGGTACATAGACGTGGTCTTAGGGAAAGTAAATCTATACTTACTCTTTTGCACGTACCTTTTTGATATGTTGATGCTCAATATTTTTGACGCAATACTCTGTCCGCATGATATTTTTATCCTCGATGTTCTGTCAGTGGTCCCTCCAGCGTACCATTCTTCGGTAAACGCATTCAACGAACAGCACTTCAATAGTCCTTGCCTTCTTCTAGGGGAATTACTTACTTTCTAACTGTCAAACTGAAATCTCCTTTAGTTGCTGCACTAAATCATCCACAATTGCCATTGTGATAGACTACTAGCAAACCAACCTGTTCGGAATGGAGTTTCTACCTCCCATTACTGGATCTTGCTGAACTACAGCACACCATCTTACCTTACTACAAAGACAAACCAAACTCTACATTCAAGTGGCTTCTATATGCTAGATCTCATCAATTTTGTCTGACAGATCTCAAATAATCTCCCTTTGTCTATCTGTGTCCTGGCCTTTCCTCTACGATGCATGCACCTCACCAGCATAGTTTCAAGATCCAATTTATTTGTAGAGATGGACTACCCAGTCAGACTCACCCATACAGCAAAACCCCTACTACAACCATACCACTTCTATCATTTGTCACCAAATGCCCCAAGGAAAGCTCTGATGTAGCTGTGAGATTGAAAACTGGTGAACCTGAGACAGCTGCTTGTTAGGCAGTTAGATTAGTGTGGCATTTCATGTATTTCCCTGACAGGTGAGTTGTTGGCCTTTTCTGTGTAATGTGGTATGATAAGTGCCTTCCAACTTCCTAAGTATAAATTAGCGTGGATCTAGCCCTATTATTTGCAATGCAATGTGCAAGCTCTGGATGTCTATTGTGGTCACATGCATTCATTAATCACCCCCACTTTCATTAATGAAGGCAAAGAACTTTGTGCACCTATTACCTGTGTGGCTCAAAGACATATGAAATGGCAAATATGTACTGAGGGAAATATAGTGGTGGCAAAGGATGCCACTGCTAAGGAATTTAAAGCGGAGAACGGTGTGGATGGTTTGAAAACGTCTTTAGAGAAAAATATAAGAAAGCTGATGTAAATGGTAAATTATTATGGGTGGAATGATTCCCTTACTTCTAGAGGGACTGTCATTATTTTGGACAGGTGGTAAAAACCCAAGTTGTATTTTTGAATTGTCAAAGTTATCACTGTTTTAAAAATCGTGGTAATTTGTAGCACTGGTAGTAGTGGCAAATCCATCACACTGTGCTAGCACTGAAAAAACGCAATTGCAAATAAGGATCATACCTCAATTTTGAACAGGCATTAAAGAGGTAGAAAACACACCAACTAGATCACACACAGGAGGCCAGATTTCTAGAGGCTAAGGTAGTGAAGTGGTGTATAATCCACAGTCCCTTGGCATCTCTCTCACTGTTCAACAGCACAGGAGGGCCTCTTCAATTTTCATTGTGTAGTCTAGGTGCTCCACACCAGGTAAAAGTTCACATTAAGATGCCACAGTTAGCATCAGTAGCACGTAGGAGACATTTTAAGTATGTTTTTCTGTTTTCAGTAGTTTTTTGTTTAGAATTCCCCTGAGTATTTTTCAGTGTTTTCTCAAATTTAGAAAATAAGTGGTTATCAGTGCTTTTACATTTTGGAGACACAAACGTTTGGCCGTGGCAGTGTTTTACCAGTGTTCACAAAACATTTTTGCCTTTTTTGCAATACTTTTTCCAGGCTCTCTTGGTGTACTCTGCCTTTCCTTCAGCTTGTCCCTGTCTTTCAGAGGTATTATAGATTATTAGATGCCCCATTGTGTATACAAAGTCCTCACTCTGGGGTAATGAGTTCACTGCACAGCCATAAGGAGAAAATTAATCTCATCAGCCAGGACTAGCAGTTTGAAGGCATTTAAAACACTCCTGCAGGATCTGTTAATCTTTTCTGCTTACTCCTCACTGCATGTTTATCTACTGCTTGGAAATAAGTAACTTTGGGCCATATGTAGGTGGCCTAACATTTACTACTTCATAAATACCGAATTTTAACGATTCGGTATTTATGAAGTGGTAAATGCTATGTAGGTAATCCATCGGTAATATTTACCGATTCGGAATGGGTCGGTAATTTAGAATCGGTATTTACCGATCCGGTAATGGTAACTGGCTTCCCATTGATTCCTATGGGCCAGGAGGCCCATAGGAATCAATGGGAAGCCAGTTACCATTACCGAATCGGTAAATACCGATTCGGTAATGGGGGGAGCACAATCAAGGGTGGCAGGGTGTCACAGTGACACCCTGTTGCACCCCTGATTCCTGCATGTGTGCACATGTGGCACACATACATGCCCTAAGGGCATGTATGTCTGCCACATTGCACACTTCTAAGTGCAAAAAAATGCTTTTTCACAGCCATTCGTCATTTACCACCAACTTTTAGTTGGTGGTAAATAACGAATCCCCACAACAACCACACACTCCCCCTACATATCATTTCAGGATTCGGTATTTACCGACTCGGTAAAATTACCGAATCGGTAATTTTACCGATTCGGTAAATTACCGAATCCTGAAATGTGCCCCCTACATACCAAAAGCCTGAATACCGGTCGGTAACGGGATTTTTACCGAAAATCGTCCGTTACCGACCGGTATTGGGCTTCCTACATATGGCCCATAGTCTTTGTAAAAGCCATGAGGTATCACAGGAATAGCAAATGGATGTGGCAATCACCACTGCAGCAGTTGTTGCCTCCCTGTCGCCTGTTTAAATGAGCAAACCAACAGGAGAAAAGAAAAATCATTACCCACAAAAGCCAGGCTGGCACATCACAAGAGAGTCCCATTACAGCAGGGTGTGTATCTCTCTCCTGTTTGCCTCCCCTCAGTATCTCTTTGGCCTCTCAGGGTGTTTTTCTTGCTTTCTCTTCCCTTGCCTATACTTCAAAGATTTTATTGTGCTGGCAGAGCACGTTCACACAGATTATTACGTTGCTGTCAATTATTTTGAATTAACTGTACAACAGTGATGATCTATACAATAATTCATATCAAGCCCTGGCACGCATACAGACAGTGTTTTTAGTTAATAACTTATAGCAAGGAAACAAGTATGGTATATATAGGTAGATTTAATGTTTTCTTGTTGTTACTCCACCCAACACGTGTTTCGTTGATCGGGACAAGGGACCCACGACTTCCTCAGGGCTGGCAAACATATATAAAAAACATTGTGTGAGCCCATACAGATGGGCACAATTGATGCATTCTTAATATGTGATGTACAGGTGGTCCCAACTGTGCACGTTCATATCAAGACACATCAGAACCAGATCTATATATGTGAACCAATCAGTTCTCCTCGTAAGTGCCTGTTTGTGTAGCAAAAAGCCATACAATGTCTAGTACATAGATCCATGGTGTTAAATAATGTCTGACGTGGTGAGCAAATCAACATTCACACCAGAAAGAAAAGTGGGCGGGAGATTATTTTTTTATACATATAGGATATATATGTGGTGGGGGAGCAGACAATTGTTTTAGAAATAAGAGTTACATTAATGTTGCGGTCTTGTAGAGTGTAATTACTGGGTGCAGGCCCAGGTCTACCTTTATATATTCAGGAAAATGTGTTGAGCCTAGAATACATATTAAGAAGTAAGGTCCTGTACAAGTATCTTGTATTTGTATTAGAGAGGATAAGCCAATAGTGCCATACATTAGGTAAGGGATATACCTTCTGGCTAGTTATAATTCCGTCCCTGCCTTAATGTGGCTGGGAAATTCCAAGAAGAGTAACTGCTTCTGTCCTTAATGGTTCTGTGAATTGAATTTGGGATAATAGGAGTATTAGACCATACTCTAAGTCATCACTGATATTTATGCATCCAAAAGCAGTGCCGTAGGCAGATGCACGAGCCCCCTAGGGGTGAGTGCACACGCTAATAGGTGAGGTGGCGTTAGCTACAGGCTCTATATCGGCAGAATCATCACTATGGTGTGCTTGTACTCAGTGCTAAAGCATCGTCAAAGTAGTGACTGTGGTTCTCCACGCTCGGTAGCCTCCACTTGTTGTTTGTATTCTGTATCACAATAGTAATAGGTTCAGTTGTGAACCTAATACAGTGCCAAGGTTCAGTACTAAATCAATTGCGATAGTGCAGTGAGTATTTGTGAGGGCGCCAAAATCGGTGTGCGGTTGTTTAGTTAAAATTTAAACGGAGGTAGTAAACAAATAGTTTGGTGCTTCCAATCAGTGCATAATGAGCGGATATGATGGCACTGTAGTTTATATAGAGTGGAAGCTGGAAATGTAGTGATTGGTATCCTGTCATTGTGTAATGAGTAGCTATGAGGCACTGCAGGGGCGTAGGAGACACTAAAATTCTGGGGGGGACAGGGACAACCTTGTGCACTTTCCAGTGACCCTATACAAATCACCGCCCGTTAAACAAATACAATTGCATACTTTCGAAGTGAAATATTGAGAAAAGCAGGCATGTAGTCACAGTTTGCATGTATGCTTTATTGTTATTTACATTAGTAATGAGACCAAATGTTTAAAAAACATATATATGAATCTTGCATCTTAATGCACAAAGAAAACAAAAGCCGCTGACTTAGGGTGGGGGCGTCGTGTTTGCAAGTGCATTAGGGTTTGAAAAGTACCTGCTGCTACATTCCTGGTCTCCAGCAATTTTCAGGCAACAATAAAAATGTGAAGATAACTTTGGTGATTAATGTTCTTTTTTTGAGAGAGATCGAAGGCTTGTCTAGTGAAAGTTTTAATTCAATAGGTCAGTGAGTTACTGCTTTTGTCTGAGATATTCTTTTGGTATTTGAAGTTTATAAGTTAAAATCCTAACATTGAACAGTGAGCTATTAACCGTCATTAAAGAGCTGCATAAAAACTTCAATGTATAGATTAGAACGTTATGATTTTTCCCCAGTCTTTCCCTATCCTAATGTTGGAAAATGGGTTCATTAGGATAGAAATCAATTCTGATTATTGAAGAGAACCCCCCAACCATGGTGTTATGTTTTACATTCTGAGTTTGTGTTTCTCTAGTGTTGCAAAGCCGCCCTGGGCACTCCCCAACTTTTTGCTGACTGGTACTGGTGGTACCTGACTGACTGACCCTGACCTCTGCCTAAACAGCCAGTGCTATTCTGAAAGAGGCACTTAAAAATACAGTAAAAACACCTACATACACTAGGGTGCACTATGGGTTAGGGTACCCCTATGATTGGCATGACCTCTCCTATAAGGCCCTAGTACATAATAGGGCAGGGGGATTAGAACTACTTTTAAGTCCCTACAATATAATAAGGCATGGCAGTTTAGAGGCCAGCAGCCCTTTCTGCGCTTGCATGTGTGCACTGCTGAAGCCTGAGGTCAGTTTAAAAGTAGCCCTGTGTTATAGGGCTGCTTTTAAAATGCAAATTATGCCCAAACTCGACTTTGGGTTTGGGGAACTTACAAATTGATCAACTACAATGTTGGGGCAAAATTAAGTGGAAAAATGTTTTCCACTTAACTATGGCTGTATCATATTTGCCACATAATACATCATCTGCTGCATAATCTAACGATTTCCTCCAAAACAATTTTGTAGCTCAAACGGATCCCAAATTACTAAAAGAAATGTGACTTGTGTTGCTGTGAAGTTTAGGGCCCTTTGCAAAGGTTAGTGAAGAAAACAATTCCTAAGAAAACAATTGGTCCCAAACACTCCTAATGACACTCAAATTAATACCTGTAGGAGAGTGTAGTATGCAATCAATTCATGCAACCAAAAATGTATAATGTAAAGGCACATTCAACAGGGAAATCTCATAGATAAGAGGCCAACCAAAGTCAATTAAATTGCAAACATCAATTTATTTCCCGCACAATCATATTCATAAAAATGCAAACTTAGGGGCTGACTACGATGGCAGGTGGACTTCAGTACCACCGCCATCGAATCGGGGAATGGGACCGCTGGCCTTCAAGGTGGAGGCCCCACGATAGGCATTACAATGCGACTGCCACTACGGTGTTCGCAGTGCATATCTTTTACATTGCAGCAGGTGCTGCTGGCAGCATCATCCGCTGCAAAGTTAAAAAAAAAAGGAACATGTTAAATATATCGGTGCCTGCCACATGGTGCAGTGATATGTTGTGGGGCATCATAGATGACCCCAGGACCCATGTCTGAGGGCCAGGGGTAAAGGGGCCTGCTACGGGCCCCCAATGTCCCTTTCGCCAGCATTTCCATGGCAGGTGAACCGCCATTGATAAGCTGGCGGGTAAGGGACATCATAATCCCTGCTGCGGTGCATGGTAGGCACCACCAGCATTGTAGGAACCACGAGCCCCTCCACCACACCGGCGGGCTCAAGAAGCCCGTCGGGTGCGTGGTGGTTGGTCTTTCCGACCGCCAGGTAACCACCCGCCATTGTAATATGGCGGGCTGTGATGCAGTCACCAATGGCGGTGGGACCACCAATGGCGGTGGGACCGCCACTGACGGGGTGACGTGGCGGTCCCACTGACATTATAATCACCCCCTAAGTTTAGTGTGCATGCAAATCCTACATTGCCAACCCCTGGCAAGTTGCACTGCTAGTGCTGGAAAAAGGCCAATGGAGGTACCAATGGGTGAGGTGGACTGGCCTTAAGGGTCTTGTGACCTCAGAGACAGATTCACTGTCGATCTAGGATGTGCTTCTTTATATGCCTGCCCGTAAGACTGGAAGTGAACTGCAATATGGATTGTGGTGGACAGGTCCACCTGCGGGTGCTAGGACACCTGGGCTTCTAAGGTCTATCGGGCCTTCTAAGGTGTAGCATCGGAATAAGCTCTGTCAGGAGTGTGGTATGGTGAACTGGTCATGAAGGTCTGAACATGGTTCTCCAGTTCCAAATTCAGCAGCTCTGGCCAGAGTGCCACATTCTCTCCCACACTGAACACCATACTGCCCCACTGAGAGAAACTCGCACTGCCTTCAGCACAACTCAATTGTGCTGCGACTAAATTCAAATTATGCACTAGACAACAGTAAAATGCTGCCTGAAAAAAAATGAATAACACCCTGAAAAAAGCAAACACTCATATAGAATGCAAGAATAAGCAAAGCATGTGAACTGTAATCAGAAAAAAACATGGTTACCTTAACGGTTTTAAACTCATTATTCAGAAATCAGTAAGTGATTTTGCCTGAAAAGTTCAAGACATGGCTACAGGACCAGGAAGGGACCCCTTTCAATGTCCATTGCTTATATCCTTTCAAAATGTATGCAGTTTGGTTTAAAAAAGACCACATACCCAAACACAGAGCTGCATTTTAGAAGCTAAAATAATTAAAAAGTTTAAAACGATCATATTAAACGTTTCCACTCTACCCATCAACCAGGTATTGCAGTCCCTTTAGGAATGGCGCACTTACCCACCCTGGGAAAACAATGTTGTTCAAAGAAAGAAGATAAAAAGAAAGTAGCGCTTTCACTGGCAAACTCTGTAAAGTGGCGCTAATGTGTGTGGGTGTAAATAACAGTCTGGCCTGTCTGCTGTCCATTCTGTATTGCTTTATTTTTGGTATTTAACTATTTTTTCTCTCCATTCCGAGGTTTTTCTTTTCAATAGAAAACGGTCAGAAAATGACATTTACAGCCAAAGTGTTCAGCCTTTTTTGGATCAATTTCACAGGGGAACAAATAAAGAAAAGGAGAGGCAAGAGAGAGTACCTTAAGAGCTGCCTCTTGAAATCAGCACGTAAGCAGGAGCGAGACAGAGACAGAAAGAGATGGAGGAATAAAGAGAGGGGGGCAGCCGCCAGAGGCAGATCAGGAGTAGTGGACACGGTCCTTGCCATGAAGGAAAAGAGACAGCGTTTATTTTTTCTCCGTTCTCTGCCCTTCCCAGAACGGCTGAGCCTTCCTGCAGCATAACAAAAGGCAGAGGGCGGGTGGCCTCTGACTCCAGGCAGGTCAAGTGCAGGGCCATTAGGTAGCGCCTTCGCGTGCTAATGGCCCTGCGATAACAGAAGGGAGAGGGGAAATTCCTTTGTCCCCTCGTCCCCCCACCCTTGTCCCCCGTGTCCCCCCCACTCCAAAATCTGGGGGGGATATATCCCCCGCGTCCCCCACACTTCCTACGCCCATGAGGCACTGAGTAAAGTGCATGGTTACTTAAGGCGGAGGCGAGAGTACTGCCATTAGGTGTTTCCCGTCAATGAGACAATTTTATAACGCGGTCGTGAATATACACGAGGACGCCACCTGGTGGAGCAATTATAAGTGAACTACGGCAATATTTAGGGTGATGGATCATATGCCGGCAAGTGCATTAAAGACCTATGGCACTTATCCGATACATACAAGTATGTGTTGTGTCTATACGTCCTTGTCAGACGGCGTATTTTATCAGCCAGAAACGCCCTGAAAATAATAAGAGTAATCTCTATGAGTCATCAGCAGTGAACTAAATGGTCCGTAGTCCCAATACTAAGTCCGTAATCATAAATACCTGTGAGTGGCAGTGTCGTAATAGCATTCGACCTCGGCACCTCAGTATGGCTGTTGTAGGTGCCGACACCCGAAAGGAAATAGCCTTTAAGTAGTCAGAGTAACTAGAATGCGAATTGTGGGGAATACTTATGTAAGAGAACTAGGAGATACAAGCCGCCATATTGGGTGAATGGCTCTGCCCGGAGTCATCTATATACCTCATTGTAGTTAGTTAAGAGTCTAACTTTGGGGGAGGTCTTGTTCTTGTGCGGTCTGTCTTTAAGAGTATCCACTCTCTTAGTTCGTGTGATCTTTTGCTCTGCTATGTCAATGGTATGTGTGTTATATCCTCTGGCTCTGAAGCGTTGCTTCATGTTATCCCTACATGTAATAAAGTCATTATTTTTGCTGCAGTTTCTCCTGGCCCTCACTAGTTCACCAAATGGTATGGATTCTATTAGGTGTTTAGGATGTGAGCTGCTAGCATGAAGTACCGCATTGCAAGAAGTAGGTTTGCGGTAGAGTTTACTTTGAATCTGGTTATCCTCTATAAATAAAGTCACATCCAGAAATTCTATCTCTGTGGTGCTCAGGTTATACGTGAGGTGTAGATCCATATCGTTAGAGTTCAGATGTTCGCAGAACGTTGTCAGATTGTCCATGGAGCCTGAACATATCATGATGCAGTCGTCGATGTAACGCCCCCAGTATATGATGGATTCATTCCACTCCTCCTCAAACCAGCCCATGAAGAGGTTGGCATATGAAGGAGAGAACTTGGAACCAAGGCGACTCCCTGTATCTGTTTGTACCTTTGTGTTTTGAATAGAAAAACATTGTTCTTCAGAATTAGCTCAATCATGGTAATAATAATCTCTACGTGTGCCCATTGTGTGGCAGGTCTTTTGTTCAGAAATGTTCTCGCTGCTTTAATTCCCAACTCTGTTTTAATGTTTGTGTACAGAGCGGTAATGTCTAGTGTCGCTAGGATCATACCCTCCTCCCATGTGACATCTGATAAAATACTAAGGATATGTTTAGTATCCCTAATATATGCAGGTAGGTGGCCGAGTTCATCCACTCTGGCATTCAGAGAATTGGCCCGGTGTTCAACCACCAGGGAAATGCCCTTTTGTTCCAGCCAAGTCCAGAGATGAAGGGCCTCTTGACAGAGGTTCCACGACCCCACTCCGCCCTGCTTGTTGCTGTACCAAATGGCGGTAGTGTTGTCCATGAACACCTGAACTAGCCTTCCTTTGAGGGATAGTAAATAGGCTTTCAGTGCAAACGGGATCGCTCGAAGCTCCAACAGGTTGATATGAAGCCTGGTTTGGGCCAGAGGCCAGAGTCCTCTGATCTTCACCTCCCTCCAACGGCCGCCCCCGTCCCAGAAGTAACACATCCGTCACTACCTTGAAATATGGGTGGGTAAGAGAGAGGGGTCTGCCTCTGACCCATCCGTGGTTTGCAGCCACCACCACAGGTCGTTCGTAGTTCCCCCCGATATCTGAACTAGCTCGGTGAGTTTTCCCCAATGCTGTGCCCATTGAAACTTCAGGTCCCACTGCAGACCCCGCATGTGCCATCTGACATGGTCCACTAGCAGGATGCAGGAGGACATGAAGCCCAAGAGCCTCAGAGTCATTCTCACCGACATCCAGAATAGAGGCTGAAACATCGGTATCATAGCCTGAATATCCTGGCTTCACCATTTGGGAGGATAAGCCCGAAACTGCATCATGTCCAGAACTCCTCCGATGAAAATGAGCGTCTGAGAGGGAGTCAGGTGTGACTTCAGGACGTTGATAGTGAACCCCATCGAATGCAGGAGGTGCGCCATAGTCTGGAGGTGGGAGGCGACTGCCTGGGATGAGCCCGCCTTCAACAACCAGTTGTCGAGATAGGGGAAGAATGGGACCCCTGATCTCCGCAGATGGGCTGTGACCACTGCCATCACCTTGGTGAACACCTTAGGGGCACTGGTGAGACCAAAGGGGAGCATGGTAAACTGAAAGTGCTTGTGGCCCATGGTCAACCACAGGTAGCAACGATGGGCTGGCAGAATGGATGTTGAGTTGTTTGCACTGTCTCTTCTATCTTACAGTGATATGCTCCCATTAGATTATGAGAAGTGATGATGAGTCTGCTACACAGTGCTCCAGTCTAGTATTGTGCCCGAGATAAGGTGTTTTTCTTATGTCAATAACAGTGGATAAAAAGTGGTGAAACTTATATCATGCATGAATTATGCCAATACAAAAAATATATATATGATGAAATTGAAAAGGATAACAAAAAGAAACATTTTTCTTGGACCCCTTGATACTTTTTTGCAACACAAATATTCCACATCCGCAAAGTACAAATGAGATTGACTGCATTTTAATTTCACTTGGTCACAGACACATATGCTACTAAATTTCACTTTTTGCTTAAAACCTGCTAAGGTTTCTAGATATGTGTTGGGGTCGGGAGGGAGGCGTCTACCAATGTCCAAATAATACTAACTAGCATCTCCCATGGAATAACCATAATCCCACCAAGCACCTCTGATGCATAGTGGGTGTACTTTAGAAGAGCTTCAATGTGATATACCCCTGCCATTGGTATGCATCATTTGGACTTGATGACATAGAGCAGTAAAATGAAGCTCTATATCTTATGCATGTCTAGAATATATTTGCATACATTTAGTGCATATTATACCTACCCATACATATTTTATATAAACATGCAAAAAATATGCATCCTTTTGTTTTAGGTATCAGTGTCAGATGTATCATGATAGGGCTTCCGGTTTCGTGGTATTTATTTTTTTGACATTTCCATCTGAATTTATCCATATTTATTTTTTGTCAACTTTATCTGTATTTATCCATATTTATTATGGGTTTTGTGAAAAAAAATTGAAATTGGTATATTTCCACATTTTTTTAACCAATAAATATGCAGTTATTCTTGAATGCCTTCCAGGTTTCAGTACTGCTGTTTAAGCCTCTTTACTAAAATTCCATTCTTTTTTAACCCCCCTTACCTATCAATCCACACTGTCAGTCATGGCAAAGTGTAATTAGAATCACTCAAAAAGCACCCCAATTTCCGTTTTTATCCACATTTAAAAATAAATACAGACAAGAAAATAAATGTTTTTCTGTCTGTATGTATCTGTAAAAATCTGTAAAAACGGAAAACAGGGAGCCTTAATCATGGTGTGACATATGCATGATTGTGTTGGTTGGGTCGTGAGTTACTTTTTCTTGCTTTCTAGAGAACTTTGTTGTTTTGAGGCAGATGTGTATGCATGGCTGCTTTTCTGTGTGTTGGTGCATAGATATCATTAGATTTGATTAGCATGTATTCTTAGAATGGCGCGGTGGCTTATTCAGTGTGTTTGAGTGTGGTGCATAAAGGAGTCACTGACTGAAAATTGCCTATTGCACAAGCCACATTTCATGTGTGTTATACACTCTTTGCTTTGTCCTGTGTATATGGTAATATTTTTTGTATTGTATTTCCCGTGGAGTTACAGATAAAATCATGCATTGTATACACGTTATCATAAGATAATTTTTCAGACATTCCAGACTTAAGAAACTCGGGGCAGATTTATGTTGCACTTGCGCCACTTTTGCGCCGCCGTTGCGTCACTTTTGTGACGCAGCAGCGGCGCAAATCCTGCGCCATGGTGCGGGGTATTTACAACGTGACGCATCTGGGAGATGCGTCACGTTGTAAAGCCCTGCGCCACATGTAGGCGTTCCAGGGCAGGTGGGGGCGTTCCGGCGCAGGAACGCCTCCTAAAAGTGGCTGAGTGAAATCTACAAGATTTCACTCAGTCACTTTTAAGCCCATGCTGCGTCAAAACCCTGCGCCTGCTTGAAGCAGGCGTAAGGATTGACGCAGCATTGTACAGATAGGGCCCCCCAGAACATTGCTGGAGCTGCGTCGCGCTTGCGACGCAACTCCAGCAATGCGCCACTTTTACGGCACAGATGCGTCACGCATCTGTGCCGTTTTTGCCCCATGGTGCGCCGCATTATAAATGCAGCGCATCCATGGTGGCGCAGCTGTGGCGCATAATAATTGGCGCATCCCTGCTGATATGCAGGGATGCGCCAGTTAACATAAATCTGCCCCCACGTGTCTAGTTTTTTGATTTGTGAAACGGGTCTCCATGTTTTGAACATTCTGTCTATTTACATAGAAGTCAAAAGTTTTAAAGTTTTGAACTTCTTAGACAATAAACAACCTAATGATTATAAAAATGCATAGCTTTTTTATTGAGGATCTTTTTATTAAGAAATTATAATTTAACATTGAAAGGTACTCTTTACTACCTGCATTAGAACCCAAAACAACAGTTTTATTATTTTATTAGAAGCCCACGATATTATTTGATGGACATGAATTTTTAGGCATAAATGCTAGTCATTGAGAAACTCATCTAATCTCATCAGTACTTGTTACATCACTGAAATTTTGAAATAAAACCCACTAAACCCTAAGGGGCAGATCTATATTGGAGATGCGCCACTTTTACGCCGCCGTTGCGTCACTTTTGTGACGCAGCGGCGGTGTAAACCCTGCACCACGTTGCGCCATATTTACATCGTGACGCATCTATGGAGATGCGTCACGATGTAAAGCCCTGCGCCACGTAAAACCTGCGTCAGGTTTCACGTGGGCGTGTCGACAGAGGGGGGGGCGTTCCGTCGCAGGAACGCCCCTGAAAAGTGACTCAGTCAAATCTATAAGATTTGACTGAGTCACTTTCCCAACGCTGATGTGCCAAAACCCTGCGCCTGCTTGAAGCAGGCGTAAGGCTTGACGCGCCATGTTAGGGATAGGGTAGGTTGGAACAGTGCTGGAGTTGCGTCGCGCTTGCGACGCAACTGAAGCACTGCGCCAACCTTACGCCATCGGATGCGTCACGCATCTGTTTATTCCTGCGCCATGATGCGCCGCATTGTAAATGCGGCGCATCATGTGTGGCGCAAGGGTAAACTTGCGTGACGCATCATTCCTGGCGCATCCTTGCTGATTTGCAGGGATGCGCCAGGAAACTTAAATCTGCCCCTAAATTTTTATTTAACATATATCATTCGCAGTTTTCTCCAGAATCAGAGAAGCTCTATTTGTGCTAAAATTCAAGTAATGTGAATCTTGTTCTTTGGAATGAGATCAAGTTAGCACTGGTTTGCACCAAGTGTTGTCCAAGGTACCGACAGTATGGGTGTTCAGGTGCCTACGTAGTGTAGTAAAAGCAAGTGCCAACAATTCGTCCAAAATCACAATCAACAATTCAACTTTATGATTCTTTAAGCATTTTGTCTTTATCCTGATTGAACTAAACACTTTCCAGATGCAGGCCGGCAGCCTGGATAGCTACACCTGACATCTTACATTGTGGTTCATGAATCTTCCTGTGTAAAAGGAAAGATAAGGGAGAAGGCACATCCTAGACTGATGCAAAGGGTTTAGCTACCATATGCAAAACGACATCTTTTCCACACACCTCTTCTGACAATGGGCCCCATAAGCTGCCCGCAGTGACCATCTCCTTCCCCGCTTGCTGTTAATTTCTCTCACACCTACTTTTCTTGGCCTTATCTTAGAAGCGAACCTGGAGCAAAACTATGCACTAGTAAGACAGATGACAGGTATAATGGGTAAAATGAGTAAACCAATTTTTTTCAGTGTATGCAAGACTCAATTAATTAGGGTCAATTAGCTGCTGGCTAGAATGACTTTTGATCTCCCTAGCTTGGCTGTTGGTACTATCTATGGTCTCAGGAATCATGAAGGCAACAGAAGGAAAAAGTAAACAGTGTTCATACAGCCAACCTTACTTTCTGTAGTGTCCACTCTTTGCAGTGGGTCACAAATGAAATTATGGGCCAACCCTGGATTATGATCAGGGCTCTAAGGGGGTTAATGTCACTTTGAATTCACATGTCATTTAGGTGACTCAATAAATGTGACTCCCTCCATAAATGATTAACTTATCAAACCATTTGTATTTGTCCATCTCTTACGTTAATTGATTAGGAACTCATAAAACTGCACGCAAATATCGGGAGTAATATGTTAGCATGTGCAGGATTTACCCATTAGTGTACTCATAGGGCCTGATTTAGATCACTGTGGATGGGTTACTACGTCACAACGGTGACGGATAATCTGTCAACTAAAATGTATATAACATTGCATCCAAAGGGATTTATATTTCAGCAGACAGGATATCTGTTACTGTTGTGACAGAATAACCCATCCCCGAGTTGTTTTGACAGAATAACCCATCCGCCGAGGTCTAAATGAGGCCCTTAGTATATCCCATACTTTCAGTTTTAAACCACACGGTTTACACAAACTTGGAATTCTAAATTATGTGTCCTCCTTTGAAAAAATTACACAGATTGTTCTTATATTAAATGAGACATTTAAATTAACAATATGCCAGTGGTTCATCCCAAGCGAGGAATGAGGTGGAGTTGATACAGACGAGGGAGATTTGCAAATCCACTCATCTCTGGGGCGAGGTTGATATTATCTGGATTTCCAGCCGCTTTTAAAGTGAAGTGCTGCAGTATGGTGGTAAAAAACAGGAAGAGCTCCATGCGGGCAAGTCCCTCCCCGAGACAAATGCGCTTTCCTGGAAGAAAAGACAAGATTCAATTACAATATTCAGGAAGAGAAATGAAGCACCATGGAATTAAGTACAAGGAGGACAGGAACAGTATGTCTTCTCACTGCCTAGACATTACAGGGAAATGTGTGACTCTTTCTACCGGCCTTAGCAAGCCTAGAAACTAATAGTTTAGGATAGTGTCTTCTGAAGAAACATGAGCACAAATGAAGGACAAGTTATTTTCCCAATATTTTACCCACTAAAGTAAGGGAGAGCAAGTTTGAAGGAAGGCTATTTTAATTACTTAGGTCCTAAAGAAATCCCTGTGATTTGAAAACATGAGAGACTAGGACAGAAACATGTCCTGTACTGGCGGTCGGACCATTGCTGTCGTTGGGAAGACCGCTGCCTCCAACAGGATCTAAGATCCCCTCTGGGTGGCGGTCGAACTCCCATCCCTACAATGGAGGTGTGCCTGCGCAGGCACTGCCATAGAGATTAGGACGTCCTTTTCAAACTTCCTTTTCATGATGGTCCCACTGCCATGAAAAGGCAGCCGGAAAGGGACTTCGGGGGCCCACAAGCAGGTCCCCTGTGGGTCAGTGCTAAGTGGTGAGCCTGGGGGCACCTGTAGGGCCCCCATACTTCCATGTACCATGTGCCAGACACAACATGGTGCCTGGCATTTGGGGCATGGATGTGCACAAAGCCTGCCACGGTAGGAAAGGGCACTTTCCGATCGCCTGCATGGCGGTCAAATCAAAATAGAGCAGGTGCGACCGGACTCATTGTCGGATAGACACTTGCCGGCGGAGATGGCGGTCCGATGCTCATCCGACCGCCATTTCAATAAGGGCCTAAGTGTGGGCGAGACATTGATTCTTTTTTTTTAAAAACTTGATTCAGAGCTATGGAAAATTGAATAATCCTTTCAACTATATTATAGGGTAAAATACTATCCCTGCACGAACAACAAACCCTCTATTTTGAGGTATCAAAATCATGCACTATTACAGACTGGATACTGTATATCACATTAAAAAACACAATTCAGAACATAGTACCCATTTGATGTACACATTGCATATTGATTTGTGTACACACTTCTTGTTTGTGCAAAATGTATATTTATTATTAAGATTAAGGGACTCATTTAGAGTTTAGCGGTCAGGTACTCCATCATAAACATGATAGATATCCAGACCTCCCTATTAAAGGTGTCTTAGGATATAAAGCACTTCTATTAATTAGGATGACATATGTCACAAACCTGCTGTATAACCCATCCACCAAACTCTAAGCCCCTAAGTCTGCAAACAGGAACAAGTCATTTGCATAGTATTACTCTGGAATTTACACAAGGAACTTTGTGTAGCCATTGCTGGGGCATTTCCAATCAGCATTAAATGCTCTTTTGTCACTAATGAAACACCTCCTTAAGGCGAAGATCATAAGAATTGTTTAAACATCAAGGAAATGTTAATTTCTTCTTTTTTTACAAACGTTAAGGCATAGTAGCAAATAATAAATGTTAACATGTTTTGGCAGAATGAATCATGACTAGAGGCCACCCTCCTTTGGAGAGAAGTACTAGTCTCATTCATCACAATGCTGCAGGACTACAATCTTTCTCCATTGTCAGCTGAACCTTTGTATTCCTGTTTATTCAGAATCAGATTTGTATTAACACCAGCTCACCTTCTGTAAGACAATCTGATTTCAATACCAATAATGTAAAAGCAGTATAAGAGAACAGGGTAAATACATTTTCAAAGTGTGATATATAAGGTGTTTAAAAGGTAAAAAAGACGAGAACGGTTGAAAAAACGTTGCTCTATGCTTATGAATAAGTGATGGAACAGAAGTCGGTGAAGATACAAAAAAGATAAATTTACAAATGTACAGGCTACGCGCGTTTTGAATGCTATTCCTGCAATGGTAATGTACTCAGACTATAGGTATAAGCTAGCAATTAATGATTATATTTTTATTTTTATCTTGACTTCTCACACATTCCACTGCACCTGGAAACCCATGGTTTAATTGATGAGTAAGTTCTACCTCCATATAAGGCATCCACATATTGCTGGCCAAGTCACAGTGTCCGCGCTACAGCATTGTTGTTTCTACCAACTTGTCTTCATACTTTGATGGATTTTAGGCTCTGGACGAAGTTGACAATCTTGTTATCGTTTTTCCATGTGGTCTCCCCACCCGTGAGTGGCTAGTGAACTCCTGGCTTCTTGGCATAAAATGTAGCCTTCATTCTCAAGCAGTGAGGAGGCCAACACAAGCAGAGGAGATCAACGAGTCATGTGTTGAGTCCTGCGGGAAGCTCCCAGGTCCAAACTGTATGATGCACCTCGTCTGGAGCTTCAGTCTGTGCGCACAATAATGCTGCAGCATGGACACCATGACTTGGTCAACAATAAGTGGACGCCTTATGTGGAGGTGGTTCTCACTCATCAATTAACTTACAAATTTGTTTTTAGACAACTATTTCGGATGAGGATCTTAAACGTCGTGGTAGCGAAACTTGGCGGCCAGGGATGTCTAAACATTATACCGTTGAATTGCCTTGAAAAAGTCTTTATATAGACCAAACACGTGTCGGTTGAGGGCTGAATCTATGATGAATGGACTGGGCTATTTTTTGCTGAATACACTAAATAATAAATCATCAGCTGAAACCACGTACCATTGGACTCTGATATTTGTTTCTTTCTCGAGAAGAGAAATTATTGACCTTGGATTCCTGACTCTAAAAGGAACATCTGGAATAATTGTGCTTTTGTTGCTAATTTACTGAGGACTTAATTTTCAAATGTATTTACTTGAGAGAGTGCTAGAAAAAAGTTCTTTATTATATATATGTTAGAGCACATTAGTTTTCTAATTTGCGAATAGCACCTTCTGGTAGTAGGGTGTTTGAACCAATACAGCACCTCAACCTGATTAGATATATTCACACATGATTTGATGGAGAACAACATAAAAATATTTGAAGTGCGGTAAGCTTCCCTATGGGGTACCACTACTACCCTGTTTTGAAGTGATTAGAAACTGCACATCAGCCTGCAAAGTAAGGTTCTGTTTTTTGTTTGGGAGAGTGTGGGTCCCACCCTTAATCCTATAGTGGAATTTGTGAACTTTTCAACTGCTATCAATGTCTTTAATGAAATCTAGATTTTGTATTGAAGCCAATTAATAGAATAATAATTGTTACTATTATTATTTTGGGATTTGGGCATGATGTCTGTACAATTAATAACTAAAGATGAATACACTGTAGTGGCCTATTGAATTTCTCTTAGGGGACCCTTTCCCCTTGTTGACAAAATGCTACTCATTACTAAAATCTTCAACATTTTGACAATCTATGCCTTTTACCATAGACAGACACATTTTGGATTTGAAGAAGCAGCAACACACCCTTTGGCATAATCGTAACATCAAATCCAGAGTTTCAGTAGGCCTGACTTCAGAACTCAAAAAAGCCTACCTAGACATATTCATTGAATCTGAGAGATCTTATTATAATACAATCCTGGGCTTATCCGGGCTGCCAACCTAAGAAAGCAGAAAGTTCATACCACCCATGATGTGACTGAAATGTAGTCCCTGACTTCAGTATGAGGGTGAGAATATGTGCCCATACATCCCTCCACTCCAGTTTAAGTTCCACCTAAGGCATTCTTAATGGGCTATTAAAAAGTCTTATTATAGTGGGCAAAAACTGTAGGGTAAGACTGCTAACATGGTCCAAAAATTAGTAAACTGGCAAGTTCCCAGTTGGCAATGAGCTTAAACAAGGGTTCATACCAGCTGAAATGCTAATATGTTTATAACCAAAAGACTTATCCACAAGCTTGTCCAAATTAGTACCTTTGCCACTTCTTTAGCAGGCTTGGCTGTATTATTGATTATGTATGCAGGGAGTATTTTGTCTATAGACCTCAGACCAATTAGCATTCCATGACAATTGTCTTTCCTATGGTGTAAACCTCAGTCACACAGATTTAAAAAAAATTAAATTTAAAGCACAGGCATGGACATTTGGCACATTTAGGAGCTCTAGCTAGAGCATAAGGGTAATGAGTGGCCATAAAGTTTGGGCAGAATTCTTGCTGGTCAGAGGAGGAGCGGCCTGTCTTTTCCTGCCATTGCTGCCTGGTGCTATATAAGTGCATTGAAATTCCCGCAGAGCGGGACATGAGTTTGGGCTGGAGGACTCTGTTGCCCAGAATTACTAGTGGTCAGCGAAGGACTGGCCTGCCATTGCCGCCGGGTGCTTTATGTTCACATTGGGACTCCTGCTGTGCGGGATGCGAGTTCAGGCTGAAGGACTCATTTGCCCAGAAACCTTGCTGGTCAGAGGAGGAGGGGTCTGCCATTGCTGCCTGGCAGTATATAATGTGGGTGTTGGGACTCACGCAGCACTGGACATGAGTTTGGGCTGAAGGACTCAGTTGCCCAGAATCTTTGGTCGTCGGAGGAGAAGATCATTGCCTGCCATTGCCCCCTGGTGCTATAAAAGCATATAGGGACTCTCATAGTCTTGGGAGCTTGCAGGCCATACCTGGGATTGTGCCTGGGACAAGAGTGGGCCCATCTACACCTATACAGGACCATTTGGAGTTGGGCCAGGCCACTTCTCTTTCTTCCTCTCCTCTGGTCACTGGAATCTCAGAGAGACATGGTGAGGCAAAAAATCGCTCTGATATTATTGACTCTGCTAATTTGGGAAAACACAAAGACTCCTCCATCATCTTGTTTTTAACATCAGCGTTGGGAGCACTAAATAACAAAATATCTTCTGTGACAGAAGCAATTAAACTTGATGAAGGCAACATAGTTATGGATTGATTGGGTTGCATGGCTGAGGCTCTCACCATGGTTCCTTTTTCTGAACCTGTTGCCTCAGTCAATAAGTCCACTACCATACCATGGGGCCTCAGTAACACAAAGGTGATTGTGGATTTCCACCAGTCTTACAAAGCAGTCTCACGTGAGCTGGTTTCTCCTGCATGCAAGAGGTAAAAGAGATACCCCCTCTTGGAAAAAAACACTGGTCCCCATGTGATGGAACATGGTGGGGTTGGAAGGGCCCACTGGGCTAGTGAAAAATGTACAGGAAAATGCAGAGCCCAGAGTTTTGCTGATCCTAACCTGGTAGCCCCATTGTTGGTGGATCAGTAGTCTGAAGCTGAGCTCTTAGTTAAGTACTGTCTGGAAACAATCAATGGCAGACTATCACCAATTGAAAAAAACATTGTGGGTCTGAGAGAGACTTTTCCTCCAGGCCAGAAAACCAGAGGGCATTTGATTGAAAACACCTCATCTATCTCCAGACCCATTTTACATCCTTATTACCCTGTGGGAACTGAAGGAGGTAAGGAAGTGGGAGATTGTGGGGTATTGTAACTGTCAGCAAGCATAGCTAGACCTGAAAAGTCCTCTGCCCCCACGGGTAATGCTCCTCTTTTACCGCCAGTACAGGCTAGGCTCCCAAAGGCACTCAGTCTTTAATAAGCAAAGTTGTACATTGGTGCAATGGGCAGGTGGGTGGAGTTTCAATTTTATCGAAACATGTAAACATGGCAAGACGTGTTGACTGGATTGTGGCAAAATCTGTGAGGGGAATTGTGTTGAGAATGGACACAATGGACACAAAATTTAAAATGTTGTACATATCTTGCTAGATTGCTTTCTGGGGATTTGTCCTTATGTTCCTACCTTTCAAATGAATTGGCAAAAGTAACGTTTGTTGGCATGGGCATTCTTTGTTTTTTTTTGCCTCTCTTGGTACACAACATATAAAGGACTTGCTGATGGCATGTAATACGAAAATATCAGCCTTCTATTATTGTGTATGTCATTTTGGGTGGCATTTGATGCCAAGTGAAAAAAGTCTGTAAGGCATAACATTCATTATGACAGAACATGTCAATAGAGGCTATAAGGTTAGAGTTTGGCATTGTGGGGTGACACTTTCTGGGAATTCTCAAATTATTCATTATTGGTATAATATTCATATGGCTTAGAAACCTGATACATCAAGAGTAGTCCACTGATAGAGAGAACATGGCGGCTGGCGAATAGCAGGTCGCGGAGGCTCCCAAAGGTCAGGGGGATAGAGATGTTAAAATATCGCTGATAATACTGGGATTAGCATCAGAGGCGCAACTAGAGCCAAATTTCGGGGGGGGGGGGGCGAAGAAAAATTTCGGGGGGGTTGAATCTTTTAAGCCATAGGTAGAGTGGAGCTGCAGGGACTCTTAGAAGGGGTGAAACAACAGCGAGGCCTCATTAACATGCAAATGGTCTTTTAAAGACCTGTGAAGTGCTCGGGTGCGGCTGTGTGCGCGCCGGAAGCTCTCTCATCCCGGGCTGCCACACACGATGGGGGGGGCTGAAGCCCTGTGAGTCCAATGGGTGTTGCGCGCCTGATTAGCATATAAGGCACTATGAAATAACTCATGGTCTGTGTTAAACGGAATATTTACATACGCGCTTCTGTTCTCTGACTGTTCTGATTACATGCGAACGCCGCCTCAGCTGCTGCCCATCAGGAAATGCTGGTGTGGGAGCTCCGATGGAGACTGTGGGAAAGCGAGCACCGAGGTGAGGCATTTGAAGGTCTCGATAGGCTCTCTGCCTTTGCGTTGCTCCCTGGAGTCTGATGGGTGTGACGGAAACTGTCGGCGAGCTGAGGTGGTGAGTACTGGGGCGAGGACGTGGAGTTCGCGCCGGAGGATCTGCAGTGCACCAGTCAGCGAGGTGCAGGCTTGAGGAGAGGGCCAGCCACACGCGGAGATCTGGGTCTTCTCTGGGTTCGCGCTGCTGCCTGCCTGAGACGAACTCGGAAGGCAGGCAGCCTGATCTACCCCCGAAGCAAAGACAAAGGCAAAGGAAAAGACGTGGATAACGGAGAAAGAGGTGAAAACACTCTACCCCTATCAACCCATATAGAACACAGTGAACTGACTATAAAACAACAGATATCAGCCAACAAGGGTAAGGAGAGGGGGGAAAAACTGGGAAATCTATCTATAACCTACATAGAAAAACATAAGGAAGTAGAGCAGAGTGTGAGAGAAAGGAAACTGGCTAACACCTCGACCCATATAGTCCCTGGGCAAATACAGTCTAGATATACTCTAAGGAGCGCTAAGTTAAAAATGCATATGTTGAATTCACAGGATACAGAACAAAGGACACATTAAACACCAATAACTCAAATTCAAGCCCAGCTAAAATCCCCAAAGACAAGGAAAAAACTTTCAGCACAGAATAAAAAAAAGGGTGTAGGAACACACGATAATAAGGGGATTGGAGATCAATCTGGGGAAAACTAAGTTTATGATCTTCAATCCCCCGAGGCACACCCGCCCAAACCCTGCACTAGGTGGTGTTCCCCTAGAAAGAGTTAAGATATAGTCACGTTGACTGAGCACTTCGTGTGGGATGCTCAAGTAGCTAAATCTTCCCTGAGGCTTTCCCAGATAACGGGAGGAATCGGAAGATTCCATAGAATCTCGATATTCAAACCTGTTACTCCCGTATTAGAGATCTACAAAATACAGGTGAGGTCAGCAGCCCTGTATGCTGCTGAACTGTGGGGCCACATAAATACATCCAACTTACGGAAGGTAGAACATGCTTTTATGCGCGGTTTGGTTGGTCTCCCCCAGAGCACACCTCTTATACCACTTCGTCTGGACATGGACCTAGAATCCGTCAGTGACCTGGCGGCTGTACGACCATTACTTTATTGGAGAAGGCTTTGGTCTGTCCCTGAACTTGCAACTTTCAGAGCGGAATTTATTGCAATTTGGGGACAGCTAAACTACAAGAAAATACCATGGCTACTCCATATAAAGACTTCCCTTTATCAAGTTGGTTTGCCCCATCTTTGGGACACCCCGGGCATTAGCTGTGTGAGGACTCAAAGGTCAGAGATATTGGCGGCTGTTAGACTTTATAATTCCAAAATTCTATGCTGCTCGACCACCTTGGGTAGGTTGACCTCTGAGTTCTTAATGGTGAAAATCGACTCTGGGCTGGAGGTATTCTTGGACTTAGCACAGCCTCCTCTAGCTAGGAAATTATATATTCAGATGAGACATGGTTCCCTGCCAATTGGGGCGTTAACATCTAGATGGGATAAATTGAAGGAGGGCATTTGCTCAGCCTGCAAAACTTGTAATGAAGATATTACTCATATCATGTTCTTCTGTCCAGCTTACAGCATGATTCGGAAATGTTGGCTTGTCCCCTTGTGCAAAAATTTGGGGCTCAGACAGTGTGCACAAGCTTGTAGAGTCTTGACGTTTGACACCATTCCTCTCATTGTCTATGCAGTTTCCCGCTTTTTACATGGCATGTGGCGGAGAAGGATGAATTTTATTTGAAGAAATGCTTCCCTTTTAGCTTTATTTTCTTTTTTAACCATGATAACCCATTGTTTAATAATCTTTTTAAACCTTTCTTGTATTTATGGTCTTATCCTTGTACTTGTATATATCTTATTGTACTTTTATGGTCTCATGACCGAAATAAAGTTATTCATGACTTGATAATAAAATCCTTGTTAGAACAAAAGCTGTACCATCAGTTCAACAGGCATCAAAATTAACACCTTCTCTCCGAAACCTTTTTAAAACCACTCCCGCCACATCAGTGTAAAACCGGGAGTTGAGATACCATTACAGGATACTAATTCTGTATATGATTTAAACACTCCCCAGAGTATTGCCCAGGCCACACTAAATAGCATTCCTACATCCAATACATTTTATCCACTCATGATTGAGGAAATATTGCGAGAGGAAAAGTCACATGATATGGAGATGGAGATGTTAAATACATCAGAGAATACATCAGGAAAAACACCCAGAGATTTGGAGCAGGGAATACAGGTTAATTCTGAGGTACAAGATACAGTCTATACAATACAGACTTCCTTGGCACCATCGATAACACCAATAATACATGATGAGCTTAATGAAGTTAATATAGGAGAAAAAAATGGTGATGTATTATACAACCCCCAACTAGCCCAGCCAGCCCAGATGTGCGATCTAATTCAAGCATTATCAAAAGAGATGAAAGAAAGGTTTTCACTCTCTGAAAAAAATCAATTTGATATCAAAATCTCTTGTGAAAAATTTGAAGCTAAATTAGATTCACTGGCAGTCAGAACAATCGCTCTTGAAGAAACGGTAGCTGACTTACTAACACAGAGAGGACATTACAAAACGCATAGCCACACTAAATGATAGAGGGCGAGAAATACAAGATAAACTGGAATTGCTGGAGAACTCACAAAGGAGAAACAACATTCGTCTTCTTAAAATTCCGTAAGGGATGGAAGGAAGTAACCTGAAAGAGTTTGTAATAAAACTTATAAGGCTAGCAACTCATATTGAATGCTCAGAAGAAGCACTCAGGGCTGACATACAAAGAGTTCACAGGGACCCTTTTAGGCTCAGCCCAAAGAAAACGAGACCCAGGAAAATCTTGGTGAAATTCTTAACCTATAGTTTAAAAGAAGAAATTTCAAATAAAGCCCTTAAACTGAATTCTCTCAACGCAGAAAATGTAACATTTCAGATACGCTCAGATGTTTCTGCAATTACTGCGTCCAGACAATGGGAACTGGGGAAACTGGTTGACCCGTTAAAAAAATTTGGAGCTACAGTTAAAAGGGTAGAAGATGCTGAAAGTTTCCTAAGTTCATTGTCAAGTGACCATGAGTCAACAAAGTAACGTAAAGAAGCAAAAGCCTTTAAGATATAAAAATCATTTTTTTCCTTTAAACTATTCCCTGACCTGAAGGGGGAGCTCCATAGGCCTAGACAAAGGCCATTGAAGAAGAAATGGGGGGTTCTCACTGGGAGGGTTCACTAGAGGAAGGGTAAAAGGGGGGGAGCACAGGGTGGGGAGCGTTGTGAAAAAAAAATGTCCAATTCGCCAAAATGAAATTAAAGTCACAACAAAGAGACCTAAAAGATGAGTCACCTATCAGGTAATCCAGTGTTTAAATTGAAGGTACTTTCCTGGAATCTAAATGGACTAAGAACAAACTATAGAAGGCAAAAATTATTTCAATATTTAAGGGACACCCCAGAGCAGATCCTCATACTACAAGAAACTCATTTACTAGAAAATTAGCTACAGGAATTCTGTTAAAACTCAAAAGTGGATTCAAGATGTGGTCTGTACAACTCAGCTATGTTCATCTAAAGGTGTAGCTATAATTATAAAAAAAATCTGCTATCTCTTTAGAGAATAGCACGGTAGATAAAATGGGGAGATGGGTCGTAACTAAAATTAAAGTACACTCGCATAAATTCACAGTTGCAGGCTATTATGGGCCGAACACAGATGACACGACTCCCTTTAAAAATTTATCATCAGAGCTATTAAATTATACAGACTCAGTATTATTAGCAGGAGACTTTAATGTAATATTGAATCAAGCTTTAGATAAATCAAGCACAAGCAGAACTAGTCAGAATTTTGAAACAAGAACATTAATTCAGAATATGATGAAACAACTAGCGTTGTACGATGTCTGGAGGTCGAAAATGGGTAATACAAGAGGATATACATTTCATAATAAGAATTATAAACATAAGTCCAGAATAGATTTTTTTCTCCTAAATACATCATTAAAACAATGGGTGCAAGATGTTAAACACATGGGTTTACATATGTCTGATCATTCAGCAGTGTCTCTAATACTTAACGTTCCAATTAGACCAAGCATCAGAAGATGGACATTAGAACGTGCTATCATACTAGAAGAAGATATAATAGAGAAACTAAGCTTAGAAACAGAGAGCTTTTTTCATATTTAATTTAGGCACTGCACCTATACATATAGTTTGGGATGCTTACAAATCATATATAAGGGGTCATAACTGCTATACAATTTGCGAGACACAAAAAATATAAAGCTGAAATTGAGAGCATAGAGAACAAGATACAAAAAATAGAATATGATCTTATTATGCAGCAAAACACTTCACTTAATGTCAAGATGTCTCAAAAACTAGAAACTCTTAGATTAGATTTAGAAGAAATTTTAGAAGCAAGGCTAAAAAAGAAATGGCAAGCCAGTAAAATAACTAATTTCGAATACGGGGAGAATTGCGGGAAGCTGCTGGCGTGGAAGACAAAGCAGGACCTAGCCAGAAGCAATATAAATGAGATTAAGTCAGAGTCTCAAGATATAATATATAACTCCCCAGACGACACTGAGAAAATCTTTCACGTGCACTTTGAAAAGGTGCATCATGAGGATTTAACTGTCCAATAATCCGAGATAAAGAACTGGTTGGGTCAAACACTCTTAAAAACGATTTCAGATGAGACATCTAGAAACATGGACAGGACGATTTCATTGGTAGAAATTGGGGAGGGTATAACAGCAGGGAAATCCGGGAAAGCTGCAGGCCCGGATGATCTACCAGCGGAACTATATAAAGTTTTAAAGGCTGTTCTTACTCCAATCATGCTGACATTATTTACACATGCTTTCAAACAAGGTGGAGATATACCACCGTCATGGAATGAGCAACTGTTGCATTAATTCTTAAACCTGCTAAACCATCTCGTTCATGCGATTCATATCGGCCTATCTCTCTGCTCAATATAGACTATAAAATCTTGTTAAAAATATTGGCAGAGAGATTAAATGGAGTGGCAGAGGATTTATTACATCATGATCAGAAAGGATTTGTTAAAGGTAGGGGGATAAAAGATCTTATCTACAACTTGGTTGGAGCGATAGATATAGCGACCCTACAGAAGACTCGCTTGGCAGTAATAACAATAGACGCCACAAAGGCATTCGAGTCAATTGGACATATTTAAAATTCATATTAAAAGAAAATAATATAGGGAAAAATATTTGCAGGGCAATCGCACTGATATACAAATCTCCGTCGGCCAAAATTCTGGTAAACGGCAATCTATCTGACTCAGTTAAAATCCAAAGATACACTCGGAAGGGTTGTCCCCTATCCCCTATGCTTTTTAATCTATACATAGAAATGTTAGCTGAAAAGTTTAGAACACATGATAAAATACCCGCTCTTATATTCAGAGAATGGAGGAAAAAAATTGCATTATATGCAGATGATCTTATGGTATATACGACAAATTTAGATACCACCCTCCCGTTAATATATCAGGAAGCACAAAAATTCGGAAATTTTTCAGGCTATAAAATAAACCAAGCCAAAACTGAATGCATGACTTGGAATTTGGGAGATTCCATCCACCCAATAAAAAAACAATAAGGTATTTAGGAACATTAATTACACACGACATCGAAGAAATCACGGAAATAAATATACATAAAATTAGTAGAGAGATACAAAATTCTATAACTGGATGGACATATCTCCCGTTAACACTGATTGGGAGAGTAAACCTAATAAAAATGATGCTGCTCGCAAAAATAATTTTTCTATTACAAAATATACCGTTAGCATTTAAGGAGACATCTTTAAAGTCTCTACAGGCAAAACTGAATACATTCATCTGGGCTCCAAAAAGAGCACGTATTACTTGGAAGAAACTGCGAAGGAAAAAGAACAAAGGAGACTTGTGTCTCCCAGACTTAGTTATGTATGCAAGAACATTTTCCCTAAAAACAGGAAAAATTTTAATGAATACACCAGATGGCTCAGATACTGGCACAATGTTTAAAGAGAAGCTCCTGGATGTGGAGAATGGAAATCAAGGCTTCCTATATAAATTCGGGGATACAAGATTTTACAAAAAGTTTGTTTAAAGATACTACATGGTTTAGCTTTTACCTGGGCCAAAGTTAAAGAAATACTGGGAATCAGCTACTTCAGTGCCCTTGCCCCTATATGTAATACACCAGGTTCACCAGAATGGACTAAAGATAGCCTCGCAATACCTCTAATTAAAGCAGGAATTAACCAATGGGGACAGTTAGCCCGGAATGGGATTTTACTATCTTGGGAAGAGATGAATTTACTGGCGAACAATGATCTTTCCAAATTCAAATACTGGCAAATTAGCAGTTGGCACCATTCAGTGGGCTCAGAGGCAGGATTATTCAATGAACTGGAATCAGCATTAACCAAGAAAATGGCAAAGAAAAAAGAAGTGGCAACCCTTTATTGGATATTAATGGATATGGAAGACGGTGAAACAAAGTTACCAATGGAATTATGGGGAGATAACTTGCCTGGCTGCAACATCGAAGAATTATGGCAAGTATCTCATGATATTTTACACACAACAGTACAATCTGCAAATTCAAAAAGAAACCATGTTTTTTGTATCCATAGGGTTTACTGGACCCCATTTAAACTCGCAAAATTATCGAAGGGTCCGACCCCAAAATGCTTAAAATGTCTCCAGATAAAGGCGAATGACATTCACATGTTTCTAACCTGCCCAAAACGAAATCAATACTGGGAGGAAATAAATAGATGTATGGAAAGCATATTTGGTGAAACCATGCAGGTGAGTTTAGATCTGGCCTTTTTCGGGGTATAACCCAATATAAGTCAATGTCAAAGGGGGAAAACAAATTGTGTTTATACTTGATTTTAATTGCACACAGAGAAATATGCAAAAATGGGTCGAAGATAACCCTCCGACGTTTCTAGATTGGGTGACTTCTATTAGATATACAATGAAGATGGAAAGGGCTAGATTAGATAACGGGAATAATAATAGAAATAAGGAAAATATTTGGGCCCCATGAGAAAGTTGTTTGGACACATTGGGTTAATACACAAAATACTATGTATTGGTCCAATGATTAAGCCTTACACAATTTGTCTACTAATTCTCTTGGGCTCTTGCAGCTCGTTTCGAGAGATATAGAGCTACTATCTAGAGAAATTATGTGTAAAGCATTTCCATCTAGATACGGAGCTCTCCAGTTGGTGCCAGCTCAAAGGGGGGGCACAGGAGTTATCAAAACAAGCTCAAATTTATCTGATGGCGAATGAGGACTAAAAAAAAGAGTAGTCCACTGATGCAGGTATCATTTACATATGTAAGAGGTTGTTGTGTAATTCAATATGTAACCTGGAAATAACATAACAAATTACCTTAGCAGAAACATATAGTTCTCTACTAAAATTATGGCTAATGAACATTGCAGAGTTAAAGGGAGTTTATTGGTGTAATTGAAAGTTGAGCGAATGGTACTATAGTGAGGGGAACTAACTATAAACCTGATGTAGGTAAACCATAATGTTTTTAAAAAACTGTGCCAGGAGATGGACATATGTCATGTGATTGGGTTGGTGATCTAGCTGACAGTAGCGTTGTATGTTGTAGTATTTTTTGTATTTTAGTCTGCCTACCGTGATTGGAGGTAGAAATGGAGAGTTAAAAGTTGGTCAGTTGTTTCGATATGTTTATAGGTTTTTATTCTGTTTCCAAGGTATTGAGATTTTATAGGAAAGGCCTTTAATAGAGCAATGAGTGGAAGATACCCAGTCAGATATGAAAATTCTGTATTGTACTTGCTTTCGGCAATGAATAATACAGTTTGATGAAGGAAAGATTTAGGATTATTGACAGTGCATACAGTGTAGCATTACTCCATACCAAAAGAAATTATAAAGGCTTCTGTACTATGAGAGAATGAATACTGTTGTGTGCAGCTAGACATCTATAAGTATAATACAACTTTAGTGTTAGATCCAAGACCTATAGTTGAATGAACAGTAATTTGATTTACAATATCTTTACTATAGGAATATAATGCTATAATGTACTTTGTTAAAATGAACAAAATAATGAGAAATAAATAAATACAATGAAAAAGAAAGTGGGATAAGTAACTATTCGAATGAATAACTTTATGGAGAAGAAATACATGTTAAGTGGGAACGTTTACAGTTAAGAGAGTTAACAGTTTCCCCCTTTCTCGAACCTGAGAAATTGGGGGTGTATTATGTTACTAATTTAGAACCACACACTTTGGCTGGACCTGAGAGATAAATTGTGAAAAAATATGTTTTCACAATCAGTAAAGCTCTTTCAATTGCAGATAAAGCTCTTTCGTTGAGATCATTGCTCTCTGATGAGAACTCCGAATGTGGTATATTTTCCTCTGACACCTTGATCAAGGAGGACAATATGCCACAATGGTTGGCAGCATTTCCACAGCTAAACTCTAAATCACATATTTAGACACTGCTTCGAATGTTGACTTTTGAACCCAAGATCCCTGTTTTCTTATACAGCTATAGTTGATCGTCTGTGACACTTTAGAAGTTATCTACTTTTCAATTTGTGTTTTGGTCAAAGATAAGGTGAAATACCTGCAGAAAATGGCATAAATGCATCATCTTTCTTAAAGCATCCAGTGTCATCAAGGAAACGCTGGGGGTCAAAACATTCTGGACTTCCAAACTTCTTTTGGTCATGAAGCACGGAGGACAGTACAGGGATGACATCTGTATCCTGTGTGACAAAAGATCAGACTTTAAGCGAGATACACAAAAAGTGAAAGTAGTGACTAAGTGCAGTGTGCAAACAAGTCTTAGGAATGCCGTAACAAGGATGGATAGTGACAGAAATCTTTAATTAAAGACAAATATTAGGAAATCCTTTAGATTTTCGCGGGGCAAGCGGAATGCAATACATTTGGGGTGCTGTGTATTGCCCCATTAATTCCACTATTTGACTGTCTAATTTAGAATCAGGGGAAACATACTGTTTTGGAAGGCAAGCCTCAACTGGCTTTGCCATAAGAAACACTTGAACTTATGACCCATCCACCACTTAGCCATAACACATAGATGTTTGCCCCACTCGATTTATGTTGAGGGGTATGATTCATTTTCCTTGCCTGAGACTGTTTACTGTTGAGAGAGTTAACAATATCCTCCCTTTCCCAAACCTAAGAATTTTGGGGTGCCCTATGTGTTTTGTTTCTAATTTAGAACCAGGTATGTTTTCCACCCACACTCTCTTTTAGTATTGACCTTACCTTGTGGGAAAGGCTTCAAGGAGAATCCTGCTTTGGTAAGTGCACTAACTCCATCATCTTTACTTCCACTGTTGGTGTTTAAACAGCCAGTCATTTCTATCTAGGTGAAAACGTGTCCCAGAAATACAAGTGGAACTTTGTCACAATCTAAATGTGGTCTCATAAATATGTTGGTAAATACCTCTCACTACACCACTGGATTCAAGCTAGCCTGGCTGATGAAGGGTGATGCCCTGAAACCGGTCCCAGGATGCTTGTTTCTGGTCCAGGGAGGGCCTGGGCTGGAAGTTTGGGCTGGACTGTTCCCACAAGGAACAGGGTCAAGACTCATTTGCATATGGCTGGGTCAAAACTTGGGTGGTGTGGTGAGCAAAAGATTTATGGATTTAACCCAGATCCTTGTATTTGGGGGTGAATCTTTGCATCGTCCAGCATTCCGTCCATCAATTGTTTCTTTTGCATATGTCACCCTAAGTGGGAAGGCTATGCCCAGACGTGGGTCCCGTGCTCACTACACCACTGGATTCAGCTAGCCTGGCTGATGAAGGGTGATGCCCTAAAACCGGTCCCAGGATGCTTGTTTCCGGTCCAGGGAAGACCTGGCTTGGAAGTTCGGGCTGGACTGTTCCCACAAGGAACAGAGTCAAGACTGATTTGCATATGGCTAGGTCCAAACTGGGGTGGTGTGGTGAGCAAAAGAATGATAGATTTAACCCAGATCCTTGTAACTGGGGGTGAATGTTTGCATTGTCCAGCTTTCCGTCCATCAATTGTTTCTTTTGGTAAATACCTCTTAGCATCGTTGGAAAATTAGATATATGGAAATGGCAGAATGGCCATATTTTGAGAGTACATCTCCAAGTCCTCACACATTTTGGTGAAAACTGAGAGGTGAATTGTGAAATCAGTAAGGCTCTTTAAATTGCAGATAAATCACTTTTATTGAGATCATTTCTTCTCTGATGAGAACTCCAAATGTGGTAGATTTTCCTTTGACATCTTGAAAGAGGAGGGGAAGCATGATGGACTAGGCTAGGGAAAATTTAGAATGCCTCATATATGCTGGTAGGAAATTCTCTGTAGTTCAGGGACATTGTTTTTTGGCATTAGTTAAACAAACTGTCAGCTCAGAAATTTGTTTTACTAAAATAAAATGTATACCAAGAGGGCAATAAATTATGATGCCTGCTTGTTTTAATGGTGTGCCTACTGTGCATCGTCTGTACAAGCAGATGCACAGAAGGCAATGAGATAATTGTCAAGCAGAGCGACGCTCAGTTATGATGGGCAGTCCTCAGCCAGGTAGTGAAAGCCAGAGCCTACACTAACCTCTCAGGCTGGGGAGCCACCTGCCAACATTCATATGGACTTCAAAGTACTAAAATCTGTGAGACTGTAAAACTCAATAAATAATGTATCCCTCATTTATGGCATAAAGAGGCAAGCCCACACAAATCTGAATGAAGAAATTAATGGTGTGTTTTGCATTTTTAATATAATTTAACATCATATAATATAATTTCACTCCTCTGAGTCTCTGACCACAGGCTCTTGCAGGGCTAGCCAACATAGATGGTGCTCACCAGAGTTCACCAGGTTGTAGACTAGTAGACAGCACATGAAAGTATATTTCTGTTTGCCACATCCCAACACTAGACCCCTTTTCATACTTGTAATGGAGTGCTTAATAATTGGGGTGCCACAAGAATGCCATTTCCATCTGTATCATGTCTGCTAACAAGATATATAGGTGAATGCAGAAGTGGGTGTCAAAGTATTTGCATATTTTGGTGGCTGTCCCAATACATCACTCCTTCATATGAGCCCCTGAGCCATTTTCTTTAAAAACTTTCCACAATTTCTGAATCAGGAGAATGAGTGACATGTTTGATGCTCACTCTCAGGCAATCACAAATCTCTTCATAGATCACTAACAAAATATTAAAAAACTAGCTATTATGAATAATGAGTAATATAGCAGGCTATTCAATTGAGACCAGCAAATCTTTCACCTTTACCAAATGTTCTAATTTGACCAAAGATTAGTTTTCAGAACACAATTCTAAGATGCTCCGTTATTTCATTTGTACCTTTGGAATGGTGTAGCCCCTAAAAGATGTATTTCGGGTCACAGAATGTAGTACATTCAACGGTATAATATCAATAAAGCGCTGGATCTCGTGGATTACAGCTTCAGTGTATGGCATCTTGCTTCGGTCCTCCATACAAGGTAGTCGATTTTGACCAATCACACTGTCAATCTCCTGGTGCACTTTTTCTGTTTGGAAAACATATTAATCTGTAAATGTCAATGATTGTGTTTTTCACAGTTATTCTTACTCTGGAAATGAAAAAAACAAACATCCCTTTATAGTCATAAGCTGTTGTGTGTTATGTAGAAACAGTGCACTGGTGATGGCTCATTTTTCTATACATTGGTATTGAAACTTTGAGTAGTAACAAATTGGCCAAGGAGAGCCTTTGGGCCAAAATAACATCTTTCAATGTCATTCAAAATATTGACAAATCAACTTTGAAACTGGCTATACACCACCTCACCACTTGTGCTTTTCTTTTTACTCACTAGCTTCAAATAATCTTACTTAATATGTACCTCTGAGCTTGGCATTAATCACTGAACACTACCCTATTTCGATGTATCTTTTTGTGCAGAATAATTTTATTTATGTGCCGTGTAAAATCAGGCAATGAATAGATTCAAGGCAGTTTGTTATCTACTTACTATTGATATATTCCCCTCATAATACTACCATCCAAAGAAAATGAGCTATCCACATGACTTTCTATCCCTGTGCATTGATTTGTCTCAATCATGGGAAAAAAAACCTGACCGTGTAATTATAAGAAACAACACCTTCAAAAATGAAGCTAAGAGTGAGGCAGGTTCCTTCTCTTTTGATACTTCAAGTTAATAAGAATAAACAGCTTATGCATCTTGCAATTAATAGTCCAAACAAAGTATGGATTCTTTCATAAAAGCCTGACACCTTTCCCAATAAACTTTTTCGGGCACATGCATCAAACTATTTTGCGATCGCAAAATGGCCTTTTGAGATACATGTACATTTTTGCAATTCGCAATTAAGGAAATCCCATTTTTTTGCCATTCGCTTAATTGCGAATGCAAGTTAGGGAATCGCAAAATGCGATCCCCTAAATGCGATGCATTATGCAATCACAATTTGTGTTTTCGCAATTTAGAATCGCAAATTACCATCAACTTCAAGTTGATGGTAATTTGCAATGCCTTTGAAAAATGCAAATAAATGCATTTTTCAAAGTGCATTGTGCTGCACACACATGACCTTAGGGCATGTATATGCACCACAAGTGCATACCTACCTTTTTAAGGGGGTGTATCAGGGAGCCTTTTGGCCCCCTTGCATGCTTCAAATTGCATGCGCAATTTGCGAGTACCTATTTGGTACTCGCAAATTGCGCATGCAATACCATTAATTCCTATGGGTCTCTAGGCCAATAGGAATGAATGGGAAGCCATTCCTTAATTGCAAATCACAATTAAGGAACTTGTAGGAATCACAATTTCTTTTGAAATTCCTACATGCATAAGGAATTACGAATCCTAAATTGCGATTCCTTAAAAATCGCAATTTAGGAATTGCAATTCCTTACTTTGATGCATATAGCCCTTTTTCTCTTAGTGACTTGAATTTTTTGATAGCATAGACATCTGCATGTTTCAACAAACCTGGACTGTTTGAGGCATTTAATTATTAAGTAGATCTAAAGGGCAACGCAAAGGTGTTTCAGGTTGGCTAAATGGATGTACAGTATCATACTCTCATGTCCTCCACAAGATTTTAAATTCAATTACCCAAATTAATTATAATAGTAATAGACTTCTAAACAAGAAATAGTCTCTTACATAATGTACTTAGGCACCTTGTTAAGCTGTTGAAACAACACTAGAGTTGCACCAATGGCTATTCTTGCTGGACATTTTAATTGTCAATGTGAACCTCTGTCAGTTGTAGGTAATATTATCTTGTTTAAGTGTTATGGTATCCTCCAAATGCAAGCCATGTGATCAGTTCAACTCATTTTCTAAAAATTGAATGGATCTGAATTTACAAGAAGGCCTAGAAGCCTGTGATGGAACATTAATGTCCGACCTGCCTCTGCCAATTTATCATATTTGGAGAAACCATACAGATATATTAATTGAAGTTTCACAATGTTTTATGATAATTGACATGAATGATGCAAAGGTAACAGAGAGTGTACACAGTTCCTAAGTTCCGAAGGGTTGATCCTCCCTAGGTGAGATTTGATCCATTAATACTATTGAGGCTCAAATTAATGAATCCTCCAATTACAAATGTCTGGTTCCTATTCATGATAAGATCACAGAAATTGCTATGAATCTTCAAATACAATCAATTTTTCTAAATGATAATATTAAAACATAGGGTACACAGTAACAAATATTGAAATTAATAGGTTGGCAAACAATATTGCAGTGCAAAATCAGACTAGTTATATCAAAGATAAAGCCAATTATATTACTAATGTTGACCAGAAAGACCTATAGAAATCTTATACATGAGAAGATAACACACTGGGAAATGAAAAACCGGGACACGCTCTCACGTGGCTTTTCTTGTCAAGAGGCCCACGCATACTGATGTTTAGTTGCTGATCCGACCCCTTGTTTAGCCTTTCAGCACTGCGGTCCATATTGCAAGCAAGATTTGGTTTTACCATTATGATCCTCTCTGTCCCATCCTTGGGCTATGGTTGAACAAATGTCTGGCTAGAATATATGTTCTCTTTCTCAGTATCCTACGGAATTAAGTTATATTATCATGTTTACTCTGAAGGAAGTCAATACACTGCTAAAATGCTGAAATTTGATAGAGCCCAATTTGATGTGCTTTCCAGCACAGAATCAAAATAATTGACCTGGCATGCAGGTTAATCATTCTTATTGACAAATGTCTGAATTTAAGAGGGTGTTATGTGTTAGTAGTATTCACCAATTGACAGCATTCAATAAATTAATTGTAACCTCAGAAACGCTCTCTAGCAGAGGCCACCAAGGCTCAGGCAGGTCAAATTGCAGCTACAGGCAGGTCAACTGAGAACCTGCAGCAGGACCTCTGGAGCTTGCTGTGTACCTACAGCTCAAAACAGGAGGTCAATCAGCTGAACCTTGGAGTCACTTCAGCCTGGGATAAAGGGTGCAGGTTCAGTCATCCTTCTCAGACAGTAGGGTAGTCCTCAGGCAGCATGGCAGGTCTTCTTCTATAGTATTCACTTGTGCAATAGTCTACTGAAAAGTGGGTCTGAGAGTCCCTCTTTTATACCTGGTCCCTACATGGAAGTGGAATAAAGGTCTGGAGTCTTCCCCCAACGGAAGTGTCTGGAAATTCCTGCCTCTGAAGGCACAATAGGCTAATGTGAAGTCCTTTGTGTGTGAGCTGAGGCAGTGTTTCGAAGTGCAAGTGTTATAAAGGGACACTTGTCCCTCATCAGAACATGTAATAAATAATATAATGGAAAAACAATTATGTCCATATATGTTGTCCACTAGACAGATTAAACAATATTATTAAATAGGTGGGTGAAAACACAAACAGCAATAAGTTAAATTGACTCGGATACTCTGGCACTAGTATGTGACAGAAATCAAAAAATTAGTTAGTCACAATTCAGAACAGCACTTCTGTCCTTTATTTACTATAAACATCATAGTAGGGTCCAGTGCGAGAGTCAACGATGTTTCGATCCTTACAAAATCATAGGATCATCAGCAGGACATTAGAAATTCACACCTGAGAATTGTATCCGCAAGGTAAAAAGAAATAACTATAAGAGGGGGAGGGAAAAATGGAGAGAGAAGAGAAGAAAATAGAAAGAGCGAAAAAATGTGTTGACAACTGGTAGAATTCGTAACTGTGAGCACTCTATGCATATTTTCCCTTGTATAAGTACCTGAAACCCCCCGTCATATGTACATAGTAATTCTCTGTGAAATTACAAAATGTTTTTTTAATTGTGGGACCGCTACTTTCTGGTCCTCTATATTCTTCCTCTTAAGTCAAGGTGACTAATATCCACTTTCAACATGGCCACCGTTTATCCTCAATTTCTGAGAGCACATTTGTCTCAGTCCCTCCTCTCTTTCACAGCCCTCATGCCATTCCTCTTCATCAGAACTGCTTCGGATAGCGTCACCGCTTGCACCATTGTGACGCCTGGAACATATGAGATTGCTGCTACTACTCAATAAGATCATCCGACACGCTCCCCTCACAGACTCCGTGATGCTGGTTCTTGTAATATTTTTAGCCTATATTCCTGCATTGTTTCTTCCCCAAAGCGGCATACAGGCTACCAACTCCTATCAATTATTTCAACCCTCCTTCTCCTGTGAGCAGCTTCACTGAGGAAAGGTCAGCCCCCTTATCGTTGGAGCACCTCGGGACCACTGACAAGTTTTAATGCCACATGCATGGGACCCACGTATGCCTGATCCTGGACACCTAATGCATTTACTCCTCCAGTATGGACAGATGGGGTATCAACCTACCTTCTACAGGTTGGCAACTAATGTTTTCTCTTTTTCACTTTTCTTCACTTCTCTCCCCTTATTTCCCTCCCTCTTTTAGTTATTTCTTTTTACCATTGGGTACACAATTAACCAACATGAATTTCTAATGTCCTGATGATGATCCTATATTTTTGTGAAGATATAAACATCGTCAACTCCCACACCTTGCCGTACTATAATGTTTATAAAAATGTACATAAGGGCAGAAGTGCTGTTTTTAATTGTGACTCATCTATTTTTTTTTATTTCTGTCACATACTAGTGCCTGAGTCTTATAGTTAATTTAACAGTTTTTCCTTTGTATTTTCACACACCTATTTAATGATATTGTTTAATAGAAAAGATTACAATCTGTCTATTAGACAACATTTATGGACATAATTGTTTTACCATTATAATATTATTACATGTACTGATTAGAGACCACCGTTCCTTTATAATTCTACACACCCTGTGCCCTTCATATCCATGGGTTCCCCTTTTTTCTTTATAACTTTGAAGTGAATGTGTGACAGGTGACAGCTCCTCCCCCTCATCAATTCAGGATGGCCCATCCTGCAACCACCCAGACCCTCTATTGTGTGGCGGTCTGAAAGGAATACACAAAGGCCAACAGCCAACTACACCTAGACATGTGACCAAGGAAACAGGCTGCAGGCATAAAATGGTTAGGACAAGAAAACCTTTCTAAAGGTGGCCTTTTCAGAATTGTGACTGAAAATCCAACTTTATCATTATAGAGTGTTTTAAATTACAATTCCCCGGATACCTAATATGATTTTTCTACTAGTGCCCAATCAAAAGTTACCACTTAATAAATGTAATCATAGGGGTGATGTATATGTATTAAAAAGGAAGATTTAGGTCTGGCAAAAGGTTTATTTTCCTAGGTCGAAATGACAGTTTAAAACTGCACGCACAGGCCTGAAACAGGTTTTAAAGGGCTACTTAAATGGGTGGCACTATAAATTCTGCAGGCTCACTAGTAGCATTTAATTTACAAGCCCTGCTTACCTATAGTTTTCCTTCACTAGGGACATATAGGGATATTAAATGTGCCATTTGGGTGTAAGCCAATTTTACGACAGCACAAGCACTTTAGCATTGGTTAGCATTGGTAAAGCGCACAGAGTCCTAAGAGCCAACAAAAACAGATTCAGAACACAGGAAGGGTGAACGCAAATAGTTTGGGCATGACCCTGAAGAGAGGGCCAGGTCTAGCATTGGATTAAATTGCAATATCTTGTTTTGGGCTAGATTGTTAAATTATTATTCTGCTTCTGTGACATAATCTGCTCTGTTTTTATTAAACAATCCATTTGCTCTTAGTGGTCTGGCTTTAGATATGATAGTGACCTCAAGTTTTAAGCTAGTAAAGTATTTGGTCAGATTTAGCATTTTATGTGTGTGCATTATTCCCTTCAATGTTTGAATCTATTTTTGACTTGGTTCTAAGGATTTTCGCTATCTGATATGGTTTGTTTGTTATTGATTTCACCTTTAACAGCTAATTCTTTCTAGCTGAGCTGACGTTTTGTGAATTTTCTGTTGAAGGGACCACCCAGTCTCCACTAGAAGAAGAAAAACAAGAGCGATTTTTATGATCTTGATTATATTCATTGATTTTAATGAACTAAGGATTTTTATGATGTCATTTTTCAGACTGTCTCTCCCGGATTATTTAAGACTTTTAACTAGTGTAATACCTTTGCTGACAATTAATGTTATAGAATATGGGGGAAAATATTGAGATGGATTTTTATGCTTTACTTTATATCAATTGATTTTAATGCACCATGTTTTTTTTATAAAGTTATATTTTAGATTGTTTGGCCCCGGTTATTTAACGTTAGAACTTGTGTAAACATCTTTGCTGCTAATTAATGTTTTATTAACTTAAATGTTTGCATATGGAATGCTTTTATGGTTCTAATCAACCAAATAAAGTAATTTTGACTGACTGACTGACACCAGATTTGTTCCAAAGAGGTTATAATTGATTAAAGATTGTTCGTCATTGCTAAAACATGATTGGTACCTTACTTATTTGCAGAATTACAGGAAGTGTAGCTGTTCATATATGCTTTGCAAGGATAGACTTCTGTATTTCAGCTCTTATTTAATTCTTTTGCAACCTGCGTGTTTATCTGTGTCAAGGTATGTTTAGTTTTCTTCTTGGATGCCTGAGGAAAAGGAGCCACCTTAAGAAGGTCCAGATAGGTTGATTAAAAACATTAAAGTAAAGATCCTCCTTGGCAATCAGATAATGCTTGATTGAAGATAAGAAGTTAGAATAAGCAGATAAGACTGGAACCAGTCACTTGCTTGACATCAGGAAGTTGCCAAGGAATCCAGGAGAAGGATCTGAAAGTAATCCGTTCCCATTAGGCAAGAATTAAGAGCAAATATAAAGAAACTATTGTGCTATGAATGCAATTAAAAATATGGAACTAATGTGTTTTGACACATCGTCCTCTCCTTACTGCCTCACTTATACATGAATTAAACAGGAACTGGCATTATAGGAAAGACTCACACTTCATCTTAGATTGTAAATCTGCAATAGTATCTAATGGAGAATTTAACATATTTGGAAGCGTAGTTCATAGGCTGTAGCGTGACTCTTTTATTCAGAATTTGCCATCGGCTGAACACGTGCGGAAAAAGAAGTCTGACATCATTCCCTGCTGCCAGATTCCACAACTCTGCTGCTATAAAGCCAGTGAGTGGCTCCTGTTGATTGCAGAACACCTATCTAGGTGACCATGATCCCAGAATCCTCACCCTGTGAGGATGCTCGTCTATGCACTGGGTGCAGCATCCAGTCACATACTGTCTGGGTGCATGGTCTTCCTCTGATGGCAGACAGCCTCTGGGGAGTTCTGGGAACAGTGGTGCAAATCTGTTGACTGTATGATGCATAATCATATGGGGAGTGTAGATTAAACTGAATGTTTATCTCAAAGTTTTTTGATTTATTTATTGGAGTAACTCATACTTCCTGACTTTGATATTCACTCCTGTACTATGGGTGACTATTTGTATGTATTAAAACACTT
Organism: Triturus cristatus; assembly: GCF_964204655.1. Classification (NCBI taxonomy): domain Eukaryota; kingdom Metazoa; phylum Chordata; class Amphibia; order Caudata; family Salamandridae; genus Triturus; species Triturus cristatus. The sequence goes on from NC_140592.1 coordinate 448,437,738, forward strand.
ACTCCAGCAAACAGTAATTACAATCGAGGTTTTTAAAAGGACGGCTTGTATGATCCACAATCCCTTTAGATTGGGTAATGAGACATGTTTAGCATATGTCTCTCACAATTTAGTGTTACTCTTTTAATACAACTGTTAAGCTGAGCTTATTCGGATATGGCACCAAACACGGAGGTACCCCCACTCACTACCAGCTGTTTTAGATGTAAAGATGAGAAGATAGCTCGCATTTAGGCATCATTTGTTAGACAAAAAGCTAGATGTAACATCTATATGTTAGAGGTGTGCTCTGGCCCCACAATTGAGTGCATTCAAGAACTCAGGAGACATGCTCCATTCCAAGTTTTCCAGAAACATCCAAATTGTTCCCTATAGCAATGCTAAGTGACACAGACCTCTCCCTTTTTTGTTGCAGTTAAAAACTACTACAAGCTACAAACAATGAAAGCCCACTCCATTGTAATAAACATAATCGTAACAATATACATAAAGAAGAAGAGACCAGCTAACTGAAATCTGACACAAAGAAGATACCAGACCACTGATACTGAATATGATTAACAGATCATTAACATGAAAATACTGAAGAAAATATGCACTATTTCTCTAAAACCATACTAAATGCAGTTGGACATAAGCAATGAGCAAAATGTTACAATTAAGTGAATATTTACAGCTCCTTTTGAAGCACTGGCATGCCTAAAAGCCAGCAAGACAACTTGAGAAACCTTAGTGGCAGACGTAGGCCTAGCATGACATATACATATTTTCACTACTGCACAAAATTCAACATTCAAGATAACTCTTAACTGATGGTGAATAAATTAGAGGCCCATGATAAGACCCAAACATCCATCCTTGCAATGCAGGGGCCTAATGAAGAACTAACTACATTTCTCACTAAGAAGATCGACATAATCAAAGAAAATCCACTTCACACTACCTGATAGGTATTTGCCAATCATTGCCCCAGTGAACTAGCACCCTATCTAAGCGGTCATAGTATGAAAATATGATCTGACCTGTTGAAATTGCTCTCAGTTTGTTTATACCTGATAGGAATGCTCATGTGTCTTTTTGTTTATTTTTTAAATATGCTGGCTATATGTTATTGTAAACCACAGTAACAATTTTGATAGTATCGGTGATAGACATCCCTGGTCATAAACACAAAGTATGATAAATTTATCTTGATATTCTTATGAGAAGAAATAGAAAGATGTTGCTTTTTTAACAGCTTCCTTGGTTCTTATTTGTTTCTCTTAAGTGATGATTTATTATTTTAAATGAACTCAATGGTAAACAATGTTATGTCTCATGGTTCAGCCCTAGACACTAACTACTGCTTGACTAAAGCATTTCTAGAGATCTGTGGAAAACTGAGGGTCACAGATTTGTATTTGAGCTACACCCAAGTTTAAAAACCACATTGTGGAAAGAGTTTTAACAGTTTAAATTCCTGATTGTGTGAAGCATAGGGTGGCATGACAGTTTAAAACCTCCATTTTTGGAGGCATAGAGTGGCATGGCACAAACATTTAATGACTAGGTGCAGTAGAAGGGATTTGAATATGTCAGCAGTGGCACCTCTTTTGAGTAAGGTATAGTAGGATTCTTATCTGTGAAAAGACCTATTTTTAGGTCTCATCTAGGCAGTTCTTGTGCTGTCTCTTCGAGACATGCTGTATTCAGGTATGGACAACAAGCTTCTCCCATTTTACGCCCATCTTTTCAATTGCCTCTGGTTACTGTTCTTTGCAAATGCTTGCTTTTTATTCATGAATAGGCATAATAGTCCCTCCTTTTAAACTTTTGTATCCTTCCATGAGGACTGCCCCTGCTACATGTGTTCTTCCTTTCATTGTTATTTATGGTGCTCTGAGTGCGCTCTTTCCTTAATGGGTCTTTTTTGGTGACAAGGAGGTTTACTATTTAACAGAACAGTAGTGTGCAGAATCTTTATTTCAGCACAGCCCGCTTTCTCTTTCAATTTAAGGATCGGCAGACCTGAGCGCTGCGTATCTACACACAGAAGGTAGGTGTAAGCCTGGGGCGCTGTTAGCCATTTACTGATTTCCATCTCGTTTTCATTATTTACAAGGGGAACTTATGTGGGGTGTGTGCGGCCATGCGCCTTTTATCCGCACAGCGCCCATTTCACAGACCCCCATGCTTCACGGTTCATGGTTCATGAAGCTCGTTGAGCGCCATGCTGATAAAAGATGGCACAGACTCTTTAAGCGCCAGGGCTGGGCTATTACTGAACTACCTCAGGCTCTTTGCCATTTCAAAAACTCTTGTGTGTGAGCAGGCACATTTTGCAGCCCCACACAGCACTCGCAGGACACTTGTTTCACCAATAGCGGTCGCTTCTTTTTTATATGGCTAGACGTCTGGGAAGGATGGGTGTATCCTAATCCTTCTGCGCATGAATGGAAGCTGGAGAGGAATTCTCTAGGAATACTCTCTTCTCAGAGTACAGGGAAGGTGAACATAGCGGCTACCACCACTGCTCCCTAAAAAAAGTGATAGTCCGGAGGTTTATGTTCCTTATGGTGCATAAACACCTAAAATTAACGGGAATGCTTGAAATTCCCTTTCTAATACTGTGTGCATGAGTCCTTATACGCTCCTATCTACCAGATGGTCTCCTCAGAAGTGTGACCCTTTCCTAAGCAGTGCTTGTTTGTTATGTTGTTTAGTTTGCATGTTTGCTGTAGTAAGGAGCACTAACTATCCTTAAAGCATGAAATGCAAGGGAAACCTTTTGCCTGTACAATCCAGTCAGGCTTTTCATCCTCTTTTAGAGTTTACATGCCCTTATTGTTTTCTCGTCTTTTTTAATTTGCAAGCCTGTACTTCGTTTTTTGTTTTTGTTTGTTTCTTTGGTTGAATTCCGTTGCACTGCTTACTTGCATGTGCCTGGACACTTTGCAGTGTTCACGTGTGCATAACTGCAGACTGCCCTCTGCCCGGAGTACGGTTTCAGCTGCAGGAACTGGCAGATATTGCCCCGTCTGCTTCTTCACTCACTGGCAGTCTGGGCAGACTGCAGCTCTGAGTACAAAGCCTCCGTTCCCAGGAGTTGCCAGACACGCCCTGGCTCTGAGTAGTGGTCATCTCAGGCCACACACAGCCCAGATGAGTAGCTGCTTCCCTCTAACTCACCACCTGAGGAGCAGGCCCTTTGAGGAGGAGGGCAGGGGAAGTGCAGTGTCGTGCCATGCTGCTTCAAGATTACGTCAGCACAGATGCTGTCGAGGCTGGCTGGCTAATCTTTCTCCCTCATTTTTGCCCAACTCTGCAATCCCCGCTTAACCCAAACTTTCTGCTGTCTCCTCCTCATTTTAGTTTTTTGACACTACTTTCATAACAACTGTTTAATCCTTCCTGTTCCATCTCATACCTTTCTACCCACCACAAACCCCCTTCTAGCCACTTTTTTTGTTTTGCTTGCCCCTTACTATTTACTGCCCACAATGTAATGCCCCAATTCCTCCTGTCCTCACTAATTCCTGTATTTTTCCGCTCCACCTCTCAGTATCACTTACTTAGCATTGAACACTCACACCACTCTACTGTAAATGAAATGCTAAGTAAAAACAAATCTGTTATTTACAAAACCAATAGCTCTAACTTTCACAAATGTGAGACCGATTGCACTGCAAAGCTTGTTTCTCTTACAGGCATTTGGTTTCTAGACCTCTCTGTATACACTTGTGCAGTTTGAAAAAGGAAGAATATTTCTGATTCAGTCTTATTTCTGGGTAGCTCTGTGTATAGGTGAACCTCCGACTAAATTGCTGTGGACTGTAGAGGAGGTATAATTCTATTGGGAATTCAAAAATAAAGATTCCTTTTTTTATGGGTGAAATGTAAGTCTGTAGTGTTGAAGGTGTTTTCTAAAATAGGCAAACTGTACCAAAAATGATACTTTTAGCACAAGGTTAAGGAGTGTTAACGAGTCCTTGTATAAAAATGAATGGCGCACAAATGCATGCAAACTCCTTGTCAATTATTTCATTTGCTTATCTGCCTCTGAGACTGCCATAATGAGAGGCATGCTTTAAACTGCCCATGCTGGAAAGAGTATTTTATTTGCTGCCCAGCTAGCAGATCAAAGCCCAATGAATACAATGGACCATTCTAGGGAGATGAAGGCTTCTCCTGCTGGATGAAGGGGTGAGGTAGTGATCCCCATTGCCGTTAACAACATCACATTGCCAAGTAGCCTACAGGATGTTAATAGTTGGGGCAAAGGGAGGCAAGGCTGAACCCCGGCTCCAGTCACCACAGGTTTTTTAAAAGTTTCTGTGGGGAAAAAATCATGCATGGGTGGACGGAGCTTGACTCAGGGAAAAGATTAGCTGGGATTTTGGAAGTGGATGCCATTTTGAATTCTTCCAAGTGTACTGTTATGCACAGGGCCGGCTTTAGCAACGGTGGCGCCCTGTGCGATAATGTTTGTTGGCACCCCACCAATGACCATCTCTGCCACGGATTCCCTCACTACCATTTGACAGTGCCCCTCAAGTCTCCATAACCAATGTCTCTTAGATTAATTTAGTTTTATAGTGCCACTCATCCCAGTTTAAGATGTCAGAACATTTTACGTCACACATGCATTGCACAGAAACAATCAATCATCGGTGTGTAAATCAGCATATAGGAAATGTTACATAAGGCAGAGGCCTACAAGGAGTAGTAGTCACTAACAAGAATTGATTTCTACCCAAATAAACACCTTTTGTAATATTAGGACAAGGAACGACTGGGAAAAAAATATATAGCTCTAATATTTTCCTTTCAGTTTGCATGCAGTTCTTTGATGACAGTTAATAGCTCACTGCTCTATATAGGAATTTAACTTATAATCTGCAAGTAACAAACAGATCGCTGACAAATGCGGTAAACCATTGACCTATTTATATTATATAATAATCAAATAGGAGGGAGAAAGAAGAGCATGTGATCCACTCAGCTTCTTTTTCTCAAATGTCAAAAATATCAAGTGGAGAGTGAATCACTAGTCCTGAAAAACCAGGGTATGCAGTCCCAGTACTGTGTACTGTTAAGAAACCCTCATTCACGTTTTTGTAGGTGGATAGAAGCGGTATATTTCGATTCTCTGCTTAGCTGTTAACAACGTGACAGCATCATCATTGGGTTAATAAAATGCTTCCTCCGCCCGGAGGTCGTCCCACTGGTTATTTCAGTAGTGATCGTAGAAAAAAGGGGGTGTAAGTGTTAAGTGAAGTGACGTATAGTGAGATATTTAAAAATCTCGTAAAACCAGTATGTGCCATTAATTAAACTGGGTTCGAGATCGTTTAAAAGATTGCTCTGTGTGCACAAATTAGACTAGTTACGGTCTAGTGCACTATAAAAAATGTCCATAAAAAGGTCGACATGTTTCAGCCCTCTAAAATGCCCCAAAGGGTCAAGTGGGCTTTCTTCAGGACCTAGCAAAGTGAAGGGGACCCTAATCTTCAGGGGTCTCCGGTGAAAAAAGAGTGGAGATTGTATTCCATGTATCTTGTTCAATTTGAACCTTGTAATCCAGGTTGTGGGCTACTTCGGGTAATTAAGGAGGTCGCTCACTCTCTCTTCGGCGTGGGTGCGTGACCATTGCTGACTGGACATATTTAGATTTGGTCCAAATGGGAAAACTACCAATCTGTGGGAGGCATCCCTAGAAATGTGTAAATAATGTGTGTAGTTGTATCTATGAAATTAAACTTTGCTATGACAGAGTCCTACTTTCTTCCCAACTATGCCAACTTCTACTGCTAACATCTGATATAAAGGAATTGACCGTTGTACTAGTTCTTTTTAAAACGTTTTAGGCAGCTCTAAACATCCCCCCTTGGAACCGCGAGGTGACAGCAAGGATGCTAATGAGGAACCGAGTGGCAAGATGAAGGGATTGAGAGATAATTATCGAGTGCTGGAAAAACTAAAACGCCAAGAGCAGTCCAAGTGGTGGGAAGCGAGGTCATTGCAAAGGTACTTGGATGTGGGACGAGTACCGAGGGGAATCCTCATCATGATTGTTCCCAGTTATGAGGCACCAAACCCACTCATGATGGTAGAGTGGGCGGAATGCACCTTGAAGTCGTCTTGAAGGTTAGTGGTGTTATTGGTAAAATATGCAGAAATAGATCGAAATGAGCTCCAGACCAAGATTGAAGCACTTGAAAATGAAATCAAATTACAAGGTGATCCCCAAAGTAGAAAAAAACTACATGAGGAAATGGTAACACGACTGCAAAAAGAAGAGGATAAAATAAAAACAAGAAAAACGTATAAATTCAAGAGGGATCGCGAGGACTATGAAAATGGCCAAATATTCCCGTTTGCGAGGCGATATGATAATATGAGAAGGGCAACCGCCAGCAAATGTATGCAGAGCCATAATCAAACTGCAAGAGGACAACAAACAACAGAATCAACATTACTATCTGATCTAAGAACTGGTCTGGAGAGCGAATTGGAAGCTGAGAATAACAGACCAAGGTCTGAGGCATGCAATATCAAACTGACTCCATGGGAAGAGTTAGACATTTTAAAACAGAGCCGGAGAGACACTCCGCGATCTTGCAACAACGAGGCAGCCAAAACAGGGACACCCAGAGGAGAAGGGGGAGAAGCCAGGTCCGGAGGAACAGGAGAGAATGTGTAGAAACAAGGTCAAGGGAGAGGGACACGCAAGTAGAAAGTGACCTACATAATCTTAAACCCTCCAATCCAGGTTCATTGCAAACTCAAGAGGCAAAAACGATCATCAACTTATCAAATATAAACATGACTTTATCAGAACAACAGCTTTTATACTTAGGTTTGTCTTATTGCCCAGAATAACATTTTTATTACACACAGACATATATAAGTCCATTAGGAAACTTAAACTAAAGAAATTCCATCAGCTAAAAGGCAAGCAAGTTGATGCGGGTGATGCAACTCAGTCTATCAGTGATACAAGTTCCCCTAATTTACTAGTCTCAGACTTTGGGCTATTGCAAGATCTCCAAGATTTGGAAAGAGGAGCGGCAGAGAGTGTAAGCCCTGAGGGGATTCCTCAGGACATGCCAAGAATAATCAACAAGAGACACTGGTGATATGTGCCAGGCCTGTCACTGCTTTCAAGATGAAATCTAAAGGCATATCAACAAGGCGGCGATAAAAAATTATTGCCGCTTTTGCGTCGGACGAAAAGCGGCGATAATTTTATCGCTTTATCAGCAAGGTCACACTATAGCGTGAATCCTTGCCTTAGCACCCTTTCCTGTAACGCCCTCTAATCTCTAATGAGATGCAAAGTGGGCGTTTCGTCCCAAAATAACTGGAGAAATTTCGCTAACCGACATTTCTCCAATTATGAATGGGCACGCTAACAAGCATAGCAATAAGAAAAGTAGCGCTAACCTTGGCTATCGCTACTTTCCTTACGCCTGCTTTTCCTTTGACTAAACAATGTTAGTCAATGGGTGGTGGATTATAGGGCTGAGACCACCCAGCCCTATCAACAAGGATATCGCCGTTTTCCATGGAACATCGCTGGAAAACCAGCAATGTTCCATGGAAAACATCGCTATCACAGGAATAATTATCGCCATTGCGCTATGTGTTGGTAATACAGCGCTAGCATGGCGATAATTATCTGCGATAGCCGCCGATAAAATTCCTCACGCTAAGGGCGGCCAGCGATAATTATCGCTGCCGCTTGTTGATATGCCCCTAAGTTTGAACCGATTATGGCCATAGATTCCATTGACGTGTTCAATGAACAGATTGTGGCCCAAGTAAAAAAAACTCAATATCATCATTAACTAAACACAAAAAAAATCTCTATTCAAGAAAGACAGTACCATCAGCTTATCGCAAAACTAGGAAAAGAAAAAAACATAGTAATCCGAAATTCCGATAAAGGCGGGAACATTCTTTTATAGCCGCTAAAATAATATCTAGAGGAAGCACATAGTCAATTGAATGACAAAGACTGTTACGAGAAGAGCTCCCCATTGAAATTTAAAAATGCCCAGGAACTTTTTTATTCGCAGCTACTTGCATGGAAAAGGGCAGGTCTCCTAAGTTGGGAAGAATTTAAATATCTTAAAAAAGAGCATCCGACCATCCCGACATTATATTTTATTCCAAAAATTCATAAGAACGCTGATAAGCCACCGGGAAGGCCAATAATAGCAGCCTGCGATGGCCCATTGGAGAATGCCTCTATGTATATTGACTTTTTCCTGCAAGAGTTTGTGAAGAAATTGAAATCTCATGTACAAGACACAGGGGACTTTTTAAATAAGATCAGAAATTTACAATGGAGGTCAGAATATTTACTTATTGCTCGGAATGTATCATCTTTGCATACGTGCATTAGGAATAGAGATGGAATGCAAGCTGTAGAGTATTTTTTATCTAATAGTCCAATTAAGTACGCACAGAATACGAAAATGCTACTTACCATGTTGCTGTTTTGTTTAGAAAATAATTTGTTTCTATTCAACAACCAAATGTATCAGCAAATACAAGGAGTAGCAATGGGGGCCAGCTTCTCTCCCAGCTATGCATGCTTGTTCATGGGCTGGTGGGAGGAGCTGGTCCTCATGCAACAATATGAGGAAATCTATGCTGTGAATATAGTGACATGGATGCGCTTCATAGACGACCTATTTATTGTATGGAATGCAGATGAACAGAGTGCTGCAAACTTTATTGAACAAATCAACAAAAATTATATCAATTTACATTTTACCTCAACTTTAAGCAGAAATATGGTGACATTTTTAGATGTACAGATTGAGGTGATTGATAATTGTCTGGCCACCACACTATTTAGAAAACAAACAGCAGGGAATACACTGCTTCACGCCACATTTAATCAAATGTATTCCGTAAGGGGAGATGCTTCGTATTAGACGCATTTGCAGCAGTGACCAAGAAACCCACAATAAGCAAGCTGAAAGTGGGGATCGATTTCTAGAAAGGGTTTACAGGTCAGAAATAGTTGATACAGCAATAAGAAGGTCCAGAGAACAGGCAAGAGAAGACCTTCTATTGAGACCTAAAATTGCAGGGTCAGACAAAAAATGTGATGACACCCAAGAACATTCACGACTCCTTTTATCCTTTTCTAGACAGGAAAAGCAGATAAGGTCGATAGTTAGGCGTAATTGGCCCATAGTAAGGGATGACCCAGTGATAGGTAAGTTATTACCATCTAACCCTATGATAACATTTCGAAAAACCAAGAGTATGGGAGATATGCTGGTGAAGAGTAGCCCGGAAGATCAAAGCAGGGGCATGTGGTTAACTGCACAGAAAGGAGTGCTCCACATGTAAGGCGTGTCAGTATGGCTTAAATACGTCTACATACATAACTGCTTTGAACAACAAAGTACAGGAAATTAATCAACATCTGAACTGCAAAACTGAGAATTCTTCAGCATATCAGGGCCATCTCTAACAATGACACCAACTATCCTGTGGCAAGGCATTTTAAATTATGCCATGATAGTAATCTAAAACATTTGAAATACTTTGTCATAGATTCAGTTCCGCCACAGAAAGGAGGAGGAGATCGTGAGTCGAAGCTGAGACGTTTAGAAACTAATTATATATTACAGTTCGATTGCAAACATCCAGGAGGTCTCAATACGAGCGAGGATTTATATACCTTTTTATGAGACAGTGCTATAATATCATCATGCATATTGTACAAAATACTTGATATAGCAGTGGCACAGTTGAGATATATGTGAATCGGATGTTAGAAGCAAGGAATTGTTTTAGCAAGAATGCAGAATCTATATTATATATTAGTTTTAAGTATATTCTTATCAGTCATTGTCAAATAACAAACAAACAATTTATATGACATCTATAGAGCACAATTCGTGAATATCAGAAATGAACCTCGAGTTAATATATTGTTTAAATTAGTTTAATGAATTTTAGGATATTTTATAGGTATTTATTGCTATTTAACAGTGGTTTTTATGGATCATACTTAATTGACGTTATATTTTATAATGTTTATGAAATATTTATGAATCTATTGTGGGATTAACTGTAAACTAGACAATAATGTATAATATGTCCTTCATCAATTTGCACTTGTCAATCATTAGCACCTTATTTCCTTTAACCTAGATGAAACCCGAGAACTATGGGGTCAGATATTTGAAGGCTAAGGAATAGTCAAGTATAGTGTTATCAGCAAATGATAACCCAAAATAACCTTCTATAGGAATATGCTGCTGAAATTACAATTATGTTTAAGATAGCTAGCAACCAATAGAAAAATAACATTTTAGCACATGCACTTTAATATTCACTTTTGGCACATTTGTAAGCACGCAGTCACTTTAGGAAGAATATACATGCGTTTTTTGCACAATACTATTTTAGGTGAAATGGTATTAATGTGGTCGCAACATAGGGGTAGTATAGTCACCCATGTATGGACTAATGAGTGCATAATTGAAAACCTGTTATCCAGTTACGGCATTTAAGCCTGTAACAATTAATATTTAAAATGACGGAATACACAGCGAATATGGTGGTTCACGATAGGTATACTTAGGGTTGATACAATGTTATTTCATTAGCTATAAACATGAAGAACGAGGATGTTTTAATTGAAATCAAGTTCTGATATGACATGATTTTAAGGGCCGTTATTATATAAATTGGGATTTAACCAGTCAATTTCATTATAAATATGATCTTAAGAATGTACAAATGTAAATTAGCATTTAGGCTGAAAATCTTTGTATGTATAATGTCTTCTATGTCTATGGCATAATTGATTGCACTAGCACTTTAAAAGCGGTAGCACTGTCTGAGGACGTGTCATGTGATCAAGGCTGTTTTCCGTCTGAAACGCATCATGGCGGGCAAGTTGGTGGAAATAAAGTAAGAAAAATGTGCACTTATCACTGGGTCCACGCTCCTAATTTCTGGTGTCAATGCAGAAGCGGATACAAGTATATATATATATATATATATATATATATATATATATATATATATATATATATATATATATATATATATATATATATATATATATATATATATATATATATATATATATATATATATATATATATATATAATCTACTGGCGGTTGCCAGTAGATAGTTATAGTTAGGACCTATTTTCCATAGGAAATCCGCAACATTCTATTCCCATTAAGTTTGGTGCCGGTTGACTAATCTTTGCTAAATTTTCCAAACTTTTGGCCAGCTCCGCTCTGCTCCTACCCTGAAAGTTACGTGGTGATTCATCAAGCGGGGGATGAGAAAAACGGGGGGTCCCGAAACGCGTTTTCCCCATGCAATTTCCCATAGGATCTGTTGTCGCAGCTACAGCTCGAACCGCTGAATGGAATTACACCAAATTTGGCAAAGAGGTAGTCCTCAGTTCAGACTTGTGCCTTTTTGCATAAATGGTGTGAATCCGTTCAGTAGTACCTGAGAAAATTAGAGTTAAAAGTACATATATATCTATGGCCGGGGAGGATCCGCGGACCCTACCCGCATCGTATGCACGCCCTCCCCGAACCAAGCGCGCACCCTCCCGATCGAACGCTGAATGCTAATTGGCTGTCGAGTGTCTGTCTTCATTCGAAACCAGGAACTATTGGTGGCCATTTTCTGCCTCGGTAGAAGCGAGGCTGAAGAAGCAAGGGGAAAAGGTGTGTAAAACATATAAAGGGGGCAGAGTGGAAATACTCTGACCCTCTAGAGGTGCTTAGGGGGTCCCAGAAGGACCCCCTGGGGCCCCCTTTTTAAAAAAAAAAACTGCAAAATGCGCGCACGGTGCACGCATCCTATCGCGTTTAGTGCACGGATCCTCTCGCGTTGGGTGCGTGGATCCAAGGAAAATTTTTTTGAAAAAAGACAAGAAATCATTGGTTGACAACTTTCTACACTGAAAGGTAGGGTGTATATTTCTGTTTTTTAAAGGCATTAATTCTTATTGGTTAACTAAAACTGATTGTAAGGAACATTATATATGATAAGCTGATATGTTGAAAAGTCAAGCACACTTGCTGTCTTGTTTAGCAACATTGTGTGCTGAACTTGTGACCTGTGTGCTCAGTGCAGTGTTCCATGACCTGTTTCTATGGTAACAGGCAGAAGGCAGATTGGGGGGAGGGTTGAAATGTATTTCATTTGGAAAGGGTTGAAATGTTTAACCAATAGAAATGTGTGTTTTCTTTTGAATTTATGTGTGAAGGATTGTGATTTGATGTTTACATGTATATGTGTGGAAAATGAAAGGGAAACTTTTCCATTCTTTGTTTTTGCTGAGAGGTGCACAGTGCAGAGATTCTATAAAAGAAAATCTGGTGTGGGACTGATATACTTCTTAATCTACAAAACAACTTGAAAGGTGAGTTATTTAATTGTGTGGGGATGTATGTAGACTATTTTGATTTTAATCAGACTAATGTATTTCTCCTGCTAAAGTGTAGGGAGTATTTTTTTTCTCTACAATCTTATTGACAGTGTGTGTGCATGTAGAAACCATTCTGTGATAAGCATTTGTGTTTTTCATGTGGTTGCAGACAGATAACTGTGCTGTTTTTATATTTTGGTAGAATTAGAAACCAGTCATTGTTTATGAATTTGTGAAATGAGTTATGTTTCTATATTAAAATGTAGTACTCCTTCTAGATGAAGAAATGTGTTTTGGTATAGTGCAAGGGATAGTGTTGTTTGTCTAGAATCACACAGTGAGTATGTGTGCATTTGGGAACCACTGTGAGAGAAGCATTTGGTAACATTGTGTATTTGCTGACAGATAACTGTTTTAAAACCTGTCATGTTGTCAAGTTTTAGTAGCATTAGAAGCCAGTCTTTGCTTATGCATTGATAAAATAAGTCATGCTTTGACACTAATGTGCTGTACTTTAATATGCAGATTGTGTGTAGTCTCCTTACCCCTTGCACAGTAGTGAATGAGTTTTGGTAAGCCGCTAGGGATAGTGTTGCTTGTCTAGAATCACACTGTGAGTCTGTGTGCATTTGGGAACCACTGTGAGGAAGTATGTGGTAACATCGTGTATTTGCTGACAGATAACTGTTTTAAAACCTGTCTTGTTGTCAAGTTTTAGTAGCATTAGAAGGCAGTTTTTGCTTATGCTACGATTAAATTAGTCAGGCTTTGACACAAAAGTGCAGTCCTGAAATATGTAGATTGTGTACAGTTCCCTTACCACTTCCACTGTAGTGAATGAGTTTTGGTAAACTCCTAGGGATAGTGGTGCTTGTCTAGAATCACACTGTGAGTTAGTGTGCATTTGGGAACCACTGTGAGAGAAGCATTTGGTAACATCGTGTATTTTCTGACAGATAACTTTTTTAAAACCTGTCATGTTGTCAAGGTTTAGTAGCATTAAAAGCCAGTCTTTGCTTATGCGTTGATTAAATGAGTTAGGCTTTGACACAAAAGTGCAGTCCTGAAATATGTAGATTGTGTGCAGTTCCCTTACCACTTCCACAGTAGTGAATGATTTTTGGTAAACTCCTAGGTATAGTGGTTGTTGTCTAGAATTACACTGTGAGTCTGTGTGCATTTGGAAACCACTGTGAGAGAAGCATTTGGTAAAAATAACAATTGATGGACAGAATGCAGAACAATGTCATACATTCACCCCAGTACAGAGATCTGGGCCTAAATCCATCGTTTTTTTGCTCACCATGCCATTCCAGTTTGAACCCAGCCATATGCAAATCAGTCTTGACCCTGTGCCCCATGGGAACAGTCCAGCCCGAACTGCCAAGCCAGGTCCTCCCTGGACTGGAAACAAGCATCCTAGGACCGGTTTCGGGCTTTCAGCCCTCGTCAGCCAGGATAGCTTGATTCCAGTGGCATGGAGAGCAAGGGACTCACGTCTGAGCATACCCTTCCCACTCGGGTGACAAATGCAAAAATAACAATTGATGGACAGAATGCAGAACAATGTCATACATTCACCCCAGTACAGAGATCTGGGCCTAAATCCATCGTTTTTTTGCTCACCATGCCATTCCAGTTTGAACCCAGCCATATGCAAATCAGTCTTGACCCTGTGCCCCATGGGAACAGTCCAGCCCGAACTGCCAAGCCAGGTCCTCCCTGGACTGGAAACAAGCATCCTAGGACCGGTTTCGGGCTTTCAGCCCTCGTCAGCCAGGATAGCTTGATTCCAGAGGCATGGAGAGCAAGGGACTCACGTCTGAGTATACCCTTCCCACTCGGGGTGACAAATGCAAAAATAACAATTGGTGGACAGAATGCAGAACAATGTCATACATTCACCCCAGTACAGAGATCTGGGCCTAAATCCATCGTTTTTTTGCTCACCATGCCATTCCAGTTTGAACCCAGCCATATGCAAATCAGTCTTGACCCTGTGCCCCATGGGAACAGTCCAGCCCGAACTGCCAAGCCAGGTCCTCCCTGGACTGGAAACAAGCATCCTAGGACCGGTTTCGGGCTTTCAGCCCTCGTCAGCCAGGATAGCTTGATTCCAGTGGCATGGAGAGCAAGGGACTCACGTCTGAGCATACCCTTCCCACTCGGGTGACAAATGCAAAAATAACAATTGATGGACAGAATGCAGAACAATGTCATACATTCACCCCAGTACAGAGATCTGGGCCTAAATCCATCGTTTTTTTGCTCACCATGCCATTCCAGTTTGAACCCAGCCATATGCAAATCAGTCTTGACCCTGTGCCCCATGGGAACAGTCCAGCCCGAACTGCCAAGCCAGGTCCTCCCTGGACTGGAAACAAGCATCCTAGGACCGGTTTCGGGCTTTCAGCCCTCGTCAGCCAGGATAGCTTGATTCCAGAGGCATGGAGAGCAAGGGACTCACGTCTGAGCATACCCTTCCCACTCGGGGTGACAAATGCAAAAATAACAATTGGTGGACAGAATGCAGAACAATGTCATACATTCACCCCAGTACAGAGATCTGGGCCTAAATCCATCGTTTTTTTGCTCACCATGCCATTCCAGTTTGAACCCAGCCATATGCAAATCAGTCTTGACCCTGTGCCCCATGGGAACAGTCCAGCCCGAACTGCCAAGCCAGGTCCTCCCTGGACTGGAAACAAGCATCCTAGGACCGGTTTCGGGTTTTGCAGAGAAGCATTTGGTAACATTGTGTATTTGGTGACAGATAACTCTTTTAAAACCTGTCATGTTGTCAAGTTTTAGTAGCATTAGAAGCCAGTCTTTGCTTATGCATTGATAAAATGATTCATGCTTTGACACTAATGTGCTGTACTTTAATATGTAGATTGTGTGTAGTCTCCTTACCCCTTGCACAGTAGTGAATGAGTTTTGGTAAGCTGCTAGGGATAGTGTTGCTTGTCTAGAATCACACTGTGAGTCTGTGTGCATTTGAGAACCACTGTGAGAGAAGCATTTGGTAACATCGTGTATTTGCTGACAGATAATTGTTTTAAAACCTGTCTTGTTGTCAAGTTTTAGTAGCATTAGAAGCCAGTTTTTGCTTATGCTTTGATGAAATGAGTCAGGCTTTGACACAATAGTGCAGTCCTGAAATATGTAGATTTTGTGCAGTTCCCTTATCACTTCCACAGTAGTGAATGATTTTTGGTAAACTCCTAGGTATAGTGGTTGTTGTCTAGAATCACACTGTGAGTCTGTGTGCATTTGGGAACCACTGTGAGAGAAGCATTTGGTAACATCGTGTATTTTCTGGCAGATAACTCTTTTAAAACCTGTCATGTTGTCAAGTTTTAGTAGCATTAGAAGCCAGTCTTTGCTTATGCGTTGATTAAATGAGTCATGCTTTGACACTAATGTGCTGAACCTAAATATGTAGATTGTGTGCAGTACCCTTACCTCTTCTAGACTAGTGAATGAGTTTTGGTAAACTGCTAGGGATAGTGTTGCTTGTCTAAAATCACACTGTGAGCCTGTGTACATTTGGGTAAGGATTGTGATAGAAGCATTTGGTAACATGGTGTATTTGCTGACAGATAACTGTTTTAAAATCAGTCATGTTGTCAAGTTTTAGTAGCTGTAGAAGCTATTCTTTGCTTATGCATTGATAAAATGAGTCAGGGTTTGACACTAAAGTGCAGTACGATGTACTATTCTCTTCACTGTGCCAGAACTGAAAATTTAAAAGTTGTACCCAGGCACTGTCCTAGCAGTAGTCTGATGATTTAGTCAGTTTCCAAGTACTCATGTTGTGAACCATACATTACCACATAGACTGCTTCAAATGTCTATGCAGTATGCATGCAGTCTTCTAACATACTATGCACTTGTCTTTCACATCTTCAATTCCCTAGTCAGTATCCATACAGTCTAGCAAACATCCTGTCACTCCCTTTGCACTCTTCTAGTGACCGATTCAGTACCAAGTACTAATCGATTCACTGTGTCAAAAGCCAACCACTTATAAATTCACCTAGGCACTCGCTTTGCTGTACTCTAATCATTCCGTCAGTTCCCAAGTACTCATGCAGTGAGCCAGGCCTTAGCACATAGACTGCTTCAAATGCCTATTCACTATGCATGCAGGCCTCTAACCACCTACACAGTTGTCTTTCACACCTTCAATTCCCCAGTCAGTATTCATACACTTCTAGCAAACACCCTGTCACTCACCCAGTGTGTCTCCTTATAGAACTGTAATCATTCAGTCAGTTAGCATGTAGTCTTAGTGAGGTAGGCTTTAGGGCATGAACTGCTTCAAAGTAGTATGCACTATGCATGTAGTGTTTTAACCATCGTCACACTTGTGGTTCAGGGCTATAGTTTCTTAGTCAGTTTTTATATAAAATGTGTTTGTACAGTAATGGAATAGTATAAATTTGAAAGTTATTAATATACATTTATTTGTGATTCTTTTTTACAGATACAGAACAGGAGTGTTTCTCATCCGTTTGCACTCTTCTCGTGCAAGATTGTTTGGATGAAGGGTCCTTCGGTGTTTCATCATACTTGCCGTGCCGTACCAGTATTTCTTGTTAGGATCCCCTTGCAACAGAACTCTTTTGCAAATCTTGCACGTGACCAAGGTGGCATTGATCTTTGTTTGCCCCTCGGGAAAAGTAAAAAATTTCCACACCACTGAAGGAAAACGTTGTGGGCGTGGTGCGTCCTCCAAAAATTCATCCTTAGATTCGGTGAATATTTTAAAGCGACAACATTTACAGTTTCTGTAAGTTAAACTTATAAAATTTTGTTAGCTGTAAGCATTTTATATATCTGTGATTCGTAGCTTGTGGTATTTTGTTAAGAATAGCATGTTGTTCTTTTTTTAACAATCTTTTTGATTGTTTTTTTTTTTTGCCCGCTGTTAAGTGATGATTACGATTGAAATCACTATTTTTAGTGAAATTTAATATATCCGGAGAACAGCAAAAAAGGCAAACAAATTACTTTGTGGAAATTATGCTGTGTTGTAAAAAATGTATTATTACATGTTATAATTTTTTTTTTCCTTTTCTTTCACAGATCCAAATTTAAAAATAAGCAATTTATATGAATTTAGATTGCAATGAAAATCTGGAAAAAATGTATACCATATTTTAATGCTATTACTGTGAAGGTAAGTTTAACTAAGCCTCAAAATGCAGAATGAGGAGGTCTGCAAGAAGCTACAAAGTTGAAACAAGTTTCTAAAAACACTCTGTTTATACCTATGTAGTTGTGAAATCTGACCATAATCAGATATCATGTGACCTGCAAAAAAAGAGATTTGAGGGGTTCACAATATTTCCCATTGTAGCTATTGAAGGACTGCCATTATTTCAATCATTCTTCTTTGAACATCTTTGCAGACAAAACTCTGTGCTTACCTTCTATCATTCGCCAGGAATTTTTAAACTGGAAATATGTCAATTTTTGGAACATAGTTATTGCGCAAGACACTCTTTCATATTTACAAAGAGAGGAAAAGGCACTCTGTGCACTTTTTATACTCCATGTAAATACAACCTCATTATGCACACCAGTTAGCGTTGAAAGGGTGTTCTATAAGTGTTGTTGTGCATGATTGCACTGAATACTCATAGAACAAGACACATGTCTAGATTTGTCAGAAATCATAAATCTCGATTTGTGTGTGAATGCTGCACCATTCTAAAATTGGTGTAGGAAAGCACAACAAGGAGAATTGTTTTCATTTCTCCACATTTTTACATCTTCAATGCATGCTAAAATGCTCAGCATACATTGAAGGAGAAAAATGCCATTACTGATTGTTTTTGTGCAGGAAGGTGTGTCTTCCTGCACAAAAACAAACAGCACATGACACAGATATCCTTGCACTATGGTGCAAGGGTGCCTGTGTCACCACATGGCTGCAGTTTAAGCAGCCGTGCAGAGAGAAGCATAGATTTGCAACATATTTATGTACATATGTTGCATCCCTGTGCTTCGGAAGTACTACAGCTCACTGTAGTTATAGAGGTTACTGTGTAATGCTGCAGCACTTCCTCATAGTTCTGCACTCATACATTCACCATACGCTACTAATGCATTAGTTCAGTCAATTACGTACTACACATACATTCATCTAAACTTTCACAGACAAACAAACAAATATAGCTCTTTTTTTAAACCAGGAAAGTTAGTTCTTAGAAGAACTTTTTTTTTTCTTCTTTTTTGTTTTTTTAATTTTTTTGTACTTTTTGGAACAATTTTGTTATTTTTTTGTTTTTTTCAAAAGGAAAAAAAGACAACAGGAGGCACAAAACAGTCAACTTCTGCAAAAAAATAAATAAACACAAGTTTAGCACTTATGAAAAAACAGCACCAAATGCACCACTCAACTTGTACAATGTAATTTAAATAAGTCCATATCCTTGGTGTTTTATCTTTTCAAAATGTTCTTCTTTATTGTTCAGTTTATCATGTAAATGTTAAAACATCCAAAACAGCCAAAGCAGCCGACGCGTTTCGTCCACCTCTGGACTTCTTCAGGGCTGCAACGAATTTATACAAAAAGAGTATACAGTATAAATAACACACATAAAGACTAGGCACAAATAATTATGACACCACAATTGGAAAGCAATATAAACATTTCTAAATACAATTGGACTCAATTATCAATGTGATTACATACAACATCAATAGACAATTACAAACCAACATGAAAATACACAAAGTGATCAATATTTCAAGGAATAACTATTCATTGTTTCCAAAATCATAGTCATGACATATTGACTGGTTGCAATGACAGGTAAGTGTGTTATATTTATATGAACACTCCTCTCAATATGTCATACAAAAAACCTCGCAAGACTAATTGATCAAAAATATATAATTCCAATATCAGGCAATAAGTGGCATAGGCTAAAAGGCCTATTCTGAGGCATGATTTTACCAGAAGTTAAAAGTCAATCTCGGGCACGTGAGCGAAGTCCCTAATTGGGTTAGAGCACTCTAACCCAATTAGGGACTTCGCTCACGTGCCCGAGATTGACTTTTAACTTCTGGTAAAATCATGCCTCAGAATAGGCCTTTTAGCCTATGCCACTTATTGCCTGATATTGGAATTATATATTTTTGATCAATTAGTCTCGCAAGGTTTTTTGTATGACATATTGAGAGGAGTGTTCATATAAATATAACACACTTACCTGTCATTGCAACCAGTCAATATGTCATGACTCTGATTTTGGAAACAATGAATAGTTATTCCTTGAAATATTGATCACTTTGTGTATTTTCATGTTGGTTTGTAATTGTCTATTGATGTTGTATGTAATCACATTGATAATTGAGTCCAATTGTATTTAGTCATGTTTATATTGCTTTCCAATTGTGGTGTCATAATTATTTGTGCCTAGTCTTTATGTGTGTTATTTATACTGTATACTCTTTTTGTATAAATTCGTTGTAGCCCTGAAGAAGTCCAGAGGTGGACGAAACGCGTTGGCTGCTTTGGCTGTTTTGGATGTTTTAACATTTACATGATAAACTGAACAATAAAGAAGAACATTTTAAAAAGATAAAACCCAAGGATATGGACTTATTTAAATTACATTGTACAAGTTGAGTGGTACATTTGGTGCTGTTTTTTCATTTATGCTCCAGTAACTGGAACAGCATTGTGCTGGCGGGTGCTAACCAAGAGTGCACACTTGTGGTGAATGGAATATATCACCAATAGATATGTTGGGACATTGTTAAATCCAGTGCTGCCCTAGAGGGATACCACTAGCTTTGTGTGCTTTTCTTGTACAAGTTTAGCACTTGTGGTTTTGCTGCGCTCGGCAGATTAGTTCAATTGACTGCTCGCCGTAACATAGTAGTTTGTTGCATTAAATGCAACTAATTTTTAGTTTTCCAAATTCTGGACGTATGTCCGGGTGAGTGCTTGATGGTGATGCTGCAGAAGTGCTTGCCACTGCTGGCTGAGGCTGCTGTCGGAGTCTTCTGCATTCCTGCTTGGCCAGGTTCACGGGATGCAGAGTCTTCAGGTGTTTTAACATACTTGCAGTCCCACAAGAGTATTTTTTTGATGGATCTCCTCTGGAAAGCACTCTTTGACATATTTTACATGTCACTTTAGTTGAATTAGTTTTATTTTGTCCTTCTGGGAAGGAAAAAAATTTCCACACCACAGAGGTGTATCTTTCTGGGCGTGGAGGTTCCACAACAAATTCCTCATTGGACGAATGGTCTGATTCTGATGGTGGCTGCTGTGCAGAAGCCATTGTCTTCAGAAAAATTGCAGCTGATGAAATCTTCCCCAAAAAGTTTCTTCTAGTTCTAAGGTGTGAGATGTTCCTCCAAAGAAGCTCAAAGAATGATTGAAATGGGTGGGGTCTTTCAATAGTTATAATAGGAAGTGTAATGAACCAATCAAGTCTCTTCTTTTGCAGGTCACATGGGATCCGCGCACCCTGCGCTGACGCAGCACGCACCCAGCGCGCATCCGCGAAATTGAATTGAAAAAATTATAGGATTAGATGTATAAATATATTAGTTTTAAGACTACTTTAGAGTTTGTCTTCAATTAATATTCACATGAAATACATATATATATGTTTTTTAAAGTGTTAAATATTTCGCGGGATCCGCGCACCTACCGCATCATAGACGCAGATGACGCATCGCGGAAGCGCGTAAATGTCGCGTTACGTACATCGAACGTGTTGCGTATAGGCTGGGAGTCGCATACCGGTCGCATTGCGATCGCGCACTAAATACGTACCCAAAGCATACCATGCGCGGATGCTAACGCGTAGGGATCGACAACGGTACGCATAGGGTGCGCGGATCCAAAAACATGGAAAAATAATATATAAAATAAAGTTTTGAACATATAGTTAAAAAAATATTTTGAAAAATATAAAAAACTATGTTTGAAAAACCCATTAAATTCAAATATTTTTTTTATTTTTAAAAGAATTAATTGAAAAAATAAGTTTAAAAAATGGTAGGTAGGTAAAGCTTTATTCGATAAAAAATATCATAAAAGCACAACATACAATGATAAAAGGATCAAGTTAGACAATAAAAACAACAACAGTTGATCGTGAATACGTCTAAAAAAGTTATAAAAAAAGGTTAAGAACAGCATATGAAAGACAAAGACAAAGTGCTTAGTGACTTGGAGTTCGTTAAAGTGCAAATAGGAACAGATCACAGAGGTGGATCAATGCGGTTAAGGGGATTTTTTTTTCTTACGCAACAGCCAAGCACAGCCCAAATACTTGGCAATGCCGCAGACAATAGTAAGGGACGAGGTATCAGTCTGCAGAATGCGTAGCACAGTACGATAGTCACGGCATCCGAGCATTCTACAAATCGGACGCAACCATTTGGCTCTTGGCCTTCGATAGTGGTAGCAAGCAAATAAAAAGTGAGGAATGGACTCATTAGGTGCTGTACAGCTCGGACAACCAGCGGATGAAGGTAAGGATCCCTTCCAACCAGCAGTCACACAATTAAGGGGGAGGGACCCAAATCTAAAACGTACGTACAGGGATCTGTCCAGTGGGGACTGGATGAAGTCGAGATATGCCTCCAATTTACAAAAGGGCTTATGGTCGAAAAAAGCCTCGCTCAGCTTCCTCGATTTGGGATTGTTCAGCTCTCTTGTATTTACCCAACTCCAATAGGCCTCCTTAAGATCCTGTTTCGAAGGGGGTACCTGGGATTCCCAGGAATCTTCATAGCCAATGGATTTCAATGTTTGTTTTATGTGAGTAATCCATTTTAACCTCCACCCAGTGTCTGCTGATATGAGATCATTTAAACCTGCTGCATATTTAACAAGTTCAGGGGTCCGCCGCAGTCTTGCCCAGAATAATAAAGGTCGTAGACGTGCAATGTCCTGAATGGAGTGTCTACCGAGGTCATACAGCAAGGGTTTTAGGGGGGATGATGTTGGGACAGAGATGAGATTCCTCATAAATTTGTTCTCCGAGACAACCAAATCGTGAATATTTTCATAGCCCCAAATTTCAGCCCCATACATAGAACTAGACAGTGCCTGGGCCTCATATACCACAAGAGCCGGTGCCACATGTCGACTAGTAGAGAGATATTGTTCTCTTATAATGGCACCGGATACCCTCTTGTGGCACAGAAGCATCTTAGTCAGATGCGAACTCCACTTCATCCCTTTTGCAATGCGTATCCCTAGGTAATCAAAAGAATCTACAATATCTAAAGGAGTGCCATCCAGGGTAAAAGTATAACTAAAACGTCTCGGAGGGTTTATTACCATTAGTTTGGTTTTTTCGGTATTTATAATAAGCCCATAAGATTTGCAGAAGGAGTCGAATCTATCTAGGTTTCTTTGTAGGCCAGCCGGGGATTTGGAAATCAGGAGAGTGTCGTCGGCGAACAGGAGAGTGGGGATCTTTTCGCCAGCCATGACTGGAGCATCAGCTGGGACCTCTCTAAGGAAATCCACCACCCCGTTGATGTATAGGGAAAACAGGGTGGGAGCCAGCACACAGCCCTGGCGTACCCCCCTATTCACCGCGACACTCCCTGTGAGCTGGCCCTGGGCCCCCCATCTAATATTGGCATGATTGTTTTCATGTAAAAGCTTTAAAAAGGCAAGAATCTCATGGGGAACACCTAATTGAAATAAGACCTGCCACAAACGTTGGCGAGGAATTAAGTCGAAAGCCGACTTTAAATCTATAAAAGCTAAATATAGGGTTCCCTTGCCTAAAACTACCGTTTTCCAGTATATCATAAAAAATCTAAAAACTTGATCCATAGTGCCTACCTTTTGTCTAAAACCTGCTTGGAAGTGTGATAAAACATCCCCGTTCTCAATCCAGCATCTCAGTCTCATCAGGAGAACCCTGCCAACCACTTTCTGTATTACGTCAATTAGACTAATGGGTCTATAGTTGGCAGGGTCCTCCTTATTGCCCTTTTTGAAAATTGGTACCACCACCGCGGCTTTCCAGGACTCAGGTACTATAGAACCCTTAGCTATGGCGTTCATAACAACAGAGATAAAAGAGGCCCAGGGGATTGGATCGTGTAAAAGAAGATCACCTGGTATGCCATCGGGTCCAGCCGCCTTACCGGGGGCAATACTTTTAATAGCCAAAATAGTTTTGTGGGTCCCAAAATTGGTCTCCGCTGGAAACTCAACGATAGGGGGCAAATCATCCGCCACCGGTGTAGCAGAGACAGTCTCACCCTCATATATAGCAGAGAAATGGTCGAACCATTGCAGCTCCGCTATGTGATTTGGGATGCTTATTGTTTTGGCCCTTTTGGCTCTATTCAAAATGTCCCAGAAGGCTGTAGAATTCCGGTTTAGGGCCGCCTCCTTAAGTTCCTGCCAGTGATTTTCTTCCCAGTCCCGTTTGGCGACTTTCAAGGACCTCGAATAGTCTTGTCTTGCCTTGCTAATTAGATTTCTATCCTGTTTCCTTAGGGCTTGGGACAGGGTAACTCTGGCCCTTTTGCAACCTTTAGAGTACCAAGGGTTTCCGCTTCTCGAGGAGTCCACCTTGGAACGGGTTTTCTCCCCCAGAATAAAGAAATCCCCTATTTTATTGATGGTATCAAGATAAACAGAAGCTATAAGGTGGGGATCATCCATTTTGGTGCTGGCATCGCAAAGTTCAATGTGTTTTCTAGCTAGGAGCTCTTTGATTGAAGCGAGCTTCTCCTCATGTTGGGAGATCCCATGCCATTTGAGGCGTCGACAACACCCTGCCAGTGATACCTCCTTGGTTGCCATTAAGGGAGGTTCGTTGGCCACATTGGGTATTGTCATCCAGAGATCTTTAGTTTGTAAGCATAATGGATTGTGATCGCTATCTATTGTGTTTTTGACAACCATATCTATGATGAGCCCCCAGGAATAAATATCGACAAGGATATAATCGATGCGTGATGGTGAAGTTAACCTGTTAAAAGTAAAGGCACCGCCCTTGTCGGATATGGATCTGCCATTCACTGCACGTAGATTGAATTCTTGAGTAAGTGCATTCAATTGAATGGCCCTTTGTGACCATTTCTTAATCGGAGAGAGCTCCAAGGGCGGAATTCCCCAAGTGAGATCTGAATCACTGGACCCCAATAGATCTTCTGAGGCTAGGGGTTCAAAAGTACAGTTAAAATCTCCACAGATGATAACAGTAGAGTTCCGATCAATAAGGGTCAGTTCGTGCTCCAAAGCAGACACTGTCTGAGAGATCTGTCCACCCGTAGAACCTCTAGCATA
Source organism: Triturus cristatus (assembly GCF_964204655.1). Taxonomy (NCBI): domain Eukaryota; kingdom Metazoa; phylum Chordata; class Amphibia; order Caudata; family Salamandridae; genus Triturus; species Triturus cristatus. The sequence continues at coordinate 448,462,456 of NC_140592.1, forward strand.
GATGTTAAAGAGATCTAGGGTGGGGCCGCTGTGTGAACCTTTTATTGTCAAGTGGAGAATTATTATGGCGCTGAACCTGCCAATTGTGCTTGATATTTACCCACACATGTAATCCCCCCGAAGGGCGACCTTTCCCTGAGCTCAGGGCCGGTAGATAATATGTGGAATACCCTGATTTATATAGTGGGATTGTACTCCATGTTTCTTGGAATGCACATACATCAAATGCGCCAATAAAATCGTGCCATTCCGGGATCAAAAGCTTTTTGGAAAGCCCCGCAACATTCCATGACACAAGATTAAGAAGGGGCATAGACTTGGCGAGTGTAATGGTGGGCTGGGTGTTAGGGGGCATCTCACGGGTCGAAGAGGGCAGTAAGAAAGGGGGTAAACTTTCAGGGGCTGTGATAATATGATTGAGAGCAATAGTAGCCGGCTCCATAGAACAAGCCTTAGGAGAAGGATTTTGGGCCAGTCATTCAACCCTATTCAAGTTGGAGTCATTACTAGGAATCCTCTTTCTACCCTCTGGTGGAGAATTGCTTGGAATCCAGAGCGGAGTACGCCTTATCTGGATACCGGAATGGTCTGGGGCTGAGGTGCGATATTCGAGGAGCACCAAATTCTCGGCCAGGATGCTATTAGAAAATGTAAGCTCAATACAGTCAAATTGGCTAGTGTAATGAGACAGTCTTCTGGCCTTGATAATGTCTTCCCGAATAATAGACCTGATAAAAAAGTATTTAAAAAAAAAAAAAATGAAATTGACACACTGAATTTGAAAAATATAGAAATCCAATCAAAATCATTAAACATGATATCTTCAGAGATGTTAAAGATAGGAATTAGTATTTAAAAATCTTTGAAATTCACTGAAAAAACCATAGGTTTCAGGCCTGATATAGTTAGGAATTAGCATTTAAAAAACCTTTGAAATTCACTGAAAAAACCAAAGGTTTCAGGGGCGTTATAGTAAGGAATTGGCATTTAAAAAACCTTAGAAATTCACTGAAAAAACCATAGGTTTCAGGGGCGTTATAGTTAGCTGGACATTTCCCTCGTACAAAACCCTAGAAATTCCCCCGTTATAGTTAGTTCAGCTAACTATAACTCGCGCCCCCGCAATGCACTGCTGATGACATCACATATTACATCACTCATGACATGGTCAGTGACATCACTCGTGACATCACTGATGACATCTCAAATTACATAACTGATGACATCACTGATGACGTCATCCAGTGAGTGTGTGTTTCTGTAAATTTTAAATATGTTTAATATATATATAGGGAAAAACCTATGGAAGAATGAGTGGGTGTATAAGTGTGTGAATGGATGATTTAGTAGGTGCGTGACTGACTCTATAAGTGAGTCATTAAACGTATCTTACTGCAGACTAGTGAGTAAACTGTGTGAATGTCTGTATCTGTCTGTCTGTTGGTGTATAAGTGGCTGCATGGTTTTGTGAATAGCTATATGAGTGTCTCTATGGGTTATTGATTGGTTGTCTGAGTATCTGTATGGGTCCCTGAGTGTTTGTGTGGGTGGGGTGTGTGTGACTCTGTGCATACATGTGTGAGTGGGTGATTCTATGGGTGCATGGTTTTAAGAGTGCATCTGTGATGGACTGTATGGTTGGGTGAGTGTATGTATGGGTGTGTTAGTGATTGAATGTATATCTCAGTGGTACATGTGTGACTAACTACATATGTGAAAGGCAGTATATATGTGTGTAAGAGTATATAAGTGGGTATATGTGAGAGTGGCTGTATCGATGAGTGTGTGTTTGTATCAGTGATTGTATAAGAGCAGAAGAATGTGGTACTATTTTTATGAGTAAGTGAACTTGTGTGTGTATTACTGCATAGGTGAGTAAATGGGAGTGTGATTAATTATTTGTATGACTGACTAGGTGTGAGAGTACCTCTCTGGATGATTGGTGGTGTGTTAGTATCTATGTAGGTGTATACATGCATATGATAGTCCTGTACTGAGTGACTGTAAGTATGAGTGACTGTACAGGTGAGTGAGTGGATGTGTGTGTGTAGATCTAAGAGTCAATGAGTGGGTATGTAGTTATTGGTATTGGAGTATCTATGGTTTTGAGAATGGACGTCTGAAATTTTGATTGAGTATATCAAAGGGTGTGAGAAGATGCACTAATTTATCACATGGATGACGTCATCAGTGATGTCATCAGTGATGTCATTTGAGATGTCATCAGTGATGTCATGAGTGATGTCACTGACCATGTCATGAGTGATGTAATATGTGACGTCATCAGCAGTGCATTGCGGGGGCGCGAGTTATAGTTAGCTGAACTAACTATAACAGTGGAATTTCTAGGGTTTTGTATGAGGGAAATGTCCTGCTAACTATAACGCCCCTGAAACCTATGGTTTTTTCAGTGAATTTCTAAGGTTTTTTAAATGCCAATTTCTAACTATAACGCCCCTGAAACCTTTAATTTTTCAGTGAATATATATATATATATATATAGGTATATATATATTGTCTACTGGTGGTCGCCAGTAGATAGTTATAGTTAGGACCCAGTTTCCATAGGAAAAGCGTTTTTTCTTTTCCCAATAACTTTGGCACCGGTTGATGAATCTTCGCGACATTTTCAAACTTGTGGCCGGCTCCGGTCAGCTCCTATTCTGAAAGTTTCGGGGTGATTTGCCAAGCGGGGGCTGAGAAAAAAGGGGGGTCCCAAAACGTGTTTTCTCCATAGGAAACTTTAGACACGGCTACAGCTCGAACTGCTGAACGGAATTACACCAAATTTGGCAAAAAGGTAGTGCTTGGTTCAGAAAGAGCCCTTTTTTTTAAATGGTGTGAATCTGTTCCGTAGTTGCTTTGAAAATCAAAAAATAAAAGTTTTGATATTTAGAGGCGCGGTGGATCCGCGGACCCTCTTGACCACAAGCTTTATTCTTATTGGCTGTCAAAACTCCAAACCAGGAAGTGTTGTCAGCCATCTTGTGACTCGGTAGAACCGAGTCACAAGATAAGAGGGAAACAAATGCAAAAAACAAGAAAAGGGGGCAGGGTAGAATCACCCTGACCCCCTAGCCCTGCTCAGGGGGTCCAACAATGACCCTCAGGGCCGAAGAAAGCATTTTCTTTTTTAAATCGGCCGAATTCACGCTGGATGTGCGAATCCGGCCGAGAAAATAAAAAAACACGAAGCGCTGGCTCCCGCGCTTCGTTGTATTGAAGCTCCCGGGTGGGCCAGGTCCCGGGAGCACTGTAAAAATGTGTGTGGAGGGCCCCAATCTCCCCACACTGCCCTGGGGACTGCCACCTCCTCGGGCTTGATTTATGAGTTGCGGTGGGACACGCAGCCCCCGGGGCTAATTTTTAAATGTGTGGGGGGCCTCCAAGGCCCCCCCAAACCCCGGGGCTTTCATTAATATTTGTGGGGGGCACATAGCCCCCCCGCAGCCCCAGGGACCGCCACCCCCGGGTCTTGTTTTTATTTTAAAGATAAACCTGTGGGGGGGGCTCGAGCCCCACCACATGCCAGGGGACCGCCACCTCCCCAGGGCACTAAAATGCAAATTTGGGGGTCCGTTACAATCAATCAATCAATCAATCAGTAACATTTATAGAGCGCGCTACTCACCCGCAAGGGTCTCAAGGCACTGGGGGGGGGGGGTGCCGCTACTGCTCGAAGAGCCAGGTCTTGAGGTGCTTCCTGAAGGAGAGATGGTCCTGGGTCAGTCGTAGGGGTGTGGGGAGGGAGTTCCATGTCTTGGCCGCCAGGTAGGAGAAGGATCTTCCTCACGCGGTGGATCTGTGAATCCGTGGGACAGTGGCGAGGGCGAGGCTGGCGGAGCGGAGCTGGCGGGTAGGTGTGTAGAACGTAAGGCGGGTGTTGAGGTATTCGGGGCCCATGTCGTGGAGAGCCTTGTGTGCGTGGGTGAGGAGTCTGAAGGTGATCCTCTTGCTGACGGGGAGCCAGTGCAGGTCTCTCAGGTGTGCAGAGATGTGGCTGTGTCGGGCAATGTCCAGGATGAGTCGTGCAGATGCGTTCTGAATGCGCTGGAGTTTTTTCTGAAGTTTGGTGGTGGTCCCGGCGTAGAGGGTGCTCCCGTAGTCCAGTCAGCTGGTGACGAGGGCCTGGGTGACTGTCTTCCTGGTTCCAGTGGGGATCCACCGGAAGATCTTTCGGAGCATGCGGAGGGTGTTGAAGCAGGAAGATGTGACGGCGTTGACTTGCCTGGTCAACGTGAGGGAGGAGTCGAGGATGAAACCCAGGTTGCAAGCGTGGTCTGTGGGCTTGGGGGCGGTGCCCAGAGCCGGGGGCCACCAGGAGTCGTCCCAGGCGGAGGGGGATGTTCCGAGGATGAGGACTTCCGTCTTGTCTGAGTTCAGCTTCAGGCGGCTGAGCTTCATCCATTCTGCGTGAGATGTTCCTCCAAAGAAGCTCAAGAATGATTGAAATGGGTGGGGTCTTTCAATAGTTAGAATAGGAAGTGTAATGAACCAATCAAGTCTCTTCTTTTGCAGGTCACATGGGATCCGCGCACCCTGCGCTGACGCAGCACGCAACCAGCGCGCATCCGCGAAATTGAATTAAAAAAAATTATAGGATTAGATGTAAAAATATATTAGCTTTAAGACTACTTTAGAGTTTGTCTTCAATTAATATTCACATGAAATACATATATATATGTTTTTTAAAGTGTTAAATATTTCGCGGGATCCGCGCACCTACCGCATCATAGACGCAGATGACGCATCGCGGAAGCGCGTAAACGTCGCGTTACATACATCGAACGTGTTGCGTATAGGCTGGGAGTCGCATACCGGTCGCATTGCGATTGAGCACTAAATACGTACCCAACGCATACCATGCGCGGATGCTAACGCGTAGGGATCGAGAACGGTATGCATAGGGTGCGCGGATCCAAAAACATGGAAAAATAATATATAAAATAAAGTTTTGAATATATAGTTAAAAAAATATTTTGAAAAATATAAAAAACTATGTTTGAAAAACCCATTAAATTCAAATATTTTTTTTTATTTTTAAAAGAATTAATTGAAAAAATAAGTTTAAAAAATGGTGATAAAAAAGTATTTAAAAAAAAAAAAAAAATGAAATTGACATACTGAATTTGAAAAATATAGAAATCCAATCAAAATAATTAAACATGATATCTTCAGAGATAAGTTAAAGATAGGAATTAGTATTTAAAAATCTTTGAAATTCACTGAAAAAACCATAGGTTTCAGGCCTGATATAGTTAGGAATTAGCATTTAAAAAACCTTTGAAATTCACTGAAAAAACCAAAGGTTTCAGGGGCGTTATAGTTAGGAATTGGCATTTAAAAAACCTTAGAAATTCACTGAAAAAACCATAGGTTTCAGGGGCGTTATAGTTAGCTGGACATTTCCCTCGTACAAAACCCTAGAAATTCCCCCGTTATAGTTAGTTCAGCTAACTATAACTCGCGCCCCCGCAATGCACTGCTGATGACATCACATATTACATTACTCATGACATGGTCAGTGACATCACTCGTGACATCACTGATCACATCTCAAATTACATAACTGATGACATCACTGATGACGTCATCCAGTGAGTGTGTGTTTCTGTAAATTTTAAATATGTTTAATATATATATAGGGAAAAACCTATGGAAGAATGAGTGGGTGTATAAGTGTGTGAATGGATGATTTAGTAGGTGCGTGACTGACTCTATAAGTGAGTCATTAAACGTATCTTACTGCAGACTAGTGAGTAAACTGTGTGAATGTCTGTATCTGTCTGTCTGTTGGTGTATAAGTGGCTGCATGGTTTTGTGAATAGCTATATGAGTGTCTCTATGGGTTATTGATTGGTTGTCTGAGTATCTGTATGGGTCCCTGAGTGTTTGTGTGGGTGGGGTGTGTGTGACTCTGTGCATACATGTGTGAGTGGGTGATTCTATGGGTGCATGGTTTTAAGAGTGCATCTGTGATGGACTGTATGGTTGGGTGAGTGTATGTATGGGTGTGTTAGTGATTGAATGTATATCTCAGTGGTACATGTGTGACTAACTACATATGTGAAAGGCAGTATATATGTGTGTAAGAGTATATAAGTGGGTATATGTGAGAGTGGCTGTATGGATGAGTGTGTGTTTGTATCAGTGATTGTATAAGAGCAGAAGAATGTGGTACTATTTTCATGAGTAAGTGAACTTGTGTGTGTATTACTGCATAGGTGAGTAAATGGGAGTGTGATTAATTATTTGTATGACTGACTAGGTGTGAGAGTACCTCTATGGATGATTGGTGGTGTGTGAGTATCTATGTAGGTGTATACATGCATATGATAGTCCTGTACTGAGTGACTGTAAGTATGAGTGACTGTACAGGTGAGTGAGTGGATGTGTGTGTGTGTAGATCTAAGAGTCAATGAGTGGGTATGTAGTTATTGGTATTGGAGTATCTATGGTTTTGAGAATGGACATCTGAAATTTTGATTGAGTATATCAAAGGGTGTGAGAAGATGCACAAATTTATCACATGGATGACGTCATCAGTGATGTCATCAGTGATGTCATTTGAGATGTCATCAGTGATGTCATGAGTGATGTCACTGACCATGTCATGAGTGATGTAATATGTGACGTCATCAGCAGTGCATTGCGGGGGCGCGAGTTATAGTTAGCTGAACTAACTATAACGGGGGAATTTCTAGGGTTTTGTATGAGGGAAATGTCCTGCTAACTATAACGCCCCTGAAACCTATGGTTTTTTCAGTGAATTTCTAAGGTTTTTTAAATGCCAATTCCTAACTATAACGCCCCTGAAACCTTTAATTTTTCAGTGAATATATATATATATATATATAGGTATATATATATTGTCTACTGGTGGTCGCCAGTAGATAGTTATAGTTAGGACCCAGTTTCCATAGGAAAAGCGTTTTTTCTTTTCCCAATAACTTTGGCACCGGTTGATGAATTTTCACGAAATTTTCAAACTTGTGGCCCGCTCCGGTCAGCTCCTATTCTGAAAGTTTCGGGGTGATTTGCCAAGCGGGGGCCGAGAAAAAAGGGGGGTCCCAAAACGTGTTTTCTCCATTTTATTTTCCATAGGAAACTTTAGACACGGCTACAGCCCGAACTGCTGAACGGAATTACACCAAATTTGGCAAAAAGATAGCCCTTGGTTCAGAAAGAGCTCTTTATGTTAAATGGTTTAAATCCATTCAGTAGTTCCTGAGAAATAAATAAAAAAAGATTGAATCTCCCATAGGAAACTTTAGACACGGCTACAGCTCGAACTGCTGAACGGAATTACACCAAATTTGGCAAAAAGGTAGTGCTTGGTTCAGAAAGTGCCCTTTTTTAGGTCTCGGCTAGCGATGGCTGCGCTTGCGCAGTCTCGCTCGTGAGATTTAATGACTTTAAGAAGAGGGGCTTGCACCCGCCCCTCTTCTCTCCTGTTCTCCATTGGCTGGCCTCTTAAATGCTGGCCAGCCACTGGAGAAGAGGTCCAGTCACTCCGATTATGCCCCGTCCTTTTCGGATCGGGGGGCGTGTTTTTTGCGAGAAGTCTCAGGGAGGAGACAACAGCAAAACACGCCCCCAAATCCGAAAAGGACGCTCCCTTTCTCCGAGGCATTTTCTGCTGTGCCTCGGAGAAAGGCGGTGGTGTCAATCGCGTCCTCTCACCCTGCTGTCGGCTTCCGTGTTGTTCGTTCCTTGGAGGATTGAACTCCTGCTTTCCTGATCTTCGGCCTCATTTCAACGCGGCATACTTCTCACCACAGCCGCTCCGAGGGTCACCAAAGTGCGAGTCTCTCCCCCTGCACTCGTGGCCGGGGCCTGCACCACTTGTGAAGCCGCGAGCTCGAGTTACAGGAGCCGCCCGCAGCGTTCAGCTCCGCCACCGCGGCCGGCCGCCTCTCTCCGGGTCACACAGCTCGGCACAGTTCAGCTTCCAAAGCCGCGAGCTCGAGTTACAGGGGCCGGCCGCCTCTCTCCGGGTCACACAGCTCGGGGCCATCACAATGAGTCTCACTGCACTTGGGAGGACACTCCTGCCAGGCGCTTAGAAAAGGTTACGAGTGCGAGTGTGCGCTGTGCACGCTGCGTTAACTCTCTTCCAGCTGTGAGCAGAGGGGATCGTTTGTGAGCTGAAGGGTTAAAGAGCAGGGGGGGGCTGAGTGTTCAGAGACTGCAGAGGTGGAAGGGTAGTGTGGGAGCACAAAAGCAGGCAGTGCTTAATTTGTACAATTGGTGTCCGGGCGCTCTTCAGGAGGCCACTTCCGCTTGCACCGCCCATTGCCTGAACGAATTCGGATGACTGAACATTCAAGTCAGACACTCCTGCCAGGCGCTTAGAAAAGGTTACGAGTGCGAGTGTGCGCTGTGCACGCTGCGTTAACTCTCTTCCAGCTGTGAGCAGAGGGGATCGTTTGTGAGCTGAAGGGTTAAAGAGCAGGGGGGGCTGAGTGTTCAGAGACTGCAGAGGTGGAAAGGTAGTGTGGGAGCACACAAGCAGGCAGTGCTTAATTTGTACAATTGGTGTCCGGGCCCTCTTCAGGAGGCCACTTCCGCTTGCACCGCCCATTGCCTGAACGAATTCGGATGACTGAACATTCAAGTCAGACACTCCTGCCAGGCGCTTAGAAAAGGTCACGAGTGCGAGTGTGCACGCTGCGTTAACTCTCTTCCAGCTGTGAGCAGAGGGGATCGTTTGTGAGCTGAAGGGTTAAAGAGCAGGGGGGGCTGAGTGTTCAGAGACTGCAGAGGTGGAAGGGTAGTGTGGGAGCACACAAGCAGGCAGTGCTTAATTTGTACAATTGGTGTCCGGGCCCTCTTCAGGAGGCCACTTCCGCTTGCACCGCCCATTGCCGTTGCCAGTGCTGCCAATAACAGGAACAACACAACTACTAACTATCGCACACATGCGAGTTTGACAATTCTGACTATTCCAGACCCCCAAAGCTATAAGAATGGCTTTGGCGCAGGCATTAGTCTTTTTTTTAAAGTGCATTGAATTAGCTGGTGGTGTTTGCGAATGGCGTTCTTGAGGGCTGTCATGTTTCCTGTTGACTAGTCGTGGCGCCAGGTTTTATCGAGGGAGCGGCAGGATTTCTTGGAGTCTTTGAGGTCGTTGGTGAACCATGAGGCTTTCTTGCTGACGGGATTGCTCGGGGGGTTCTTCAGTGGTGCAAGGGCATCTGCGCAGTTGGTGATCCACTGTGTGAGGTTGCGGGCTGCTTCGTTGGGGTCCGAGGTGTTGGAGGGTTGGTTTTGGCTCAGGGAGGTGGTGAGTTGGTCGGACGTGATCTTGCTCCAGCATCTACGGGGGGCTTGTTGAGGGCGGAGGTGACTTGTGGTTTTCCTGAAGTTGAAGTGGATGGAGCTGTGATTGGTCCAGTGAAGTCTGGTGGAGTGGCTGAAGGAGATGTGTTTGCTGGAGGAGAAGATGGGGTCCAGTGTGTGGCCGGCGCAGTGGGTGGGGGTGTTGACCAGTTGCTTGAGTCCGAGGTTGGCGAGGTTGTCTAGCAGGGTGGAGGTGTTGTTGTCTTTGTTGTTCTCCAGGTGGAAGTTGAGGTCTCTTAGGAGGATGTAGTCGGAGGAGGCGAGGGCGAGCGGGCTGATGAAGTCTGCGATGGTTTCGCTGAATTGTGTGCGTGGTCCCGGGGGTCTATAGATTAGTGTACCTCTGAGGGTGGTCTTGGGGTCGGTGTGTATCTGGAAATGAAGGAGCTCGGCGGTGGTGAGGGTGTCGTCGGTGTTGGTCGTGATGCGGATGGTGTTTCTGTAGACAATGGCGATGCCACCTCCGGCTTGGTTGACGCGGTCCCTCCGGGTGATCTTATAGCCGTCTGGGATGGCTATGGCTATGTCGGGGGATGAGGAGGCGTTCATCCAGGTTTCCGTGAGGAAGGCGACGTCTGGTGCTGTTGTGTCGAGGAGGTCTCAGAGTTCAACGGCGTGTTTGTGAACGGAGCGGGTGTTGAGCAGGATGCACTTGAGGTGGTTGTTGTTAGCACCTGTACTGGTGGGCTCGGTGCTGGTCCGGGGGCAGGTGTACTTGCAGGCATGGCAGGTGAAGGTTCCATGGGTGCGTTTCGGGGTGGCTCGGTAGCAGGCTGACTGTCGGCCTGTGTGGAGTGCGTGGAGGGTGGCGTGTCGTATCTCCGTCAGGTGGGTTGGCTCCGGCGCCAGCCAGGGGCCCTGGCCCTGGGCGCGGTCCGGGAGCGGACAGGCGCAGACGGGCTTGCCTTAGGTGCGCCTTCGGCGCGCCAGCGCCGCGCCCGCTGCACGCGTCCGCTGCGTGGCTGCTGCGCGGCCTCCATATAAAGGGGTAGTGGGAGGGAGGAGCAGCTGGGAGGTGGGAGCGGGGTGTCGAAGGGACAGCAGGGGGCGGGGCCGCAGGACGCAGCGGCGAGAATGTGGACCGGGGGGAGCGGGGGAGGGGGGTCAAGGTCGCAGTGGCAACAGCGAGGGGTACAGAAGAAAAACGGGGGTGGGGGGTCACAGGCAATGGCAACAGCGAGGGGTACAGAAGAAAAGCGGGGATGGCGGGTCACAGGCAATGGCAACAGCGAGGGGTACAGAAGAAAAGCGGGGATGGGGGATCACAGGCAATGGCAACAGCGAGGGGTACAGAAGAAAAACGGGGGTGGAGGGTCACAGGCAATGGCAACAGCGAGGGGTACAGAAGGAAAACGAGGGTGGGGGTCACAGGCAATAGCAGCAGCGAGGGGTACAGAAGAAAAACAGGGGTGGGGGGTCACAGGCAGAAGGACAGGGGGCAACGGCACAGAAGCGCTAACTCGGCAGCAGCGGCACTGGCAGGCAGCGTCACAGGAGGACCGAGTGGAGGCTTGGGGGCGACCTACCTGCTGGCAGGGTCAAAGGTCATTACAGACCCCCAAGCCCCGTGGACCACCACCTCCCCGGGGCTTTGTAATTGAATGCTGTCTTGGATCATACTCTAGATTGGACCTCTCGTAGTAGAGCCTGTGTAAACCCAAAAATGTCGATGTTCATCAAACAAATTATGATTCAGCTGGGACTTCGGGACATCTGGAGGCTGAAGGCCGGAAACAAAAAAAAAGGTTTCACATTTTATAACTATAAATACAGACATCAGTCAAGGATAGACTATTTCCTCACCGATAGTAATTTAACTAAGTGGATCCAAAAGGTCGAACATGTGGGTGCCCATTTGTCAGATCATTCGGCAGTGGTTATACATTTAGAGTTATACGAGAAAGTTTCCCAATCAAGATGGATTTTAGATCGCACAATTCTACAGGATGATGATATTGTTGCCACACTCACCAGAGAAACAGAAGAGTTCTTCCTGTTTAATAAGGGTTCAGCCACATCTGGTGTAATCTGGGACGCCAACAAAGCCTTTCTGCGAGGCAGGTTAGGGACACTAGCAGCTGAGAAAAGGCGTAACTATTATAAAGAGGTGTCAACAATCGAGGAAAAGGTTCGGTCCCTAGAGAAAGACCTCTCTGACCCTAAGATGGAGGAAGAAGTCCGGGGAACTTTTTTCCAAGAGGTGCTGAGAGAAAAATCTAAATTTTTACGGGATAGAGTCTGAAAAAAATGGGAAGCCAGCAAATTAGCTCACTTTGAATATAGTGAAGGCTGTAGTAAGCTGTTGGCTTTGAAAGCTAAAAAAGAACAGGTGAGGAATAGGATTGACCAGATCCAAAGTGACTGTACAGGTACCCTCATTACTAACAACGAGGAGATTGAACAAGTTTTTCACAAATACTATAGTAAGGTGTACCAAGAAGATCTAAAACCCACTCAGGAAGAGGTTCAAGTATGGCTATCCCAAGGTTCAAAGATTACAGCCGATAAATCCAGGCTTTTGAATCAGGAGATAAATGAACGGGAAGTTGAGCTTGCATTAAGACAAGGAAAGAAGGCCAAAGCCCCGGGCCTAGATGGGTTACCCTTTGAGGTTTATAAAGTGTTGGCGAATACACTAATACCCTTCCTTTTAGAAATCTTTAATGATCTTTTTATCAACGGCGCTGAAATGCCAGCTTCATGGAATGAGGCTAATATCTCCTTGATCCTGAAGCCCGGAAAAAATCCAACAAATTGTGACTCATATCGGCCAATCTCTTTATTAAATTGTGACTACAAGCTTTTCACTAATATATTGGCCGATAGATTGAATGGTCCTATGACAGAGCTGATCCATACAGACCAAAAAGGCTTTATCCGTGGAAGGTACCTAAAGAAATTAACTCACTCATTGATAGGCTCAATAGACCTTGCATCTACCTATGCGCTTCCACTAGCGATAATTGCTTTAGATGCCACTAAAGCTTTCGACCAAGTTAATTGGGTCTTTCTACAAGCAGTGGCAAGATCAGCAAATCTGGGTTTAAACTTCTGTAGAATATTGGAAGCTATATATAGTTTGCCAAAAGCCAGATTGCTAATTAATGGTTCCTTGACAGACCCAGTTTTTATCAGCAGAGGTATGAGGCAGGGGTGTCCCCTATCGCCCCTCCTGTTCAATCTGTATATAGATCCCCTGGACAGAAGAATTAGGGAAGATTCTGAGATCATACCTTTCCACTTCCAAGGCTGGAATAAGAAACTGGGCCTTTATGCAGATGATATTCTCATCTATACAACTAATCTGCATAAAACTATAGGTAGTATTAATGCATTAACAAAAGATTTTGGGAAGGCATCGGGTTATGATGTAAATAGAAGTAAGACCGAAATTATGTCCTGGAATCTAGAAGTGGGGGAAGGTGTTCAAAAGGAGGTAATGAGATATCTGGGAGTCTTGATCCCGCAAGATATTTCTAAACTAACAAAAATGAACCTTGAGAAGGCAAAAAAAGAGATTAATGGGCTTTTAAAAATCTGGGCACATCTTCAGCTTAACTTGCTAGGCCGAGTCAATTTAATAAAAATGATGGTTCTCCCAAAACTATCTTTCCTGTTTGATGCCATCCCCATTCCATTTGAAAGAGAAGCACTTAAAAAACTGCAAGGCCAAATAAGTAGTTTTATTTGGTCAAGCAGAGGCCCAAGAAAAGCCTGGAAGAAACTGAGACGGAGGGTAGATAAAGGTGGCTTAGCTTTGCCAGATTTACTATTTTATTCATGGGCATTCCTATTAAAAAATGGAAAAATGCTGTTTAACACTCCTACAACATCGGAACTTGGGAGACTGTTAGATGCTATGTCAAGACAGGAGTCTGGAGCCAGCCAGGGTTTTTTGTTCAAATACGCTGACCCCAAATACTTTAAGAAAGTCAGGCTGAAGATTTTGAAAGGTCTGGCAGAGACCTGGTACAGGGTCAGAAAGGCTCTAAAGATACCATATTGTAGTTCCATGGCTCCCATCTGGGACTCACCAGGCTCACTGGGTTGGGCAAAAGATACCCTAGCCAGACCATTGAAAGAGGCAGGCCTAACTAGATGGAATCACATTTTGCCTGAAGTACAATTAATAAGCTGGGATATTTGTAATCAGCTGTCGAACCAACAAGTATCCAAATTCAAGTATATCCAAATACAAAGCTGGTGTCAAGATCCTACTACGGTGATAGGAAAACAGAAAGTTCTGGAAGATACACTTATGGAAGAGTCAACCATCAAAAAAGAGCTGGCTTTGATCTATTGGCTGATAGTTGAGTTGGAGGATGGAACTTTCACTCTACCAACAGAGTTATGGGGAAGATGCTTGCCGGGGCCCTCGTTGGAAAATAAGTGGCAAGTATCAATGTCTATGCTTTTTAAAATAGTTAAATCTGCGCATTTAAGAAGAAATCACCTTTTCTCCATCCATAGAGCCTATTGGACACCACAGAGGCTGTCAAGGTTTGGAAGAGGAGGTGATGTGGCATGCCCTAAGTGTGGGGGTCTGAAAGAAGACGATGTACATATGTTCCTGGAATGTCCTGAGATCCAGTCATTCTGGAATGACGTGAGTAGGGCATTGTCCAAGATGCTTGACACTGATATCAAGGTAAGCATCCTGTCGGTTATCTTTGGTTGTGTTGATTCCTCAGAAAGTAAATCCAAGCTGTTTTTTTATACCATGCTACTGGCACGCAGAGATATCTGTAAGCAATGGATAGCTACATCTCCTCCCAAGTTCTCTGAATGGGTGCTCTCTATTAAATATGTGGCTGGGTTAGATATGAGAGCTTTTAAGAATCAGAATTTTTGGTCTCCTGCTTTGGAGTGGTGTGAGCAACAAAACGAATATTAATATCCAATGAATCCGCCTGCTAAGCCTCATCCAGCTATCCTGGTCTTTCTCCATTTATGCTTCCCAATCGGTGCTCAGATGCTTGGGGGAATGCAGTGGAGTGATAGCGGGAAGGTGGAGGTGGGTTGTGACGCTCCAGGAAAATCTGGGCCATAAAGTCTAGGAGCGGATCACCCTTTCCTCCCCTCCCTCTTCCGGTTTTTCCAGCACATAAGCACAGAGGGGCATGGCTACTCTCAGTTAGGTGTGCAAATGGAATCTGTTTTTTTTTCAAGAGGCAAATGAGGATTAAAAAAAAAAAAAAGAAAAGGGGGCAGGGTAGAAACACCCTGACCCCCTAGCCCTGCTCAGGGGGTCCCACAATGACCCCCAGGGCCCAAGAAAGCATTTTCTTTTTTAAATCAGCCGAATTCACACTGGGTGCGCGAATCCGGCCGAGAAAATAAAAAAACACTCAGCGCGGGCTCCCGCACTTCATTGTAATGAAGCTCCCGGGTGGGCCAGGTCCCGGGGGCACTGTAAAAATGTGTGTGGGGGGCCCCAATCTCCCCACACTGCCCTGGGGACCGCCACCTCCTCTGGCTTGATTTAAGAGTTGCGGGGGGGCACGCAGCCCCCGAAGCCCCGGGGACCACCACCCCCGGGGCTAATTTTTAAATGTGTGGGGGGCCTCCAAGGCCCCCAAAACCCCGGGGCTTTCATTAATTATTTGTGGGGGGGCACAAGGCCCACCCGCAGCCCCAGGCCCGCCACCCCCGGGACTTGTTTTTATTTCAAAGATAAACCTGTGGGGGGGCTCGAGCCCCCCCACACGCCCAGGGACCGCCACCTCCCCAGGGCACTAAAATGCAAATTCGGGGGTCCGTTACACACCCCCAAGCCCGGTGGACCACCTCCCCGGGGCTTTGTAATTGAAGGGAGGGGGGCTGCACGGACCCCCTCCTGGAGCCCGTGATGGCCCTGGGAACCACCACCCCCCAGGGCCGGCTCCTGCAGTGTCCTGGGGTGCCCACCCCCGGGACACTGCTGTTTGCTATGGTTGGGCGGGAGCTACCATAGCGAACTCTGCTTTGTTTCACTGAAGTGAAAGCAGGGAAACCTGCTCTCGCTTCAATGAAGCAAAGCAGATTGCTTATCCACATGGGGAACTGCATGTTAGCAGCTCCCCGTGTGGAAAAGCAATGCCGGCTCCCGCAGGAGGTAGGGAGCCGGCAGGGACCGTGGGGGCATTGGGGCTCCCCCACGGTCCCCAAACGAGAGGTCCCCGGGGCCAGATGTGGCCCCCCATGCAGTAAAATTAAAAATAAAATGAGGCAGAGCCCAGGGGGATGGGGCCCCGGGGCTAACAGAAACCTCAGGAGGGTGGCCAAGGAGCCCCCCTCCTTTGAAAACATATATTTTAAAAAAATATATAGTGACCATGCCCCGGGAGATGGGGTCCCCAGGGCTGGAAATGGCCTCGGGGAGGGGGGACGCGCGGCCCTCTTCCATTTTTTTAAATTAAATGAACAAATTAGGGGTCAGGCCCTGGGGGATGGGGTCCCCAGGGCCCAAAAAATAGGAAAGGAAGGGGGGCCACACAGCCCCCCTTCTAAAAAACAAAATTTAAAAAAAAGCCGGCATCACGCCAGAGTCCCCTCCCCCTCCCAGCAACACTATGCAAACGCGCCCTCTGGTGCTTTTTAAGTTGGGGAATCAATTCCCCTACAATCCTGAGGGTCCCTGGGGGCCAACTAGGCCACCAGGTACCTCCAGTAAGCACCACAGGGCTGCGTTGCAGAGAGGTGGTCCGAGGCCACGCCCTTTTTTACACCTCTCTGCAACACAGCTCTGTGGCACTTACTGGAGGCACCTGGTGGCCTAGTTGTCCCCCAGGGACCTTCAGGATTCAAGGGGAATTAATCCCCCAACTTAAAATGCGCCACAGGGCTCGTTTGCACACTTGTTATATCAGGTACCTGCCCCTCCCTTCACCACTGTGCAAACGGGCCCTCTGGTGCATTGCAAGTTGGGGGATTAAGTCCACTTGAATCCTGAGGGTCCCTGGGGTCCAACTAGCCCACCAGGTACCTCGAGTAAGCGCCAAAGAGCTGCGTTGCAGAGTGTTGTAAAAAGGAGTGTGGCCTCTGGACACCTCTCGGTAACACAGCTCCCTGGCGCATTCTGGAGGTACCTGGTGGTTTGTTGGCCACCAGGAACCAGCAGGATTGAAGGGGACTTAATCCCCCAATTTACGATGTGCCAGGGGGTGCATTTGCACACTTGGTATGTCAGGCGCTACCCCCTCTGTGCACCACTGTGCAAATGCGCTCCGTTGCGCGTTGTAAATTAAGGTATTAATACCCCTTGAGTCCTGAGGGTCCCTGGGGGCCAACTAGCCCACCAGGTACCTCCAGTAAGCGCCACAGAGCTGCGTTGCAGAGAGGTGTAAAAAGGGGCATGGCCTCTGAACACCTCTCTGCAACGTAGCTCCCTGGCGCATACTGGAGGTATCTGGTGGGCTAGTTGGCCCCCAAGGACCCTCAGGATTCAAGGGGACTTAATCCCCTAACTTAAAATGTACCACAGGACGCATTTGCACTATTGTCACATCAGGCCCCGCCCCTCCCTGCACCACTGTGCAAACGTGCCTGGTGGCCCGTTTCAAGTTGGGGATTAAGTCCCCTTGAATCCTGAGGGTCCCTGGGGGCCAACTAGCCCACCAGGTACCTCTAGTAAGCACCAGGGAGCTGCCTTGCAGAGAAGTGGTCCAAGGCCATGCCCCCTTTTTACACCACTCTGCAACGCAGCTCTGTGGCGCTTACTAGAGGTAGCTGGTGAGCTAGTTGGCCCCCAGGGACCCTCAGGACTCAAGGGGACTTAATCCCCAAATTTACAACGCACCAAGGGGTGCATTTGCACAGTGGTGCAGGGAGGGGGGCGTGGCCTGATGTGACAAGTGTGCAAACGCTCCCTGTGGCACGTTTTAAGTTGGGGAATTAAGTCCCCTTGAATCCTGAGGGTCCCTGGGAGCCAACTAGCCCACTACGTACGTCCAGTATGTGCCGCATAGTTGCGTTACAGAGAGGTTTAAAAAGGGGTGTGGCCTCGGACCACCTCTCTGCAACACAGCTCTGTGGCGCTTACTGGAGGTACATGGTGGGCTAGTTGGCCCCTAGGGACCCTCAGGATTCAAGGGAAATTAATTCCCCAAATTAAAACCTGCCAGCGGGCGCATTTGCACAGTGGTGAAGGGAGGGGGCGGGGCCTGGTGTTACATGTGTCTACTTATGCAATCACTCCACTAAAACCCAAGCACTTATAAATTTGCCATGCACTCTCCTTGCAGCGCTCTAATCATCCAGTCACTACCCATGCACTCATGCAATGACCCATGCACTAACTCATGCACTGCTACAATACCCTGAGCAGTGCCCATGCAGTCCAGCCATTGCCCTGTCACTACCCATGCACTCCTTCAATCACCCAGCGAGCACCATGTACTTATCCAATCACTCCGCCAAAACCCAGGCACTTATAAATTCACCATGCACTCTCCTTGCAGTATTCTAATCTTCCAATCAGTACCCATGTACTCATGGAGTGACCCAGGCACTAACACATGCACTGCTACAATCCCCTGTGCACTACCCATGCTGACCTCTAGCCACCTACACAGTGCTGATTCAATCCTCCAATTACCCAGGTTGTACCCATGCACTCCAGAAATCCCTCTGTCACTACCCATGCACTCCTCCAATCACACATACAGCATCATGTACTTATCCAATCACTCCGCCAAAACCCAAGCAGTTATAAAATCACCATGCACTGTCCTTGCAGCACTCTAATCATCCAGTCACTACCCATGTACTCATGCAATGACCCAGGCACTAACTCATGGCAAATACAGAGGAGGTCATGCTCATTACAGGGGTACCCCAACGCATGGTGTTCCCTAGTGCATGTAGGTGTTTTCACTGTATTCTAAGTGTCTTTTCGCATAGCACTGGCTCTGGTCCTGGTTAGTCAGAGTCAGTTACCACCAGCACCCATCACTAAAAAGTTGGGGGCACAGGAGGACTTTCTGCTCCTCTGTTGGTTCTTTCTGCACATCTCTTGCTTTATCCTGTACTTTTCTTTGTCTTTCTGGACTTCTGTTGCCTCTTTCTGCATTAGTCTTGCTTCTTTCTGCGATTTTCTTCCCCTTTCTTCACATGTCCTAACTTTATAGGCATAGTTAAAAATTAGCATTTAAAAAAACCAATAAAATTCACTGAAAAAAACGTAGGTGTCAGGCACGGTATAGTCAGAAATCAGCATTTAAAAAACCATTGAAATTCACTGAAAAAAACATAGGTTTCAGGCACATTATAGTTAGAAATTAGCATTTAAAAAACCTTAGAAATTCACTGAAAAAACCATAGGTTTCAGGGACGTTATAGTTAGTTGGACATTTCACTCATACAAAACCATAGAAATTGCCCGTTATAGTTAGTTCAGCTAACTATAACTCGCGCCCCCGCAATGCACTGCTGATGACGTCACATATTACATCATTCATGACATGGTCAGTGACATCACTGATGACATCACTTATGACATCTCAAATGACATCACTGATGACATCATCCATGTGAAAATCTGATCCACCTCCCCACACTGTAATATAACCTTTGATACACCCACTATACCAGTTACTATATACACACTCAGTGATTCCTAAGTCTACATACACATCCACTCATTCACCCATAGAATCACTCATAGATGTAGTCACTCATCAATACAACACTATCATAAGCACTCATACATCTATACACACTCACAAACCACCACTCAACCAGAGTTACTCACACACCTAGTCAATCACACTTCCATTTACTGACCTATACAGTTATACACACACCACATCAGTTATTCAAACAGAAATAAATGCATACTTACTCTTTTCTACAATCACTGATACAAGTACACACTCAGCCATGCAGCCACGCTCACAATCACTGACTCTCAAGTATAGTCATTTATATACTTCAACTTTCACATACACTGCCTTTTATATATGTAGTTACTTGGACATGTAACATTGAGTCATCCATTCTCTCACCAACACACCATACACACACTCACACTCATACAGCTGTTTCCACATGCACTCTTGAACCCGTACACACAGTGAATCAACCACTCAAAGCTCTATGTACAGACTCACAAGCCTCCCACGCACCTACACACACACCCAGGCACCCATACAGATACTCAGACAACCAATCAATAACCCATATAGATCCTCATTTAGCTACTCACCAACCCATGCAACTGCTTACACACCAACTGATAAACTAATCTGTGTGAATGTCTGTATCAGTCACTAACCCGTGCATTCAGTAAGACACATGTAATCACTCACTTAAACAGTCAGTCACACACCTACTAAATCCCCCATCCAGACACTTATACACCCACTCATTCTTCAATACACCTTGGCATATATATAATACATATTTAAACTTTATAGAAACACACATTCACTGGATGATGTCATCAGTGATGTCATTTGAGATGTCATCAGTGATGTCATCAGTGATGTCATATGTGACGTCATCAGCAGTGCATTGCGGGGGCGCGAGTTATAGATAGCTGAACTAACTATAACGGGGGAATTTCATTGGTTTTTTACGAGTGAAATGTCCAGCTAACTATAACATGTGTGAAACCTATGGTTTTTTCAGTGAATTTGCAAGGTTTTTTAAATGCTAATTCCTAACTATAACGTGTGTGAAACCTATGGTTTTTTCAGTGAATTTGCAAGGTTTTTTAAATGCTAATTCCTAACTATAACGTGTGTGAAACCTATAGTTTTTTTAGTGAATTTCAAATGTTTTTTAAATGCTAATTCCTAACTATAACGTGTGTGAAACCTATGGATTTTTTTTTTTTAAGGGATTTCCTCCGTTTGCGCATGCGTTCGTTCTCCACGTGCGCATGCGTACGTCGTGCGCGCACCGGGCGCGCACCGTGCGCGCACGGCAAGTCATGTGATTTAGAAACAACAGTTTTCATTGGTTTATAGTAGTTTCAGGTCATGTGATTAAGAAATAACGCTTTTCATTGGTTTATAGTAGTTTCAGTTCAAGAAACTTCCAACACCACACCCACTCCCCTCATTATTACTTCTGATTCCCTGGGAGAAGGAGCTGAGCAGCTTTTCCAGTACTCCAGTACTTGAGAATGGCAGGGCAGCAGTCATCTTCTGGGAGTGAGCAGGAGGCCCTTGTGAGACAGAGACAGAGGAAACAGAAAGACTCTTTTATATGGCAATTTTTTACATTTCCAGAGGGGCAGAAGAAGGTGAATGCTCCAAAAGTCACCTGCACTCTTTGTGATCGTGTCTTATCAAGAGGAGATCCTAAAAAGAAATACTCTTTTAGTATCTTCACTATGATCAGGCACGTTAGAGATGTACATCCTGTGGCTATGCGCGAGCTGCTAGAGAAAACTCTCCAGCAGCTCAGCCGAGCACATCCGCAGCAGCTCAGCCGAGCACATCATCGGCAGCTCAGCCGAGCACTTCATCTGCGGCGGCAGCTTCACCTGCTTCTGTTCCTCTGGATATACACCCTCTGTTTAAGAGGGTGCATATACGGTGCAATGCGTGCAATGCTCTTCTCTCTTATGGGGACACCGGCATTCCCCTAATAGAGAGCAAGATACAGCAGCACACGTGCGGCACCCTATAATTTTTGCCATTTTTTTGTTCCTCTGTCCCTCTATTAACACAACGGCTCTTTTTAGAGCCACCTAACATCTAAACACTTAAATTTGATTTTTAATTCTATTTTTTTTATGATCTTTTTTCTGCCCT
The DNA here is from genome assembly GCF_964204655.1 of Triturus cristatus. Lineage (NCBI taxonomy): Eukaryota > Metazoa > Chordata > Amphibia > Caudata > Salamandridae > Triturus > Triturus cristatus. Next base: position 448,483,539 of record NC_140592.1, read on the forward strand.
GCGCGCACCGTGCGTGCACCTTGCGACAGTGCGCTCACCGTGCGCGCACCCCGCGATTTTTTGAAAAAAAAAAATGTTTTTTTCACCCTTCGGGGTCCTTCAGGGGCCCCTGACAAAGGCTAGGGGGTCAGGAACTCTCTACCCAGCCCCCTATTCACGTTCTCCACCTTTGTTTTTCACTGCCACACACAAAATGGCGTCCGACACTTCCTGATTTCGACCGATTCGAATGTTGCCTGCATCTAACCACCAATCAGAATTACGCTCGCGCACGGCACCGTGCGCGCACGTTGCGCGCCTATAGATATTTATGTACTTTTAACTGCAATTTTCTCAGGAACTACTGAACAGATTGACACCATATATGCAAAAGGCACATCCCTGACCCGAGGACTACCTCTTTGCCAAATTTCAAGTAATTCTGTTCAGCCGTTCGGGCTGTACCTTCGACTAAAGGTCCTATGGGAAAATGCATGGGGAAAACGCGTTTTGGGACCCCCCTTTTTTCTCAGCCTCCGCTTGACGAATCACCCCGAGACTTCCAGGGTAGGAGCTGAGCGGAGCGCCCCATTCGTTTTAAAATTTTTGCGAGGATCCGTCAACCGGCGCCAAAGTTATTCAAAATAGAATTTTCAGATTTCCTATGGAAACACGGTCCTAACTATAACTATCTACTGGCGACCGCCAGTAGATAATATATATATATAAATGTTACAGTACACGGTGCTCGGATACTTGTATTGTACAAGGAAACATCAGTTACTATTTTACTTTATTATTCGGATAATCCCGTCTTGCTTGAGAACTTCAGGTTTGATTTACATTTTGGTGGACGAGTTACTCCATCACAGAGGTGAAGGAAATTCGCACTTACTTGGTGAAATTCCAGGTCATACGTATAAACCTTCTTTGATTCAAAAGTGGACATTGTGCGGTTTTCTAACATCTTTACTGAAAACTCAAACCAAGTTTTCCAATGAACAACAAATGAAAACTTGTTTTTCACTGGCCATAAGTGCCTTTTTTCTTCATGGTGAGTTTGCAACTTAAATGGCGAGCTCTCTGAGACATGTGCTTTCTTTTTTATAAATTAGGTTTTTTATTAAATAAAATGGCCTTCATCGTAACATACTGGATTGTCTCGGCCCAGTTAATTAGGTTGTCTTACCTTTCACTTGTGGATTCTTCAGGAATATCATGAGCCCATATCTGAGGGTGGTACTGACTGTTTCAGTTCCTGCAGCAAAAAGGTTCAATGTAGTTGCCACCAAGTTCTTCATGGTAAATTCACTGGCGGGGTTCTGTGTTTCCTAAAAAAAAAGAAAAAAGTTCACAAGAATCTGAAGATTCTTTGATGGCTGCCGATAAACATATTCTTCATTTTAATGGATGCCTTTTGTGATGTGCATTCTTAGCCATATACAGACAAATTTACTAATAATTTTACTAAAATGTATCTGATGGATACCCCGGAAAAAGTATTCAGCCCAATCGAGGAGCAAAGAAATACAAATGGTTACTTAGGCACACTGAGAAGACAGGTTGTTTAATGTTTATGTCCACATGCTACTATCTAGATATAGCTCCAAATTACTAGTCACGCAGAAAATAATTATTGTCTGATTCTAGGCGTTGGCGTCACTCTATCTGATTGCACGACTTGCTGCGTGCTGAAATATCAGTCGTTAAATCACATGCCGAAAAATAATTCAGGAAGAATGGCAACTATTTTCACATGAACAATTAGCATCAAATTTTACCTCCAGGCCCGAGTAGGTGCAATGCAAGTTCGATTAGTAAAAAAGAAGTGAAATGCATTGTTAGACCTTCCACCCTTAGGGTCGCCTTCTGCCAACTTTTTCCTGCTTACCTCAACTTTTTGCTGTATCTTTTTGTTGGCCTTAGAACTCTGAGCACCTCACAGCTGCCAACTAGTGCTAAAGTGCATCTGCTTCTCCCCTAAACATGATGACATTGGTGTATACCTGAGTGGCATATTTAGTATACCTGTAAGTCCCTTGTAAAGTGATATACCATATATCCAGGGCCTGTAATCTAAATGCTACTAATGTGTCTGCTGCACTGGTTGTGCCACACACACAAGTAGCCTGTCTCAGGCCTGCCATTGCATGGTCTGTGTGTGCAGTTTACTGCCACTTCGACTTGGCATTTAAAACCACATGCCAAACCCTAAACTCTCCTTTTACTACAATTATGTCACCCTTAATGTAGGCCCTAGGTAGCCCTAAGGGGTTCACTGACAGAATATTAACTCCCAAATTTTGCGGTACAAAAATATTGTGGCCAAAATATTGATGGCAATAATATCGTCATCATATCTTTATAATGGCAAGTAAAAAATTATTTTAAAACAAATATTGATGTAATTAATATTGTTGTACTAAATATAGTTAAAAAAATATGTAAAATAAAAGAATAAATATTAATTAATATAAATAACACTAATTATTTTTTTGAAATATTATGAATATATATTTTAACAACTATAACAAATTAACTATATTTAAAAAAAGGTATATAATAATTAATGTATATTTACATATAGCTACATATAAAACAAGTTATAAACTATTGGTTATAATTTATTTCAAAATTGTTAAATTGTTATTTTAAAAATGATTTATGTATTTACTTAAAAATATTTCACACATGAAAAACATCAATATTTAGAAATATAATTTTAAATAAACAAAAACACAATAATATGAATTATAACAATACAAAATAAAATATATATTTTAATACATATACTTTTCTAACTCAATTTATGTAAAACTACACAAACTATAATAATCAATATATCAAAAAAGTACAATTTCCATTTCATGAAATGCAAATATTTAAAAACTTGCTAAAATGTACAAATCTCAAATAAATACAATATTAGTAAAAATAATTAATTACAGATAGGTTTTATTTGCTATAGCCCTTTGAGCCACTACAACAGAAGGAAAATTGTTCCAGTACAAAAGGGTAATATGTACTATGCCCACTCCAATCAAAACAACAGTTGGGAAAGTGTTGAATTGCAGAGGACTAAAATGTACTATTCCCACTACACTTAGTACAACAGTAGGGAAAGTGATGGATAGAGGAGGGTTGAAATTTAGTATTCCCACTCCAACCAGTACAATAGTAGAAAGAGTGTTGGATAGCAGAGTGGTAAAATTTAGTATTCCCACTCCAGTCTGTACAACAGTAGGAAAAGTGTTTTATAGTGGAGGGGCAACATTTACTATTCCCAATCCAATATGTGCAACGGTAGGGAAAGTGTTGGATTGCAGAGGGGAAAAATTTACTATTCCCACTCCAGTCAATACAACTGTAGGGAAAGTTTTGGATAGAGGAGGGGTAAAATTTACTATTTCCACTCCACTCAGTACAATAATAGGGAAAGTGTAGGATAGCGGAGTGGTAACATTTACGATTCCCACTCTGGTAAGTAAAACAGTAGGGAAAGTTTTAGATAGCGGAGGGGTAAAATTTACTATTTCCACTCCTCAGTACGATAATAGGGAAAGTGTTGGATAGCGTAGGAGCAAAATTCACTATTTCCACTCCAGCACGTGCAACAGTAGGGAAAGTGTTGGATAGTGGAGGGGTAAATTTAACTATTCCCACTCCAATAAGTACAACAGTAGGGAAAGGGTTGGATAGCGGAGGGGTAAAATTTACTACTTCCAATCCAGTCATCACAACAGTAGGGAAAGTGTTGGCCAGTGGAGGGGTTACATTTACTGTTCTTACTACAGTCAGCACAAGAGTAGGGAAAGTGTTGGATTGCTGAGGAGTGAAATGTACTATTTCCACTCCAATTAGTACAACAGAAAAAAGTGACAAAAACAAAATGTAATTATTTCAAAAACAAATTAAAATGGGGGGCATGGTCAACTGCCGAGCAAGATGGCCGCACACTAGTGCGGCTTGGTCACCCAAACCTGGCTTCGTGAACCATCCACAGGAAAATCCGCTACAGAGAGCGAAGACTTAGCAACCTGCTGCACCTGAGCACACCTGGGTCCAGCCTGGACTGGGAAAAAATGAGCTACTGAAGGCCAGAAATCACCGAGTCTGGCTGCTACATGGTGCCAGGTGGGCCTTGCGCTTGGCCACCCACAAATAACCTGGTAGTGGCGTGACGCCGGTGGCCGCAAAGCAACAACGAGAGCCCGGCTCACTGAGGACATGCCTGGAACGTGGGCTCAAGGAAAATGCTTGAACCGGCCCTGCTCAGTCAAGAAGATAAATGGGCTTGCTCACCGGCTGGCCCCACTCAAGAACGTGCCACTGCACAGGCGCTGAGAAGAGCTGACCCACCTGGCGCTCTCAGGGCTGGATGAGGAGGGACGGTTTTGGGTGCCGGGGCCCAGCTGGGGTAAGATCAAGCAGGATCTAGATCGGGTGCGTTGACTGGCGCCGAGCGAGTGAGGAGTGAGTCTGGTGCCTTCCGGAGTTGCCGCGAGACCCGTGGTATAAGAGTGCGTGTGGGGCCGGTGAAAGGGAGGCGCATGACTGAGCACAGACACGGAGATCACCGAGAGAGAAGTGAGCCCTCTACCCAGGGCCACAGAGATTGGTCCCCATGCAGGAGCCAACGTGGGGCCTTGACATAGGAGGTACAGCCACAGCTAGAACTGAGGAAGCGCACCTAAGGGGGCAGAGCGAGCTAGTGAAAGCCGACAGGCCGAGTAGGGCCCTGCCATTCTGGCCCGTGCCAACGGCAGTGAGTAACTGGTGGACTTCAGACCACTGGATGTCCCCGGGAGGCGCTCAGGGACAAAGAAATATGTTTAAAGAACAATGGTTCAGGGGTGGCTTCAAAGGTCCAAAGCGAAAAAGGTGACCCGGAGCGGGGCACTGTTGTTTGAATGAAGTTAATTTTCAGAACGAAAATGGTGACCCAGAAGGGGGCACTACTTATTACATGTATGAGATTTAAATTCAGTCAGGAGCAGAAAAAGATGTACAAAGGGTCATGTATGTCAGAAAATGACGGACATTTATTTGTCAAATGTGCTTAGTATTCAGGTGCTCAGACAATAAGTGAAAGAAAGCGTGACATGAGTAGTGATAGTGAGTTTTAAAAAGACATTGCATTGACAACAATATAGTTGAACTCCACAAATATTTTATACACAGTGAGTGGAGTTCATGTTGTAGAGTGGTTGATGACGTTTCAAACCCAATTAGTGGGGTTCATCTTCAGGACATAGGTTAGCTAGCTGAAAATGAGAGGGGGTGGGAGGGGAAATTGGGAACACATTTAATGGTGTGAAAATAAAACCTTTAAAGTATGCATACATTTATATTAACAAGTGAAAGCGTTCTATTGCTCCCTAATTGACAAATCGGTGGCTACAAATTTTACATTTGAGCAATAAGTCAAGATACCGAAAGTGTATTACGTCAATGATAGTGAGTTAAGAAAAGCGAATGAAGCGCCAGGGTGGTGGAGACTGAAGAACTCTACACAAGTGTTGCCAGTTAAGTGGGAAGTGCGCAGAAGTCTACTACATTTAGAGTACTGCGTAGGCAAATGGAGCGCTTCGTGAGCAATGGTGGAGTATTGTAACTTACTTAATGGAGAAAAAAAGATCTGTTAATTCCACAGATACCCTCGGGTAGACTGATGGTAGTTCAATCTGATGAAATATGGAGAGAAAAAGCGTAAAAACCTGATATAGACGGCACAATTGATGTGGTGCAACAGAGGTTCAACATACAAACCGAAATTTTCCAGTTCTTCAGAAAGGTTAGACTAAAAGCTTTATTCCAGAATAGGGAGTCAAACTAAAACAACTAAACAGACATCACAGGCCTGCGCCCTAAATCCATCTTCAATCCACCTAGTGGTTCTATGCCCTCGGAAGTAATCACATTCGAACACCTAGTGCTCAGAGATCTGATTAAGATCCAACAAGACTACAGATTTACACCTTTTAACGTAAGCCTAGAAGAAAAGAATAGCCTTAACAGACTCAAAACACTTAATGAAATTGTGATAAAACCATGTGATAAGGGAGGTGAACTACTACTACAGGACAAAACTGCTTATGACAAAGAAATCTACCGACAGTTTGGCAATGTCTCTCATTACAAGCCCCTAGCTAGTGTAGCTAGTAACCCCTTAAAAGAAATTAGCGACCTCATCCTTCATGCAACCGAAAAGGGCCTAGAAGATGGATTCCTCAGTAAGAATGAATTCACTTTTCTCAAGAACAAGACCCCGCGGACTCCAGTCCTATATACCCTCCCTAAAATACACAAAAACCTAGAAACCCCACCTGGAAGTCCCATCCTCTCAGGCTGCGGCTCTATCCTGGAGACCCTGAGGAAATATGTTGATTTCTTCATTAAAGACATGGTCCATACCACCTCCACATATGTGAAAGACACCACCCACTTGATTAATCTTATTGAGTCCCAACCATTTGATCCCCAAACAGAGCTCCTTGTCACACTTGACATTGAGTCCCTATTCACAAATATCCCCCCCAAAAAAGGTATAGAAGTCATCAAGAAACATCCGAACATCTGCCCAGCTCCTCACCAGGTACCCACTGACTTCATCATTTCACTACTTGAAATCGCCCTCACCAGAAACTACTTTTTGTTTGACAACAAATATTACAGACAATGCAAAGGCACGTCTATGGAGGCTATTTTTGCCCCTAACTTTGCCATTCTGTTTGTGGACGATATTGAGATGAGCATTATTCTTCATTGTACCAACCCATTCCTTCCTAAAATACGCACATGGCGTAGATACATAGATGATGTGTTTATGATCTGGTCTGGCACAAGTACTGAACTCGAAAGATTTTGTTCATGGCTCAACAATGTACAACCTGACCTTAGATTTACCCACAACTATGACAACACCAAAATTGATTACCTTGACCTTTCTATTAGGAGTGTGTTATACCCTACTTAATTGTATAACATGTAGTCCAGCCCTGCTGCCACTAGCTGCTTAGCCAGAGCGTGAGATGGTCATAGAATGTTGGTGTGCCTGTGATGCATGGAATGCCTGGGTGTCTGAGTGGATGAGTGTTGGCAGTTGAAGATGGGCTGAGCAGCTAGGGAGGCTGCTCCTGGTGGGGCTGGTACCACACTAGGCTGGCTGGAGTAGAGACAGTTGTAACCAGAACTGGAGACCGAATAAAGAAGACTGATAATACATACTGGCTCCAGGTGTCTTTCTACAGAGATCATAACATTCATTTTGGCGACGAGCGGACTAGAACCCTAGAGACTCTTGGTGAACCACTGAAACAAAGGAACACATCTACAAAGAAAGCATTCCCAGGCAAGCCAGCGCCAGCCCCACCAGTGTCCTCACCAACGGACAGCCCCACAGAGCAGTGTCATCACCAAAGGACACTACAGCCTGGGAATACTACAGCCATCTAAAGGAGTACAGTGAGTTGGAGGAGTAGCTAAGCTACAGCCGCATCTGGTGTTCCAGCCACAACGTGTGCCACATAAAGGACTACAGTGAGTTGGAGGAGTAGCTAAGCTACAGCCGCATCTGGTGTTCCAGCCACAATGTGTGTCACATAAAGGATTACAGTTAGTTGGAGGAGTAGTTCAACTACGACTGCATCTGGTGTTCCAGCCACATCATTTTCTAATGGACTACAGTGTGTTGGAAGAGTAGTTCCAGCCACAACGCTGGAAGAGTAGTTCCAGCCACAACGCTGGAAGAGTAGTTCCAGCCACAACGCTTTCTGCTACAACGTTTTCTGCTGAAAGGATTTCGTGAGTTGGAGGGGAAGTTTTCACTTCAACCAGTTGTTGGTGTTCCACCCACATCGCTCTAAATAAGGCACACTGTTTTAAGTAGTCACAATCTGACTAAGCCTGGAGAAAGGATGACAGCAACTTTAACTACGTGCTACTTTGGGAAGAGGCTGCTTAAGGAATCGATAGACAACCTCTATTTCTGGGAGCTACAGGGAATATGCCATGGTTCATGTCTACGTGGGCGCAGTGATCCCCTCACATTAGGTTTATTACAAGTTCAGCAGTGTTCATTTTTGTGGATGATGCGCTTAACGTGTATGGTCTTGTATTGAGGCCGTTTGGTGGAGAGAGGTTCCCCGGCCATCGGTTTTCAATATTTGGGTGTGGGGGTTTGAGTTAACATTTATTTGTTTTGGTCATGCCACCCGTTCTTTGGCCAGTTCAACCGCTCTCCCCTAGTTCAAATTTTAAAGTTTCGGCTCGTGCTACTCACCTTTGTTAGGCATTGCACGAGGCACCATTGGAACTTCGGTGACGTTTTGGCCATCCCGCTGTTCTTTCGTCTCTGGACGCTTCCCAGCCTTGACGTGCCGTGAGCCATCCGGCGGGACGTATAATTACGTGCAGCCATCTTGTGTTTGGTGGCAGCTGTCTATTCTCCATACAAGCATTTCAGTCATCTACGAACGCACTTTGCCAACCACGCATGTGTTTTTTTTTGTGTGCGCTCCAATAAAGTTTGAAGAAGCGAAGCGTCAATGACCAAAATCTTATGTAGAGGAAGCATGATCGAATATAGGTCTTCTCTATCCTTCTTCATGTGTCAAGTTTCTTTGGTAAATTGCACCCTGTGGACGCCGGAGACTCGTAACACCGGTTGTTACTTCGTTATGCAAGCGGTCAGCATAAGTGCTACAATAGACCCCGTTGAGCCTTGCCTTGGTATCGTTATGTGGAGGTAAGGTTTGGTAAAGTAACGAGATGGGTGGCGGCTTCCACTTGTGACTTTGGCATGTTCAAAGTATAAAGGACAAGAGGTACGAGAAGCTCTGCAAGACTGTGGTTTTGACTAGGTGTATTCTGAGAAGACTATTTTGAGTCTGCGTTAAGGAATTTGTAGTATTTTTTTTCGGAAAAGAAAACATGCTCAAGTAATTTAGGTTACAGTGTGAAGTATTACTACTTACTTATATTCATGTATACAGTGTTGTAATAAGTCATTATGTCGCAACTTGGCCTAGAGTGCGGTCTTAAAATCTATAGAGTATTTATCTATTTGGTAAGTTAGTGTACAGTGCTTTTGTTGTCGTGATGCCACAGTTATGCTTTCCCATAAATGGTGGGTGGTTAGTTATTAAGGGTGGTCATCATGGTATATCTCTTAAAGGAGGGATGGGTTTTGGGGCGATTGCCATAATCCCATAACATTTTGCTAGTGGTATTGTGTTAAAAAGCTATAGTATTCACATTACTTAGAGTCTAAGGGTGTTTCTCCCATGGGGTACGTAACCTCCACTAGGGGGTCAAGAGCTCTTTTCGTATTTATGTTTGGTTACTCCTATATGGGGGTATGTAACCTCTACAAGGGGTTTGGAGTACCTAGGTTAACCCTCACACTGGGTTGGGTTATGGCTTAGTCCATAAATATTTATGTGTGGTTACTCCTACATGGGGGTATGTAACCTCTACAAGGGGTTTGGAGTACCTAGGTTAACCCTCACACTGGGTTGGGTTATGGTTTAGTCCATAAATAGTTGCGCGCAGTACTAATGTACATCCCTTCACGGGCGTTTTTGGGTGACGACCCATATTCATGTTTGTTTCCCTTTCTCTTGGGGATTGTAGTTGCAGAGTATGCTACCTTAGCGCTACTCTAGGTTATGCTTTTGGGCATTGGTTTTGTGGGGTCTTTTACCCTTTGCGTTGTAGTGCATACGTCACAGTGTTTGATAAAAAAAATGCTTCAAATGTATGTCTGGTAATGCTAAGCTTGCTTCAAAATTCTTTATAATCTCTTTTTAGGGAGGGATGGGAGATATTACTGTTCAAATGTATGTATCTTGTCCGTCTTTTCTTGCTTTAATGGTTCTTTCTCCTGCGATGTTTTATCTTATGTCTGCATCTGTGAGATTTGTACCATTATTCATTTTTCTTGTTGATAGTTCTTCCTTGATGTTTTATCACTTTCTTGTTTCGTTTGCTTTGGAGAAAAAGGGATAATGTTATACCCTACTTAATTGTATAACATGTAGTCCAGCCCTGCTGCCACTAGCTGCTCAGCCAGAGCGTGAGATGGTCATAGAATGTTGGTGTGCCTGTGATGCATGGAATGCCTGGGTGTCTGAGTGGATGAGTGTTGGCAGTTGAAGATGGGCTGAGCAGCTAGGGAGGCTGCTCCTGGTGGGGCTGGTACCACACTAGGCTGGCTGGAGTAGAGACAGTTGTAACCAGAACTGGAGACCGAATAAAGAAGACTGATAATACATACTGGCTCCAGGTGTCTTTCTACAGAGATCATAACAGAGTGCTAATGGATAACTCTACACAACCCTATTTAGAAAGCCTACCAAATGCAATACTCTCCTCCAGTACAGCAGTGCACACCCTAGGGCTTTGAGAGATGGCCTGCCCTTTGGGCAATTCCTAAGAATCAGAAGGAACTGTAAATGTAAAGAAGATTTCTTCCAAGAATCTGAAGTTCTCTGTAAGAAATTGACAGATAGAGGATATCCCAGATGTCTAGTCAAACGCTCAATGAAACGGGCTTGGTACTCACATCATGAGCACCTTCTACAGCCCAGAGAAAAAACACCTCTATCCCGAATCACCTGTGTGACTACATTTGGCCCTACCAGCAATAAAGTTACAAAAATGATAAAGAAACACTGGGCAGTCCTTGCACCCTTTGACCTCATGACTGGCACCCCACTCTTTGCCTTCAAAAGAGGACGCAACATTAGGGATCACCTATTGAGGGCCCACAAACTGACCAACAAAGACCACTCTATTTACCCTCTTCTCAATTTGCCACCATTGAAAGGTCACTATAAATGTAACAATTGCATGGCATGTGGGTCTACTATAAACACTAAACTGTTTGAATTTGGGAACTTAAGGCACACTCTTCAATCCTTTAGTAACTGCAATTCACGAAACGTGATCTACTCTATTGAATGTCCATGTAAACTGCATTATATTGGCAAAACTACACAAAAGATCAAGTCAAGGATTTCGCAGCACCAGAGTCGAATCAGATGCAACATCACAACGGCGCCACTTGTGGAACATTTCATTGAAAAAGGACACTCAGAGACAGACTTCACGAGGCAGGTGATTGATAGCCTACTCCCCAACCACAGAGGTGGCAATCAACAAGAAATCCTGAGCCACCTGGAATTCAACTAGATATTCAAATGTCGCACTATCGAACATGGACTGAACTCTCTGCATGAATGGAATGCCATTCTGTAATTTCTATTCGCTAACACTGACAACTAAATCTGACTATCCTATATGAACAATCCTGTAATCTACAGACTATGATTCGCTTCCACCAGTATCACAGACTAGCTTTATTGTATTTCTTTTTAATTTAATTTTCAGTTTTTTTCACAATTGCTTAGCTTTTATTAAATACATTTTTCTGCCCGAAGAAAACAAATGTATAATACAATTTATACAAAATGTTAAAACCTCATACTGTTGACTCAGTCAACTCAATGCCTTTCAATTTATTTCAAGCCATTTTCAAGTATTGCACTTAATTCTGCCACTGTCCCACGAAACAATGGCTCACAGATAACTGCAAGGTTGATGACTCGGCAACCTCCCGCCTCAGACTTCAGTTTTAGCTGATAACAATCCTGTAATTAATGGCTCCCCCTCAGCCTGCACTCTCGTGCTTCACGTGCCTAATTAACTATGTTCCGGGGCACGTGTCAGCTGATCCGCGCTATAAATAGCCTCCCTCCACGTTGTAGATTGTGGCAGTCATCTCCCAATCCTTCCGCGAAAAAGAAGTGGCTAAGAACCTTGAGACATCGCTCAGCAGACTCTCCGAATGGTACAGCGACTGGCAGATCACCCAGAACACAAACAAAACCACGGCAACATTATTCACCGGAAAGCTGAACAGGAAGCATCCCCAGATCCTCCCCAATGGAGAGGTGATCAAATGGGAAAACAGCAGCTCTTACCTGGGGTTGACTCTGGACTCCAAACTCAGTTGGAGAAACCACGCAGAGAAGACTTGCCAGAAAGCAACAACCAAACTGGTCGCATTGTACCCACTCCTGAGGACCAAGTCAATGCCTATGCAGAGCTAGGTGCGGGCAATCACCATAATAATTAGATTTACAATGACGTATGCTTCACCAGTTTGGAGTGGTTGCCGCCCCCACTATCGGAAGGCCTTACTGAGACTACAGAGCAAGGCCTTACGGATCACAGCAGGTGCTCCTAAATTCACAAGAACACCCGACCTTCACAGAGACCTAGGCGTTGAGATGTTGGACGACCATCTTCGCAAACTCAACAAGACATTCTACAAAGGATTGGATCAAAAGGAAAACCCACTGATCAGGAAACTTGCTGAAGTTTCTGCAAACCCATTTGACCACTACCCGAGTCCCATCACAGCGCTGACCTTGTGAAACCGGACCAGCGACTCAGCATCCAAAACTCATCTCTGCCAGAAGGCTACCGCCTTGGCAGGCATCCAAAACTCATCACTGTCAGAAGGCTACCGCCTCGGCAGGCATCCAAAACTCATCACCGCCAGAAGGCATCTTTAGAAAGACAAGACTCTGGGGATAAAACTTGCTGAAATTTCTGCAAACCTACTCGACCGCAACCCGCGGCTTATCACAGTGCTGACCTTGTGAACCAACTCCAACTGTGACAAAGTGTCACACATCAATAAGAAAATCGAAACAGCGCCTAACAAACACAAATTGAATGTGGAGTAATGAGGCCACTGCCTCGGTATCCAAAAATGAATCGCTGTCAGAAGGAATCTGACAGACGAAGACAAGACTCTCGACGTAGCTTCTGCATTCACAGCTAGTCATGGCAGCAGGAGGACGCTACCGGTTTCATGGCTTCAGGCCCCCATTCATTGCCCTCTCGCCAGGATTAACAGTAAGTTAATAATGAATTCCCCCATGAATTTCTTTTCACACCCGAGCTCAATTTACTCAGAGCTAATTACTTGCTTTTTCCTGGTTAGAAATTAACACTGCCATCGCGTATCTCTGTACCGCCCAGCAGTACAGCTTCGTGCAGATTGCATCACTAATCGCAAAAGTAAGTCCCCGTGGTTTTACCAACAATTCTGCCACCTTGTTAAATCGCGCCTCATTTCATGCCTTTCTTTCTTCATTTTAAACAGGAAAATTTCTGCCCAACTGCCAGACCTTCCACCAATTTTGTGCAAGCTCCGAGCACAGTATTCAAGTATTCACCTTTATTAGAAGCGCCTTCTGGCATTTCTTTGTAAGACTGCCAGCATGATTCGTAAATTAAGTCATCTCCCTCGCACACTATTAATTTGCGCTGCCTTCATAATTTAATCATTTGCGCTGCATGTACCTTGATCAAATCCCTGCAAGCCTACAGCATACAATTACAGTATGTCTTCCATCTCTGTGACAAGTGCTTCGTGGCACCTGATCTGAATACTGCCCCCATGTCCCATTAATTTGGTCTTCGTGCTACCTACACCACTTTCCTAAGTGAGCCAAATGCTTATCATATATAGAGACTTGACACACCCTGTAAGTAATCTCGACACCTCTGTTGCACCACATCAATTGTGCCGTTTATATTAGGTTTTTAAGCTTTTTCTCTCCGTATTTCATCAGATTGAACTACCATCAGTCTATCCGAGGTTATCTGTTGAAATAACAGATCCTTTCTTTCGCCATTAAGTAAGTTACAATTCTCCACCATTGCTCACTAAGCACCCCATTTGCCTACGCAGTACTCTAAATGTTAGTAGACTTCTGCGCACTTCCCACGTAACTGGCAACACTTGTGTAGAGTTCTTCAGTCTCCATCACCCTGGCGCTTCATTCGCTTTTCTTAACTCACTATCATTGACGTACTACACTTTCAGTATCTTGACTTATTGCTCAAATGTAAAATTTGTAACCACCGATTTGTCAATTAGGGAGCAATAGAATGCTTTCACTTGTTAATATAAATATTTGCATACTTTAAGGGTCTTATTTTCACACCATTAAATGTGTTCCCAATTTCCCCTCCCACCCCCTCTCATTTTCAGCTAGCTAACCTATGTCCTGAAGATGGACCCCACTAATTGGGTTTGAAACGTCGTCGACCACTCTACAACATGAACTCCACTCACTGTGTATAAATTATTTGTGGAGTTCACCTATATTGTTGTCAATGCGATGTCTTTTTAAAACTCACTATCACTACTCACGTCACGCTTTCTTTCACTTAATGTGTGAGCACCTGAATACTAAGCACATTTGACAAATAAAGCTCCATCATTTTCTGACATACATGACCCTTTGTAAATCTTTTTCTGCTCCTGACTGAATTTAAATCTCATACATGTAATAAGTAGTGCCCCCTTCTGGGTCACCATTTTTGTTCTGAAAATTAACTTCATTCAAACAACAGTGCCCCGCTCCGGGTCACCTTTTTCGCTTTGGACCTTTGAGGCCACCCCTGAACCATTGTTCTTTAAACATATTCTACTACCTCAGGTTCACATATTGGGGTCCCCTTGTTTTCTAAAAACCAGGGACAAAGAAATGGCGGGAGGAAAGGGTGGCTGCGCCTCGCTGCAGGCTAAGGGGCATAATATCAAGAACATGTGATAATCATCACAAAAGTAACTTAAAGCAACATACATGCAGTCTATTGCGGGAAATTTACACTGTGTTAACCAAGTATTCACAACACGGCGATACCATGTGATAGTCATCCGATAATGCGTCAAATTACCCCGTTAAAAACAAGCCATGCCGCAAAAATGTGACACACAAACGCAAAAAAAGCTGCAATGAGGCCAAGTGTGATACAACAAGCAGCGAAAACCAGCCACAGGTCTACAAATCCCACGTGTCTGGCAGGAAAATGGACTATAAAAGAAAGGGAAGAAAACACCAAAACCAATTCAAACTGCGTAGCACCATGGATGCACCCAGACGAGTGCAGAGGACAAGCCGAACTCCACAAGCCCCATGGAGGACCAGCATGAAACCCGTGTTCGGGGAAGGGCAAGGAGAAGAGGAAGCGGAAGACGGGGTTCAGTCCGCAGGAAGACCGGTTCATTGTCACAGAGGTGATAGAACACCATCAACAACTGTTCGGCACCTCCTCTGTGGCACTGGCAACCCAAACGGAAATATGGCAGTCCATCGTCACCAAAGTCAATGCAGTCGGAGTGTCGAGGAGGTCAATGGAGAAGGTCCAGAGGCGCTGGCATGATGTGAAAAGGCAAACCAAACTCGCCGCCAACAGGAAGGCAGCAAGGGCGACTGGAGGTGGGAGTCCTGCGATACAGGAGGAGCTGCATGAGCTGGAGGAAATGGTGGCCTCAGTCAGCAGTGTGGAGACGGTGGCAGGATTTGGGGGCCTGGACACAGCTCGATATGACCTGACCCAACAGCAACAGGGTGAGTAACGACCAGGGACTAGGGGGACGGGGGGAGACGGGCACAATGGCACACATGTACAATTATGTGTAGCACACTGCACACCCACAATGATTGTGGAACATGTCCCGGATAGCCTTGGCACACTGCAGTACACATAGAAACACCAAGTAGGCCCCCGTCCACAATGTGCACAAAGGGGCCCCCTCCCTATCACCAAAACCACAATCTACCCATGCACATGTGCTGAATCCAGCAAAACATTCGCTCTGTGAGCCACACTGACTATGCAAGTGACACTGCATGTCCGATAGCATGGCAGCAGCCCAAAAACATGACATGGTTCACAAATCGACATGGAGGTGGCCCAGTGCAGTTCACATCCGTAAAGGAGCAGGTCACACTCTGACATATCCACATGCACCCACAACCCATGCGGTACAATACACGCAGCAGACGAACAATGCACCAGGCCACAAAATCTGTCCAAGAGCACATATGTCCCAAGTTGCAAACAATTCAGCCCCCAAAAAGCACACAATTCAAAGGCACCCAAGGGAGAAGGGTAAACGAAATCAGAGCTGCAGGGGCAAATCCCCCACAATGCAGCACACACACATAGCAATCACAGAACATCAGCAATGATGGCAATGTGGTACAAAGTGCAACACCAACACCACAGGACAGAGCTCATAACAGGTTCCGCTCGTGCGTATTAACTGTTCACTCACATCTGGCATTGCCTGACACTGTGTAATGATAATGCACGGTACTACCACACATCCATCATGTAGTCAAAAAACACACTGACTGCCATCAAATAGCCAGCTCCACCAAAACAGTTACAATGTACATTGGCATGCAGTCGGAATGTAAACATCTGCAAATCTTCAACATACATGTGAAACTCTGTTGACCTGCATCTCCCCTTTATGTTGCAGAGGGACAAATAACACCTCCTGCAGAGCACACAACACTTCTCATCAGTGATGATGAAGAGGACAACCTGCACATATGTCAAGACACCCTCCAACGGATAATGGACAGCCTCCGCACCCCATCCCCAGGAGCAGGGCAGGCCAGCTGCCTCGAGGTGACCCCACCACCTTCACAGACCACACAGCAGGAAACACACACCACCACGGCTGTCTACCAGGACCCCCAACCAATACATTGAATTCCACTGGCATGTGTTGGGTTGCTAGGTTGAGTTGGTTGATCAGCTGCGGGTGAGTTTTGAGCTTGTGGCAGCCAAACTCGATGCCATACGTGGGTGTCTGAGTCCCATCAGGGACCACATACAGTCCCTATTGGACACTGCCTGTCTGTACCATGCTCCACCACAGACCTTGGCTGACCTTGCTGGGGCCATTAATCAGATACAAGAACTGTCTGGTCAGACAGGCACCAGCGATGACAGCACACAGTTGGCACAGATGCGGAGGTCAATGGCGATCATGGAGCATGTATTAAATAGGGTTGTGTGTAGGAATGACCAAATCGGTAGCAGGCCAGAAGTGGTGTACTACATCACATGTGACAATCGAACTTCACGTCGCATACCTACCCACACACATCTGTGTGGACACGTCCTGTTATTATTCATAACATTTCTCCACATGGTCTGAGTTTGGACACCATACTTACATTGCTGAAGTCACGTAAGTGCACAGGTCGGCCAGCAACTATCCCAAAACAATGTCTGGCTCACAGAGGTGGAGCTTGCAAAAGGGAGCCATCCCCATTGTACATGCATCAGTCAGTTCCTCCCTGTACAGAGACGATGCTCATTGTGGCACACGAGTGGACAATCTAATCAACACTCATCACAGTTAGACACCCCTGGAGTTACATAGACTTCATTGGCATGTGCGTGTTAGTATGGACAAGTCAAAGGCCACAACAGGCAGGGACATGCTTAAGACACTTACACGCAGTATGGGAACATGTTGAGGTGCAGGACATGGTGAGGCAAAATTGGACAACAATCAATACGGATGGAAACGGTCTCAGCCTACCTTGCTGTGCTGGACGAGTCATGTGTTGTTTGGCGTCTGCCCATTGCCCCGTGTGAGGGGGCATGACTCACTGCCCATGGGGTCTGCATAGTGCTCTGCCACCGGAGTGCGACGACTGTCTGCTCTACTGACAGTGATCAGGTGAAAGGGTCCGACAGGTACACATGTCATGCTACATTGCCATGTGTGTACTCTACCCCCAGCAGTGTGTCCGAATTGGTAATGTTGCCAAACAATGCTGTGTTGCTCCGTCCATGGACCTGCATCACCTTGCACAGGTGTGTGTACGCTCGCGTAGGTCCACACACATGCATCCAGAGTTCTGATGAAGGCAGACATGTCCTCTGTTGTGGTGGGATATGTGAGCATTCCCCATGATGCAACAAGGTGTTGGGACCTGTGCTGTGGGTGACAATCCGATGTGGCTGCAGGAACATAGTTACCTATCCATAAATGCCCGCTCAGCTTCATGTGCACTGTGTTCTAATAGTATGTCGTTGTCGTGTTCAAGGAACACCAGGGTGAGCCAATCCATTAACTGGTGTGCTCAGCCCACCCCGTTTCACCAATCCACAACCCCGCCCAATAGGGGAGCGCCTCGATGTGGTTGCTGCACACAAGGAATTGTGCAATATCCCATGCACAACTGCCAACACATACGCAGTATGTCAAGGCATCCCATGCACGGCTGTCTTGGTTACCATTTCAACAGCTTTATTCGACAAGATAAGTCATAAAAGCATTTACAAAAATACAGATAAAATTAATTAAATTAAACAGTTGCCATAGTGAAACGAGTGAGTTTGATAATAGGGTATACAAAAGTGACTTTTTTTTTTTTTAATTATGATGCACGCCTTTGTAGTAAACAAGAATAAAATCACGTGATCATGTAACTGGATGAAAGGGCATGCAATTCTAGCCTTTAAAAAATTAGATGTATGCACTTATCGTAAAGCTTAATGGAATCACGATACAAGAAACATAGTAAAAACATTTAAGATATTTACAATTCACATCATAGTTTTTGAATGAATTTAACATTTAATACGATCCACCTTCTGCTTTAAAAGCTCATTTGAAACTATTTGAACAGTTTCTCTCTGATGTATCCTGGCCTATTCATCGGAAATCAATCGCACATCTACTACAGAAGATCAATCAATTGGCTGTAATTGGTCACATCATAATTTTTCCCCACATAGGCGTAGAGAGTTGGACCTTAATAACCATGTCCACCCTAAGAATTTTGCCATGGCTATAGCAATCGTTGCTGAAGTATCAGTCCGCAAAATTCTTTCAACTTCACTAGCCCTTATTGTGCCCAGGAGCTTACAAATTGAAAACAGCCAAATGCGACGCGGGACAACATACCCAACACAAACAAAGAGAAGGTGAGCCAAAGATTCATTGCTAGACTTACATACTGGGCATGTGTCAACAGTAGATTTGTTCCATCTAGCAGTGAAGGCTCTTACTGGCAGTGTTCCTACCCTAAACTGAAAGTACAGTTTCCGGTCTTGCGGTTTCGTAATTTGGTCCAAGTATGTCTCCAGCTCCAGGATAACTTTATGTTCCAAAAAGAGACCAGTTAGAGAAGATGGCTCACTCAATCTATGAGTGTTGTATTGAGACCATTCCCAGTATTTAACCTTCAAAGTCTCCTTTGTGGGGAAATTAGAATTTACAGGGTCGGACCATAGTGAAGACATACCAATGCTAATTACGGTGCCTCTGACCGCCCATAACCATTTTTTTTTTAAACCTTTATTTAACACAAGAAATATGTACAAACATGGGCCTACAACCACAGGGGCCAGCCGCTAGTGTAAAAAGATTACCAATGACACAAATTACATATCAAGTTCAATAATTAAGACATGGGCAGGTCGTATATGAACAAGGTACGAACGTCCCCAATACCCATCAGATCAACAAGAAGGTTTCGTTTTCTGTTTGTTAAAACAAAATAAACAAAATGAAACAAAAACAAGGCAAAGATTCCGCTATCGCAAGCATGTGCCCTCGCAGGTGGGGGACAGTAACAGTGACGCAATGTACTATACCCCAACTCACGTCGAGGAAATCGGGGGGGGGGCAGGAAGAAGGCCAACTACCATTCGTATAGTTCAGTAAGAACCGGGAACCTCCCATAACCATTTTATACGGTGCAAGGTGTCGGCCCTTATTATAACTAAAAAACCTGTTGCATAGTCTGCAAGCTCCGGCGTAGTCCAAAGTCTCCGCCAATAGAGGAGGGGTCAAAGTTTGTCTATGGCTGCAATGGGTTTTCTCCCAAGATCATGTAATAACGGGCACATTGGGGTACTTTGTGGAAGCCTAGTAATTTTCCTCAGGAACCTATTTTCTGAAAACGTAAGAGTAGATAGGTTCTCACACCCCCAAAGTTCAGAGCCGTAGACGGCTGAGCTGATAACTTTCATATTGTAAATTTCTAGAACTGGGCTAATGGACTTAGTGTGTGAGGAATTATGTTCCATGTGTAACACCCCGACAGTTGCCTATGTTTAAGGGATGCTAGAAGCTCAGCCGGCAACTGATCCGCAGCACTGCCAGTGGCAGTGCACCCAATAAATGCAGCATACGTGCATGGTACTGTTCCACGTGACGGGGTTGTGCATGGGCCCGGGATGGCCTGCCATTGCGTTGGTGCGTCTTGTGGAAGCGGCACTCTTCTGAACTGCGGCAGTTGTGTGGAGGATATGCCACACCTCTGAAGCAATGATTCGAATGTGTGTGCAACGTTGGGGAGAATGGGTTGCTGTTTCCGTGAGTGTCAAGGGCATCCCATGCAGGGGTACCTCAGGCAGGGGCTTCTGTGTGTGGGGTGTGCATAAGTTGGATAGTTCATTTGCGCAATGTGTGGTGTGGGAGTCGTTCCCCATCTGCCATGACATCTCTATCAGGGTGTTCCAGCCGCGGTCAGGACCAAGGTCAGAGGTGCAGGTGTCTTCCAGCCTTCTGTATTGGAACAAAGGAGATTTCATCCCCAAGGTTTGCCTGACTACTACTTGTGTTTTTGGAATGTGATATGGCTTTGGCACTGAGATTGAGACAAGGGCTTGGGCTCATTGGTGTATCGATGGCGATACACACACACAAGTTGGCATGTGGAGCCAGGTGCCCGAGAGGCCTTGTGCTGCTTGTGCAATCCCACTCTGTCTCTCTTCCTTGCTTTCTCCCTCACTCTCTCCCTCTCTTTCCTTTGTTGGGCACATGGCACACCTTCTTCTCTTGGATATTGTCTTCCAGGCTGTGTTCTACAGATTGTCCAGTGAGGACCCACTAGGACTCAGCCGAATGGTTGTTTTGGCTTTTGTTTGAATGGTGTTTTGTGATGGTGATTGTATTGCTGTATGACTGATTCTCCATTTTCTGGCCATGCATGTATGTTGATTTTCCTGCTTGTGCGACATCAGGCAAATTATGTTGTTTTGGGATTTGTGGTGTTGGTGTGCAGTTTCTTTGTCCAGGGTTGGGGGGGAGCCCGGGGTGGGGGCTGGGGGGGTTGCGGGCCTGGGTGTGGTGTCGGTTGGTGTTGTTGCCCTCTTCAGTGTCTGTGCTGTATGGGCAGTTGCTCGGGGGCATCTGTTGTTCTTCATGTGTGGCTACGGGCTGTGCTCCTTTGTCTGGTGCAGGTTGTGGTGCGACTTTGCACCAGGTCAGAGCAGGTGTTAATTTCCTGGTGCTAACGCGCTTTATCACGTGTTTTGTGTTCTTATCGCATATCTGGCTGGTCGTTGAGAATGTTGTGGAGTAATGTTGTCGCTGCTTTTTGCTCATGAACGCCTACTCTGCATCTCATTAGCGATAGTTGCCGGGGTCATCCGTGGCAATGTTTGTTGCAAATGCTAACGCCTGAAAAGTGGTGCTGTCGGCTGTTTGTTCCAGCTTGTGAATGGGGCAGTAAATTTATCACGACTTTGGCTGTGCTAAAGTGCCGTTAACTCAGGGATATTTATAACAAACAAGAGCGACCCATATGTCCCTGTGAACTGGGTATTACTATTAAGTAAGAACAATGTCCACAAGGAACTTATTCACAATGATCCATTAGCAATTTTGGAGTAAAAGTTATACTCCCAGCTGATTTAATCCAAAAGCCAAAGAAAACGTACTTAATTAGTCTGGAGTACTTATTTACTTCAACAAGAGCAAAAATAATTTATTGCACAATTCATAATTATATCATAAACATTTTAGTTTTCAGGCACAAAGAGAAATGGTGAAAAAGGTGAGAATAGAGCCCAGTGAGAATAATCGTAGCCTACAAAGTGAACTAAGTGTTTAAGAGGTCTTTTTTAAAAAACAATGAGGAGCATATAAGAGTGTAACGAGTCTTTTTTGCTCTCCCTTTGTTGGAGTCGACGGCGTTTCAACCCTCTCTGGGTACGGGGTCTCTTCAGGACAATATCTGGGGACTACAAACAAGGAAGGAATAAGTGCCCGAAATATACTAGATTTATAAGTTGACTCAAGACTCCAGTTATTTATTGGCTTACCTAATTGTATTCAAATAGGATTTGAAGAGTAGTAGATGGTAATGTGTCTGACGAAGTCTAAAAATACAAAAAGGATATATAAGGAATTTAAAATGTATCCTTATAGGGTATATCTATCTCTATACTGTTAATGAAGAAGCGTAATTCACTTATTAAGCCCATAGGTAATTAATCAGATTATGAGCGTAACATTGATTATAAGGACATCTTCCTGATAGGGCCTGCCCCTATCTTAGTACATATCCTGTGAAACCTAGGTTGGTAATCACACTATAATAATCATCACTACGTAATGTCACTTACTTGGAGCATCTAATGTCTCCGCTGTCTCCTTGAACACTGGCAATGCTTGACAAATACAAGGACTAATTAGCCAGTCCATATAATGATCTACAAAAAAATAATAAGGGACAATTCGGTACCGGAGGCTAAATACAATTAATTACTTAATATCTGTATGTAACAACTACTCACAGAACTGCTGTAGGGATACAGGATATCCGTGATCCAAGTCCGATTGTAATTAATGTTTCTGTAGTGACCACCTGTTGGACATTAAGGCCAAAATTACTGCCAGAACATCACACGAGGAGATAGTTTGAAGGAAGCGGTATGCGTGAGTAACTTACTTTTTAGAAAACGAACGAGTGAAGCATTCGAGTCCGAACGAGTGAAGCATCCGAATCCGCCGCGCAAGTCGGTGAAAAATCTCCCAAGAAGCGGAAGTATTTAAATCAACCCGGAAGTGTGCGCATACACAGGGGAGGGAATTGGATTCAATGGCGGCCATCTTAAAGAGGTGTATTATCTAATCGTCTCTGGGGTAAGTAATAGGTCCTTCTATGTGAAATGGACTCATGATGTATAGAATGGCCCGGAAATAGGCGCATAAGTATGGGAAGTGTATAAATCAACCCGGAGGTGTGCGCATAAATGTGGGAAGTGTATAAATCAACCCGGAGGTGTGCGCATGCACAGAGGAGGGAATTAGATTCAATGGCGGCCATCTTGGAGAGGTGTTTTATCTGATAGTCTCTAGGGTAAGTAGTAGGTCCATATATATGAAATTGGACTCAAGGTGTTAGGCGCATATGTATGGGAGAGCAAAATAGACTCGTTGATGGTTATCCTCAAGGGTCTCTTAGTACATTATTATTAGTACATGTATCGTTCGATTAAGAGTGATACACAGGCGGCCATCTCCCAAAAGTCTATTAATACTTGCCGCTGTACCAGTTCATTCAAGGCAATACATTGTTTTCTAGTCAAGCAACAAGTTATATTTCATTGCATTTGATGTTGTACATTTAGATACCTCCACCTCTTATTTCAATGACTCAGAAGGCATCTCATGAGGACATCAGTACATCAAACGTTATAATAAAAATCAAACGTAATAGAAAATCGAACGCAATAAGAAAAATTGAATCCATTCATCAAGAACTGTTAACATTCTACCTGATAAAGTTCTAATACAGGCACCATAACTTTTTATTTGAGTAGGAGTTCAGTTCATCCATATTGAAACAATCAACATCCTTGTTGCAATCCCCCCCGGTTATAGAGAGTGGGCGGAAAAGTATGAGACGTTTCATTTCCTTATATGAATTAGATCATATGTACAAAAATAATTACTGGACCCGTTATCATGAGTAGGGCTTCTTCCAATTATGCTTCAATGTAAACTAATGAATTTCCGCCATTCCTCTAAACTGTTCAGACCGAGAGTTGTCGATTGACACTTATCGATCCATTTACATTCCAGTTTCTGTAGCAGGATTGACATATCACCTCCCCTAGGTGGCAGTTTAGCTTTTTCAATTACCTGCCACCTGATGTCATCGGGTGAGTGAGCTTTCTCCTTATAATGCTCGACAAGTGGAGCATTTTCAGTAGAACACCGTATTCTGCTTCGGTGTTGGCAGATGCAGTTTTTGACTGGTTGAGTGGTTTGTCCAATGTAAATTAGCTCACACGGACACCAGATGCAGTATATAACATTACAAGTCGAGCAGTTCGAGAAATCGCGCAAGGTGTAGTTAATATTAGCATGTGAAAAGGACTTGGTTTCCTTAGTGAATTTACAAGCGATACAGCTTCCGCATTTATGATGTCCAATTATCGGGGGTAGGGACCAAAAGTCAGTGAGGCTACTTTTAGTTTCCTTGATACTTGTATCAGAATGGACCAAATGATCTCTTATGTTTTTCCCTTTTCTAAAGGAAAACATTGGCAACTCATGACCGATGTTAAGAGTATTCAATGTGAGCCAGGGTCTTTTTATGGTCCTTTGAATTTGTGTGCTTAAGGGACAGAAAGTGGTCACACATACCAATTGGGGTGATGGTGTTTTTGCAGATTTTTCCAAGAGTGTCTCACGGGGACTAAACCAGGCGCGTTTCATTGACGTTTTTATCAATCTCTTGGGATAGCCCCTCTCTTTAAGTCTTGTGCTCAAAATGTCTGCTTCTCTGAAGAAATCAACCTTCTCCGTACAATTCCTTCTGAGCCTTAAAAATTGTCCATAAGGAAGGCCATCCCTTAAGGCTCTAGGATGGAAGCTGTTGTATTGTAGGAGGGTATTTCTATCCGTGGGTTTACGGTATAGAGTTACATCTAAGTAATTGTTGTTATTTCTGATTTTCAAATCCAGAAAGGGAATTGACTCTTTGTCAGAGTTCGATGTAAACTTTAAGGATGTTTGGCATTCATGTAGGTATTTGATGAATGATTCAAGCTCTCCTTCATTTCCCTTCCATATGAAGAAGATGTCATCAATATAACGCCTCCAACATCTTAAGTTGTTAATGAATGGGTTGGAGGCGTCATAGATGTATTCCTCCTCAAATGCGCCAACATAAAGGTTCGCTAGGTTTGGCGCAAAAATAGCGCCCATAGATGTACCTGAGCATTGTTGATAAAATGAGGTATTGAACTTAAAGTAGTTCATCGTCAGAGATATTTTGAGAAGATCAATTATAAAATCCGTAGGGACTAGTACGGGACCTGGACGAGTGTTCAAAACGGATTTAATGACTTCCATACTCTCTGCTTGCGGTATATTAGTATACAATGACTCTATGTCCATTGTAACTAAAGTATCCTCACTAGGGTCAAAGTCCATCCCTTCTATTAGGTTGATCATATATGTACTGTCTCTCACATATGCAGGTAGCTCAGGTACATAGTCCTTGATAAAGCTGTTTATGTAGTTCCCGAGGGGTTCTAGAACCGATCCGCAACCTGAAAGGATAGGTCTGCCTGGTGGATTGGCAAGATCCTTATGCACTTTCGGTAATGTATATAGGACTGGGGTCCTTGGTAGTTTTACATTTAGATATTCAAATTCATGTTTGTTTAGAAAGCCTTCCTCTACTCCTTTCTGTGTGACCGTGAGTATACATTCCTGAATTTGACTTATAGGATCTCTTTGTAGTCTTTTGTAGTGGTTCACGTTACTTAACTGTCTCATTATCTCTGCTTCATAGCTTTTTCTCTCCTGAATAACAATTCCACCCCCCTTATCTGCCGGTTTCAAAATGATTGATTCATCTTTTTTCAAGGTGTTAAGGGCTTCACGTTCTAGTTTGGTGATATTAAATGGGGTATAGGTTTTTTTATTTTTCAATTTCAGGATATCTGCAAGAACTCCCTTTTCAAATGCCATAATCTCTGCAGGCATCATGCTATTTGATGGAAAAAATGTAGATTTAGGTCTCATCTGGAGTTTATTTGAGTCTAGGACTACTGTCTCTCTCTCGCTAAAAAACACCTTTAATCTCAATGTTCTAAAAAATCTATGTAATTCAGTCTGCAGTTTGAAAAAGTCAGTAGATTCTGTTAGAACATACGAGAGACCTTTGTTCAGAAATGATAATTCATTGATGTTAAGTTGGTGTGCTGACAAATTAAAGACAGGAATGGTGTTGTCTAGATTTCTAGTAGTCGTGTTGATCACAGGCTCATATGTTTGATCTCGAACATGTATTGATCTCTCACTAGATGTAACAACTACTGTCCCGGAGGACCCCATGTGTAATATTGGCGTCGAGTTTGCCTTTCGCCTGCAAATTGATGCCAATTCCTTCTCTGGTTCCGATTGGTACCTCTGCCCCTTGGGCCCTGTCCTAAAAAAGGCTGCTGTAGGGAGGTATGTGGTAGTGGTTGATTTTTTTGTTGTTGTAATCCACTAGGTCCTTCCCCCGCGTCGTCTGAGGAAGTTGACCCTGCAGAAGATTCTGAGAAACCTATTAAATTGTTGTTTCTATATCTGCCCCACGTAACACTCTTTTTGTATTGTTGAGGTTGGTTATAGTAATCTTCCTGTAAATAAGGAAAAGCTTTCTCTTTGCTGTATGCTGCGATGTCTTTCTGTACCTTATCGGCTTTCTTTTTCAATTCGAAACAGTTGAAATCATGTATAGATTTATTCAATTTCTCCAATGCGAGCTTAGATACTTCTAAGCTGTCACATCCAAACAGTTCTTTTTCCAAATTCTCTATTTCAAGTAGTTCTTGTTTACTATGTTCCAGAGCTGTTTCTATACCTAATACCATCCAATGTCTGGAGCAAGTCACTGAGATATTAGAAAAACCACCTTTGAATCTATTGTCTTCTCTAAATATCCCAGGGACATTCCTCACTATCAACCCTTGGGGAATAATTCCAGCTTTTAAATACTCGGTCAGCATGCGAGCATGCAATTCAGTGCGTACATGTTTCTTCTTAGTACGTTCGAGTCTTTCCAATAGGGTGGATCTAGGATTGGTTGGAATTGCTGGTGTAGGTGTTGAAAAGAGAGAGGGACCACTGATAACTCTAGCTATATATTCCTCAGTATAAAGAGGAGCCTCTGACATAGCTAGTATAGTCTTTTATACAATAGTCACTATATAATAGTGAATCCACAATTAAACATATAAAGGATACTTAACAGACAAACATATATATAACCCTCATGGGGTGTTGAGCGATATATTTCAATGCTCTTGCAGAGTCCTGCACAATCAATATTTATAACAAACAAGAGCGACCCATATGTCCCTGTGAACTGGGTATTACTATTAAGTAAGAACAATGTCCACAAGGAACTTATTCACAATGATCCATTAGCAATTTTGGAGTAAAAGTTATACTCCCACCTGATTTAATCCAAAAGCCAAAGAAAACGTACTTAATTAGTCTGGAGTACTTATTTACTTCAACAAGAGCAAAAATAATTTATTGCACAATTCATAATTATATCATAAACATTTTAGTTTTCAGGCACAAAGAGAAATGGTGAAAAAGGTGAGAATAGAGCCCAGTGAGAATAATCGTAGCCTACAAAGTGAACTAAGTGTTTAAGAGGTCTTTTTTAAAAAAACAATGAGGAGCATATAAGAGTGTAACGAGTCTTTTTTGCTCTCCCTTTGTTGGAGTCGACGACGTTTCAACCCTTAAAAAAGACCTCTTAAACACTTAGTTCACTTTGTAGGCTACGATTATTCTCACTGGGCTCTATTCTCACCTTTTTCACCATTTCTCTTTGTGCCTGAAAACTAAAATGTTTATGATATAATTATGAATTGTGCAATAAATTATTTTTGCTCTTGTTGAAGTAAATAAGTACTCCAGACTAATTAAGTATGTTTTCTTTGGCTTTTGGATTAAATCAGCTGGGAGTATAACTTTTACTCCAAAATTGCTAATGGATCATTGTGAATAAGTTCCTTGTGGACATTGTTCTTACTTAATAGTAATACCCAGTTCACAGGGACATATGGGTCGCTCTTGTTTGTTATAAATATTGATTGTGCAGGACTCTGCAAGAGCATTGAAATATATCGCTCAACACCCCATGAGGGTTATATATATGTTTGTCTGTTAAGTATCCTATATATGTTTAATTGTGGATTCACTATTATATAGTGACTATTGTATAAAAGACTATACTAGCTATGTCAGAGGCTCCTCTTTATACTGAGGAATATATAGCTAGAGTTATCAGTGGTCCCTCTCTCTTTTCAACACCTACACCAGCAATTCCAACCAATCCTAGATCCACCCTATTGGAAAGACTCGAACGTACTAAGAAGAAACATGTACGCACTGAATTGCATGCTCGCATGCTGACTGAGTATTTAAAAGCTGGAATTATTCCCCAAGGGTTGATAGTGAGGAATGTCCCTGGGATATTTAGAGAAGACAATAGATTCAAAGGTGGTTTTTCTAATATCTCAGTGACTTGCTCCAGACATTGGATGGTATTAGGTATAGATTATTCTCACTGGGCTCTATTCTCACCTTGTTAACTCAGGGATAGCTCCTTGAGAATATGGCCGTAAGTTAGATAAATATGTGTGGCAGCAGGGAACCAGTTACCAAGCAAAAAGCTCTGAAGAAGCTCAAAACGAAGGAAGGCCATTGTCAAGAGAGGGAAAGAAAGACAAACTAACGCTGAATGACTTCATGGTTACAATCACGATGGTGTGCACCTCACTAGAAACCAGGATAGATTTGGTCGCCTCAGTGGTGGCCCTACTCACTGCGGACATTCTAAACTCGAACGCCAGAATTAAAGAGGTGGAGACCACCACCAAGGCACTGATGTCAGACACAACTTCTCGTAAAAATCAGGTCAGTGAGCTAAAACTAACAACTGAGAGGCTGAAAGAGTGGCTTGAGGACTATGAAGGGAGGGCCAGGTGCAATAACATCTGCATCCTAGGAGTGCCAGAGAGGGCGGAGGGCCCGCAACTGATCTCTTAGTGGAAGTGTTGATCACGAATCATCTCAAGGCTGCTGGCCTCTCAAGCTACTTCTCCATAGAGAGAGCGCACAGGGTGCCGGGGGAAAAACCGAGGCCGGGCGCACCCCCGCAGCCCATTCTGGAACGAGTGTTCAATTTTCGGGACAGAGATGCCATTCTCCAAGCGGCACGTAAATCCCCAGACATCAAGTTTGAGAACAGCACAGTCACCTTTTTCCCTGATTTCACGTTGAAGCACCAAAGCTTCATTGAGGTTAAGAAGGACCTCCGGGACAAAGGCGTTAAGTATTCCATGTTGTTCCCGGTCAAGATGCAAGTTGAAGCCAAAGGTAAGGCCTGGTTCTTCCCTAGCCCAGAGGAAACATGGGACTGTCTGGAGGGCTGGCAAACTGTCGGGAAGCTCACACAGACCGGCAGGGGTGAGAGTCAGCTCCAGACCCATGGGGAGGGCGAGACAGCTGATGAATCAGGCTTGAGCCCGAAAGTACAGATCCGAGATAGGGACACGCAAGACTGGTTTGTGAACAGAACACCATGAGGACAGAATATCCCTCTATGTGGATGATATACTAATATATCTCACGGTCCCGATGGCCTCAATCCACCGTATCCTTCACATATTTCGTATATTTGGTAACCATTCAGGCTACACCATAAACTATACAAAATCAACACTATTTTTAATCCATGGGTCAAAACCAAAGCTTCCCAGGGGGTGCAAGGTCCCGGTGGCAACGGAGGGATTCCGGTATCTGGGGATTTATGTGACCCCAAATCCATCACTTTTTTATGATGCCAATTTGCAAGGGCAACTGACACACCTTCAGGCAGACATCTGGCATTGGCGGAACCTTTCAATGACTCTCCTTGGCAGGGCAGCGCTATTCAAAATGCTGGTGCTGCCTCGGTTCCTATACGCCTTGCAGAACACCCCTTTCAGAGTTCCGGACTCCTATTTCTGAAGTATCGAGAGTGCAGTGTGGGTGTTGTTATGGGATGGAATGTCACCTCGGGTCGCACTGCAGAAACTGACCCTGGGGTGGTATGACGGGGGGGATTGCCCTTCCGGACCTCAAACTGCACTCTTGGGCGTCCCAGCTAACAATAATAAACAGATGGGTCCACAACCCCATACTGATCCAAGCCACTGGACGGACATCTGGATAATGGGACAGGGTGGATATGGCAAGGCTTTGTACACAAGCCCCAGGCTCCAGCACCTACCTGGCCCTACTGCCCGTACAATAGAAATTTGGCACATGCTTAATAAAAAGCTAGGGTGGCTCAAGAAGATTCCCCAAGTTACACCCCTCTGGGGGCCGGAGAGGCTCAGCGTGCTTGGCTCCTGCCTAGGATTGCACAAGTGGGACATGATAGGTATTTCAGCAGTAGGTGACTTAAGCAAGAAGAACGGGGTAGTTCCTGTTGCTGACCTCCAGAGGGAGTATCAACTATCACAGAAAGACACCTTTAGATACCTACAAATCAGTCATGCCCTCACGGCAGCAATCACATCGGGGACATTGCTCCCTGAGGCGACCCCTCTCGCGGACATACTGCTTCTTGACCCCATGCCCAAAAAGGCTATTTCTCCAACTTACAAGAAACTGATTAACAATAGACCTGACTCTCTAACGCCCCTCAGGCAACAGTGAGAAGCTGATGTGGGAGAGCTAAAAGAAGAAGATTGGCGGGATGCACTGGCCTCCCCCGTGAAATAGCCATCCCAATAAGATTGAAACTTGTCCAACTCAAAATCCTCCAGAGGGCTTATCTGGCAGTGGGAACTCTGGTTAAGTTGGGGAGGAGAATTGATGCACTCTGACTATGACATTGCCCACGCGAGGGAACCTTTTTTCATATACTCTGGGAATGCCCAGCCGTCCAGACTTACTGGGCGGGGGTTATGTCCAAACTGGAACAGGTGGGGGGGGGAGAAGCTCACCATCTCCCCAAAGCTCTGCTTATTAAACAAATGGGATGCTACTGATCTAACCACCACTGAACAGTCCTGAGTCACCCTGGGATTGGCCCTAGCCAAACGTAAAATAGCACACTGGGGAGTCAAGGAATTGCCGACAGTGGGAAGATGGGAGGCAGATATGGACAGATCCATGATTGCTGAAAAAGACGGCTTCAAAAACAGGGGTTGGCCCTAAAAAATGGGATCGTAAGCGGGCAGCATGTATGGGTATCGGGGCGAGATCTGCTTGTCTCCAACTGTTGAATTGTGTCGTAATGAGGGGGGGGACACGAGATCCAGCGGGTGGTGTGAGAGAATGATAATGGATTGGGAGATGCCCAAGACAGACATACCTACTGCTATATACATATGTGATGTACCCTTCATTTATCCTACTGTATACTGAGATGTTGTTCTTTGAAGTTTTATTCAATAAAAAGAACATTAAAAAAACAAATTAAAATAAGAAAATATAAATATATTGGAAAATATGTGCATTTATTTAATTTTAAAAATAAAAAAATACTTTGTACAAATACCTACAAATATTATTAAAATTAAAATGCAAATAGGCTGGGTCCTGTCCCCACTCAAAGGACTGATTACCCCCAACAGATAGCCTGGCAGACAAGGTTGGGATGAAAGAGGACCTGTGCACTTCAAGGAGCTGCTTTGAAGTCACCCCTACTTCAAAGGCACATTTGAGTATAGGTATTGGGTCTCTGACCTGACCAAGACAGTACACTATTGGACCTGTGAAAACATCTGTCAGGAATATGGACTGCTGTGCTCAGGGATTGCAACTCAGCTTGACTGACTGTTCTAAAGAACTGTTTCACCTGCTTTGATGAGTTGCCATGCTACCTGCTGAGGACAAGGACTGGATCCATCTCACTTGAATCCAGAGTGAATTCAGGGACTTGCTGACTTTCCTCCTGTTTTTGAAGTCTTAGGCCCATAAGGACTTCTTGCAATTCTGCTGGCACTGCTGGACTCTGCCATCTGTGAGTCTTATTCTTGCCTGAGGTGCCCCCTCCAGTCCTGGGCATTAGAAGTGGGTTTTAACAGCTTTTCCTACATCGACGCAGTAGCGGATTTGCGCCGATCAGAACCGACGCATCACCCCTTGATGCCAACACAGCAGCTCCTCGATGAGCGCAACTCTACAGCCAGCACAGTTTGACGACGAAGGACAGTGCGGCTTGACGATAACATAGTACCTGCATTATACAGAGATTTGTCGATGAAGTTTCCATCGACGGCGTAGATCGACGCCAACACTCCCCTCCATTCACGAGATCAGCGATGACACAGCACCTCCTTGATGCCTTGCCTTGAGTCCTCAACATGGATGCTTTGCTCGATCCAAGGTAGTTTGTCTGCGGAAGCTGTCTGAGTCCTGTAGCTGGCCTGCCCTCCATCGCAGTCAGCTGAACTTTGAATTTACCCCAGTCTAGGGTGACCTCAAGTAAACATTTAGCCCTATTGAAGTCTAAGTACAGTTTTTAGTTTAGCCTTTAAAAATGAATACCTCTGGTTCTACTTATGAGTTTTTTCTCGTTTTGGTCTTGATTTACTCATAAAAATATTCTTTATTTTTCTAAAACAGTGTGGAGTCCTTTTGTGGTATTTTCATTGTGTTACTGTGTGACTGTGTGTTACAGGAAACAATGGTCCCTGAGAGCGAAGAAATAATTAAACATACAATGAACTTAGTCAAAATTGGAACTATATTGTAGCCAATGTCCAGCCGGGCATGGCAACTTTAATGAGTAGAAATCATTCGCAGTGATCCAAAGAATGTAAGTAGAGTCTTAGTGGGACACAAGCCTGTATCCTGAGACTTACATATCATGGGGACAACAAATTGTGAAACACATTCAGGCAATTACAGTGATGTTTCTGTTTGTAAGATATTGAGTAGTGAAACATCTAGTACAAATATTGCCACCTTCACAATGCGTAATGTACAAAAATCTCTAAATGTGTAAGGTGGACACCAAAGTCGACGACGTTTCGATCCTTATCAGAGGGATTTAGGATCATCATCAGGACTATTCAGTTAAATTGCCCATATTTACATGCCTTCACAATGCGTAATGTACAAAAATCTCTAAATGTGTAAGGTGGACACCAAAGTCGACGACGTTTCGATCCTTATCAGAGGGATTTAGGATCATCATCAGGACTATTCAGTTAAATTGCCCATATTTACATGCTTCGTGTTGCCATTGAGGCAACTGAGTGGGCGCCGCGTCTAGATTCTGTGACTGCTACGAATAAAGTGGATGGACGCGTTTTGTGCCTAGGAACTTCGATTTCCGAAG
This sequence comes from Triturus cristatus, assembly GCF_964204655.1. Taxonomy (NCBI): domain Eukaryota; kingdom Metazoa; phylum Chordata; class Amphibia; order Caudata; family Salamandridae; genus Triturus; species Triturus cristatus. Next base: position 448,516,517 of record NC_140592.1, read on the forward strand.
AGGGACACACGGTAAAGGGGAGTCTCAATGTAATAAGAGAGACGATTTCCGTGGTCAAGCAATTGACAGCGCGTTCCCTTTTTTACACTGTGTGACTGTGTTGCACAAGTACTTTACACATTGCCATTTAAGTTAAGCCTGCTTGATCTGTGCTAGGCTACCAGAGGGTGAGCACAGGGTAATTTAAAGTGTGTATCTAACTTACCCTGACTAGAGGACTGATTCATGCTTGGACGGGGGCATACTTCTGCCAATCAGAAACCTAATTTCTAACATGCATAATCATATCAATCAAATTTGAATGATATTACAACAGTATAAGAAAAAAATTTGCAAAATGTGTAATTTCATCCATAGTAAAAAACTTAAAAATAATAGTACTCAGCCACAAACAAGCAAGGTGATTCCAATCAGCCAATGCTTCTATAAAAGTACGATACATGTATAGCCACACTTGCAGTTTGTGACTAGAGCAAGTGAGTATAGCAGAACCCTTTGTCCTGGATGAGATGCTAATCCTTACTTAGGAGGCCCTCATCTTGGTGCAGGAAGAGGAGGAGTCACTGCATTAAATGTGCAGGGCAAACCAAAGAGGCATACCAAATATGCCTAGACGCCCTAAACTTGACTGAAGCCTATGTTATAAAAGCATACCGGCTGGTCATGGTGTCCTTCAACCACCTCCTTAGTATCATTGAGGAGGAATTCAAACCAAATATTGCCACCAGGACAGCAATACCTCTTTTATGAAACTGCTGGCTTTGCTATATTTCCATGCAAGTGAGGGCAACCAGAACCTAGCAGGTCATTTACATAGTATATCACAGCAAGTGTTTTGTAATACCTTCAGGTAGGTGATGGGTGCATTTCTCACACTAGCACTCCAACACACCATTTCCCCAACTGATCCTTGATCAGTCAGTACCACTGTGGCACATTTCTATGTCACAGAGGAGTTCCCTAATGTGTTGGGGCAAATGACTGTTCCCACAAAAGTTTTATACCACCCCTGTTAAGTCAGAATCAACAACACACCAAATATATACAGATGGTGTGTGATGCTACTCTAGCATTCATTCCCTGCTGCACACAATTCACAGACTCAACCTGTGACTCCATGATCATTCGGAAGTGCAGGATTCCACACACCATGGAAACATAGCATACAAGAAGGACATGCCTACTGGGTGAGTACATACATCTCTCCACTTCTCTCTCTGACAGCAACTAACAGTACATATACAGCAAAGAAATGCATGATGCATGATTGTAGTGAGGCTGATTATCTTCATCGGTATGCCCCTACACAAAGCAACAAAAAGAGGTGGATGTTGGGACAGGCCGCCCATGGATACTTAACTAACATACCAACTGCAACACAGAGAATGTTATTTATATGATCACCTGCCCGTGTGCAAAAGGGTATATTGGTATTACAAAGTGTAAGAATCAGTTAAGAATCAATAAACATCGCAGCACTATAAGATGCAAAAAATCAACATGCCTAACAAAACATTACTTGACTTACACCACACAGGCACAGACCTACAGTGGGTGATATTAGAAGCCCTTAGGCACAGACCAGGAAGTGACATGAGCAAATCACTTTTCAAAAGAGAACAGAGATGGGTTTACCGATTAAAGACTCATATCAATGGTCTGAATGATGAGATACCGTAGCTGCATGTGTAGTTCGGTTCACTCATTTTATCCTAATGTAAAATCATACCAGACAACACCTATTAGGTGAAAACTAACTTTCAAGTAGGGCGCTATTTCATTAGATATAAACACTACTTCCATACCTCTTGCTATAAAAATACCCCCATCTATCTTAAGAGAGGAGAAAAGATAGACACAAAACGTATCTCAGAAGGACAGAGGCAGATCCTTCCTTTACGTGAACAGTATATCTTGGGACTACTTCTCCCAGAATACCTAGCACCGCATATATGGAAATTCCGGCAACTTAGTCCGGCTCTTTAATAGTACATATTGATTATGCTGGCTCACGAGCCTAGAATACTTTTACAAGAATCTGCCACGCACATGATCTGTGGCGATTGTGGCTTTTTGGAATACACTTCAGGATAGATCACACACTCAGTGACAATGCCGGTAGCTTAGGACTACACTTCCCATGATCCAGAGTCACTGATCGATGATGTCATCGAAGGGACGCCAAGCTCTACAAGGCTGGCAAAAACAAACGGGACAGTAGGATCGGTAGGAGGATAGGGATACACTGCAGGTGATCCGGTGAGGGAGATCCTTGACGAAGTAAGCCTTATATGTGACAAGCGCTCCTCTCTAATTGCGCATGATTGCGCAAGCTCTCTAGTTTCTCTGTATGAATTTTGATCCATCTAACCAACGTAACCTTTTTAGGGTGTTACTACCGGACTCCCTCTCTCACCCCTCCATGAGGCATATGATTTAGCTATACATGGTAAGAACAGAGCAGTGTGAGTGGGTGTGTTTATGTATATGTCGTGTACACAGATTTCACAAAAGGACATTACATTTTTTATAATGATGTGCAAATTACAGGGCTTGATTAAGACACCACGCAGAAGACATCAGGGTGGTCAACGATCATATGGCCCGGCGGCTTGAGGACTTCGAGGGACGGGCCCGACGCAACAACATCCGCGTCATAGGTGTACCGGAGTCCTCCGACGGCCGCCCGGTTGACCTCGTGGTCGAGGAACTCATCCTGAAACAGTTGTCCCCGGCTGGCCTAAGTAAGTTCTTTGCCGTGGAGCGGGCCCATCGAGTTCCGGGCGGTCGGCCACGGCCGGGGGCCCCCCCGAGGCCTATCGTGGCCAAACTGTTCCACTACAGGGACCGCGACGCTATTCTGCAGGCCTCACGGACCCACGGCCCGGTTCGTCATGAGAACTCGACCATCAATTTTTATCCGGACTTCACGCAACTGGTCCAGAAACAGCGGATGGGATTCCAAGGGGTGAAGCGTCGTCTCCGCGAGCTGGGCCTAAAGTATTCGATGCTCTACCCTGCAAAACTCCGAGTGGAACATGGGGATCGGACAGCCTTTTTTGACTCTCCTGTGGCCACAAGTGACTGGCTGGACTCTCTGCCGGACGGAGGTGGCCGTCCCGGACCCTCTGCGGGCACCGCGGGTGACGGGTCCCCTTTAGAATGACTTTTGGTCCTTGATTTTGCCGTTTTGCACTGCACAGTTGGTTCTTATTTCATTTGTATATTGTGTTTTACCAGGACCAGTGAGGGGGGCGGGCGGGGACGGGTCCCTTACCTCCTCTGGGGTCTTTTCGTAGAATGGGGTTAGTGGGGCCACAGGCACACTGCAAGTTGGGGGGGTTTTTTGGCCCGCAGGGGTGCAGGGTGGGGGGAGTTGGTCTTGGGGTGGGGTTGGGGGGGAGGAGGGGTTGTTTTGCTGTGTGTTTTTTGTTTACAGGGCGAGGTACTGATTTTTGTCCACATCTGGGAACTGTGCTGCAGGCTGGGGGACCCTTGATCTATTGGGGGGGATGGGGGGGGACGGGTTGAGGCTTATGTCATGGAACGTCAATGGGTTGGGGGACCGTATCAAGCGGGGTGTAGTACTGCAATATTTGCGTCGTTTGACTCCTGATGTGGTGTTTCTCCAGGAGACGCATCTGGTTGGCAATGTTTGTCATGCAATGAACAGGGGGGGATACCGCCTCGTGGCCCATTCTGGTTTCACAACTGGTTCCAGGGGGGTGGGCATTCTCCTGCGAACCTCACTTCCGGTGGAGATCACTAAGATAGTCTCGGATGACAGAGGGCGCTATGTGTGTTTGATTGGGAGGTGGGAGGGGCAGCCCCTTACCCTGGTTTCAGTTTACGTCCCCCCAGGCCTCCAGAACTCCACCTTCACTGACTTGGGTCGAATGCTGCTTGACCTTCCGGACAGCCTCCTGCTCATGGGCGGGGACTTTAATTCTGTGGTTTCGGGTGAACTGGATCGTCACCCACCAAGGACCCTCCCCGCTGCCCAGGCATGGCTGGGTGGGATGCTGGAGACCTTCGGCCTGGTGGATAGTTGGAGATTAATGCATCCGACCCAATGTCAATTCACCTTTCACTCGGGGGCGCATGGGAGTCTCTCTAGGTTAGACTACTTCCTTATGCCCGCGGCGCAGACTGGTCGGATTCGAGAGGTCAGGCACCTGGCGCGGGGTATCTCCGACCATTCTCCGCTGTGGCTTCTTTTTGACACCGGGTCGCGGTCTGCAGGGCGGATCGCTCCCATTAACCCATGGTACCTGCGAGACCCTACGACTCGTGACAGCCTGGTTAAGGCTATGGACCAATACTTCCTTGATAACGAGGGGTCGGTGTCGTCTGCAATGTCCCTGTGGGAAGCCTTTAAAACCGTGATCCGCGGACACGCCCTCGCCCAGATAGTGGTGGCTAAGAGGGTCAAGAGTGAGGCAGTGGTGAGGCTGGAGACTGACATCTCGGGGCTGGAGTCGGCCTTGGAGGCGAATGTCACTCCGGACGGGCTCCATGCCCTCAGCCTGAAACAGTTTGAATATAGGTCCCTGGTCACTGACGCGGCCAAAACTATGTATAGGGAGCAGCAGGGTCGACTGTACGATGCCGGGGACAAGGCGGGAAAGTTGATCGCGTGGCTGGACAGGAAGGAGAGAGTGAATCGTGTGGTCCCGGAGTTGCGTGCTGCGGACGGTGTGTGTGTGACTGAGCCGGATGAGATTGTGGAATGTTTCGCCGACCACCTCCGGGCTGTGTACTCCCCAGTGACTGACAGGGATGAGGACGACTCTCGCCTTCTACTGAGGGATATCGCCTTGCCCGGCCTGTCCGTTGAGGACCGTGAGCGGCTGGACGCCCCCTTGTCGGCGGATGAAATAGCGACCGCGATCCGCTCCCTTCGCTCGGGCAAGGCTATGGGTCCCAACGGTCTGCCCATTGAGCTATATAAATTGCGCCCTGACAAGCTTGCGCCCTTCCTCAGTCGCATGTTCCGTGAGTCTCTTGCGGCGGGTTCCCTTCCGGCCGACCAGCGTTTGGCCACGATAGTTGTGATCCCCAAGGAGGGCAAGCCGCGAGACCGCTGTACTGCTTACCGGCCTATTTCACTGCTAAATGCTGAGCCTAAGATCCTGGCGAAAGTCCTTGCCAATCGTCTGTTGAGCGTCGTGTGCGATCTTATTCATCCGGACCAATGCGGCTTCATCCCGCATCGTAACACCGCTCTTAACTTGCGGCGTCTTCACGGCGCCCTTGCCAGGGCGGAGCTCCTCTCCGAACCGGCCGTGCTGGTTTCTTTGGATGCCACGATGGCTTTTGACACCATCGAGTGGCCATTCCTCTGGGCTGTCTTGGCTAAATTTGGCTTTGGGGAAGGATTTATTGGCTGGGTGAAGCTTCTTTACACGGGACCCATGGCTCAGGTGGTGGTGAATGGGCGGGTCTCTCGGCCCTTTGCCCTCGGCAGGGGCACGAGGCAGGGATGCCCGTTGTCCCCTTTGCTCTTTGCTCTCGCCCTGGAGCCACTCGCTGCTTGGCTCCGCTGGGAGCCCTCGCTTAGAGGGATCCGGTGGGCCCCGGGCTTCGAAGATCGGGTCTCGCTGTATGCGGACGATATTCTCCTGTATCTCACCTCACCGCGGCAGTCGCTCAACGTCCTCTTTGACGTTCTGACTTCCTTTGGGAACAATTCGGGTCTCACGATCAACTGGTCTAAATCCTGCGTCTATCCGATCTCCGGTGGTCCTCCTCTCCTGCCGCCTCGGCTTCCGATCCAAGTATCTTTGAGCGGCTTTAAGTACCTGGGGATATACGTTTCGCTGGACCCGGTGGCTCGCTATGAGCAGAATCTCCTGCGTCCACTTCGGCGATTGCGGGAGGACACGGCCCGGTGGTGCAGGCTGCCCCTGTCCCCGCTGGGTCGGGCCGCGCTGTTCAAAATGATGTCCCTTCCCAGGTTCCTCTATGCACTCCAGAACTCCTTCGACGTCATCCCAGTGGCCTACTTTCGGGAGGTGGAGAGCCTGCAGAGGAGACTGGTGTGGGACGGGCGGGCGCGTATTGCTCTTGCTAAGCTTACTCTCCCCTGGTACGACGGGGGCATCGCGCTTCCCGACATTCGCAGGTATTATTGGGCCGCGCAGCTTTCGGCCATTAATCATGCCACGTATGCGCCTGGCCTGAATCCGGCGTATGAGATGGACAAGTTCCTGCTTCCCGGCGGGAACTATAACAGGGCACTTTACTCCCGCTCGGCTGGCCGGACCCTTACGGGTCCTACTAAGATTGCGGTGCGGACCTGGAGGGCTGCCACTGCGGCCACGGGCTGGAGTGAGCGACTAACATGTGCTACTCCTTTGTTTGCCTCCGATCGCCTGGGCAGCCTCTGGACTACGAAGGGGTTTGACCAGTGGGACACGATTGGTATCAGCAAAGTGGGAGACCTGTGGCATAAGGGCGCGGTTAAGACTTTCGCGGTGCTTCAGGCCGAATATGAGCTTACGGACAGGGAGTTCTTCCGCTATGCCCAGGTTCGACACGCCCTGCTCTCGGTCTTTGGGGAGGGGACCAAGATCCCGGTTTCCTCGCCCCTCGAGGACCGCATACTTGACGGACATGTCCCTGACAGTACTATTTCTTTAATCTATAAAAAACTGATCAATCATCGGGCTGACCTCTTTGTGCGCCTTCGGGAGGCTTGGACGGGGGATGGGGTGGAATTGGACGACGAGGACTGGCAGTCTGCACTGTCGTCCCCCAAGGAGGTCGCCATTCCAGCCCGTCTCCGGTTGGTACAGCTTAAGATTCTTCACCGGGTGTATGTGACGGGTCCTCGCTTGGTCTCGATGGGATTTTCCGACGACGGGCTCTGTAAGCGGGGTTGTGGGCTCAGCGCCACCTTTCTCCATATCCTGTGGGAGTGCCGCGAGGTGGCGGACTACTGGCGCCGGGTCCATACGGTTATGGGACAGGTCACTGGGGTTGTGCTGCTGCCGGAGGTGCGTCGCTGTGTCCTGAATGTGTGGGAGCCCAATGATTACAGCGCGGCTCAGACTCGGTGGGCGGCCCTGGGGAACATGATTGCCAAGAGAGATATAGCGCAGCTTTGGGGTGCCCAGCGGCCGCCCACCGTGTCAGTATGGAAGGAGAATATGGACTGGTGTATGTTCAGGGAGAAGACTGTGTATGTGGCCCGTGGTAAGCCGGGGGCATGGGGCAGAATCTGGGGGCAATGGAATGCGTATCGCGGGGGTATCTGTACGCCCCCCCTGGTGGACACCGATATCGCCATGTCCCCCTGACCCTTGACGGTTCCTGGCACCTTTTGGAATGACTACATATGGACGTTCATTTCCCTTGGCCCCCCCCCCCGTCCCCAGCCTCCCGGTACTCCTTCCTTTTGCAGGCTGCTTAATGGTCTGAACTGGAGTTCCCCGGAGGAAGCCTGATCAGCGCTGTTTGTCTTTATGCCTCGCCTTTTGTTTTTCTTTTAGTTTTTGTGTCTGTTGGACTTAAGTCTCCTGTTCCTTTAGAACTATCCGGAGCCACTACGGGGCCGAGCCCCGGGAACCGACTGCAGCCTTGATAAATGTATATTTCATTCTGTACTTAGCGGCCGGCCCTGGTGGTTGTAGGCCCGTGCTTGTAATCGAATTATTGTTCAATAAAATTTAAAAAAAAAAAAAAAAAGACACCACGCAGACATCGTATGTGTTAGAAGTGAGTGTACATGAGCACAGGTGTGTGAATGTGTGTATTACTCATGATACTTGTACAAGGGCAACTGCCTTTGGGCATAAAAGCAGTCTGCTCAAAACCTTTTGAAACAAATGCACTTTGGCTATGCTGCAGAATATGTTTTCTTTTTCAATGGTGTGTGGGTGTATATGTGTGTAATGTATTCACTTAACCATCCATCCTTATGTCTTCTAGATAGTTTCCTCTAGGCACAGAAGGACCCGGAGTGGACTAAGGGCCAACTGAGTATTGTATGCATGTAATAGAGAAGCACTGTAGGGACATATAGGGTTCAATTTGCTCCTGAAGAAAGCCCGGGACCCCTGTAGGGGCCATTTTGGGGGCTAAAACATGTCAACCTGATTGACTAAACAGACCTGATTGTTTATAATAGGACAATTAGCGCCATAATAGGGCTATTGTTGTCCATCTGCGTTTTTAACCATCCCTCCTCCACCAAGAAATACAAGTTCTAAAATGTAACCAGTATGTGGTAGGGATTTTTAGTATTGGACCCCTTTCCTTTTTCTTACTCTCCTCAGTTTCCTGCTAATGCTTGAACTACAGCCCTAGTATGTGTTCGTTTGCTATTAGAGGATTCTTTGACGAATGTGGGATGGCCGATGAGGAAGCCTGACACCTGGATTGTGTGTGAGACCATCCTGTAGAGTATTTCCTCAAGTGAAAGACCCGTTTGATTCTGTGGTAGAAGATGATTATCTTCATCACCTGCCACACAGATAAAACACAGACCAATGCATCATGGTACTTGTGCTGCAAAGCTAACGCTTACATCAACAATTGAAGCTTCTAAAAAAAATTCTGAATTGAAACATTTAAATTGTTTTATACAGACCACTTTAGATAATGTTTCATCATTTAACCTAATCATATGCTCCCTACCCTTCAGGGTATTTTAAATATCCACTCTGCACCTGGCCTTATGACTCCATTCCATTACCTGCGAAAGCAGGAGAAAGGAGTATAACCAATTACACAACCATACACAAAATACAATAGTGCAGGTTTTTGACTATTTAATGCTCAGTTCAGGTACCTCCACTGTTGGAACGTAAAATTCCTCTGCATGGTAAAGCTGTGTAACCCTGCCCGAAGTGCTCAACTGTACTATTGTCTAAATCTCTAATGCTGTCATAGGCAAACACAAATCATGCGTGTGTGACATGACATGGGCCGGTCTCACGGATTGTGGTCTTGTTGGACTGGGAGCAGTGCCTAAAGCCCCACCCTTCTAGTGATGGCAGGTTATAGCCTTCACCAGGAGTTAAGCAGCACAAGTGTGGTGGTGGCAGTATACTGTGTAGCGATCAGTTGTAGTGACTAGGACCTTTTTACCCTTTGTCATTGGAGTGAGGCCTGGAGGCTCACTCATCTTTTTAAAAGCTCTGCTGCTGTGTGCTAATTCTTCTGCATGGTAAAGATGTGTAACCCTGCCCTAAGTGGCAACTGTACTGTTGTCTGAATCCATAATGCTGATTTTTTTTATAGGCAAACACGGATCATGCGTGTGTGGCATGACATAGGCTTGTGTCATGGATCATGGTCTTGTTGGACTGGAAGAGGTGCCTAAAGCACTACCCTTCTAGTGGTGGAAGGTGATTGCCTTCACCAGGAGTTAAGCAGCACGAGCGCAGTGGTGGCAGCATACCGTGTAGCGATCAGTTGTTTTTACCCTGTATCACTGGAGGCTCACTCACCTTTTCAAAAGGTCTGCTGCTGTGTGCTAAACTCACCTTGGCTTACATCAGATAAATGTGGAAAGCTGGGCAGCACAGGAATAGTGACTCTGCATTGGTTATACATGTGCCTGGGAAGGTAACAGTACAAGGATGGAGCAGCACTGTGCAGTGTATGTGTGGTTAGTACATGTGCTGGTTGTATGTATGCCTGAGAGGGATACATCCATGAGATATGTAGTGCTGTGTAATGCATGTGCAGGAGCAGCATGTGCTAAGTATATGTGTGCTTGCGTGAAGTAAAATACATGAAGGGCGAAGTGTTGTGCAGCTTGCACATAGTTAGTGTGTGTGCGTCAGTGTGTGTGTTTGGAAATAATCCTGGTTAAAGATAGAAAACCTTCAGTGCTGAACAGGTCGTGCAGATTGAGTGTGTGTATGGAGTGCACGTGTAGATCTAAGGGTACAATGCATAGAAGTAACAGTGCTGGATCCAAAGCGTGCTGTGAAAGTACACTGAGGGAGTGTGCCTGCACTGATCCATTGTATAGAGTACCCTGATTCCATTTTGGGAAGCCAAGGCCTGCCTGCTAAAAATGAAGAGGAAAGGAATCCCCCCAGACAGATTTATGTATTGCTACATTACTGTGGGCTGGGTGGTGACACACAGAAGGGAAAAGGAAGAGACTTTGTTTACATTTCAAAATACTGCTCCTTGATTCAGTGCTAGGTCAAAAGGAAGAGGTCTGGATATATCCCAGAATGGGAGATGAGGCTGATAAGAAAATCATAAAGAGTAGGGATGGGGATCTGGCATCAATCTTTTGATGCACATAACACTTTGGCTGACAGACAGGTTTGAAGTCTGCTCATTTCCAAGAATTGTGTTGCAGACAATAAGCTTTGGGTCATGCCTGCTGTGAGAGACATCTTGTATGAAGGAAGATAAGAAGTAGAAGTGCCCACTTCAAAAGAAGCAGAACCCCAACATAAAACTTCAAAGGCCCGGACCCTTAATCACATTTGGTGTCTGGAAAAGTAGTAAGAAGGGGAGGCTGTGTGAGTGGGGGAAGCTCTGTAAGACTTCTGCCTGTGACCAGGTCTGGGGTCAAGGCTTGCTCTACAGTGAGGACTTCCTGTGTGAGGATTTGGCTAAGCACCGAATGGGTCATCTCCCATGTGCAAGATTGTTTTCAGCAACCCCTGTATGACGAAAGTGGGCTGCGGTAAATTGAGCCATGTGATGAACTTCTTGCAGGTCTTGCTACCCCTGTCCCACAGTGCTTTGGAGACCACGTATGCCAAAGGAAGGCCACTGGTAATGTATCATTTTACAGAGGGCCAAGACTTGTTCCACCTTGGCTGAGGAGCTGAGGCTGGAAGAGCCTGCACCCGGATAACCCTGTGCTGCAGCAACTCCGTATGCCACAAGGACTGCCTGAGACACTGCCGACAACGTCACACCCTCGCTTACTCCAGTCTGGAGCTGAAGAAAGGATTCCACTGCCCCATGCCCCCTGATGAGCAAAATCAATTTACGGCAGCTGCAAGCACAGACATCTTCTCCGACATCTGGAAGACCTCCGATAGTGCCATTCAGGAGAGAGGGCTGGCACTGCCAAGTGCTGCCACATGGACCACAAATAGCCTGACGTCTCCGAACTAAGCAGGACTCGTGGGTGTGTATTTAAAGGTACCTGCTGCATCATTGAATTCTTAACTGCTGCAAGAGTGGGTAAAACATAAACTGGGCTAGTTGGACCCTAAGGAACTCACTGCTAATGGTGCTGCGTCACCATAGACACTTTTGACTGCGTTTCTAAATGGTCAAAAGGTAACATTCTTGAGTATGGACTAATAGTTTGTATTCCCTCATGCTGCCACCAGTAAATGGGGAATAACCCTGAACATGAGCATGGGACTGGGATGCCCCTGACAACTACTAGAGCCATGACCTAAAATAAAACGTCTTCCTAATAAATCAAGCATTGGGCTGGACACTGATTTATTGTTTTCCCTTTTTGCATTTTGAGTTATGAGTCGTGTTCACTCACCTAGATCTTCCTCCCCGAGGGAGCTTTGACTGCTCAACCACAGGAGGTCGTTAATGCCTCTACAGCAGCTTGTAAATAAAGAGTGCCTGGAAGTGCGACTTCGTTTGTTTGGCACTTTTTCAGGCTGTTTTCATTCATATGCACAGTTGAAGTGCTGAAAATAGTATGTGAACTGTGAGACTGGTGCCTTGGTTTCGGGGTCATTGAGAGGCAAAATATCTTTGCACAGGCAGTGTTACCATGAGTAAAAAACAAAAAAGACAAACTAATGAAGTGATACTACTACAGAAAATGATGCATTATTTAACTTTTCTTGACACATAATTTAGTATGGGGTGAATAATTTCAGAGGCCACATCACCTCTCAAGAAGAATTAATATTTATCACCATGGATACCCCAGAGACTCCATCAGTTAAAACCTATACTGGCTCCCAAGCAGCCTTTATATTTAGTGATTAACCAATTGCGCACATTAACATTTCTTTCAGGTAACAGGCACCGTGGTGAGAAGGCTTGCTGCTTATTTAGTTCACTGTACCTTTCTGGCTACCCAGCCCTGGAGTTCTGCCCTTTCACTTTCAGGAGGAGGCATCACAAGATCCGCCTTAACCTTTAAGGTATGTCTTTTTTTGTTTTTGTAATAGGGTGAGTCCAGGGAGTGGTAGAAAGGAGGCCAGCAGTGATGCACTCAGATACAGAAACCCTGATCCTCCAGACCACTGGGGTCTCAGAGAAATGGCCAGGAGAAAGAGGAGCCAGATTCATGGATATTGCCAGGAAGATGTAGGGGATCATTTATTGTTAATAGAGACAGCTTGCTCCGAGAGATGCCTCTAGGGAACAGGGGTGATCTGATGATCCTTTTTTAAGGGCCATCACCACCATTAGTGCAGCAGGTGCTGCGGGTCTACTACAAAAGGGCAGCTGGGTGTCATTTGCTAGTATTAGGGCCCAGGTCAAGCTTGCTGTGCACGGAACAGGGCCCTAACAACAGGGGGGTCGGGTGAGATGTGTTTTCTGATGGCCAAGTAAAGCAGGCACATCAGACAGTCTGGTTAACAGAGGTATAGGTATCATTGATACTACAGGTGCAGTGGTATCAGGGCCCAGCAGTATAAGGAGTCAACTAAAACTATTTTACCATGCCTCTTTGCTTAAATTTGAGTCCAGTGCACACTTAGGGGCATATTTGCAAGGGGATTGCACCACCAGAATGTCACTTTTTTAATGTTCTGGTGGCGCAATGCCCTGCACCATATTCACTAAGTGGCATTGTAAATATGGTACAATTTCACACAGTTATATGCATAAAAGGGGTGTGGAGTGGGTGTTGCTGTGAACGTTGCACCACAACACCCATTGCTTTTTGGTTGTGCCCCAGATTTACAAGGATGTGTAAATCTGATGCAGCACCAAAAACGAACACCATGCCATATCAGGCATTAGAATGGCGCAACAAGGAGAAGTACTTTTATTTCTCCTTGTTTTTGCTTTTTCTACTCGTGCCGCATTCTCAGCAGACATAGAAAGAGCAAATGCCATTAATGACTGTTAATGTGCAAGAAGTTGTCCCTATAAACAATCATTAAATAATGGTGATTTACTACACATAGAAGTAACAAATCTCCATTATTGATTGTTTATGTGTAGGCAGGGACACCTTCCTGCACAAAACCAATCATTCCCAGCAACACAAGGGTGTCTGTGTTGGCACTAGGCAGCTATTTTTAGCACCAGCACTAGGGAAAACACAGGGGTGTGCTGTATTGTTGTAAATACAGTGCATCCCTACATTTTGGAAATGTTGGAGTGTGGGGCTGCAAAATGTGCCGCATTTCAGCGCTCTATCAGTTCCTTGTAAATATGTCCCATGTAATGCCAGTGATGCTTTTAGCTGCGGAGCAATGGATAAGGGACGGGGAAAACTGAGCATGTTTCAAGATTGAAGCAAGGATCATGCATGGTGGGAAGTGGGCGAAAGAGACAGAGGAGACAACCAGCAACTTAGGGCCGAAGCTGTTATTAGTACACAAGGTGCAGTTATGCTGAAGACTAAGAGTGTGTAGGGCTCACAACACTCCAATTATGGGGAGCAGCATTTTGTCGTAAATTTCTGCCTTTGCCTAATGCATTTACACTGGTTTAAGTCTCACATTTTTTGTGCTTCATAAGATACAGATAATGTCTCCCTGAAGTTTTCTCATAAGCCCACCCTCTGTGCTTAGCCCTGTCACTCATGCTCCCCCAGTACTGGCATACATTTTTGGAGGGGGGCCCTGACTTCAAAATATTTGGCTTGGTGGGGGGGGGCCTCAGACGAAAAAAGTTTGAATACCTGATTTAGAAAGTAACAGATGGTAATTATATTTTTTCTGCATAATTCCGCCTTACAGCCATTTTTTGAATCAGACCACTTTATAACCTTTCAGAAAGGCAGAATGTACATTTGTGCATGTAAAAGCGCTGAAAATCCACATATATGTAGTCACCTTTGGGAACTTACCTGCTGCATTTTAATGAGGAAACAGTCAATGAAGTCGCGGGGGTTACTTGGATCCAATGTTGTTTGATGTTCTTTGACATGTTCTTTCACAAATATTCTTGTATCCTTAGCATTTTTTAGAAACTTGTTGTGAGGACCAGGCAATGGTAGTATAACACTTGGAAAGCGATTAAAGATCTGTAAAAACAGAAGAGTATTATTTGGTAGTATAATTGCATGGCGTATAATTGTAGCAGGTACTCTCCCATTTTTTGTGCCCTATAATCAGGGCCAGACTGGGAACACAAACTAGCTCTGGCAATTAAGTAAGACTGGCCTTGAGGGGTGCTGGTAGGAAACAGTGATGCTGTGCATTTGTTGCAGGGGGTCGATATTCCAGCACTGCTGCAAAACCAGCCCCCAGTAGCAAAAATGGCCCCCACCGGTCCAAAACCAACCCCATCATTCCAGCCCACTGGGAAAACGCCTGGTGCTCACTACGGCTAGTCCCGCTCTGCCTTTATGTGTTTCTTGTTCCAACTAGGATGACTTTTTATCAACCTGTGTCAAAGTTGTGTTTTCTCTCCTAATTGCAAAAGTCACAGTGGAATGCTTGGTTAACTATTTCCAACAGGCATCTAGAGTCATAATTGGAGAGGTTCACTTTCATGAGGCATGAGGCCTGGATACCTAACCCCTCCAACCCTATGACACTAGTTTCAAGGATGTGATATTGCATGAGTTTAAAATAGGGTTCAGCCTAGTGGCCACCCTGCTGATTTTGGGAAGTAAAGTCTTGGGGCCAGATTTACTCATGTTTTATGCAACGCAACTAAGGGCCTCATTAGGATGTTGGTCAGAAAGCTTTCCAACCAACTCCTTGTCGGAATGGTTTCCAACCGAATTGGATTTGGGGAGTGTGAAAATGACTCCAACTGACTTCAATTGGAGCTGGTGTTGGGACTGACAACACAGGCTTCCATTGCAGAAAGGGGTGGTTGCGGAAAACCTTGCACCCTATGTACATCTTTATATTTTAGCAGCATGACTCCATAATGGCTAACACTCTCAGAATGGTTGTTTTGCCTATTTCCAAGTGACTCTGTTGTAACATAGCTGGTATACATATTTTACTCAGTGGGCCACCTTCCGTACAATGCATTTATTTTGAATGTGTGCACACTACCATGTAGGGATCCACTTCAAGTTAGTACACACAGATAGAGTTTGACGAGGGGGGTGCAAAATATTTCTTCCAGGATATCAGACTCCTTATCATCAAAGTCATTCTAGTATTTAAAGCTCCCATCACATTTTATGGCTCCAAAATATAAAACATTCTGCAAGGGGACAACTCTGACTTGAGCTTTCCCAGTTTTTCATTAGTTTCTATACCCATATATGGTGGGAATACAGATTTATAAAGATTACCCTATTTGATTTGTGGTGTGTGGTTCCTTCTCCGGTGTGCGTATCCATAGAGACCAGCACTGCATATTTTACCATTATATAACAAACAAGGGCGAAAACTGCAAATTATGCGCATCAACTCTCAAACAGTTTAGCCTCTTTTACAAGGCATGAGCACCCAATCATGTCAGCAGGAATGCAGAGCCAGGTCTCCTGCGGATACAGAATGTGAAAATCGCAAATGAAGTGATATATTACCTCCTCCATCAAGTGCTATAGGCCATGAACATTCCAGTACACCATAGACTATGATCTACGTTTAAGAACATTAAGTGAATCCTTTAGTTAACTTAAGATCAGCATTTTTTTGAACCCTTATCATTCAGTCTCTATCCAGCTCAACAGTTCGTATGGGGGTAATATCAGTCGTGGCTGCCACCTATCTCAAGTGGTCAGGTGGCCGCGAGGGGAGGGCGGTTGGTTGTTGGGGTAGGGGAGACACCCAATCCAAGCTCTCATAGGATGAGAGCAGCACCAGGGTTGGTCTGTGTGGCCTCGTTTGCTGCTCAGACAGTCAATTGGAGCCTGTGGCTTTTCTCCAACCTGGCAGTGTAACATAGCTGGGTTCGAGAAACATAGGTGCACATGTGTATTTGGCTGGCCTAGGTCGTCTGGCCAAACTGATATGCGCACTTATAAGTGCACACTACTCCTTCCTGACATGCCAAGCCCGCCCAATAATTATTGCGGGGCTCAGACAGACAGAATAAATAAAATGATAACATCTGTCATTATAATGTTATATATCATCTGCTGGCGTGGGCTGTGGGGGGACGCTCCTCATTACGGAGGAGCCGCCCCTGGGTACTAGATTTATATTTTCAGCTTATCTTCTGAATTGGGAAGGCTTAACGTGCTAGCCAGTGAAGGCCCAACGTCATCGTAGCCCTGTAAACGGTGTCTTACTATTCAGAGAACCATTGAAGGGGCACATCTGGAAGGCACTGTGAGCGGCCTTCTATTCCGATCAATATTTTTGAAAAATCTTTTGGTTCACGAAAACATAACACTTGATTAGTTTCTGCATGGCCTAATGTTCCACTACTTGTAGTTGGACAACAGGATAGTGGAGACAGCTGTGAAAAGCTGATATACTTCCCCTTCTTTGCCCTTCCGTGGTACCCTTGTTTGACACCAAAAGCATGAATTGCTGGCCCACTCAGAAAACGCTGAGATATTCTCACTCATGACTGCACTGCAATCATATGCTGACCAGACACCCCATTGCTTGTATAATTGTCACTTCAGCTTAAAAAGTCTCCACCATTTACCAAAATGTGGTTTGCTTACACTGCTCCGAAGTGGTAACAAGTTTTCTCTCGAGTAAACAAACATTGACCAACATCAAGATCATTTTGTTAACTATTCTCTCCTACAGATGGTACATATAAAATAGCCAATCAATGGTTTTCTGTGCAGCTGCATAACCTACTTTTCTCATTTCGACATCCAACGACATGGGACATATTACGGTTCCATAACAAGGGCAGGGGGAGTTAGATAGATAGAAGCTCATATGATGCAGGAGCGGGGAACACATTGCCCTATCACCTTTCATAATTCTGGTATGTCACAAAGCACATGGTGACCAAACAGATAAACCCACCTCTGCATGTTGGGCCAGTTTTGTAGCCTCATTTACGTGTAGTGTCTTTGGAATTTTGATATAACTGGAAGGGATGTTTATTAAAATAAAATGTTTAATAGATTAAGCGAGATCATAAAGTTAGCCACTTCTCCGCTCATATCCCATGTCAGTTTTTCATTATGCATCTCAACTTGAAAGTAGGGGTACTAACTAGCACTTTCCTTCCATGAGCACCGCATGGGTAGAAGTGACCATCAACCTCAGAGTTGCCAATAACCCCCCTGTCTTTACACACTAATGTATATCTACCTTGGCCCGCACCTTCGGTAAACTAAAAGCCTGAATATGAGTCTGGTGGTCTTGAGGCAATCAAGGGGACTAGCTGGCACATGCATCAACAATGCGATTTGCGATTCCTTAATAGCGAAAAATAAGGATTCGCTAATAAGGAATAGCAAAAGGCTATGCATGTAGAAATCGCTTACAAAATAGCGATTTCTAAACATTCCTTAATTGCTACTCGCAAATTGCGAGTCGCAATTAAGGAATACCTCCCCATTGATTCCTATGGGCCTAGAGGCCCATAGGAATGAATGGGAGGACTTTCTCAATTTGCTAATCTCAATTAGAGAATCGCAAATTGCTCATGCTATTTCAAGGGTGCCAGGGCGTCAAAAAGGACACCCTGTTGCACCCCTGAAATCTGCATATGAATACATCTTGCACACACACATGCCCCAAGGGCATGTGTGTGTGTAAGATGGAACTTTGAAAAATGCACTTTAGTGCATTTTTCAAAGTTTTTGCAAATTACCATGAAGTTCAACTTCATGGTAATTTGCTCCCCCTATTAGCGAAATCGCTAATTTTTAAACTTTCATGCATTGCATTTAAGGAATCTCAATTTGGGGATTCCTTAAATGCAATCGCAATTTAAGGAATCGCTATTTAGAGATTCCTTAAATAGCGATTTTTGCATTTGGGATGATGCATCCCAAATGCAAAAATACCGGTCGCAAAGGGGCAGATTCTGCTAATCTGCCCGTTTGCGAGCAGGTTTCTCGTTGATGCATGTGGCCCTAGAATGAATAAATAGCCCTTTTCACTTGAAGACAGAAAATGCCATCCAGCGCTGCTGAAGCTCAACAGAAAAGTGGGGAGACTACCTTAGAGAGCAATCATGCATTTTAGTTGCATTAAAATTGGTTACAATTCAGAACTCCACAGACAGATCAGGAAATAAGAGTCTCAAAGACAATTGTCACGGTTGTTTTTTGTTAATTCAGCATTTCATCGAGAGCCTCCACGTTGCATCGTGAGCCCATCGCAGTTCGATGCTACATCGGCTGGGTCATCTCTTTCATGGGCGAGTGCTATATTTACAAAATCCTAATGTGCAGAATAACTTGGATACCATCCATTAAGAATTAAGCATTAATATTAAGTGGGATATGTTGTACATGCACCCATTACCAATAATGTACATACATATGCAGTGCATTCTTTGTAGGAGTAGTTTAGTCAGCAGTAAAACAATATTAATTGTATTTTGTTTTATATTATATTTTAGTAATCCACGTAACATAATATGGCCCTGAAGTAGTGATTGATCCATTAAACACTTGTTGGCCGAAGTGTACATTGCTTTTAAATTAATATATGTTTCAAGAAAGAAAATCTCTTAAAACTCGATAAGCATACCCCTCACCCACTAATTGATTTAAAGCCACTTTTTTGTATTTGGGGTCTATCTGCTTGTTAGGATTTTAGTGCTGTTTCCAATAGGATTGAGCTATGAAGGGACAGATCCTTGAAGAGGACCGCTTTAAGACTCTTCTTATAGACCAGATGGTTAGGAGGGCCTCTCAAAAGAAGATTTCCAGAGTTCCAATTACGGTTTGCACATTGATGCCTCTTTATTTTTAGGTCTCGCCTGACCCAGCGCATGCGCTGCTCTGGCGAGACTTATTGAGAGGGCTCCAAAAAGTGCTACCAGGCCAGCCTAGAGCTACAGTGCATGTGCGCGGGCGCGCGGGCCGCGCTTTACTGCGATTACTTTCACTTTCACGGCCGCACAGCCGCTTGGCATAGCCAATAGGTCTCACTTTTGGGACCTTATAAGTATTTAGTTATGCAACTGTTGCATGGCTAAACACTTATAAGGTCCCTAAGGCGAGACCTATTGGCTATGCCAATGCTTGTTTTTTCAGCCACCTGGAATTAAACGAAAAGATTTTTGGGTGATTCTAGATTTGAAGATTTGTCAGTATTTAGGTGTGTGAAAATGTAGTCTATTTAAGTGCTGTGGTGTTTTGCCTCAAGAGGCTTTAAGAAAGACAATCATAACATTTGGCTGAGTTATATATTTTCCTGACCTTCAGGTAAAATTTGACGACTTCTTTTTGGATTCTGCTGAGTTTCCAAAGGTTCTTTTCGGTGCATCCATGAAGTGGAGGTCACAGAATTGTAGGTGGCACAACATTATTGGAATTTTAACTAATGGTGGCCCGCAAGTGGGATGACTTGTATGGCCAATGTAAGTTAAAATTGGGTATTCCAAATGATAGATTTGATTGGTGTGAAAAATGGGGTTGTTCATTGAAGGAGGGTGGGCCCTGGTCATGCAACAGCCCTAATCATTGTCAGGGTGATCCATAAAAAGTCCTAAATTAACCTGTGCTTAACCCTCAGGTACCTTGGTACAAAAGCACTCAGACTTAATTTAGGGGCAATGTGTGAAGTATTTATGCAACACACAAACAAGAATAATGTGAAAGCACAACACAAGAAAAATCCCACACCAATTTAAAAAAAGCAGTAAATATATAATACTTTATATGACACCAAAATGAAAAAAATCCAATCAGTAGAACTTGAGTTATTCATTTTTAAAGTTTATGGTAAAAAATAGCACCTAAAAGATCAAAGCGCCAATTGCAATCATCTAGTCCCGCAAGACAGGGTCAAAGTTGAAAAATAAGGCAGGTCGCTGTGGAGCATAGGGCGGATACAAAGAGTGAAATGGGCCAGGTCAGCACTTACCTGCAGATTTAGAAGAAATTCAGAGAAAAATGTTGACCTGAGAACGTAAAGTTCAGCAGGGCAAGGCTGCAGGTGGTTCATCACTGGGGAGTCCCTGAACAAAGGTATGGTGAAGATTCAAAATTTTGATTTTGTCACTTCTCCAGCGGGACGAAGCAGGAGACTGTAGCCGATAAAAGTTCCATGAGGCCAGATACCCCTTTGGCAAAGGACTGCAGAACAGGATTTGCTGATGCAGAGAAGAACGCAGCAGGTGCTGCTACAAAGTCAGGCTGACGGGCAATGCACCTTGGCAGACAGACGGGCAGGTTGGTCCTATTCTCCTCGCAGTTCTCAGAGCAGTTTTAAGTCAAAATGTACGTCCCAAGTTTTGGATTTTGGCTATCTGGGCACCTTTAGCACCATCACCAAGAGTCCAGGATGGAAGGGGCTCCACTTGAGGGTTTAGGACACACTCAGACTGGCCCCAGGTATGTGCTCAAGATGGACGGAACCTTTTGTTTCCCTGAGGCTCTGATCAGGAGCCCAGCCAACGAGCCCTTGGAGTCACTCTGGAAGCCCTGGGTTCAAGCAGAAAAGCAAGTCTCAAGCAGCAAGGCAGCCCTCTGATGGGACAAGGCAGGTTTAAGGCAGCAGGGCAGTCCTCTTGGTGCAGCAGGGTGGTCTATTACTGCAAAGACCTAGGTTTCTGAAGGTTTATATGCCATACAAATTGGTTCAAACCTTATAGGTGTTTTGTACTCCCCTTAATTTGAAAATTTCTGGGTAGTTGCCAACTAGTTAGCCACCTTCACTTTCTTTAAAAAAACGGTAAAAGATTTTACTCCAAGCAGTCTCCCAAATGATCGTCAAGGTGTCTAAACTCATGTAAAGTACACCGAGAGTTTCTCAATTTGATTACCTCGTGAGAGAAACGTGAATAGATACATAAATGTAAAAAAATGTGAGAGAGACGTGATGGCACCTCACGTGCGCAACCCCAATTGAGCCTGCTGGCTGGTACTCGTCAGCTTTGCCCACTTTTCTCATCATCGGTAGCCATCACGCTCCAAAGTAATAAACGAGGTGTCCACAAAATAAAGCCAACGAAAAAAATCGTAGAGAAGTGATGCGACTTAATAGTGAAGAATAAAAAGTGAAAAAGGTACACCCACTATAGGTTCAAACTTTATTCCGCCTTAGGAGTGCACCTACTTCAATATTTAAAAAGGTTGCAGAATATGCATACCGTTCTTATATGCCAACATGTTTCATCGCCTGTAGTTTTTCTGGCGATTTCGTCAGGGCAACAACAGTCGCTTGGCACACGATATGGACACTTCTTAGAGTCACATTCGGAGACTGCAAACAGTAAAAAAGAAGAACAAAACACACACACCACTTTACCATTATATTCATCCTCTCTTCCTGGATCAACATGAGCTCTCCTTGTTGGATCTATAAATCATTAGTAAATTACCCTCGTGGAGCCATGGCCTTGCGTACCAGCTCAATCAATGAGGTCACCAATGGGCTCCTTATGTGAGTCCTCGTGGTTAGTGCAGCATTCAACCGTAATGCCAATCTGTTGACAACATAAAAACACTCAAAATCTTCTTGTGTAGAGACTCTATTTGTCAATTTCGGTACCACAATTATAAACAATGTCATACTACTAAGGACAACCCCTAGCTGTTCCTAATATCATCTCTCTCCATATTTATCAGTTCTCTGCTTAAAATGTTCTTGTTCAGCCTGTTATGTGAACATCCTCATGATTGTAATGCTCATATGTCTTTGCGCATTCAGAAACGCCGTGTTGGACTACTCGCATACCTTCTGATATGCAATCACCCTCGTTTCACCGGCAATAAAAAGCGCTGTTCTTTTTATAAATAAACAAACATACACACACACATGCCTAGGGAGAGTGGTTCCTGCCCCGGTTTCTCGAGTTGTTAAGGGGCAACTACCTAGCCTCTGAACCGGACACAAATGTATCACGCTGGCCCCCTCTCCTCACATACAACACCTCCTTACCACCCAAAGCCTCACGGAGCTCCTTCTCTCCGACGGTCAACAGTGTTGTGTTACCGCGGCTTATTTATAATCCCGCCCCCTACGCGTCCTCCTCAACGCGGGGCCAGTATGGGCGCCATTTTGGATTGGGGGGGTTCGTGTGTGTCTAAGATTGGATATTCACCGCCGTAAGCCTCGAAATTAGTTTCATTTATTCCGAAATGGTGGCTTTATTCTATTGCGCGATCTTGAACCTAAGTTTGGTATTGCCCACAACAACAAATCCCCCTATTGGACCTCCTCACCATGGGGCCAGTATAGGCGCCATTTTGGATTGGGGAGGTTCGTATGTGTCTATGGTTTGATATTCAGTGCGTGAGCCTCGGAATTAATAGAATTTATTCCGGAGTGGTGTCTTTCTTATATAGCGCGGTCTTAAACCTAGGTTTGAGGTGTTGAGACATGGTGTGTATATTGGTGGTTCTAAGTAGGATCTTGCCCACAAAAACAAATCCTTCTATGGGAATTCTACGCTATCTTTGGCTACACAGGGGTCTAAGACTCTGGTAGATCAATGTAGTCAAACCCAGGGTATCCCAACAAGACCTATGTCATTAGATAGACCTTGATTTCAGTTCTAAGGTAATTCCTGAGTATTCATATGGTTGGTATATTGTTGTCTATCACTGTCAGTCTGTATTACCCGACCAGGGCCAAACAAAAGTTATAGGGGGGCGTACATTACTCGCTGATGTATATGTTTCTATACTTTAAGTCTTCAGTATCTCGCCTTCCCCCATTCGATTTGGTCGTTCAATCCCCCTCGGTCGGACTTCTCCTGGAAAATCCATCTCGCTTCTTTTGAAGCCAAAATTTCTTCCACGTTTTGGGGAGAGCCCATCATTCTCTCCAAAACCACCCACGTGAACGTGTGCTTGGTGTTATGACAGTGTTGTACCAATTTCGTTGTCAACTTGCCTGTTCTAATGGTGCTTAGGTGTTCTTGCATTGTGATTTTCACCTTCCTAGTTGTTAATCCTATGTAATGAAGGTGACATTGGCACGTTAATCTGTAAACCACATTGGTCGTGTTGCAATTACTGAATTGCTTCAAATGCCAGATTTTTCCTGAATTCAGGACTACACTTTGGGTTTTCTTCGTTAATCCACACACTGAACAAGACCCACACGGGTGATGACCAGGGGGGATGGACGACTCGGTGAACTTCTGTTCCACTTTAACCCGTGTATGCACAAGTTTGTCACCCAGGTTACTAGATCTTTTAAAGGCGAACCTGGGAGGGGGCATCCTGAAATCCTCAGTTGACAACAAAGCCCAGTGTTTACGAAAGGACTGTCGGATCTTCGTGGCTAAAGGGTCGAATGTCATGACTACCGGGGGGCAGTCTTCTTTTGTTTTTTCATTCTTCTGGAGCAGAACACTCCGGGGGGTGTTCATTGGTCTTTTTCTAGCCTGTCTGATGGTTTTTCGTGGGTATTGTCTCATCTCAAGTTTGGCACATAGTTCTTCTGACTGGTCCAAAAATGTAGTTGTCGAAGTACAGTTCCTGCGGTACCGAAGAAACTGACCGACAGGAAGGTTGTCCCTGAGTGCTCTTGGGTGATACGACCTGTAGGACAAGAGGGAGTTTTTATCTGTTGGTTTTTGATGTACTTTGGAACATAGTCTGTCCCCATCTGCATAACTTTCTAGGTCCAGGTATACTGCTGTGTGGTTGCTATAGTTCCATGTGAACCTCAGACTTGCATCCTGATGGTTGAGCCAATTCAGAAATTGTAATAAACCATCAGCTAAACCAGACCAGACGCAGAGAATGTCGTCTATATATCTCTTCCAGAGACGGATGTTGCTCTGGAAGGGATTAGACTGATGGTATATGACGTGCTCCTCGAACTGGCCCACATAGATACAGGCCAGGCTCGGCGCCATCGTTGCGCCCATAGACGTGCCCGTAGTCTGCAGATACATGGTATCCTTATAGCAGAAATAATTTCGTGTGAGAGCCAGTTCTATGCATTGTAGTATGAAAGATTGTGGAGCATCATAGAACCACTCTTGTGCCTTAAGCGCATGCGCTGCTGCCACCAACGCTGCATCCTGTGGTATACAGGTATAGAGTGACTCTACATCAATGGTTACCATAAATTCATTCTCTGGGTCAAACTGGAAATCTTCAAGGATATTGAGTATTGCTGTGGTGTCTTTTACAAATGATTTCTGATTGACAACTGATTCCCTAAGAAAGAAATCAGCAAATTGTGAGAGAGGCTCTAACACCGACTGGATCCCCGAAACGATTGGTCGACCCGGTGGAGGGCGTTGTGGTTTGTGGATTTTAGGTAAAATGTAGAAGGCCGGAGTTCTTGGCTTATCATTAACCAAGAACTCGGCCTCCCTCGCTGTTATCCATTTTTTCTCCTTCGCCTCAGTCACCATAGTCTTGATGATCGCCAACAGTTCTTTCTGGGGGTCCTGTACCAATGGGCGATAGTTTTGGCGGACACTCAGTAGTCTCAACACTTCAGTGTCGTAGTCGATAGTATTCATAACTACTACAGCTCCGCCCTTATCTGCGTTTTTGATCGTCAGGTGCTGGTTATTCTCAAGGCCCTTGACTGCTTCCCACTCTACCCTACTCATGTTGTTAAATTTGAAGTTTGTGTTTTGCTGTTCCAATAAAGAAATGTCTTGCAGTACTTTATTTTCAAAGACCGTGACTTCAGGGCCTACAGTTGTATTGGATGGACAAAAATTGGATGGTTTCCTAAGTGTGGTGTTAAACACAGTTGAAGGATCCTGTGGTTTATTAGCGAAGAATTTCTTTAGTTTTATTCTTCGCATCGTTTCATGGAGTTCAATCCTGCATTTAAAGGGGTCATGTGTGGGGGTGGGGACAAATCCTAACCCTTTGTTCAACACCCTTTCCTCATTGGTGGTAAGTTCATGGTCAGATAGGTTCACCACTATGTTATTCTTAATCATTGCTGGTTCCGTCCACGGCTCCGTGTTACTCTTGGGGAGTGGGTTTGCCATTGTTGGTTTTGGTTTTGGTTGCCCCTGCCTCGACCCCTGCCACGCGGACCTCCCCCTCTGTTGCCCCTGTGGCTTTGTCCTAAAAAAGACCGAAGAAGAGTTCCTAGGTCTTCGTTGTTTGTCTCCTGTTCGTTGAATCTTACTCTAGGAGGGTTAGACTGTGGACCTAGCTCTTCCTCTTCGCTGGAGGTGTTATCGAATGTCCAGTTATTGGGTGCACGTTTGGTCTGTTGCCTCCCACCCCTACCTCTACCTCCTCTAAATGGATGTTCAACTATTGCGTCGTAGTATTTATCCTCCACATAGGGGAAGGCCCATTCGTGGGAAAAACGATCAAGATTTCTCATATGTACACGAGATTGGCTCATCCTTATAATCAATACTGCAAAGAGATTAAGTGAAGAGCTACTGAAGGAAATTGTTGATTTAGAGGAGAGTATAAGGAGGGATACTACCCTTGTGGACACCAAGGAACAGCTCCAAAGGATCCAGGAAGATCTGAGTGATTACAAAAATATATGATCAATCAAAAGATCAAAGGGATAAAAAGAAATCTTGATCGTTTTTCCCACGAATGGGCCTTCCCCTATGTGGAGGATAAATACTACGACCCAATAGTTGAACATCCATTTAGAGGAGGTAGAGGTAGGGGTGGGAGGCAACAGACCAAACGTGCACCCAATAACTGGACATTCGATAACACCTCCAGCGAAGAGGAAGAGCTAGGCCCACAGTCTAACCCTCCTAGAGTAAGATTCAACGAACAGGAGACAAACAACGAAGACCTAGGAACTCTTCTTCGGTCTTTTTTAGGACAAAGCCACAGGGGCAACAGAGGGGGAGGTCCGCGTGGCAGGGGTTGAGGCAGGGGCAACCAAAACCAAAACCAACAATGGCAAACCCACTCCCCAAGAGTAACACGGAGCCGCGGACGGAACCAGCTATGATTAAGAATAACATAGTGGTGAACCTATCTGACCATGAACTTACCACGAATGAGGAAAGGGTGTTGAACAAAGGGTTAGGATTTGTCCCCACCCCCACACATGATCCCTTTAAATGCAGGATTGAACTCCATGAAACGATGCGAAGAATAAAACTAAAGAAATTCTTCGCTAATAAACCACAGGATCCTTCAACTGTGTTTAACACCACACTTAGGAAACCATCCAATTTTTGTCCATCCAATACAACTGTAGGCCCTGAAGTCACGGTCTTTGAAAATAAAGTACTGCAAGACATTTCTTTATTGGAACAGCAAAACACAAACTTCAAATTTAACAACATGAGTAGGGTAGAGTGGGAAGCAGTCAAGGGCCTTGAGAATAACCAGCACCTGACGATCAAAAACGCAGATAAGGGCGGAGCTGTAGTAGTTATGAATACTATCGACTACGACACTGAAGTGTTGAGACTACTGAGTGTCCGCCAAAACTATCGCCCATTGGTACAGGACCCCCAGAAAGAACTGTTGGCGATCATCAAGACTATGGTGACTGAGGCGAAGGAGAAAAAATGGATAACAGCGAGGGAGGCCGAGTTCTTGGTTAATGATAAGCCAAGAACTCCGGCCTTCTACA
Organism: Triturus cristatus; assembly: GCF_964204655.1. NCBI lineage: Eukaryota > Metazoa > Chordata > Amphibia > Caudata > Salamandridae > Triturus > Triturus cristatus. The sequence continues at coordinate 448,543,222 of NC_140592.1, forward strand.
TTTTACCTAAAATCCACAAACCACAACGCCCTCCACCGGGTCGACCAATCGTTTCGTGGATCCAGTCGGTGTTAGAGCCTCTCTCACAATTTGCTGATTTCTTTCTTAGGGAATCAGTTGTCAATCAGAAATCATTTGTAAAAGACACCACAGCAATACTCAATATCCTTGAACATTTCCAGTTTGTCCCAGAGAATGAATTTATGGTAACCATTGATGTAGAGTCACTCTATACCTGTATACCACAGGATGCAGCGTTGGTGGCAGCAGCGCATGCGCTTAAGGCACAAGAGTGGTTCTATGATGCTCCACAATCTTTCATACTACAATGCATAGAACTGGCTCTCACACGAAATTATTTCTGCTATAAGGATACCATGTATCTGCAGACTACGGGCACGTCTATGGGCGCAACGATGGCGCCGAGCCTGGCCTGTATCTATGTGGGCCAGTTCGAGGAGCACGTCATATACCATCAGTCTAATCCCTTCCAGAGCAACATCCGTCTCTGGAAGAGATATATAGACGACATTCTCTGCGTCTGGTCTGGTTTAGCTGATGGTTTATTACAATTTCTGAATTGGCTCAACCATTAGGATGCAAGTCTGAGGTTCACATGGAACTATAGCAACCACACAGCAGTATACCTGGACCTAGACATTTATGCAGATGGGGGCAGACTATGTTCCAAAGTATATCAAAAACCAACAGATAAAAACTCCCTCTTGTCCTACAGGTCGTATCACCCTAGAGCACTCAGGGACAACTTTCCTGTCGGTCAGTTTCTTCGGTACCGCAGGAACTGTACTTCGACAACTACATTTTTGGACCAGTCAGAAGAACTATGTGCCAAACTTGAGATGAGACAATACCCACGAAAAACCATCAGACAGGCTAGAAAAAGAGCAATGAACACCCCCCGGAGTGTTCTGCTCCAGAAGAATGAAAAAACGAAAGAAGACTGCCTCCCGGTAGTCATGACATTCGACCCGTTAGCCACGAAGATCCGACAGTCCATTCGTAAACACTGGGCTTTGTTGTCAACTGAGGATTTCAGGATGCCCCCTCCCAGGTTCGCCTTTAAAAGATCTAGTAACCTGGGTGACAAACTTGTGCATACACGGGTTAAAGTGGAACAGAAGTTCACCGAGTCGTCCATCCCCCCTGGTCATCACCCGTGTGGGTCTTGTTCAGTGTGTGGATTAACGAAGAAAACCCAAAGTGTAGTCCTGAATTCAGGAAAAATCTGGCATTTGAAGCAATTTAGTAATTGCAACACGACCAATGTGGTTTACAGATTAACGTGCCAATGTAACCTTCATTACATAGGATTAACAACTAGGAAGGTGAAAATCAGAATGCAAGAACACCTAAGCACCATTAGAACAGGCAAGTTGACAACGAAATTGGTACAACACTGTCATAACACCAAGCACACGTTCACGTGGGTGGTTTTGGAGAGAATGATGGGCTCTCCCCAAAACGTGGAAGAAATTTTGGCTTCAAAAGAAGCGAGATGGATTTTCCAGGAGAAGTCCGACCGAGGGGGATTGAACGACCAAATCGAATGGGGGAAGGCGAGATACTGAAGACTTAAAGTATAGAAACATATACATCAGCGAGTAATGTACGCCCCCCTATAACTTTTGTTTGGCCCTGGTCGGGTAATACAGACTGACAGTGATAGACAACAATATACCAACCATATGAATACTCAGGAATTACCTTAGAACTGAAATCAAGGTCTATCTAACGACATAGGTCTTGTTGGGATACCCTGGGTTTGACTACATTGATCTACCAGAGTCTTAGACCCCTGTGTAGCCAAAGATAGCGTATAATTCCCATAGAAGGATTTGTTTTTGTGGGCAAGATCCTACTTAGAACCACCAATATACACACCATGTCTCAACACCTCAAACCTAGGTTTAAGACCGCGCTATATAAGAAAGACACCACTCCGGAATAAATTCTATTAATTCCGAGGCTCACGGCGCTGAATATCAAACCATAGACACATACGAACCTCCCCAATCCAAAATGGCGCCTATACTGGCCCCATGGTGAGGAGGTCCAATAGGGGGATTTGTTGTTGTGGGCAATACCAAACTTAGGTTCAAGATCGCGCAATAGAATAAAGCCACCAGTTCGGAATAAATGAAACTAATTTCGAGGCTTACGGCGGTGAATATCCAATCTTAGACACACACGAACCCCCCAATCCAAAATGGCGCCCATACTGGCACCGCGTTGAGGAGGACGCGTAGGGGGCGGGATTATAAATAAGCCGCGGTAACACAACACCGTTGACCGGCGGAGAGAAGGAGCTCCGTGAGGCTTTGGGTGGTAAGGAGGTGTTGTATGTGAGGAGAGGGGGCCAGCGTGATACATTTGTGTCCGGTTCAGAGGCTAGGTAGTTGCCCCTTAACAACTCGAGAAACCGGGGCAGGAACCACTCTCCCTAGGCATGTGTGTGTGTATGTTTGTTTATTTATAAAAAGAACAGCGCTTTTTATTGCCGGTGAAACGAGAGTGATTGCATATCAGAAGGTATGCGAGTAGTCCAACACGGCGTTTCTGAATGCGCAAAGACATATGAGCATTACAATCATGAGGATGTTCACATAACAGGCTGAACAAGAACATTTTAAGCAGAGTACTGATAAATATGGAGATAGATGATATTAGGAACAGCTAGGGGTTGTCCTTAGTAGTATGACATTGGTTATAATTGTGGTACCGAAATTGACAAATAGAGTCTCTACACAAGAAGATTTTGAGTGTTTTTATGTTGTCAACAGATTGGCATTACGGTTGAATGCTGCACTAACCACGAGGACTCACATAAGGAGCCTATTGGTGACCTCATTGATTGAGCTGGTACGCGAGGCCATGGCTCCACGAGGGTAATTTACTAATGATTTATAGATCCAACAAGGAGAGCTCATGTTGATCTAGGAAGAGAGGATGAATATAATGGTAAAGTGGTGTGTGTGTTTTGTTCTTCTTTTTTACTGTTTGCAGTCTCCGAATGTGACTCTAAGAAGTGTCCATATCGTGTGCCAAGCGACTGTTGTTGCCCTGACGAAATCGCCAGAAAGACTACAGGCGATGAAACATGTTGGCATATAAGAATGGTATGCATATTCTGCAACCTTTTTAAATATTGAAGTAGGTGCACTCCTAAGGCGGAATAAAGTTTGAACCTATAGTGGGTGTACCTTTTTCACTTTTTATTCTTCACTATTAAGTCGCATCACTTCTCTACGAATTTTTTCGTTGGCTTTATTTTGTGGACACCTCGTTTATTACTTTGGAGCGTGATGGCTACCGATGATGAGAAAAGTGGGCAAAGCTGACGAGTACCAGCCAGCAGGCTCAATTGGGGTTGCGCACGTGAGGTGCCATCACGTCTCTCTCACATTTTTTTACATTTATGTATCTATTCACGTTTCTCTCACGAGGTAATCAAATTGAGAAACTCTCGGTGTACTTTACATGAGTTTAGACACCTTGACGATCATTTGGGAGACTGCTTGGAGTAAAATCTTTTACCGTTTTTTTAAAGAAAGTGAAGGTGGCTAACTAGTTGGCAACTACCCAGAAATTTTCAAATTAAGGGGAGTACAAAACACCTATAAGGTTTGAACCAATTTGTATGGCATATAAACCTTCAGAAACCTAGGTCTTTGCAGTAATAGATTGTCTGAGTGGAGGGCGACCTGGGTTCCTTTTTCCCTCTATAGCTCCTTATTGTATATACGCAGCAGGGTGGTCCTCAGAAGTAAAAAGCAGGCCACAGACAGCAGGGCAGTCATCTGAGAGTCCTTCCTCAGGTTCAGACGTGAACTGAAGAGTGGGTCTGAGGGACCTAATTTTATAGCTGATGACAGCTTTGAGTACAAGAAACTTCTGCAGCTTTCCCTTCACTGCAATGTCTGGAATTTCCTGCCTCCTTGCCGTGGTCCAAGGCTGTATGCACTCACAATATTCTAATGTGAAGTTCTTTGTGTTTGAGTTTAGGAAGTATCTCTGAAAGGCAAGTGGATCTGAGCACAGCTCCACCTTCTCATCCTACAAGGATGGCTCATCCTGACAACACCCAGTCCTTATGTTGTGTGGCTGTCTGGGAGGATTTCACAAATCCTGATTGCCAACTACACTTAGTCATGTGATCCAGGAAACAGGCTGCATGTTAGTCCTCTGTAATACTCTTAGAGTAAAGAAAAGGATACAAACAAAACCTACAAAAAATCCCTGCTTTAAGAATGAAAACTTTCACTCATCATGTGGTGGCATTCTTCTTTACTGTGTTCCTCCTCACAGGCTTACAAACTGGGTTAGTGGTGTAGGCTACTACTCTCACAAAGCTGAATTGGAGCACTTTGGAATGTGCCTATGAGGATATCCTTATATGAGCTGTGTTGGTGAGGGTAGAGGAGAGAAAAGTGATTTAAAAATGCCTATTAGTGGACAAAATCGTAATTTTAATGAATGCCCTGAGGTGCACATTAATAAGAGAAATAGCTGGTGATACAACTTCACCATAATAGTGATAAGCGATCAACATCGTTCTGTCATTCCTACTAACCATAATAACTGGTGTGTGGCATTCTTCAGGAACTAAACTATAAGCCTTATCACTCTGCACAAAAAGCTAAGCATAGAAATAAAGAAATAAAATTGAGTACATATGCCGTTCCCCAATAACTGTGGCTGGACCAGTGTAGATAGTTGGCTCTCTATATAGTGCACTAAAAAGAAGTACACTGTGTAGAGATTCCGGAGGGTCCCCGAATTAGCTTGCATAGTCTAAAGCAGATAATACTAACGCTCTCTTTTGTGGTAGTGTGGACGAGCAATAAAAAGATGGTAGTGCTAAGCATTTCTTGTAGACACAGAGGCAATAAATGAGACACACTCAAAGAATAAATTGAGACCAATCTAGAAAAATAACACATCTTTTTATATATGTTGTAAAACCAAAAACTTAGTTCAAAAGTTAGTACTGTTTTTGTTAGCAATTTTAATATGTAACTAAATCTTTCTAACCTTTGCATCTTTACGCACAATGCAATTCTGTGGGAGGAACAGTCATAAATGCAGAAATAAAAGTACAGTCAGTTTTAGGGGTTCATCTTCTGGTTTCTGAGTTGTACTGGGCCAAGGTCCAAAGTACTACCAGCAGTTGTTCAGGAACTGCCCATGTTTCACCGAGAGCATGGTGCTGGTGAGGTTTTAGCTGGGCGTGCTACAGTGAAGGGGTGCTGCATGGAAACAGGGTGCACTGGGGGAATTGGGTACAAGTCCAAGAGCTCCCAAAAGGGGTGTTGGGTCACAGGGGGACTTGGAGGAAGGGGGCACAGCCGGTTCTTTGGCACTCAGGCCGGGCAGCTAGGGTGCAGAGTGGTTAGGGCAGCTTGGCTGATGTCAAAAGATGCTCCTCGTGGTTAGGACAAACAGCTGCCAGAAGCAAAATCAGGACAGTTGGGCCATTCCCAAGGTGGGTCTCAGCGATGCTGATGTCTCTCGATGGCTGCTCATTCATGGTGTTGTGAGAATTAGGACTGGACTCTCACTGTTGGTGTTTGGTACAGGCCATCCTGTACACCAGGGATTGGTGCTGCACAGCTCTGGTTGATTCTGGTGTCTTCACCCTCAATGGGGAGACAGATCTGACCCTCCAGAGCATGAGTAACTTCTCCTCTGGTCATCTGCGTTGTTGGTCCAACCAGGGAGCTGCAAGGCAATTGACTGGAGTTTGCTTGTCGATGCCTGTTGGCTGAAGGGGAGTAGCCCCTCCACTCACAGGGGGACTGTAGTTGAATTTCGAAGTGCTAGCAGGCGACCCAAGGCTTTGGTAGTTCTCCAGCTTGCAGGACAAGTCACTCTGCCACAATTGCCAAGAGAGGTGCGAGCAGGCAGGGTTTCACACCAGAAGTTCTCAATTCCCAGCTCTCGCCAGGCAGTGACTCTTCTTCATCCTTCTTCTTTTGATCCATCAAATCTGAGTGCTTGGGTTAAGGGGTGCCACCGAAATACTCAATTCAGGGGCATTTAGGGGGATGACGGGTTGTAGCCAAAAGGCTGCCTACCAGTAGGGGGCCTACAGCCTCTGTATGGCCACTTCCAATAGGAAGTGGACTTAACCCTGACCCTAGAAGGCTAATTTGTTCCAATACAAGATAGAAGAATTTGGAAAGGTGTTGTCCACACCAGCTAGTCCACCTTAGGGGTGGTGCTGGCTCGAAGCAGGCACACCTCCTAATCTTACTAAATTTTCCACCTGTCTTGCCCCTAAAATGTGGGGTTAGGATGTGATGGCATCTCTGCTAGTTGGAGATGCTTGGATCGCATAACAAATGCAGCAGGACCTTTGAAGCTTCCCACCCTGGAATGTAGTTCGAGCTTGGAGGAGGTGTCAACACCTCTGCCCAAAGCAGGCTTAGATCCCAACATTTGAGAGCAATGACTCTCACCTCAGAAGGTCAGAAACTTGTCTAGGGTGGCTGGCTGGCTGGCCGAGACCAATAAGTCAACACACTAGTGGTCAGCAGGTTTTTAGGGGGCACCTCTAAGGTCTCCTCAGGGTACATTTCTTCATAAATTCAACGCTGGCATCAGTGTGGGTTTATTAAGGTGAAATGTTTGGTACCAAAGATCTGTGGGTACAGTGAAGCCATGATGTAATGGAACTCGTAATCATGAGTGTCCAGCTTAGGTACTTGGTATGGCTTCCCTGTGCACTTGTGGTATCAAAGGGTGAACTTAGATATCACAAGGACACATCTATTCTTGCAGATATGCCCACACATGGCTATAGTCCACCTTGCCTTAGGGCTCTAAGACCTGCTGTGAGGTGACTCCCCTATACCACATGCAGTGCTGTGTAAGCATGGCACACAGGGATGTTGGACATGTCGACTCTTCACTTTTCTCTGCACCAAGGCACGCAGGCTGCAATGACAGTTTGCACAAGCTTGTTGAGGGGTACCTTAGGGTGCTACAATTCGTGCTGCAGGCCTAAGGGACCCTATTTATCCCCAAGCCCTAGGCACCATGCGTGCCATTCACGAGGAACTTACATGGAGTCTAAAGTGATGCCAATTGTGGAACAGTAGTACAGTTTAGGGACAAAACACTGGTACTAGGAACCTGTTTAGCAGGAACCCACTACACTTCCAGTCAAAGTTGCAACAGATACCAGGCAACAAGGTTGGGGGGTAGCCATGTCAAAAGGGGCACTTTGATACAACCAGTGTTGCCAACATTTGCAAAATCCAGTGTATATCAGTCTCAACTTGCCAACCCAATGAAAAACAGGGGCAAGGTTTTGCACAAGTCCTCTGCCGACCCGTTCAGACTGTCAGCGTTTAGGAGAAGAGCATGCCAACTTTCTTGCTGAGGCAACAAATGATGGACGGAATGCTAAATGAATTATACATTCACCCCAGTCAAGAAATCTGTGTTAAATCCATTGTTTTTTTGCTCACTAAGCCACCCCAGTTTGGACCCAGCCATATGAAAATCAGTCTTGACCCTGCTCCTCATGGGAACAGTCCAGCCCTAACTGCCAAGCCGGGTCCTCCCTGGACTGAAAACAAGGATCCTGGGACCGATTTCGGGGTAACACCAATCATTTGCCAGGCTAGCTTGAATACAGTGGCACTGCAAGAAAGGGACCCACGCCTGGAAATACCCATCCCACTTAGGGCAAATAGTGCTGCAGCAATAAATGATGGACAAAATGCTGAATGAAACAAATATTCACACCCAGTCAACAAATCTGGGTTAAATCCATCGTTTTTTTGCTCACTATGCCATCCCAATTTGGACCCAACTACATGCAAATCCGTCTTAACTCTGCTCCTCATGGGAACAGTCTAGCCTGAACTGCCAAGCCGGGTCCTCCCTTGACCGAAAACAAGCATCTTGGGACTGTTTTCGGACGAAACTGATCCCAGTATCAAAACTAGGCTACACCTGACGAAGGGCACAATGCCCAAAATGCATTGGGTGAACACTTGAAGGGCTGCCTAGGACAGAAGTGGATTCTAACGTACTGCAATAAAAGGCCTGGCTGGGCATTTATTCTGCATTATTTAGTTTGGAATCTCATTGCCTCCATTGTGAATTGAAAGATTAACGTTGAATACATTTGGGATTAACAAGGATTGCTACGGACTTCGTTGAGTTACTTGAAATAATGTTGTTGGATGCCATGACGCATGCCTTTTTGGCTGTGCGGTTTGAACTGCACGCGATGGCGCAGCAGTTGAATATCTGGATTTCCATGCCTGTGCTTTGGGACAGAGCACAGATTAAGCCTGCACTCCAGGAACTACGCCTTTGAGCAATTAAAAAAATGGTTGAATTGTGAACAACTATGGGTGCGCAGTCTATAATGTATTGTGAAGGTGTTTATTTTGCAGTGTAAATATGGCAGTTTAAAACTGCACACAGGCTGCTGGTGGGAGGGAGACATGTTTTATGGGGCTACTTAAGAGGGTGGCACAATTGTGCAGGCCCATTGGTAGCATTTCATTTACCGATCCTGTATGAATGGTATACCACTTTACTAGGGACGTATAAGTAAATTAAATATATCAATTGGGTGTTAGCCAATTTTACCTTGTTTTAGGGAGTGAGCACAAGCACTTTAGCTCTGGTTAGCAGCTGTAATGTTTATAGAGTCCTAACACCAACAACATTAAATTCAGCAAAACAGGTAAGGAGAAGCCAAAAAGTTTGGGGGAAGACCTCCCACAGGCTGACCAGTCTATCATTTATTTAATCTTTTATTGTGTGTTGAACTGCTGAGTTTTGCTTTTTATCATAATAGAAAAAATAATGTAAAATGAAAAAATGATAATTTGCCTAATAGTTTAAACAATTCTCTTATCTGTCACCCAGGTACTGGTGGATCTTAGCTTCATTGACAAACCACATGGCGTTGGGGACTCTGTTAAATTACCTGCCCACCATGCTTTACTTGCTACACACCAAATAGTCATTTTTCTTGAAGATATGACAGTTCTAATAATATTCACCTATCTACCATCAGAGAGGGCAAGTAATATATACTTATGGGAAGCTACTAAAATGTCTTTCCAATTATTCGTCTATTTGAAGACCTTTTGCAGACTGTGTCTTTTTGCCATGGACACCATAGGTACAGCAGGTCATGGGTTGATGGAAGGCATTCATCTAATGCCATAAACAATTTATTTCTGATATTATTCATGGCTGTGTCACAGGTATTGGTTGGTCTTAAGCATGATTATTATTGTAAGATGTTTTTGCATTACAACTACTTTTCTGACTTGTCTGGTGACATTGGGCCACATGTATGGCCGCTAAATAGGTCTGTGGCATGTACAAACCCTATTTTGCAAATCGGTAACCTATTGCTGACTCGTAAAATAGGGTTTCTGACTCTCTATTAGGAAGAGACGGGCTAAGGGCGTCTCTTCCTAATAGCGACTCGCCATGTACGAATGTTTTCCGACCAACATATGGTTGCAAATCAGTCACATTTTACCGCCAATGGAAAATTGGTAGCAGACTAGTCGCAAATTCCCCTTTGTACATGTGGGCTCAAACTTTTTTAAGAGCAGGCAGTTGTCCCACAAACCACTGGCTGCTCTTAAAAAATTTAACTGAAACGTTTCATATTTCTTTTTTAAATGCATCCCATTTTCCTTTAAGGAAAACTTGCTGCATTAAAAAATGCGGCTTTATTAAAAAAGCAGTCAAATACATGGTGGTCGGCTGACCCCAGCAGGCCACCATCCCTGTGACGGCCATTCTCGAAGGGTTGCAAATTTCAACCAGCCTCATGAATATTAATGAGGCAGGTTCCTTGTGACCCATTTGGGAATCGCAAACAGTGTCTCAGGCACTGTTGTACATTCTATTTTGGGAGTCTAAAATTATGAGTCGCAAACAATAGCAATATGCGAATCGCAAAATTGAATGGTCATACATCTGGCCCTTTGTGTTTTGGATTTCTGCTGAGGTACAAGCAGTATCTGGAAAGTTTCTTTGGTCTAGTAATTAGTTACATGAAGCAAGCAATTATGATCATATGTTCGAACTTGAGGGGAACAATGCCCCATTGAAATGAGATATTAAATATCTTTATGCCAGGTATGACAGTCCTTGGATGAGTTGTTGTAAGTAATATATAGAAAGCTGGGGATAAAATAAGTGTAAATCAGGGGAGGGACAAATGATAAATCACCATCATGGGTTGTATCACAGATTGTGTAATCTTGGCTTCAAAAATGTAAGATCTGCACAGCATTGTGATGTGGAACACTACATCCTTTTGTGTTACTGTGGTGGTTTGGTTACTTTTTATTATGTTTTGAATATTTAGCTCCTTGGATTTGGTACTTTAGTTATGCAGTCTTTAGGAGAGTAGGATCTGCTTCATATGGGTACCCCCACTTTTTGCTGGTGTTTCACTGTTTTTCGACCTTAGTCTGGCTGTGGCCCTGCTAATCAGGACCCCAGCCTAGCTGCTTCCTCTCTAAAATGGTTTCCATGTACATTAGGTACATTTCTAATTGGATTCTGGAGTGCCTTATAAGCCCCTAGTATATGGTATACTATGTACCCAGGGCATAGGTACCTCAGATGCCTACCAGGGGCTGAAGCATGTATTATGCCACCCCTGGGAAGCACTCCAAAATGACACCACAGGTCTGCTACTGCAACCTGGGTAAGGTGGTGCTTGCACCCCTTACAGTGGTATAGGCTACCCATATCCACCTATAAACCTATAAGTCACTCCTATGGCAGGCCTTGACAATCCTGAAGGCAGAGTGCTTGGTTTTGTGTGAGAGGGTGCCCAAGCATGAGCTGAGCCCCTCTGCAGCTTTTGGAAATACTTCCTTATGGCTGTTCTGTGATACAGCCATACCATATACTCTTAAGTGCATTATAACCTCGTGGTAAATGCTAACTTTGGAATGGCTGCATTAAAACATGTTGTGTTTGGTGTCAAACATCTTGGAATACTACCCCCCCCACCAGTCCTGGCGGCGGGAGTAGCATTCCAGCCTTCTAGAGGGAGAGACATGCATGTTCACACTGGTCTAACCGGTTAAAACTTTGTAAAGCCCTGGCATCACAAAATGGATGCCACTGCCACAGACACGGGTCTGGCCTCCTGCTGCTGAGGGAAACTCCGGCAGGGAAGGCCTGCACAATAGGTTTCCTGTCACAGGGAGGTGTAACCACCTCCCCAGACAGGCAGATGTGCATTGGGGCAAGGTGGGTGCATTCAGAGAATGCTTTTGAGACACTGCCTGGGGCACACAAGGAGTCCCCGTGCATAGCCCAGCTCAAACCGGTTGCAGGGGCACTCAGCCCCTGCTCTTGCGCGAAACTGGACAAAGCGGAAGGGGTGTAACCACCCCCTTCCCAGGTCCACCCATAGGTGGGGCCTTAGAGGTAGTCCATCCCCTAAACTTGGTATAAGTATAGGAACCCAGTCCCTAGGACTTCAGATTACCCTGGACGAAACTCTGCAACATAAATCTTGGACCTTCGACATTCTATCACGACTAGAAGACTGAAGAAATCTCCCTTGGGGTCAAGGAGTGACTCCCCTGCTTGGCAGGCACGAAAGAAGCAACTGACCGGTCTGCATCGCTGAAGCTCCTGCCGGATGCCAAAGTTTTTGCATCACCAGAGGTGGATTTCCAGACTTCCCCGAGGCTACCCTGAGTCCACAGCAAAGCTGAGGCCCATGGCTATCGTGGGTGACGTCGAACCGTGACAGCTGGACACTGTGAACTTTTGCAGCAACAGCATCTTCCTGGTCTTGCTTGAAGTTGTGCTTTGGGCTCCGAGTAGCCCCAGCTTTGAGCACCTCCTGCACTGAATATTGCTGGCCTCCACTTCACGAGTGACCCATGGACCAGTTTCAAGTGTGACCGCTCGAGGCTCCTTCGCGATCGCTAGCCCGTTGGCTAGTGGATCCCCACGAAGGCAACTCCTCTTCTAATTGGGCTTCCCTGATTGCTCCAGACGAGCCCTGACTTACCCTCGCTGGGTAAGTCCCTCGGCCTTGCTGGTCTGATCCACAGTCCTTTCTCTATTTCCAAGAGACTTGCCGTTGCCAAGGCTTGTTGGGTCCAATCTGGTCACCGACACCGCAGCACTCAACAGACTTCGTGGGACAGCTCGAATCCAGCTCCTGGACATCATCGGCGCCTCCTGGACCTCGTGGCTGAAGAGTCAAGACACCCGTCAACTCACCTGAAGCACCTGACATCTGTGGGCATTGGTCCATCGTGCCCCTGGTCACTGGCAAGTGACCCAGACTCTGTCCCCTCTGCTTTCAGGTTCCTTCCATCTTCGATCCAGGCTTGGATCCATCCGGACACTTCTCCTTTTCACAGCAGCAGCACTTCCTGAGCAGCTTCCATTGAAATTGACGACGCGACCTGACACTAAAAGGCCCCTATGCACCCGGCTTCCCTGGGTGAAGTAACTCGGGTACTCCGGTGCTCCCGTGGGTGCTAGCCCTAGAACTGTCTAAGTCTAAAAGGGTTTGGTCCTGAGTCCATTCTAAGTGTCCTTAATATTTAAATGTTCAACCACGACATTGCCCATAAAAGATAACAGGAACCCCTGGCTGTGTTCTCACACTGCACACGGCCCCCTTGGGTCCCCTGGGTCACTACCTTGGTGGTTCCTTGGGGTCCCAGCGATTCCACAGGCTCTAGGCCTTGTGTCTAGTTTAGTCGTGGTTCTTATACCACTTTTTTGGTATATGGTTTGGTATGCCCCTAGGGCCCAAACGTGTATTTGTGCTATTACTGTTGAATACTGACTTGTAACTTAAGTACTTTGAACTCTAGCCTCATAAAGAGACTCGAGGGGTGTGTTTAATCTTGAATACATATATTTTAAATATATACCTGGTGTGTTTGTCCTTTCATTTGATCATTCAAGAGATTATAGACTGGTAAAACAAGCTGCTTTACATTCCTTCAAGACTTAGCCTGAAGGCTGCTCTCCATAGCTACCAGTAGGATAGCTTTCAATAAAGGTTGTCTTTAACCTATACCAATAAGGGGTTGTTTGGACTGATCCAGGGTGCCCACTAGAACTAGTGGACAGCATATATCAGGCCAACGTCTCACACAGAGGACATGCTGGATTTCTTTCCAGGAGCACCACTCTGTGGTATCTTTTTATGGGCATTCTTAGATGGATTTTGTCCTCATGGCTTGTGCTTTTCCCTATAGTGCACTGCACTTTGGCTAATTCTCATTAGCTTAGCTAACTTTAAAATGATATATTTTCTATCCACATTTGACTCAGATCTTGACTTTCTTCCACTTAAAGTTGAAAACGTTTCAATATATCAAGGGCCCCACTTATAATGAAATTCCATCCATCACCTTGTTGTTGTTGCCGCCCTAAGTGCGACGGGAATGCCCAGATGCGGGTTCCGTTCTCACTGTGCCACTGGAACCTCGCTGCACTCAACCGAAGAGCCCCAATGAGGGTGAAACTGGTCTTGGGTTGTTTTAGTTCCAGTTGAAGGAGGACCTGGTCTGGCAGTACAGGTTGTACTCTTCCTATTGCAGCAAGATGAAGACTGATTTGAATATGGCTGGGTCCAAACTAAGGTGGCACGGTGGGCAAAAACATTGGACAGGTGTGCAGCTCTAAACGATCACCAACGGCTAAGATTGATTCAAGCATTCCATCCATAACCTTGTTCTCCTTTCACATTTCACCATGCAGGCATGCAATACAGATTTAACAGCATGTTACCCCCACCTCAAATTGGATCCACTGTGCATATGCTAGCTGGACGGGGGGGAGCTCTACTGCCTCCATCACAACAGTGGTTTGGCATATATATTGGCAAACATGTAAGGACCCCCTTAGTTAATAGCTACTCTTAATAGTATGTGTGAAGTATTGAACTCTTGTGGTCACATCCTTGATTGGCCAATGATATGGTTACACCAACCAGCAGCCTGAGTGACACCCATACATAACAGTATGCATGAAAGGTGTCAAGTGTATCCTTAAAAGGGTGACACTGAGGAGGAAAAACACGCAATGGAAAACAACTTTTGGCAATCTTGTAGCTGCTGATTGAAAATAAAGATTGAACTGAGAAATATCAGTGAGGCAACAAACTCTTCTTGACATCAGGAAGGAGATAAATGTCAAGATAAACTCCTAGTGAACAACTCCAGAACAGTCAAAGAAAAATGAGGTTGCAAACATTGTGGAAAAAAACGAACGCAAAAATTAAAAGGCAAAACATAAAATAGGGAACAAATACATTGTAATCTATCCAGCACTTGCAAATGGTCCCTTATATATGAAGACAGGAACTGGCATGAAAGGAAGAACACAGCAATATTGTAAATTGGGAACCTCTGTTGACATTAAATAGGCAACCCATCATCTTGAATTTAAACTTGTTTTCTTTCTGGAATCCCTGGTGTTCACCAGAGATTCAAATAAAAACCTCAAATTTGACATCCTTTGGACAGGGCACCTTTCCATAGCTTCACTGCTACCCTACAAACCAGATACTCCTACTAGCTCACAAAAAACCCACCCCGTTCAAGTTTGAGCTCTGCATTCAAATGTAGTTGTAGTTTCTTCAACAATTTCACACCAATTCTCAGTTCAGTCTGATATTGTACTTCAGTCCAGTCTTGGCCTGTTGTGCTCATCCTTCTCGAGTGATTTTCTTCAGTTATCTTCAAGAATCTTCCGACATAAAGTCTGTTAGGAGGTGTTTTATGCTTACCAGCTTTTTCCATCCAATTATTTGTGGCCTTTGCCAGTGACACCTGATCCGTCTATCATTCTTTTTTCCAGAAAAACAGGGTTGCTACCAGGGAGCAACCTTCTTACCTTAGAACTACCAAGACACCAGAGAAGTCTCTGCATCCTCTAACCTGTGGTGCACAGTCACCTGGCAGTATGCTGAGTGCAGTCCTTGCCTGCATGCTGTATAACAAAGCTAGCCACTCTTCTTCCTCTTTTGCTTATGCAAAGCTTCTGAAGAGTTTCAAAGTTTTTCCTATCAAAGTTAGAGCAGTAACTGGAGATGTGTAGCTATATTGGTGATGTTGAAGGTGATGCATGGTCTGCCCATGTTTGGGGTTAAACATTTATGTTCATTGTTAAAATATCACAAAAGAAGCCGCCTTGTAACAGTTTGTCTGTGAAGCTGGATTTTGAAGTTGAACTTTTTGGTGCATTGAAAAAAAGGATGTTTCTAAGCTTTTGTTTGGTGTTGTGAGGTGGTTGTGCCAGCGTAGAGAACTTCAAAGATGTTAGTGTCTTCCCCATGTAGAATGTAAGGTGTCCATGGGCTTTAAAGTGAAATTTCCTTTGAAGCTGCACAAAGTCCTTCTTTCTGTCCATTTCCTCTCAGGGCCCTAGGGCTTCCATTACCTTTTTATGCGTTTAAGGATTGTGGTCAGTGTGTAGTCTACCCATTACAGTGCAAACATTGTTCTCACTGTGTGTCAAAGCCCTATCAGCAGATGCTGATTCTGTGTCCCACTAATGTATCATGATTTGCCCCTAATTTGGCATGTGCAATGCCAGCTTGATTTTGTTGTTGGCATGTAGATTTTATGTTCAGTGTCCAACAAGCATTAGGAAGGCATTGACATTTTACAATTGGACAGCGAGCTTGGCTGATACTGAAATTAAGGAGCTGGTGGATCAGTAATTTGATATAATTGCAGGGCTGGTTTCTGAGGATTTTGGAGTATTCGAGTGACTATGCAGCCTTGCCTCTCAGTTGGGCTGGGCACATCGTTGTTGGTGGTTCTGGTCAGGATTAATACTGGTAAGTGAGAAGAGATATTTAATGGGATAATAGGCCATCACTCTGATCAAGATCATCACTTGTTAACATATATATAGTGAAAGAGGGACTACCAGGTTCTTTCCCATGGAGTTTAATGTATAACATCTCCTCACCATTTTATGGGGCATCAAATGAACAGGAGAACATAGACTTCTAAATGCTAAGGGCCTCATTTACGAGAAGTGACGCATCGCTGCATGAAAGCAGTGATGCGCCACTTTTCAGTGCGCCCACCTTGTGACACCAATGATGCGTCATATTTACAATATGACGCATCATGTCGTAAGGAAGTACAGATACATCAGTATAACTGACGTATCTTTCAGCGCAAAAAGTGGCACATTGCTGGAGTTGTGTTGGAAGCCCTACGCAATTCCAACTATGTTCCTTTCACATGGGGCAAGCCCCTTGTGAAAGGGCCTGCGTCACTCTTACGCTTGCCATGAGGCAAGCGTAAGGTTGTGACGCATTGGCGTCCTAGAAGTGGCATCTCATAGATTTCGCTGCGCCACTCCTACGACCCTTTCTTGCGGGGTATAATGTAGCGCAGGGGCTTACGAAGTGACGCATCTGCCTAGATGCGTCACTTTGTAAATATGGCGCAACATGGCGCATTATTTACGCCACCGCTGCATCACTAAAAGTGATGCAACAGTGGCTCAAAACTGGCGCAAGGGGCTCATAAATAAGCCCCTAAATATTTGGCAAAAAAGTAGTTAGAGAGTTGAGGAGGTGCACAGAGCCCTGACTTTTTCTAAACATTCTTTCGTTTACACACCTTCAGCAACTTCAACTTATAGCGTCACTGTGTCTCAATGTGCATCTATTTTCTCAATTTCCCAAAACATGGAGTTAAGATCAACAATACTTTGGATTTGCAATTTATTTTCATGTTCAACGCCACAATTATAAATCATTAAGGGGCTCATGACGATGTTGGGTGAAAAGCCTCCTCCCGACACCGTCTTGGAATCGAGACTGATCGACTCGCAGTCGGCGGTTCCGCCCACCCGATTATGATGCGAACTAACACTGTTCGGTTTGGATTCCCATTGTTCCCGATGGAAGCTTGTGTTCTAACCAACAAACGACCATAACACAGGCCCCTACGGGAAATAGGGTGTGTGCGGAAAACCCTGCACCCTGATGCAGGCACCCCATTGTGCCTGCCACACATTGCAGGGTTTTACAGGGGGATACCTATGGTACCACCCTCTGCCCCCAACCGGAGGCTGCAGAATGAAAGGGCCCTGCTAGGGCCCCCAAAGAGTCTTTCCAACAGCCTTTTTGTGTTGGAAAGGCCAGCACAGAAAGACTGTTAAAACCGACCTCATAATCCCGAGGACGGAAACGCTGGCCTTAGCGGTGTATGATGTGGTTCTGACTGATACTCCGAGAGCCGGTCGGAACCGATCCGGTTTAAGTTCCGACCACGAACATCATAATCGGTCGGATGGAATGTAAACGGAATGTAAACCGACCGAGTCGGTCAGAAGTGTTCCCACGCAGTCGAGGAAATTCTGACTGTCGGGAGGAGGCTTTCTGCCCAACATCGTATTCGGCTCCTTAATCCTTAAACACCATAATGGTTATGCATACATTTCAGTCCAACTACTTACTTAAAGAGTATACCCCAAGCAATGGTTTTACTACCTTTATCTTGAACTCCATTTTTATTTTCTATGTGCACCATAGTGACACTACAACTATCCCTGTACAGTTTAACTGATTCTGCCATAGACACCAAATGTCTCCTTTGAAAAACGCACATGCTAATTATAAGAAAAAGACTGCTACTATATTTTCTACCTTTAGGAGGTCTCACTGATATCCTCAGATTTAGTGCTGTGCCTTTAAAAGTAAAGGTCATACTGGTGACTTTTCA
This sequence comes from Triturus cristatus, assembly GCF_964204655.1. Taxonomy (NCBI): domain Eukaryota; kingdom Metazoa; phylum Chordata; class Amphibia; order Caudata; family Salamandridae; genus Triturus; species Triturus cristatus. Next base: position 448,560,984 of record NC_140592.1, read on the forward strand.
ATTTGAATGCACCTTTCTGAGAGAAATGTTTATTAACTTGAAATCACCTCTCTCTTATGCTCAGACTGGCAGACATGTCTTTTCAGGGGGTTGGCTTATATTTGTGTCAGTCGCTCCCAATAAACCCCAACAGTACATTTTCTCCGCATAAGTAATGCCTTTCTGATCTCTGAAACTGTGTTTTCTCTTGTTCTATTCTCTCCCCCCTACCCTCTTTCTTCACTTGGTACTCCCTGCTGCCAAGGGCAAATCACAGTATAACCCATTTTCAAATTCAGTCGGTGCTCCTAGGAGGCAGATAATTTAACTCCTTTACTTTCTTTATACTGCTTGATACAGCTACCCAAATTAAGGAGTCAATAGTGCCCCAGATGACATCTGCAACTAAAACTACTAGCAAAATTCTGCCAGAGGTCTATGGAATAACAGGGTTAAAAATAGAACTTAAGATCAACTCTAGTATTTGGACAACCATCATTTTAAGTAAAGGCAAATATTTAAGCAATATTTTCCAAGGGACAGGGTAAATTCATTGCCTGGGGTAAGTCCCAAGGTGAAGCTGAAGTCCCTACACCACCTGGTCAATAAGTACCTGGGAGTTCATCCCTTGATAATATTGCTATTGTAAATCAGACCCTTAAAATATGGGGGCAAATTCATATAAGTGTTTAATAAATTGTGTATTCTGCATGTTACTACTTAGGTAAAAGTTTTAAAGAAGCACACCTGTTAGATTTTATTTGGTGATATGGGGCTGACATTTTTGTCCCATTCAAATGTATTGTAGAGAATGCCTGGCTTTGAACATAACAAAAAGCCTCACTCATTTAAAGTGTGAGAATAAACTTAAGTCACAAATTAATAATTTGTTGGTGGTATCATACTAATTTTGGTGGTCAGTTCTAACATGATTTCACCTTGTTAGAAATGCTGAGCTTGTGCTAAGATTTGATGAATTTCTCAAAGACATTATGAATGGTGCTCCAGAAGCTAAAATGAGAACACACTTTCTGCAAATTCTCAAATATTTTCCTCAACCAAATAGTACATGCTGAGTAAAGCATTTGAGGCCATATGTACGAAGAAGTTGCAGAGAGAGGCATTAGCCGTCATGGCTGAACAGCTCACTCCACCACTTCAGAAACGCAAAGCTGCACCATATTTACAAGAATATGGTGCAGCCTTGAGTTTCCCCCTGAACTGGCGCCAAGTTTAGCAGCTTAGCATCAACGCAGGCACCCTGGCACCATAGTGCCAGGGTGTCTGCGTGCAGGGGAAGGTAGTTCCTGTGTAGGAAGGTGTCCCTTCCTGCACTAAAACAATCTTGAAATGCCATTTTATCACTTCTGTGTGTGCTGCTTAATGCAGCACACATGGAAGTTACAAAATAGCATTGTTTTAAAGATTGTTTATGTACAGGAAGGGACACCTTCCTACACAAAAACAATCCAAGGCATTTTGCTTTTTTTCATGTGTGCTGCACGAGGCAGCACACATGGAAAAAGCAAAAACAAGGAGAAATAGAGCATTTCTCCTTGTTTCGCCAAGTTAAGACCAGGTTTCCCCTGGTCTTAATTTTGGCCCTACCTCCTATTTATGCCACCCTTGTAAATAGGGGGCAGCGTCAAAATCAAAGGGTGTTGCAGTGGAACACCCGCAGCAACACCCACCACCCACCCCTTTCACGCTAAGCATAGCATGAAATGGGGCCTTATTTACAAGGCAGCGTTAAGGCACCTTAAGTGGCTTAACTCTGCCTTGTAAAGAAGGCGAAGCCCCTGTCGTTACAGGAACGTCTGAAACAGTGACGTTTCCGTGGCGATAGGGACTTGTACATATGCCCTTTGATAACTTTCAATAGGAGCTAGACCAATAACATTCCCTATTTTGACAAATGGAGTCACATCTCAGTGCCATGTTGCTGAAATCAAAGCTGTAAAACAGAAAGCATTTGCCATGACAGTAAAAATGAGGTGTTTTATTTTGGCAGAGAAATGTAGGTGTGGAAAGCTAAAGTGAGGGCATATTTCCTATAAATTCACAAATATCTTCCTCATCCATGTTAAAATTATTTTTGGCTTGCTGAGTAAAACATGCTCTTCAACACCACCACTACTCTGTTGGTTGACTCTCCATGATCTATTGTAGCTTCACCACAGAGTTATATTGAACAACTAGAGTGTGAACATTCTGTATTCAAGACAAATGTGAGCCACTAGTGAATGACATTTTTCTGGAATAGCAGCTGTTGAACTTAAGCCCTGTCCTCTGTAGCAGGCTGAAGTAAATGAACATTGGGGTGTTAATGCAGAAATCAGCTTGGTAAAATGTGAGTGGGAATAGGATTTTAGTCACTTGAGGCACATTATATTATAAAGGGGCTAAAACAATTAAAGGGAGAGATCCCTACTTAAGTCCAGCATCCCCTAGTCACATTTTTTTACTCAGGATACCCATTTTTGGGCCACTCAATATGACCCTAATTTTAAAAATAGTTGGATTCTTGAAGACATCGAAGGTTGTTTAATATTCCATTTAAATGCATAGGAGTAGATTTTGTTAGCGGTGCAGTAAGTTATTTACAGACAGATAAAATATTTGAAATGTATAGATGTGTGCTTCAATCGGTAGTGAGGCCCTCTTAGGGAACTGCTGTTTGGACATTTGTTTGTGTAACTTTTAATCACTCCTAATTCCAGTCTTGTCAGTAGTTGCATGAATGTGCACTGGTTTCAAAATAATTTTTATTATCAGTTGAATATAAGGAAATGATAATGCATACTTGAAAATATATATTGCTTAAAATGCCGTTCTGTCTTCAATATTACCTGCTAATTCAAAGCTAATTATTTACAGAATATTTTAAAATAACATACATTTTCCAAAACAACTAGGACACTGTTTAAAAACTCATAGACTAGACTATTTTCTCAGCCTAGGAATTATTTAAGTATATAATATGAACACATGAAAAGAAATGTTTTGAGGCACTCATTTATTTCAGGAACATACAGCAGCAGAGATAGGAAACATTTCATGAACATATTCAGTCAGCCTTTTGTACAGAAGAGTGAATGATTCTAAAGCTGCCTTCTGTCTTCCAATGCAGACACATTCTGTGAAATTGGTGCAAATTCTAATTCTTTATTAGAACTCTGTGATCTTCACTCTGTAGCTGTAATGGGAAGGCGGCATAGTAATATGTGGTTTGATACTGTATTAAGGCTTGTCTCAAGAAATGGCTTCAAATCCCCTGAATAGATATGAAAATATAGTATTTTTGGTAGCATACAGCTGTCAGATTTACAATCCGGTGTGAAATTCTAACCCAGTAAATAATAGTTAATCGGTATGCTTTCCATAACCTTACCTCTCCCCAGGAGGAGCTGGCAAAGCGGGTGTTCTCATTCAACAGCTGGAGCAGAGAAAGAAATTTCTTGTCTTCATAGTCAAACCGATTTCCAAAGACCACGGAACATATGACATTGGATACCGCTTTGCTGAAGAAAAAGGTGGGGTCAAAAGCCCCCTCTGCCATAAGATAAAAAATCAAGGTAGATTAAATTAGACAGTCATTTGCATTTGCTTTTACCAACTTTCCACCGTGTAGAAAAGGCAATGACATATGCTCTCCTATATTGTCCATCTTCAAAATACAAAATGTAAACTTCCTGTGATATAAAATGTCAGCATCATATTCTCAATGCTCTCTTAGGAAATTAACACAGCTATTTAAAATGTATCATGAGTACAATAGTTTTGTATTTAACTTTGGCTGTTAGATCTGTAACGGATATTGAATATTTACCCAACTATTTTTTCGTTTAAAGCTTTAAGGTTGAATTAGATTTGTGAATTGTCGATACAAATGTTTGTGTGGGTTAATAGGGGACAGATCATTGTGAAATATACTAAGGTTATCAACGGTGGCTACACCTGTGGACCAAAGTCTATTGCAATTACCATACTTATGTTATTGGACCTATCTGAGTCTTTGCTCACTGATCAATCATTTATCCTAAAGGGGTATTTGGCCTTAGAGCATAATTTAGAGTTTGACAGACAGGGTACTCCATCCCAAACATGAAAGAGTTCACTGCCCCCAAAACCCTCTGCCTGCCCACTATATTTTGAGTAAGGCGGGAGGTCAGTTTTCCAACAGTGGTGCCCCCACTAATTGTGTTGTCAGGAAACTTATACGGATAGCTTGATGGAGTAGGGACCTCGCTTTAATGCCATCAGACTCCTCATCCTATGTAGAGTATATTCTATCTGCTTGGTGATTACAAAGACAAAAAAATAACCAGCCCACACTCTAATAGACTGCTTCCATGATGTAGGGGGCATCAGTTTTTTTTTTTTTAAACGAACTCCTGCTTTTGGATTCTGTGTCAAGATTTAGTGAGTTGCCATCTAGAAGATGGTGGCCTCACATCAAACTTTCAGTGCGTTCGAGGAATCAAAGGAACTTGTGAAGCCTATGAAGCAAGAGGATGTCAATGAAAACTTCAGGGGTGTGCGATACTTGGGCACAATATCATGGGATCTTTGACTAGAGGCTCTGGCTCATAGCCATGAACACAATTTAGATGACCAGTCTTCTTCTTTGTACTATTTGGATCAAACAAATTGCTGCATCATGTGTAGACATGGAAGACCTTATTTAATTTTTTGTGTATTCATTCAGAAATGTATGGGTTTGGTAGGTTTCCCTAGATGGCCGCCGAGCACCGGGCCAAAAACCCAAGTGACCTCCCTTGCAAAACCAGGTGGTTTTGCGATAGGCCATTTTGATGTCGCCTCAGTACGTTTTGGGCCCTTGCCTGCCGCAGGTACTTGGGCCTCCCACACAAGTGAGACACCATTTTTACCGGGAGACCTGGGGGAATGCTGGGTGGTGGTAAATTTGTGTGAGCCCGGTGATTCCACAACTTTCCCACACCAAAATGTGTGAAAAAAGTGATTTTTTAAGCTAAAATTGAGGTTTGCAGGGGATTCTGGGTAAGCAAACGTTGGGGGATCTACGCAAGCCATACCTCCCTGGAAGCCGCTGGGTGTCTAGTTTTCAGAAATGTATGGGTTTGGTAGGTTTCCCTAGATGGCCGGTGAGCACCGGGCCAAAAACCCAAGTGACCTCCCTTGCAAAACCAGGTGGTTTTGCGATAGGCCATTTTGATGTCACCTCACTACGTTTTAGGGCCCTTGCCTGCCGCGGGTACTTGGGCCTCCCACACAAGTGAGGCACCATTTTTACCGGGAGACCTGGGGGAACGCTGGGTGGTGGTAAATTTTTGTGAGCCCGGTGATGCCACAACTTTCCCACACCAAAATGTGTGAAAAAAGTGCTTTTTTCAGCTAAAATTGAGGTTTGCAGGGGATTCTGGGTAAGGAAACGTTGGGGGATCCGCGCAAGCCATACCTCCCTGGAAGCCGCCGGATGTCTAGTTTCCAGAAATGTATGGGTTTGGTGGGTTTCCCTAGATGGCCGCCGAGCACCGGGCCAAAAACCCAAGTGACCCCCCTTGCAAAACCAGGTGGTTTTGCGATAGGCCATTTTGATGTCGCCTCACTGCGTTTTGGGCCCTTGCCTGCCGCGGGTACTTGGGCCTCCCACACAAGTGAGGCACCATTTTTACCGGGAGACCTGGGGGAACGCTGGGTGGTGGTACATTTGTGTGAGCCCGGTGATGCCACAACTTTCCCACACCAAAATGTGTGAAAAAAGTGCTTTTTTCAGCTAAAATTGAGGTTTGCAGGGGATTCTGGGTAAGGAAACGTTGGGGGATCCATGCAAGCCATACCTCCCTGTAAGCCGCCGGGTGTCTAGTTTTCAGAAATGTATGGGTTTGGTAGGTTTCCCTAGATGGCCGCCGAGCACCGGGCCAAAAACCCAAGTGACCCCCCTTGCAAAACCAGGTGGTTTTGCAATAGGCCATTTTGATGTCGCCTCACTACGTTTTGGGCCCTTGCCTGATGCGGGTACTTGGGCCTCCCACACAAGTGAGGCACCATTTTTACCGGGAGACCTGGGGGAATGCTGGGTGGTGGTAAATTTGTGTGAGCCCGGTGATGCCACAACTTTCCCACACCAAAATGTGTGAAAAAAGTGCTTTTTTCAGCTAAAATTGAGGTTTGCAGGGGATTCTGGGTAAGGAAACGTTGAGGGATCCACGCAAGCCATACCTCCCTGGAAGCCGCCGGGTGTCTAGTTTTCAGAAATGTATAGGTTTGGTAGGTTTCCCTAGATGGCCGCCGAGCACTGGGCCAAAATCTCAAGTGACCCCCCTTGCAAAACCAGGTGGTTTTGCGATAGGCCATTTTGATGTCGCCTCACTACGTCTTGGGCCCTTGCCTGCCGCGGGTACTTGGGCCTCCCACACAAGTGAGGCATCATTTTTACCGGGAGACCTGGGGGAATGCTGGGTGCTGGTAAATTAGTGTGAGCCCGGTGATTCCACAACTTTCCCACACCATAATGTGTGAAAAAAGTGATTTTTTCAGATAAAATTGAGGTATGCAGGGGATTCTGGGTAAGTAAATGTTGCGGGATCCACGCAAGCCATACCTCCCTGGAAGCCCCCAGGTCTCTAGTTTTCAGAAATGTATGAGTTTGTTAGGTTTCCCTATGTGCCGGCAGAACTAGGGTTAAAAAACTATAGCTAGTCACTTTGCCAAAAAAGGGTCATTTTTCACAGCAAAATTGAGGTGTGACCACATTGCGTTTTGCGCCGTTTCCTGTCGCGGGCAGTAGGCCGACCGGCACAAGTGAGGTACCATTTTTCTCGTAGGACTTTGGGGAAGCTGGGTGGGTGAAAATTTGTGGATCCACGCAGTTTCCGGAATTTCCATCACAGAAATGTGGGGAAAATATGTTTTTTTTGTCAATTTTTTAGGTTTGCAAGGGATTCTGGGTAACAGACCCTGATGGGACGCACTCAAGTCACCCCCTCCTGGATTCCCCTGGGTGTCTAGTTTTCAAAAATATATAGGTTTGCTAGGTTTCCCTAGGTGCCGGCAGGGCTAGGGTTAAAAAACTACAGCTAGGCACTTTGCCAAAAAAGGGTCATTTTTCACTGCAAAATTGAGATGTGACCACATTGCGTTTTGCGCCGTTTCCTGTCGCGGGCACTAGGCCGACCCGCACAAGTGAGGTACCATTGTTCTCGTAGGACTTTGGGGAACGCGGGGTGGGTGGAAATTTGTGGATCCACGCAGATTCCAGAATTTCCATCACAGAAATGTGGGGAAGATGTGTTTTTTTTTGTCAATTTTTTACGTTTACAAGGGATTCTAGGTAACAGACCCTGGTGGGAGGCACTCAAGTCACCCCATCCTGGATTCCCCTGGGTGTCTATTTTTAAAAAATATATAGGTTTGCTAGGTTTCCCTAGGTGCCGGCAGGGCTAGGGTTCAAAAACTACATCTAGGCACTTTGCCAAAAAAGGGTCATTTTTCACTACGAAATTGAGGTGTGACCACATTGCATTTTGTGCAATTTCCTGTCGCGGGCAGTAGGCCAACCTGCACAAGTGAGGTACCATTTTTCTCGTAAGACTTTGGGCAACATGGGGTGGGTGGAAATTTATGGATCCACGCAGATTCCAGAACCTTCCACCACAGAAATGTGGAGGAAAAGTGTTTTTTTTGTCAATTTTTAGGTTTGCAAGGGATTCTGGGTAACAGATCATGGTGGGAGGCAGTCAAGTCACCCCATCCTGGATTCCCCTGAGTGTCTACTTTTCAAAAATGTATAGGTTTCTCTAGGTGCCGGCAGAGCTAGGGTTAAAAAACTATTGCTAGACTCTTCGCAAAAAATGTGTAAATTTTCATTGTGAAAATGTGGTGTGTTCACGTTAGTTTTTGAGCCACTTCCTGTCGTGGGCACTATGCCCACCCACACAAGTGAGGTACCATTTTTATCGGGAGACTTAGGGTAGTTCAGGTTTGTAAAGCAACTGTTATTACCTATTGATTTTTGATGCATTTCTCCCTTCCAAATGAAAGACATTGTGTAAAAAAAAAGTCATTTTGAAAAATGACAAATAATTCTCATGCTAGTATGAGTATTCCCAATTTCGAAAATATGCAAATATGCACTGTTTCTAAACTCTGTAATTTGTTCCCATTTCAGAAATACATAGGTGTCTTTCATACCGAATTTTCCATGTACACATTTTCCCACAATAATTGCTATATACCCGGAACATAATAAAAAAACCATTACAAAATGCTGCTCAGTTTTTTACTCTGGAATCGTTGGACTCTTGGTGAACCTACAAGTCCTATATAGCCCCACAACCAGGAAGGTCCAGCGGATGTAATGGTACATTGCTTTCAAAGAGATGTCATAATTAGAAGAAGTTACAGGTGAAAACATTGACACAAAAGGCTGCTTTTTTCAACTGATTTTTGATTTTTCCTATATTTAACTGTTAGTTTCTATGAAGAAACCTTGATGGATCTACACAAATGACCCCTTGCTGAATTCAGAATTTTGTCTACTTTTCAAAAATGTATAGCTTTCCAGGATCCATTATTGCTTTTGTACCCATTTCTACCATTAACTGGAAGGAGGTTGAAAGCACAAAAAATAGCAAAAATAGGGTATGTCCCAGAAAAATGCCAAAACTGTGAAAAAAATGTTGGATTGCTGACAAAAATCTGTCATTCCCTAAAAGCTGGAGAAATGGTGATTTCAGCCCCACAAACTCTTTTTTGATACCATTTGCAGAGAAAACTCAGACGCTTTCATTTGCAGCCAATTGTTCCCATTTTTCACAAACAAAACAATATTTTGCTGTATTTTGACTAATTTCTGGGAACCCTCTAGGAGAATCCACAAACCCTGGGTACCTTTAGAATCCCCATGATGTTGGAAGAAAAGGACGCAAATTTGGCGTGGATACCTAATGTGGTCAAAAAGTTACAGGGGCCTAAGCGCGCACTTCCCCAAATAGCCCAAAAAAGGCTTAGCACAGGAGGGGAAAAGGCCTAGCAGCGAAGGGGTTAATTAGGATCAGCCCATGGGACAGCCTACACAGTGTGGAACTATTCTGAACAATAACAATGATGTAATGCAGAGTGAGCGGCCATCAAGTACAATTCTCTGCCCCTCAGATTGCAAGCATGCCAGGTTATGACATTGTTTCTGTAAACCAGACATGCACCACAAATTGTACCTTGAAGATTGATATGGTGCCTCTTATGAGACAGTGACCCTGTGATTTCAAGAGACTGCTTCGTTGAATGGAGGCATTTGGGAACTGCACTAGCAAGTGTGGATCAGTACACCTTCTAAGATGACATGTATGTGGCATTGTAAGATTGCTTTCACAAATGGAGCACTGAAAGTGCTGATATAAAGAGCCCAATTACAATGTCGGGCAGACTCACATCCGCCTGACACCATTGCGGAATTGGGACCGACCAACCTCAGTTCGGCAGTCCCAACCACAGTACTAGGATGTGACAGGACATGGTGCGGTTGCACACTCCCATTTCCCAATGGGCTCTTGTGCTGCGGTCGGAAACCAGCCGCAGCACAAGCTCCCATAGGGAAATGGGAGTTTTTGTTAATCCCTGCACCACCTGGCAGGCACCACTCAGTGCAGATACTGACAGGGGGCACCATATGTGCCCCCCGGTCAACAAACAGAGGCCATTGTTGCAAGGGGACCCTGCAGGGGCCCCCAATGTTGCTTTCCGACAGCCATAAAGAAATGCTCGTAATTGGGCATCCTGTTGGTGATACTGGATCTTAGTGCAATTTTGGTAATAGATAAAGAACCGGGATTCCTCTCTCAGGGACCAAAATTGCAGGATATGTGGGTGGGACAATGGCCCAATTGGAAGTCGTCTGCTGACAGTTTCAACCGGCCATGGGTTACTGAGTCAGTTAACAAAGACCGACGTGGGATGACTGATTAAAGATGTATAAGTAAAATTCATTTTTCTCCTTTCCGTAGAAACACATGATTTCCACCCACTGAGAGTGAGTGTGAAGCCAGTCTTCCATAGCTAGAAAATGTCCATTTACAACATGAGTCAGCTAGTATGAATGTGTTCGAGTTTTCATGTGGTGCCCGCTTTTCTGTCCGTTTGTTCAGTGAAACAAGCCCAGGCAATTACAAGCATTGCTTTATGGTTGTTTGTATTGGAATGGATAATTTAGGTTGCCACGGCCACACGGGTAGTTACACACTTCGTACAGGTCAATTGAAAACAGCATACCGGGCGTGCTGACTTGTTTATAGTGATGACAACATATATCTTTTGTTATATATTAATCCTTCTTGCCTGAATGTGGTGTTGGAATTAAATCAGGGACTGTGACATAAAGGAGGGATGTCAGTCCCTTCATAGTAAGTATTAAAAATTCCCACATTGTGGATTTTGTTGTTGGCAGTATTGGAGTGCATAGGTAATGTGACCGATAAATATACACATATTTTTCAGACAAAGGAATTTGACCATTGTGTTGGTCCAATGCTCCAAGTTTCATGAAGTAAATATGGTGTCCATGCGGAGTTATTTTCGATCCACCGCATCACTATGTACATAGTAATTTGTAACATATTGTTTTTGATTGTGTGTTGTAGAGAAGATAGCAGTTCTGTGTCATGAGGAGAACCCAAAAAATTGTGCAGTGGGTTTGAAACGCATAGACAAGCATCTGCACACCCAACGACCAAAAAAGAGTGACACTGAGAACCAGGGGAATTAACAATTGTAAAGTGAAAAATAACTTCACCTGGTTTCATTAGTCTTGTGTTAGGGGGGCACCGTCCATGGATCAAGAGCTTATGAATATATTGTAGTGTTATGCATATTCTATTTTTACATCTCTTGTTACGGAAATTGAAAATGGGACAGATTCATTATTGCATATAATTTTGTTTTTGTATACAAATGTGAATGTATTTTGTACATTGTTTTGTGTGTACCCACTGTTGTTTATTAGTTGATGTGAGTGGGAGGGAAGAACATTTATGATTTGTTTTGCATGTTGGTGTGACAAACAAAAGGGGACGCGCTTGGAAGAGAACTATCCTGCCGTGAGGGGAACGGCTGAGCCATTGATGCTAGTGCCCTGACATTCTGCCTGAAAACCGCGAGTGGAGCGGCGGTGAATTGGCCAGAAACTACGACTCCCAGAGTCCACAGCAACAACCACGCCCACACAGCTAATTGAGGCGGGACACTCGCTAAAAGGCCGGTGCGCCTCCCGCAGCGCGGGACGCGCTTGGAAGAGAACTATCCTGCCGTGAGGGGAACGGCTGAGCCCTTGATGCTAGTGCCCTGACATTCTGCCTGAAAACCGCGAGTGGAGCGGCGGTGAATTGGCCAGAAACTACGACTCCCAGAGTCCACAGCAACAACCACGCCCACACAGCTAATTGAGGCGGGACACTCGTTAAAAGGCCGGTGCGCCTCCCGCAGCGCGGGACGCGCGCGGGCAGCGCCCGGGCGAAGCCCGGGCCAAGGGCGGGCCCGTCCTTGCCCGTCAAAGGCCGGAGAAGGCTGGGCTGGGCATATCCTCTAACGTGTATTGCTGGACAGTGATTTGTAAGTACGTATGTGCTAAAAGATCGGGGCAAACGTGTGTTTGAGCCTGAATGCCCGGGGTCCCAAATCTGAAGTAGTTATTTAAAGTTTATCAAGTAGGGTCAAAAGTACGGGGGAGCCACCCCTTAAGGGGGGACACCACCGTAAAGTTTTAGTATTTTAAGTATTATCGGACCCTTGCTTTAGATTGGAGGCCCTTGGTTTATATATTATACATGATGAACACTAGGCTTAGCTCGAATAGGAAATCATCGGTGGGAGGATCTGTTAGGGGTACCCTAGACCAATTTATTACTAGGGCAGCCTCACTGTTAGAGCGCGAAATAGTGCACACTGAAAGACGCATCTCAACTGAATTACAGAGGAAACGCTCCTCGTTGGGGGCCATTCAATTTGTAACTACACCATCACACAACACTTGTTGCATTACACACCCTGAACAAACAGGGGATACAAATGTTATCTCACAGCCTCATATACAGATAGATACTCAAATAAGCTTGAATGATACTGTCACTATAGATAATGGCACAGGGACAGAATCTGAACACCACACTGAGGGCCAGACTCAGGCAAATAAGACTTCCACAAAGACAAATAGGACAAGTAAAAAAAAAGACTCACTGCCCAGTAGCGTAAAGCAAATAAGGACTCGCGGCACTGATAACAAAAAAGGTGGGGTTAAAACATCAAATAATTCCACTAGCGTCATAAGCCCAATTGACCATGGTCAGCCTAAAATTAACACAGATAGTCTGGCAGCACACCCCTATCAAGAACTATTTAGTGACATAGAAAAATTAATTACATCTTTGTTGTTACCCCTTGCAGAAAGGGTAAAGAGGATGACAGAACAGCTAGTGTTAATAGAAGAAAATAGTTCGGCTAATGCCAAAGCACTGGGAGAAATAGCTGTGAGAATGTGCACGCTGAATCCTCTAGGTCCAGTATCTGAGCCAGCGGCCAATTCAGTTAATCACACAAGCAGTGTAAAGTCAACCCCTATACCTAGGGAGACTAGCCTGGCCACACAGAAGATGATCCCGGACTTAAGAAAGGATATAGACAGTGGGCTCGTAAACAAGAAGAATACTGAGTGTGATAAGATGAGTGGGCGAGAACGCATAGATAGAAATCATGAGGGATCACCCCAGCATATAGATCTTCCACCAGAAGCTGAACCCTACGTCATTGTACTCACAAAGGTACCCGAGCTAGCACATGGAAATTATGAAGGCCACCAGACCCTTAAAAATAAGGTAATGCACTGGCTCAGAGTGAACAGGCCACTACCCACAAATTTAGACGGGGAAATTCTTCACGTCAGAAGGTTAGGATGGGTGGGACGACGCCCCAAAAATGAAAAGGGAGATGCAGTCATTGTTAACTTTAGGGATTATAGAGTGGTAAACCATATTAGAGACTGGTACCCGGGGTGCCGGGGGGGAGGTATAGCCACACATGATCTGAGTTATTTTTATCCTAAGACCCTGGTAGACAGAGATGAGTGTTTAACACGCCCAAACTCTCGGCCAACGACAAGTTTAACGTTTAATGTCCCAACCTCAAATCAGTTTGCGACACTCTCTGGTCTGGAGGAGGTTGATTGACTAACCATTCCCATGATTACCAATATAACTACTAATGAGAAATTGCTAACTGATGATTTGGGATTAGTCTCCTGGAACATAGCGGGCCTCGCCTCAAAATTTGATAACCCTGAGTGGAGGGAATATATAGCAAGGTTTCAAGTGATATGTCTCCAGGAAACTTGGGCGGTGGATTACAATTCTTTTCAGTTAGAAGGGTATGGGTGTTTTTTTGTGCCGGCACAAAAATCAGTTATGGGTAGAGCTAGTGGTGGATTGGTCACCTATGTGGACTTGAGATTGGAAGGTGTGTGGACCAATCTGAATTGGAATTCCCATCATATCCAGGGCCTAAGCCTTAAAATAAATAAAATGTGCATTATTTTAGTTAACTTTTATAATGCCATTACCCATAGTAAAGAAGGCTCAATATTATGTGACCTAAATAGCCATTTAATCAGTGCAATGGAGCAGGGTAATTCCACAGCGGCCCCTTGCATTATTCTAGTGGGCGACTTAAATTGTCACCTGTGCCCAAATGTAAAATTCCGTAGGGGCTCGTGGTCTGGGTGTACCATAACAAATGGTCTGCACCTTGAACATACCAAGGAAGGGAAGGAGTTAGAAAAAATCGTGAAAACCCACTCACTAAAATACACGCTTGACTTGGTATCAGTGGAAGAAGGAAATGGTGCCCCAATAACTTTTAAAGGAAGAGAATGTAGCTCAACGATAGACTTTATATTAGTTTCAAAAATATTCTGGCAGTGGATAAAAGAGAGGACCACGGACTGGAGTATATTTAGTGACCACAACCCATTAACGCTTGTGATTAAAAATCAGTCAGCCCCTAAAGATAGAAGAGGCCCACAGAAAGGCACTCTTGAGAAAGTAACAGATCAGGGGAGACGATTAAGATGGTCCTGTATTGATGGAGCTGCCTTTTATGAAACCCTTATCTCGAATGGGAGAAAAGAGTTCGAAACATGTAATGACCCCCTATCTGGAGGTTTGGATGTGATAAATGCATTCGAGTCACTGTCCAATCACATAAACAGACTATTAAAATCCACTCGTTCAGTGAAACACAATAATGTGCCTAGATGGTTCAATAAAGACTGTTCACGAGCACAGAAGGATTTTAAAAAAAGTCTGAAACAGAGACCAAGAGATAAAATGCAAATTGCCAAATGTAGGGCTGCTTATAAAAAGGCTGTAAAATGTAGAAGACTTGCCTTACAGTCACACACATGGGAAACTTTAAGGGAAGCCGCGGAAAAACGAGATCAGGGTACTTTCTGGAAAATTATAAATAATCCCTGTTTCCAGGACGTCGCAGCGCCAGTAATTGGCACAACCATCCTCCCCGAGCAGTGGTCAACTCATTTCAAAAGTCTGTATAATTTCTCATCCGCAAACTCTCTCGTGGAAGAGGACTTGTGCCCATGGAGGGCAGAGATCGAATTTACTATTGGTGAAGTTAAAATTGGAATTCTGAGGCTTACACAAAATAAGGCACCTGGCCCAGACGGTATACCACCTGATTTGTTTTTATATAAGGTAGAATTTTGGGCACCAATTCTGACTAGTGTAATTAATGAGGCCATCAAAGTGGGTATGCCACGCTCTTGGTCCACAGCAATAATAGTACCCATTTTTAAAAAAGGTAAAAAAGACGACCCACAGTGCTATCGCCCTATATCGTTGATTGACGTGACAGCAAAAGTTTTAGGTAGAATGATTCTAAACCGCCTATTGGACTGGGCCGAGGAACACCATATAATCTCTGACTTCCAATATGGTTTCAGGACAGGCAGATCAACTACGGATCAATGCCTGAACCTCTACGTACTGGTGGCAAAATATACCATAGCCAGTGAACAATCGATATACCTGGGGTTCATGGATCTTTCGGCGGCATTCGATCGCGTAAATAGAGAAAAGTTATGGGCACTTATGACAAGATTGGGAATTGACCCAGAACTTATAAATATCCTGAGAGCATTACATTGGAAAACCTCTGCAAAGGTACGGTATAACATGGCCGGGGATACAACAGGACCTTTTTGTTGTACAAGTGGAGTAAGACAGGGCTGTATATTGGCCCCATTCTTATTTTCCTTGTACATTAACGAACTAGAAAAATCATTGTGCACTTTGAATGCAGACACTCCAATGGTAGGTCACCGCCCGGTTCCAGTGTTATTGTACGCAGATGATGCGGTTCTTTTGGCACGTACGCCGAAAAGTCTGCAGAGTCTAATAGACGGTTTTGTTGATTTTATGAATACCCTAGATTTGTCAGCTAATCTATCAAAGTCCTATGTATTGTTAGCGGGAGCTAAACCATGCAGAAAATTCACTTACCACATAGGGTCACATAACTTAGAAGAAGTGAAAACTTTCTCTTATCTGGGTCTTTTATTTGACGCGCTTTTAAATTTTAGATTTTTAACTGAAGAACGGAGCATAAAATTGATTTCTTCAACAGGAGCAATTATGAGCCATGAAAGGAGGCTGGGTCGCTGGTCACCTGAGCAGGTCATGCACCTCTATGGCTCCGTCTGTTGTGCTAAAATAATGTATGGAGCAGAAGTATGGGGATTTGCTGGGACTAAACAAATACAGGTTGAGGAAAATAAATTATTTCGCAAGATCCTTAAAATTCCTCAGAGCTCGTCGGCTTTTATCACCCATGCCGAATTAGGGAGACCATATATTGAGGATTTAATCCAGACTAGACCTGCCATGGCTTGGATTAGGACATGGTCCAATACGGACGCAGAATTAGGACGGCAAATTATAGCAGACTGCCTGACCAGGGATAAAGGGATGTGCATACCATGGTTGAGATATGTAAAAACATAATTCGAAGGTATAGGTTGCACAGACCTTTTTACTAATCCATCCACCATAATACCCCAAGACAAGAATAGGATTAAAGATTTGCTCCTGGAAAAAGCTGGAGAGCAAAGAATTAACACTGAGGGTAGAAAGCCTCTAGCTAGTACCTACTGTAGGACTAAGACAGTAGTTGCCATGGAACCATATCTTGGTTTAATATATAATGGACAGAACAGGTTCTTGTTCACTCGTTTTAGGCTCAACCTTATTCATCATATTTTAGCGGACCCATCGGGATATACCACTACAGTTGAGCAGAAAGGTGCCTGCGGCTGCGATAATAAATCTCCGCAGGACACCCTTCATTTTGTATTGTTATGCCCTTTTTACTCTTTTCCCAGACGTCGTTATCTAATAAGACTTTTAAAAAAATGGCAAATTTAGACAAGCCAAGGTTGCCCTGCTGTACTTACAAAGGGCAGAAGACCCATTGACCTTGGCTAGTATTACAAGTTTCTTACAAGCTGCACTCAAATTAAGAAATACCAGGGGACATCCAGGGTCAAATTAGGGCCAAGTCAAGAAATGCTGTTTTATAATAGAAACCATTTTAACTGTATTTAGAAATTATTGCCTTTCATGTCGTCAATGGTTTTTACTAATTCATATTCTAGCCCTAGCACTTGCACTTTAGAAATTGTAGTCTATTCTTCTTCTATGTATTAACAATGGAAAATGTGTGATGGAAAGTAGCAGTCCATGTGTATATGAATAGTGCCTCGTGGCCTCTTTATCACGAACTGAGTTTTTTATCTTGGTGAAGATATTTTAAATGTTCCTTTTAAAATGTTAAGTTGAATAAGTGATGAATGTACTGTATCATATTTTTTACCAATCAATGTTGCTTTTATGGTGACTTGTATTGCACCGAATAAAGCTGATTTTGAACTTTGAACAAAAGTGTTTTTATGATGTTCAAAAAATAAATGCTGTACACTTTTATTGAATATAGTGGTCACGACCGAACTGAGGTTGAAAAGGTGCAGTCAGTTTTGGCATTGTGTGCTTGTGCCAATTTCTAAACCTCAAATTTCTACAAAATTGTACTTAAAAATCTATCTTCACCATAAAAGATGATTTTTTTATTACAGTTCCAAAGACATCAAACACAAACTGTTTACACTTTTCGCAATGGGAAAGTTCAGCTTATTAAATATAAAAAAAGTAACTCCAATGTTATCCTGTTGGAGAGGTAGGCCTTGTAGTAGTGAAAAACAAACAAATGTAAGAATGCTGCCTTCAATGACATATAATACTTGAAGCTATATGTCCTGCTTTTTAACTGCATTGCATCCTGCTCTGCTTGCTGTTCATAGTCTACCCTAGAAGTGACTTATATTTATAAAAACAGGAAGCTTGGGAGCTGGCAAAAGGTTTATTTTGCCAGGTCAACATGTCAGTTCAAAACTGCACCAACAGGCTGCATTTGGCCTGCCTGGGACATGTTTAAAGGGCTACTTAAGAAGTGGGTGGCACAACCACTGCTGTAGGCCCAGCAGTAGAATTTAAATGACATGCCCTGGGTTCACATTACAACTCTGCCATGGGCTTGTAAGTAATTTAAATATGCCAAATGGGGATAATTCAAAATTACCATATTTTAAGGAGTGAGCACATGCATTTTAGCACCAGTTAGAAGTGGTAAAGTACCTAAAAGGCCAGCAAAAACAAGATCAGCATAAATAGAGGAGGAAGGTACAAAGTTAGGGGAAGACCACCCTAAGGCTGACAGATCTAACTGTGGGCATGCTCATATGTCTACTATAGATATGTGTGTGCTCATATGTCTACTGTAGATATGTGTGTGCTCATATCTACTGTAGATATTTTTGTGTGTGTTTATGGGTCTACTGTAGATCTGTGTGTATGTGTGTTTGTTTTGTGAGTGTTGATGTTCTATGAATAGCAAATGTTATTACTCAACATAACAGTTCGCAATTTATCTGCCTCACAAAGATGAAAGGTTGAATTGACCCTACCAGGTTTGAAACTTGACCTCAGGTTATTGCACAGATCCCTGAGAAGCCAATTCTTTGGTTATAGTAGGATCATGCTTTTCAGTGGAAATATGAAACTGCAAATCCCAGATTACAGTGCTGTTTGTAAAAAAAAAAAGTAGATTGCATCACAAGTGTTGCTAATAGAAATGTGTAAATGAGTCTTTCAAAAATTCTCCAGCATCTATTTTATTTACTTCATGAACATGTTTCAAAAATTCTGCTGCAGAAATATGATTATTCCTAAATACTGGCCCAGCTATCTGTGTTGTGTTGGAGCTGGACAGACTCCTTTCTGAAGTTTGAGGGAAACACCCCAAGTTGCAGATATGTTATTTTACCCAGCATACACAAAGTCAATGGGCAGGGGTTTAATGTACTAACACATGCAAACTGCACTCATGCATGCCCTTATTGTCAGATGCTTGCAAATTCAACCAAGGTCTATTGGCTTTGCTGGTGTTTAAAACAAAAAAAATCATGGGCAAAATATAGTTTGTTAAACTCTATTACAATGAAAATGAAGATACTACAATGTCCTTTAATTAACTTTTTGCCAGACCTGAAAAAATGTATGACAGCTACCAAGATATTCACAAATACTTTGCTGGAGTGTCTGACTCTAACATTAGAGCAAATTAGCCAGGCCTGCAATCTGGTACAGATTTATTGTTCAATATCTCCTATTCCACCCCCACACAAAAAGTGCCAAAGGACAAATTATTTGTCTTTGGTTGAAGGCAGTATTCTATTCTTCTGCACATGTACTGGGATAGTGCACATGTGTGATGTGGTGGGATTAGGACTAATATTTCATACTGTGTTAGGTGCAGTACCTTTAGTTTTTCGAAGCTCTTCCACCAAAAACTGAGCCTCTTCCTGGATCCGCTCTTCGAGGCTCCTCTTCCCCATTCCAAAATTCCTTAAAGTCATGAGTGAAAATCTCCGCAATTGCTTCCAGCGCTCTCCATTGCTAACTACAACACCTAGAACAAATACAAACTTGATTATTCTCAGAAACAAAATGTTACTTTAAGAAGCTAAGACCATGCTGTTAGAGAGTTATGATTAATGGGTAGTGTTGAAGCAACATTACACTTCTGTCTGTTGCATAACATAGACTTTAATTTTCTTACCTCCACATTCTTCCTGGTTAGTTGCACATGTAGCAACTTGAGAGAGAAAAAGGAACACGTAAAACTCCGAACTTTCAACTTCATTAATATCACATGTAAGAAGCAAACACTCTACGCAAACACACTCACCGCTTATCCTAGCACTACCTTTGGAGTTACCTAATCCAACCACATATGGGACTATCACTTGCCCACCTTCAATATCCCATCTGGACAATGCCTTATTCCTTTAATGCCACCATTGTATTGCAGTGATGATACCAATTTGAGGGGCATAATTCTACCCAATAATACAAATATGTAGGGAAGTCACATCCCACAATGAAGTCACATTTTTAGAGGTAGTAATTTGTCTGACTACCATCATGGCCCTCAGGAAATCCATTCAGTGAATAACAATGTTGTTAATCAGTAAGACGAGAATTAGTGATATTTGATGGCTCTAGGTGACAGTGGTTGGATTCAGAAAGGTTTTGTAGAACTACAGGGTCTCAAATCTTCCTATCAAAAAAGGCTTAGAAATATGTTCTAAGCCTGAACAGGAAGTTAATAATTACTAGACAAAATTCCAGTGTCCTCTCTTCTTGCGTCACTGTATGAACGCAACTAACACATGTCTAAGTGGGTTTCTCTTTAACCCCTCCACCTCCATGAAATTAAACACTACTAGGTATTGAAAGGCATTAACACCTGGCTTTGCTTAAAAAGCAGGCAGTTTTCCTCCATATTATGGCACACTTAATTTGGCTTAATCAGCATCCAACTATGGCTGTCAAAATGACTGACATGGTTTTTAATCAGCTTCTTAAATGGGGCCTGCTTTATGCATTCAGCTGACTTCTTAATTTTGAATTTGGTAAGTCAACAATCTACACTTCCAAAATGTTACCACTTACCAAATGATCATATCCATCAAAGATGATGAGGTGATACCTTCATTCAGTTATTGTACAAGATTAGCTGGGCGCTGATCAATTTTACATATCCAGTGTGTGCTTAGAGACCTAGGAACAAACGCATGAGATGCAGATAGACTATCACACCACTCATGACTCTCAGAACATGCCACTGCAAGTGTCCAGCTTTTAACAATGTACAAAAATCTTAGGTGATACCAGTCAGCCACATGTTGAGGAATGAGGATCAGCAGTTTCCACAGTTGACAACGTATGTCTTGTACATTTATCTGACTATGACCTATAGACATGACTGAGGGCCTAACTTTAATGTACTAGGTCCAGCAGGTTTTGAGAGTCTCATGCGCTTGTTAGCAAGCAAGACTAAAGCAGACCTGTTTTTCTAGGATATTGTGTTGTGTTTTCAACCAGTGTTTTCAATTAGCTCATTTTATGGTGGATTATGCCTCTTGCTGACTAGAGCAGCGTACATTTTGCTCTACCCTCACTGTCTTTGATTAGGCCATATATGTATATTGAGGCTTTATGTATTCATGAGATATAATGTAACCCGCAAGTTATAAGTGCGCTAATACTTTGTTTTCAATAATAACGAGTTATAGTTTATATGTATTTATAAAAATATGTTTTTTGCTTTGTGCTATATAATCGAATGTGTATTCATGAGAAATGCATTTACTTTTATAACATGACTGTTCATGTATTAGAAATGTATCTACTATAATGTGTATTGAAGTTTTGAATTTGTTAATTTGACCAAAGGCCTTAAGCATTCAGGTTTCGGAATGTCTAACTTTCAATGGGAATGTTTTCTCAGATGGAGTGCTTTTCTCCCCTATCAAGGTGCCTGGTAAAATGACCTAATAAATGGAAAAAGTGTTCTTTTTGTGAAACAGATAAGGAAGAGACAATTGAGTCAAGAGCAAATGAAATTAGGGCCAGAGGGGGCTTATTGTCCGGGTGGAATGAAGGCATATATTCAAGGTTGTTCCGAAATATATGAATCAAAGAAGCAAGAGTGATGGACGCCTTATCAAAATATACATCAAAGAAGAAGGAAATCTGCTTGTGTTTTGCCAAAGAGAGTATTGTTTGAGGGTGTTTTTTAATTGGATCGATGACAATAATTTAGGAGGGTCTTTGAGGGTATAACTAGGCAATGTTCTGTGGCTTTAAAAACACACTACTCTCAGACTTCTTTAGGATAGGAAAGGTTTAGACCTCTGTGCCTTATATTTTATGCTTTATTCTCGTAGTATGGCTTCATGCTATGCAATACTTTAATTTAGAAACTTCTACTGGAGTTTCATGTGGACACCTTTTCCTTTATTGTACGGAACTAATTAAAGCTTAATTTAGTATTTTTAGCGAAGTTTAATTGGGTAATTAGAAATCTTCATACATCTTAGACAGGAAGATTGGACTTTCCAATATTCTCATTCTTCCGTGTTTCTGTTATTTTGTACCAGCGCTCCTGAGGTTCTTATTGGTTATTTACTATTGAGAAGGATTTTAGTTTGTGAAGTCAATGTCCTTTGAAACTTCTGTATTGCTGGTCGATGTCTCTGGGACTGATTTATATTACGTTAGCTTTGAATTTGTAACTTGGAGTTTTACTGTGCAGCCAAATGGGTTTGCACTATATTTGTGAATTCAAACTAAAACCTAACTCCTTTATTCCTTTAGCTTCCTCAAAAGATCAGAGTCTGAGGAGACAAAAGGGCCTAAATCTCCTCCGCTGTAGCAGGTCAATAAACCACCATTTCCATGCCTGAACACATTCAATATGGTGCATTTTATGCTACCACAATGACAAGCAGTTTTACTGTAGTCAAAATTTGAAATGGGACAGTAATACCTTACTTTTGCAGTCTGGCCGCAGACAGCTGAAGCTGTCTGTCTCAGACAGCATTGTATACAATACTACACAGAGCGGGCTGTGTGTCAGCCCTTGCTCAGGATTAGAAAGGTATCTTGACAATCTCGGTTCCCTGCACGTTATTGAATGGCTTTCCTCCATATTCTGTGTTTGCCGCACCCCTTCCCTTATAGCTTGCTTACACTTTCATTTGATTGGATAAGGTGTACCCTTCAACTGCTGATGTCATGGAACTACTTTTAAGAATGTAATTTGTTGTTTAGCACTTCATTAGGAGAGCATGTGCTGTTCTTTAGAGTGGTCTAACACTCTATTGCTCGTTCCCCCTCATTAACCTCTCTCTTGCTTCCCAAACTTGTACGCACTGTTTCTCCACAGCATGCTTTCCACCTGTAGAACCAAATGGAATTTCCCATTAAATCGGGGTTTTCCGCCTACATTTACCACCTGTTCAGAGCAGGTGTTAAATGCATGCAGAGCTGGAGTGTGAGGTGGGGAATGAGGGAGGGGCAGTGAAGTAGAGGAGGGAAGGGGCTGTTTTTTCTAGCGGGAGAAGCAATGTATGCTGCAGCCAGGCTCATGTGAGTTTTCCCAGTCAGTCTTTCAGAAAAAAACAGGTGTGGAATTACCTAAGAACTTATAATCAGGCATAACAAAATTGACGCATGAAAGCATGCAATTAATTACAGACTTTTAAGGATTGCCTTTTAGATTTAATTTAAAAAATGCAATTTATTCAAGCTTCAAGTAAATGCATGCAGTTTGTTTGTGAAGAATTATGAGACAAAGGAGGTGAACATCTAAAATGTTGCAAAACCTGATTATCAACAAGGTAGTTAATAATAATGGCAATCTGAATGTTCATGTATGAAGTTAAACATTAAATGGGTGCCTGCCAACAGGGTATACAGTTGAGGGCAACTGAAATAGATTGAAATATACCTGATCCATTTCTCAAAGCTATTTGTGCCAGTACATTGGAATTACAGATTCAAATAGCCCTACAAGTGTAAATCCTATTTTCTAAATCAAAAAGGTAGCTGAGAATTCCTAAACTGAAGAGTGATTGCAAATTCCAAAACTCAAAGCCTTTCATTCATGCAATGGTTGACTCTTTAGATGCTGGGTTAAATAAAAAAGTATTAAGGGACTACAAAGTCTATGGAAGGCAGCCAGCCACCCAACCAGGTCAACAGAGACCCTGACCTCTGCTCTTCCCGGCTAAAAGACAACCAACTGCATTTAGAAATCTCTGCCTGCCTGCGAGGTATCTATGATGAAAGTCAGTTCATCTGTGCAGCAGATAAACTTACATCATTGGTGAATGTGAATATATATATATATATTCACTGAAAAAACCATAGGTTTCAGGGGTGTTATAGTTAGCTGGATTTTTCACTTGTACAAAACCATTGAAATTCCCCCGTTATAGGTAGTTCAGCTAACTATAACTCGCGCGCCCGCAATGCACTGCTGATGACGTCACATATTACATCACTCATGACATGGTCAGTGACATCACTCATGACATCACTGATGACATCTCAAATGACATCACTGATGACATCACTGATGACATCATCCAGTGAATGTGTGTTTTTCTGAAAATTAAATATGTTTTATATATGTATCTCAAGGTCGATGGAAGAATAAATGGGTATATAAGTCTCTAAATGGATGATTTGTTTTTGAAAAATTTATTGTGTAACTGACTGATTAAGTGTATCATAGTGAATACATGGCTTAGTGAGTAATGTTTAAATATGTAAATATCTGTATCAGTCTCTCACTTTGTGTATAAGTGGCTGCATGGGTTGGTGAGTAGCTACATGGGTGTCTATATAGGTTATTAGTTGGTTTTTTTAGTATCAGTCTGAGTGTCTGAGTGTCTGTATGGTTCGGTGTCGGGTATTACGTAGAGCATAGGTGCATGAATGAGTGACTCACTGTATGTGTTGAAGACAGCATGTGTGCAGGACTGTATGGGTGGATGAGTGTGTGCATGGGTGAGAGATTGAAAGAGTTCCTGTATGAATAAGTATGTGTTTCTATAAGTGATTGTTTAAAAGACTAAGTATGTGTAAGTTTCCGTAGAAGTAAGTGTGGTGGTGTGTGTATAACTGTATATGCAAGTAAATGTATGTTTGATTCTTTATTAGCATGAGTGACTATGTGTGTGAGTAACTCTATGGATGAGTGGCATTGTGTAACAGGATGTATAGGTGTATGAGTACATATGATGAGTGAGTACATGTATGAGTGACTGTATAGGACTGTTGGTGAATGAGTGGATGTGTATGTGGATCTTAGTATTACTAAAGAGGTTGTTGTAACTGGTATTGGTATGTCCATTGTTTTGAAAATTTTAGTCTCTATTTTTGAATGTGTGTGTCAAAGGTTATATTAGGGTGAGAGGAGGTCTGCCACTCTATCACAAGGATGATGTCATCAGTGATGTCATCTGTGATGTCATTTGAGATGTCATGAGTGATGTCATGAGTGATGTCACTGACCATGTCATGAGTGATGTAATATGTGACATCATCAGCAGTGCATTGCGGGCGCGCGAGTTATAGTTAGCTGAACTAACTATAACGGGGGAATTTCAATGGTTTTGTACAAGTGAAAAGTCCAGCTAACTATAACACCCCTGAAACCTATGGTTTTTTCAGTGAATTTCTGAGGTTTTTTAAATGCTAATTCCTAACTATAACATGCCTGAAACCTATGGTTTTTTCTGTGAATTTCAAAGATTTTTTAAATGCTAATTTCTAACTATGCCTACAGAGATAGGACATGTGAAGAAAGAAGAAAAAATGCACAGAAAGAAAAAAAAGAAGTGCAGAAAGAAGCAACAGAAGTCCTCAAAGACGAAGAAAAGTGCAGGAAGAAGGATAACATGCAGAAAGAACAAAAAGAAGAGCAGAAAGAAGCCTTGTTGCACAATCATCCTGTACCCTCAACTTTTTCAGACGGATACTGGTGGTAACTGAGTCTGACTAACCAGTCCTAGAGCCAGTGCTATGTTTAAAGACACGTAGAATACAGTGAAAACACCTACATACACTAGGGAACATTATGCGTTGGGGTCCCCCTGTGATTAGCATGACCTCCTCTGTAAGCCCCTAGTATATAATAGGGCAGGGGGATTAAAATTACCTCTTAAAACAGGCCACAGGGCGTTTTTGCACACGTTAACTCAGGCCCCGTCCCCTCCCTTCACCACTGTGTAAACACACCCTGTGTCCGTTTTTAGTTGGGAGAATAAGTTCATTTGAATCCTGAGGGTCCCTAGGGTCCAACTAGCCCACTAGGTACCCCCAGTAAGTGCAACAGAGCTGCGTTGCAGAGAGGTGTAAAAAGTGGCACGGCCTTGACCACCTCTCTGCAATGCAGCTCAGTGGCGCTTACTGGAAGCACTTGGTGGGCTAGTTAGCCCCCAGGGGCCCTCAGTATTGAAGGGAAATTATATCCCCAATTTAAAACGTGCCATAGTGCGTGTTTGCACACGTCACCTCAGGCCCCGTCCCCTCTCTTCACCACTGTGTAAACGCGCCCTGTGGCTGTTCTAAGTTGAGAGATTAAGTCCCCTTGAATCCTAAGGGTCCCTAGGGTCAAACTAGACCACTAGGTACCTCCAGTAAGCGTCACAGAGCTGCGTTGCAGAGAGGTGTAAAAAGGGGCTTGGCCTCAGAACACCTGTCTGCAGCGCAGCTCCCTGGCGCATACTGGAGATGCCTGTTGGGCTAGTTGGCCCTCAAGGACCCTCAGTATTGAAGAGGAATTAATTCCCCAACATACAACTCGCCAGGGGGCGCGTTTGCAGAGTGCTGCAAGGAGGGGGCGTGGCCTCCGGCACGATGCCAGTCTTTTATTTATTTAATTTTTTTAAGAAGGGGGGCTGTGTGGTTCCCCTTCTTATTCTAATTTATTGGCCCTGATGACCCCATCCCCCAGGGCCTGTCTCCGAATTATATATTTTTGACCCCAATCCCCAGGGCCGGCCACTGTTTTTTATTATATTTAAAAAATATATATTTATAGACACACCTAGGACATGCTGGACAAACCGTACGTACCTATCACCATGACGATTTGCGTGATATTCATTAAAAGGCGACTATGCATACAATGAATCCACGTGGAATGTATTCACACCACTAGTGAAGCTCTGACATGTCTGATGCCCTACCGTGCCTAATCCCGGTAGAGACCCTTGTCGTTTATTTATACAAACATGGGTAGCTATTGACGGGCACATTTAATACACATGCACACCAAGCCATTCAAAGGGGATTCGACAAGAATTCGACAAAAACTATGCAAGAAACCCCCCTCACGGTTAATAAAACACACATCCACTGCCGGATGTGTAATACTTTTTATTTTACTCTGTGGAAAGGGGACGCACCACACTTGAGAGTCACAGCGCGCTCCTGGCAGAGCCCAATGCTGTGTTACACCCACCATTGCCTTCTGAGTGCCACACACCTCTGTGTTGTATTCCACTAGCTAGTGCATATGCAATGACACTCTCTAGCCCATGTGCACTGTAACACCACCCCGTGAATATGTCATGCCACACTTGTCTTCGCACAGGTTATATTGCCCCATCTAACGTGCCTTCCTCGATGCCTATGTTATAACGTACAGTGCTATGCCATACATATTACAATCTGGGATCCATATCTTTGTCACAGTGCATATGCAACGTTGCACTCCCCAGCACATATTTTATATTACAACTTTAGAGACTAGTTAGGTTACACAACACTGCCCTGTGCATATTACACTCCAAGGCACATATCGCATAGCACGCGCTAGTGCCTGTGCTATCTCGCGCTCTCCAATGAATCTGTCATTGCGCACAATGTATTGCATATTATATTTCACGCCCGGTTCATCTTATATCACACTTTTTGGTGCATAGTTTATACCATACACTATATCTAGTTTTCATTTTCAATCGTGCTCTCAGGACTATGTTCTATATAACACTGTGTTCACCTACCCTTTTCACGGGCATTACATTTTTCGATAGGGGGTGGAGGGTCAGGGGGTGTTTCTGCCAAGTGAGCCCGGAGTCACAGTCACAAACGTCCTCTTCTTCCTGAATAAAAGTGAGATTATGCTGCATACTTGTTCATATTTTAAGAAGTTCGCACAGACACACGTTTTAAAAACAATAAAGTTCCTAATACCCGCCTTTTCTGAACAGTTAGCTTGCTGCCCCATCCCCCTCCTCCCTATCCTCTGTTGTGTGACTCCATGGACTAGCCTCCTCCCTCCTGCCATGCATGGTCTGATGTGCTGCCACTGCCCTCAATTTAGTATGATGTACCAGTCCACTCCTCCTGCCCTCCATTGCCCAATTCTATGCCCCATCATTGACCTCCTGCTTAAACTCTGTGCTTAGCTTGCTGCCCCTATTCTCCTTCCCCCTGCCCTCCGATGTCTTTGTGCATGCCTCTGCTCCATCACGCAGTGGGCTCGATCCTGGAAGGGACCGCTTTTTGGAGATGAAGATATAGATATATATATTCACTGAACAAAACATAGGTTTCAGGCACGTTATAGTTAGGAATTAGCATTTAAAAAACCTTAGAAATTCATTGAAAAAACCATAGGTTTCAGGGGCGTTATAGTTAGCTGGACTTTTCACTCATACAAAACCATTGAAATTCCCCCGTTATAGTTAGTTCAGCTAAGTTGGGAGATTAAGTCCCCTTGAATCCTGAGGGTCCCTAGGGTCCAACTAGCTCACTAGGTACCTCCAGTAAGCGCCACAGAGCTGCGTTGCAGAGAGGTGTAAAAAGTGGCACGGCCTGGACCACCTCTCTGCAACGCAGCTCAGTGGCGCTTACTGGAAGCACCTGGTGGGCTAGTTAGCCCCCAGGGGCCCTCAGGATTGAAGGGGAATTATTTCCCCAACTTAAAACGCGCCATAGGGCGTGTTTGCATACGTCACCTCAGGCCCTGTCCCCTCCCTTCCCCACTGTGTAAACACGCCCTGTGGCCGTTTTTTAAGTTGGGAGATTAAGTCCCCTTGAATCCTGAGGGACCCTAGGGGCAAAATAGCCCACTAGGTACGTCCAATAAGCGCCATTGCAGAGCGGCGTAAAAAGGGGCACAACCTGCACCACCTCTCTGCAACGCAGAGTAGTGGCGCTTACTGGAAGCACCTGGTGGGCTAGTTGGCCCCCAGGGTCCCTCAGGATTGAAAGGGAATTATTTCCCCAACTTAAAACACACCACAGGGCGTGTTTGCACATGCCACCTCAGGCCCCATCCCCTCCCTTCACCACTGTGTAAACGCGCCCTGTGGCCGTTCTAAGTTGAGAGATTAAGTCCCCTTGAATCCTAAGGGTCAAACTAGCCCACTAGGTACCTCCAGTAAGCGCCACAGAGCTGCGTTGCATAGAGGTGTAAAAAGGGGCGTGGCCTCAGAAAACCTGTCTGCAACGCAGCTCCCTGGTGCATACTGGAGATACCTGTTGGGCTAGTTGGCCCTCAGGGACCCTCAGTATTGAAGGGGAATTAATTCCCCAATTTACAACTGGCCAGGGGGCTCATTTGCAGAGTGCTGCAAGGAGGGGGCGTGGCCTCCGGCACGATGCCGGTCTTTTATTTATTTTATTTTTGTAAGAAGGAGGGCTGTGTGACCCCCCTTCTTTTTCAATTTATTGGCCCTGGGGACCACATCCCACAGGGCCTGCACCCTAATTTTCTTTGTTTTGTTGAAAAAAAAAGAAATTTGGCCCTCCCATGGCCTTAATCGGCCCGGGGACCCCAACCCCCGGGTCATGGCTTTTTTAAAAAAAAATCTTTAGGAGGGGGGCTGCGTTGCCCCCCTCCTCAGGCCACTTATGGGCCCAGGGACCCCATCCCCCGGGGCCGGCCTTTGTTTTTTATTTTATTTTGATGATTTGCGTGATATTCATTAAAAGGCGACTATGCATACAATGAATCCATGTGGAATGTATTTACACTACTAGTGAAGCTCTGATGTGTCTGACGCCCTACCGTGCCTAATCCCGGTGCCCCCGCCGGTGCGTACTCTCCAAGTAGACACCCTTGTCGTTTATTTATACAAACATGGGTAGCTATTGGTGGGCACATTTAATACACACGCACACCAAGCCATTCAAAGGGGATTCAACAAAAATTTGACCAAACTATGCAAGAAACCCCCCTCGGGTTAATAAAACACACATCCACCACCGGATGTGTAATACTTTTTATTTTACTCTCTGGAAAGGAGACAAACCTCACTTGAGAGTCACAGCGTGCTCCTGGCTGAGCATAAATGCTGTGTTACACCCACCCGTGCCCGCCGAGTGCCACACACCTCTGTGTTGTATTCCACCAGCTAGTGTGTATGCTATGACACTCTCTAGCCCATGTGCACTGTAACACCACCCCGTGAATATGTCATGCCACACTTGCCTTCACACGGGTTATATTGCCCCATCTAATGTGCCTTCCTCGATGCCTATGTTATAACGCACAGCGCTATGCCATACATATTCCAATCTGGGATCCATATCTTTGTCACAGTGCATATGCAACATTACACTCCCCAGCACATATTTTATATTACAACTTTAGAGACTAGTTAGGTTATACAACACTGCCCTGTGCATATTACACTCCAAGGGGCATATCGCATAGCACGCGCTAGTGCCTGTGCTATCTCGCGCTCTCCAATGAATCTGTCATTGCGCACAATGTATTGCATATTATATTTCACGCCCCGGTTCATCTTATATCACACTTTTTGGTGCATAGTTTATACCATATACTATATCTAGTTTTCATTTTCAATCGTGCTCTCAGGACTCTGTTCTATATAACACTGCGTCCACCTAACCTTGTCACGGGCATTACATTTTGCGATGGGAGGTTGAGGGTCAGGGGGTGTTTCTGCCAAGTGAGCCCGGAGTCACAGTCACAAACGTCCTCTTCTTCCTGAATCAAAGTGAGATTATGCTGCCTACTTGTTCATATTTTAAGTAGTTCGCGCAGACACACATTTTAAAAACAATAAAGTTCCTAATACCCACCTTCTCTGAACAGTTAGCTTGCTGCCCCATCCACCTCCTCCCTATCCTCTGTTGTCTGAATCCATGGACTAGCCTCCTCCCTCCTGCAATGCATAGCCTTATGTGCTGCCACTGCCCTCCATTTAGCATGATGTACCAGTCCACTCCTCCTGCCCTCCATTGCCCAATTCTATGGCTCATCATTGACCTCCTGCTTAGCCTCTGTGCTTAGCTTGCTGCCCCTATTCTCCTTCCCCCTGCCCTCCGATGTCTTTGTGCATGCCCCTGCTCCATCATGAGTGTTCAGATGAGCTGCCACTCCCCTCCCACCTGCCTAGCATTGTCAGATGACTGTAACCTGTCCCTGCCACCTCCACCCTGCCTGTCCACATGCCATGCCCCTATCCCCTTCCTCCTGTCCTCCATGGTCCATTTTACTGCCACACCCTTCTGCCCTCCCTGGTCTGTTGTGCTGCAACTGCTCCTCCTGCCTGCCCCGCGCGGTCTGTTGTGAGGCCCTTTCCCCTGAACTCTCTTGTCTGTGCCCAGCTCCCACCTTCCCTGTGTGGTCAGCTAGCTGCCCCTGACCCCCTCCCACCTTCCATCCATGGTCTGTGTGTATGCCATCATAGTCTCATTGTTGCTCTCCATGGTGTGTCTTGTTTCTAGTGCCCATCCTGCCTGACCTCCATGGTCATCTTGCTGCTCCTGCCCTGCCCCCTTGCCCCCAGCCCTCTGTTTCCATGTGCAGACCCCTATTCCCTCCCTCCTGGCTTATCTGTTCCATTGTTATGCCCCTGATCCGTCCCTCCTGCCCTTTATGGTCTGTTATGCTGCAGCTTTCTCTCCTGTCTGTCCATTATGGTCAGCTAGCTACCATTGCATCGTTCCCCTCTGTTCTCTGTTGTCCATGTGCATGGTCCTGTCCCCTCCCCATTGCTTTCTATGGATTGTTGTGCTGCACTCCCATCCCGCATGCCCTGTGTGGTGTATTGTGCTGTTGCAAACCCTGATGCCTGCCCTGTAGGGTCAGTTTGGTGCACCTCTACATGTCCCTCCTGTCCTCTGTTATCCGAGTCCATGTCCCTACCCCAATTCCTCCTGCCTACCATGATCCAATGTACCATACTTGTGAACATTTTGAACTTGGTGAGAGGGAGATTTTGAAAAAAACTGGGGTATTGATTTTCCCCTTTGAGTTGCATTGAAAAAGAGGAGATTGTAGACAGGAGACAGATCAAATAAAGCCCATTTGAGCTTAAAAACATTGGACGTTTCCTGGCTGAAACGGGTCTGTTGGCATGTATGGTTGTACTACCACTGCCTCTTCCTTCTACCCACAATGGTCTATTATATTGCCACAGCCTCTCTTGCCAGTCCTGTATTGTTGCCCCTGCCCCCCTTTCCACTGCCTTCCATAGTCTGTTGTGCTGCCACTGCCCTTTCTGCCTGCCCAGTGTGGCCAAAATGTTGCCTCTGCACTCTCCTACCTGCCTTAAATTTTCTGAGTCCGTGCCCCTGGCCTCTGCCTCTCAACAGTATCCCAATGAACAACTAGATTGCTAACATTCTATATTTATTACAAAAGTGTGGAACGCCTGACGTCATCTTGATGTAATCAGAACTGTAATACCTAGAGCATTTCCTTTAGAAATTACATATCTGAGAGGGTCTTATTTGCATCAAAATTATGGTTAGTGCTCTAAAAAACTAAAATGAGGACATATTTTCTGAGTTTTCAAATAGTGACAAAGAACTTTTAAATTATTTGTAATCTTTATGCTTTTTTATCCAGTTGACCACTTGATTAAATGTTGCACCTAGGGGAAAAGATGTGGTGTTACTTCCAGAGCTGCAGACTTTGCAACTGAGAAACCAGGTTGGAGTTTCTGCTTCAGCTCAACATTCTGTGATTCTGGTCAAATCACTTAATCTCCCCATGTCTACAACCAAAATGAATTTGATCTTGTGTGATGTAACCAATACTCATGTAAAGCACTCCAATACCTGACAAGTCTACACTATATAAAACTGCAAATACACAAAAAATAAGTGTTTTGCACCCTTCTGTCATTGGGCTACATGTGGGCTACATCTGGATGATATTTGTGCTGCATTTTGGCTCTTTTGTCTCTGGTGGCCATCTTGGGAAATTTATTTGTTATTAAGTTTCCTAATTCTCCTCACTTACTGCAGTCTCCTCAGTAGGAAATGCTTTCAGTTTTTTACTTTAATTCCACCAAGAAGGTATTCAAATATGTCACACATTTGCCATAAATTCTGAACGTTAACACTCTAGTTGCTCATTAGATCACTGTAGTAAAGCTACTGCTCACCATGGAAGTCTGCTGCTGGTATTAAAAGTGCATGTTTCAGTCTGCATATCAGAATTTTTTTATGAAATAGAAGAGGATTTGAGAAGTCACTCAAAATGTGCCCTAATTTTTCTTTCTTCAGCACTAATCATAATTTCTATGGCAAAAGGAACCCCCTCATTGTGTTCCTTTTTTAATTAAATGTTTTAAGTGTTACCAGTTTATTCCAATCAAGATGGCTTCAGGTATGCCATACTTTTGTCATAAGTAAGACAGTAAGCGCTCTAGTTGTTCTTAAGAACACTCTTGGACATTCTGTCATTGGGCTATACTTGGGCTACATCTGGGTGATATTTGGGCTACATTTGGGCTCTTTTGTCTCTGGTGGCCATCTAGGGAGATTTATTTGTTATGAAGTTTCCTAATTTCCTCATTTATTGCAGTCTCCTCAGTAGGAAATACTTTCAGTTTTTTATTTTGGTTCCATCAAGAAAGTATTCATATGTGTCACACATTTGCCATAAATTCTGAATGGTAGCACTCTAGTTGCTCATTAGATCACTGTAGTAAAGCTACTGCTCACCAGGGAAGTCTGCTGCTGGTATTCAAAGTGCATGTTTCAGTCTGCATGTCAGAATTTTTTTATGAAATAGAGGATTTGAGAAGTCAAAATGTGCCCTAATTTTTCTTTCTGCAGCACTAATCAGAATGAACCCCCTCATTTTGTTCCTTTGTAAATTAAATGTTTTAAGTGTTACCACTTTATTCCAATCAAGATGGCTTCAGGTGTGCCATACTTTTGTCATAAGTAAGACTGTTAGCGCTCTAGTTGTTCGTTGGAACTCTCTGGGAAGCTGCAGTAGAACACAAAGGAATCAACTGACAGTCTCTGCCCTTGTTGGATGTACATGTTTTACTGAGAATGTCAGACTTCATTCTCACATGAATGAGAAAGATAATGTGAATTTGCAGAAAATATGCTCTCACTTTAGCTTATAGATCACCTTCCAAACCTCTGTGGGAAAAGCATGAGAAAATAGTTTTCTCTCAAACATGATTCATGATATCACAGCAGAAGGCCTTTTCACATGGTAAAATCACCTTAGAACACACGACAATTCCTAAAATGAGTATGGTACCATCAACAAATGATTTAAAATGCAACTAAAGTCTTAAAACCTTCTATTAACTGCAATGCTTTTTAATGAGGTGCTATCATGTATATTGGTCCCAAGATGGCTGCCAACACTTCTTGGATGAAGTACTGACAGCCAATTAGATCTCACAATGAGATGTGTGGTTAGGCTCCGCCCAGATATATCTATCTTTTTAACTCTAATTTTCTCAGGAACTACTGAACGGATTTACACCATTTAAGTGAAAGGCACAAGTCTAACCCCTTCGCTGCGGCGGGAATTCTGCCGCAGCGCTGGGGGGTGTGGGGGGGCAGCGCGGTGGCGCTGTGCTCATGACGGAGCCACTCCGTCATGAGCCACGGTTGAGCTGTGCTCATGACGGAGCGGTTCCGTCATGACTCCGCCCAGTTGCGTTGTCCCCCCGCACAGGCGGGGAAACAGCGCCGCGTGGGCGGAGCGGCCACCAACGGTCGTGGCATGACGGAACCGCTCCGTCATGAGCACACGGCAACCGTGGCTCATGACGGAGCGGTTCCGTCTTGAGCGGGGAAGGGGTTAAACCGAGGACTACCTCTTTGCCAAATTTGGTGTAATTTCGTTCAGCAGTTCAGGCTGTAGCTGCGTCAACAGGTACTATGGAAAAATGCACGGGGAAAACGCATTTTGGGACCCCCTTTTTTCTCAGCCCCCGCTTGACGAATCACCGTGAAATTTTCAGGATATGAGTGGACCGGGACTGGCCAAAAGTTTGGAAAATTTCACGAAGATTCATCAATCGGCGCCAACGTTATTTCAAATAGAATGTTGCGGATTTCCTATGAAAAATAGGTCCCAACTATAACTACCTACTGGCGACTGCCAGTAGGTAATATGTATATATATATATATATATATATATATATATATAAATGCATGGGGAAAACGCGTTTTGGGACCCCCCTTTTTCTCGGCCCCGGCTTGATGAATCACCCCGAGACTTTCAGGGTAGGAGCTGAGCGGAGCGCCCCATTAGTTTTGAAAATTTCGCGAGGATTCGTCAACCGGCGCCAAAGTTATTCAAAATAGAATTTTGAGATTTCCTATGGAAACTCGGTCGTAACTATAACTATCTACTGGCGACCGCCAGTAGATAATATATATATATATATATATATATATCAAAGCTACCAAGTACCCAACGTACGAGGAGCACTCGGGCCTCAGCTGCACACAAGGAGCCAATCATAGGTAAGCACGCCTCCACCACAACAATTCCTTTCACTGTTCAAACTGCCCTGGATGCCTGACGCGTTTCGAAGTGTCCCCACTTCTCTTCAGAGGCTTTGGCAGTTCAAGAAGAGCGCGTAAGGCACCGCCCCTTAAATGCATGGATGCACGCCCTGGATGGGCTTATGGGACTTGTAGTGCCTTACGTTGCGCAAATGTTCAGCTGGCAACTTCTTCGAGCCCACAGATGGGCCTCGCTGTGCATGGTTCGTGCAAGATCCGTAGGCTGCTGCCCCACGATATCGGCCCAATGATAAGGCCGCGTGGCCCCCACTTCTCTAGGGTGGTGCTCCTCCCGCGGCTGGGTCGCCGCGTAAAAATCAAAGCTACCAAGTACCCAACGTACGAGGAGCACTCGGGCCTCAGCTGCACACAAGGAGCCAATCATAGGTAAGCACGCCTCCACCACAACGATTCCTTTCACTGTTCAAACTGCCCTGGATGCCTGACGCGTTTCGAAGTGTCCCCACTTCTCTTCAGAGGCTTTGGCAGTTCAAGAAGAGCGCGTAAGGCACCGCCCCTTAAATACATAGATGCACGCCCTGGATGGGCTTATGGGACTTGTAGTGCCTTACGTTGCGCAAATGTTCAGCTGGCAACTTCTTCGAGCCCACAGATGGGCCTCGCTGTGCATGGTTCGTGCAAGATCCGTAGGCTGCTGCCCCACGATATCGGCCCAATGATAAGGCCGCGTGGCCCCCACTTCTCTAGGGTGGTGCTCCTCCCGCGGCTGGGTCGCCGCGTACAAATCAAAGCTACCAAGTACCCAACGTACGAGGAGCACTCGGGCCTCAGCTGCACACAAGGAGCCAATCATAGGTCAGCACGACCCCACCACAGCGATTCCTTTCACTGTTCAAACTGCCCTGGATGCCTGACGCGTTTCGAAGTGTCCCCACTTCTCTTCAGAGGCTTTGGCAGTTCAAGAAGAGCGCGTAAGGCACCGCCCCTTAAATACATAGATGCACGCCCTGGATGGGCTTAGTGCCCATCCAGGGCGTGCATCCATGCATTTAAGGGGCGGTGCCTTACGCGCTCTTCTTGAACTGCCAAAGCCTCTGAAGAGAAGTGGGGACACTTCGAAACGCGTCAGGCATCCAGGGCAGTTTGAACAGTGAAAGGAATCGCTGTGGTGGGGTCGTGCTGACCTATGATTGGCTCCTTGTGTGCAGCTGAGGCCCGAGTGCTCCTCGTACGTTGGGTACTTGGTAGCTTTGATTTGTACGCGGCGACCCAGCCGCGGGAGGAGCACCACCCTGGAGAAGTGGGGGCCACGCGGCCTTATCATTGGGCCGATATCGTGGGGCAGCAGCCTACGGATCTTGCACGAACCATGCACAGCGAGGCCCATCTGTGGGCTCGAAGAAGTTGCCAGCTGAACATTTGCGCAACGTAAGGCACTACAAGTCCCATAAGCCCATCCAGGGCGTGCATCTATGTATTTAAGGGGCGGTGCCTTACGCGCTCTTCTTGAACTGCCAAAGCCTCTGAAGAGAAGTGGGGACACTTCGAAACGCGTCAGGCATCCAGGGCAGTTTGAACAGTGAAAGGAATCGCTGTGGTGGGGTCGTGCTGACCTATGATTGGCTCCTTGTGTGCAGCTGAGGCCCGAGTGCTCCTCGTACGTTGGGTACTTGGTAGCTTTGATTTGTACGCGGCGACCCAGCCGCGGGAGGAGCACCACCCTGGAGAAGTGGGGGCCACGCGGCCTTATCATTGGGCCGATATCGTGGGGCAGCAGCCTACGGATCTTGCACGAACCATGCACAGCGAGGCCCATCTGTGGGCTCGAAGAAGTTGCCAGCTGAACATTTGCGCAACGTAAGGCACTACAAGTCCCATAAGCCCATCCAGGGCGTGCATCTATGTATTTAAGGGGCGGTGCCTTACGCGCTCTTCTTGAACTGCCAAAGCCTCTGAAGAGAAGTGGGGACACTTCGAAACGCGTCAGGCATCCAGGGCAGTTTGAACAGTGAAAGGAATCGCTGTGGTGGGGTCGTGCTGACCTATGATTGGCTCCTTGTGTGCAGCTGAGGCCCGAGTGCTCCTCGTACGTTGGGTACTTGGTAGCTTTGATTTGTACGCGGCGACCCAGCCGCGGGAGGAGCACCACCCTGGAGAAGTGGGGGCCACGCGGCCTTATCATTGGGCCGATATCGTGGGGCAGCAGCCTACGGATCTTGCACGAACCATGCACAGCGAGGCCCATCTGTGGGCTCGAAGAAGTTGCCAGCTGAACATTTGCGCAACGTAAGGCACTACAAGTCCCATAAGCCCATCCAGGGCGTGCATCTATGTATTTAAGGGGCGGTGCCTTACGCGCTCTTCTTGAACTGCCAAAGCCTCTGAAGAGAAGTGGGGACACTTCGAAACGCGTCAGGCATCCAGGGCAGTTTGAACAGTGAAAGGAATCGCTGTGGTGGGGTCGTGCTGACCTATGATTGGCTCCTTGTGTGCAGCTGAGGCCCGAGTGCTCCTCGTACGTTGGGTACTTGGTAGCTTTGATTTGTACGCGGCGACCCAGCCGCGGGAGGAGCACCACCCTGGAGAAGTGGGGGCCACGCGGCCTTATCATTGGGCCGATATCGTGGGGCAGCAGCCTACGGATCTTGCACGAACCATGCACAGCGAGGCCCATCTGTGGGCTCGAAGAAGTTGCCAGCTGAACATTTGCGCAACGTAAGGCACTACAAGTCCCATAAGCCCATCCAGGGCGTGCATCTATGTATTTAAGGGGCGGTGCCTTACGCGCTCTTCTTGAACTGCCAAAGCCTCTGAAGAGAAGTGGGGACACTTCGAAACGCGTCAGGCATCCAGGGCAGTTTGAACAGTGAAAGGAATCGCTGTGGTGGGGTCGTGCTGACCTATGATTGGCTCCTTGTGTGCAGCTGAGGCCCGAGTGCTCCTCGTACGTTGGGTACTTGGTAGCTTTGATTTGTACGCGGCGACCCAGCCGCGGGAGGAGCACCACCCTGGAGAAGTGGGGGCCACGCGGCCTTATCATTGGGCCGATATCGTGGGGCAGCAGCCTACGGATCTTGCACGAACCATGCACAGCGAGGCCCATCTGTGGGCTCGAAGAAGTTGCCAGCTGAACATTTGCGCAACGTAAGGCACTACAAGTCCCATAAGCCCATCCAGGGCGTGCATCTATGTATTTAAGGGGCGGTGCCTTACGCGCTCTTCTTGAACTGCCAAAGCCTCTGAAGAGAAGTGGGGACACTTCGAAACGCGTCAGGCATCCAGGGCAGTTTGAACAGTGAAAGGAATCGCTGTGGTGGGGTCGTGCTGACCTATGATTGGCTCCTTGTGTGCAGCTGAGGCCCGAGTGCTCCTCGTACGTTGGGTACTTGGTAGCTTTGATTTGTACGCGGCGACCCAGCCGCGGGAGGAGCACCACCCTGGAGAAGTGGGGGCCACGCGGCCTTATCATTGGGCCGATATCGTGGGGCAGCAGCCTACGGATCTTGCACGAACCATGCACAGCGAGGCCCATCTGTGGGCTCGAAGAAGTTGCCAGCTGAACATTTGCGCAACGTAAGGCACTACAAGTCCCATAAGCCCATCCAGGGCGTGCATCTATGTATTTAAGGGGCGGTGCCTTACGCGCTCTTCTTGAACTGCCAAAGCCTCTGAAGAGAAGTGGGGACACTTCGAAACGCGTCAGGCATCCAGGGCAGTTTGAACAGTGAAAGGAATCGCTGTGGTGGGGTCGTGCTGACCTATGATTGGCTCCTTGTGTGCAGCTGAGGCCCGAGTGCTCCTCGTACGTTGGGTACTTGGTAGCTTTGATTTGTACGCGGCGACCCAGCCGCGGGAGGAGCACCACCCTGGAGAAGTGGGGGCCACGCGGCCTTATCATTGGGCCGATATCGTGGGGCAGCAGCCTACGGATCTTGCACGAACCATGCACAGCGAGGCCCATCTGTGGGCTCGAAGAAGTTGCCAGCTGAACATTTGCGCAACGTAAGGCACTACAAGTCCCATAAGCCCATCCAGGGCGTGCATCTATGTATTTAAGGGGCGGTGCCTTACGCGCTCTTCTTGAACTGCCAAAGCCTCTGAAGAGAAGTGGGGACACTTCGAAACGCGTCAGGCATCCAGGGCAGTTTGAACAGTGAAAGGAATCGCTGTGGTGGGGTCGTGCTGACCTATGATTGGCTCCTTGTGTGCAGCTGAGGCCCGAGTGCTCCTCGTACGTTGGGTACTTGGTAGCTTTGATTTGTACGCGGCGACCCAGCCGCGGGAGGAGCACCACCCTGGAGAAGTGGGGGCCACGCGGCCTTATCATTGGGCCGATATCGTGGGGCAGCAGCCTACGGATCTTGCACGAACCATGCACAGCGAGGCCCATCTGTGGGCTCGAAGAAGTTGCCAGCTGAACATTTGCGCAACGTAAGGCACTACAAGTCCCATAAGCCCATCCAGGGCGTGCATCTATGTATTTAAGGGGCGGTGCCTTACGCGCTCTTCTTGAACTGCCAAAGCCTCTGAAGAGAAGTGGGGACACTTCGAAACGCGTCAGGCATCCAGGGCAGTTTGAACAGTGAAAGGAATCGCTGTGGTGGGGTCGTGCTGACCTATGATTGGCTCCTTGTGTGCAGCTGAGGCCCGAGTGCTCCTCGTACGTTGGGTACTTGGTAGCTTTGATATATATATATATATATATATATATATATATATATATATATATATATATATATTCACTGAAAAAACCAAAGGTTTCAAGGGCGTTATAGTTAGGAGTTGGCATTTAAAAAACCTTAGAAATTCTTGTATGCAGGCGTACGTTATCTACGTACGCATACATACGTTTTAGTGCGCGCTCGCAGCGCGCACCTAGTACGCATGCGTACGTTTTTTGTGTACGCATGCGTACGTAATATACGTACGCATACGTACGTATTAGTACGCGCTCGCAGTGCGCACTCATTACGCATGCGTACGTACGCTTGCGTGCGTCATATGTGCTCCGCGCGCTACACTCGCGTATACGCGCAGATTACGCGCGCTGACGTTCGCGCATGCGCGCGTGCTGCGTATGCGCGTTCCGTACGCGCATAATACTTATGCGCATGTACGCGTTTGCGCATGCGCAATTGCACCGTGCGCGCTCTGAGCTTGCTCCGTGCGCGCACCTCGGGTTATGTGATTAATAAAACAACACTTTTAATTGGTTTTCATTACTTTCAGTTTCAGATTGTTTCAACACCACACCCAATCCCCTCATGGCAAGTCATGTGATCAAGAAACATCACTTTTCATTGGTTCAAAGTACGTTCAGTTCCAGATTTTTCCAAAACCACACCCACTTCCCTCATTGTTAGTTCTGATTCCTTGGAGAAGGAGCTATTCTGTTTTTGTGAGACAATGGCAGAGCACCAGCCATCTTCTGAGAGTGAACAGGACACTCTTGAGAGACAGAGGCAGAGGAAGCAGAAAGACTCCTTTATATGGCAGTTTTTCACTTTTCCTGAGGGACAAAAGAAGGTGAATGCACCAAAAGTCACCTGCATACTTTGTCACCGCACCTTATCACGTGGGAATCCTAATAAGAAGTACTCTTTTAGTAGTCACACAATGTTGAGGCACGTTGAGAAAATGCATCCTGTGACTTTTCGTCAAGCTTCTGGAGCAAACCCTCCACCTGCTCAGCCGACGACATCTGCAGCAGCTCAGCCGAGCACATCTCTGGCAGCTCAGCCGAGCACTTCTTCTGCGATGGTGGCTTCACCTTCTAACACACCTCTGGATATTCGTCCTTGTTTTGGGAGGATGAGTACACGCTGCATGGTTTGTGGTACTCTTATTACTATGGGTGAGAGCAGTGTTGATCTCATTCAGAGAAAATATGAGGAGCACTATTGCAGTAGGCTATAGTTTTTTTTTTTTCTTTTTCGTTTTTCTCTTCCTCTGTCCCTACATTAACTCAAGGGCTCTTTTTAGAGCCACCTAAAATTTAAACACAAAAACGTGTTTTTTTTAATCTATTTGTCAAATTTTTTTGCGCGCACCCAATGATGTTTTTTTAAAAAAAAATCATTTTTTTCACCTTTAGTAAACCTTCAGGGACTCCCTGACAATGAGAAGGGAGTGGCAAAGTAATTAAAAAAGAGATGGTGTACATTTCACAGATGAACGGAAGAGAGTCTTCCTATTAAACTTTAAACTCTGCATCAGTACTTACGTATAGGTACCCTAAACCTATCAAAAAAGATAATAGCTCATTTTAGTGCTGCATTTGAATTGGCTGTATTTACAAGGAGAAGAAAAGACACACAGAGTGGCTTATTCTCTCCTTGTAAATATGAAAGAGCACCCTGCGCCACTAGTACGTCAAGAAAAGTGACGTAGTGGTGGTGCAGGTGGCTTGTAAATCTGCCCCATAGATGTTAAGGAAGTTAAGGGTAAAACAGACAAACAGAGAGTGACAGATACAGAGACAGAAAGCAAACAACTGAGAAGGAGTAAGGCAGTTAAAAAGACTAAGACATATGGATACAGAGAAAGAAACATGGATGAAAAATTAGTGATGGAGGTAGTAAAGGTAGGGGAGTAGTAGAGAAGGAGTGAGGGATTTACAAAAGAGTAGTAAAGCAGGAAGAGAGAGTGAGAAGAGAAATGAGAAAAGCAGAATAAGGAGAGGTGAAGAAAAGGCAGCATGAAACGAAAGCAGTGACACATACAGATATTTTAAACTTACCTGACCATCAAAGTAACTTATTTAGAAATAAATGTTTTTATTTAATTGCAAGGAAACTGAATTACATTTTCTGAATTTTCTTTCTAGTTCTGAAAAAAAGAAAAAAAGTATTAATATTCAACAATACATTTTATTAAACAGTACATGTTTTTTCATATTTAGCAAAGCAATTTTTTGCCCTTTTTTTGCTGTTTTCAGAATGTTTTGATTTTCACTGAAAATAGTGAAATCAATTGTATTCATCACTTAACAGCGGGCA
This sequence comes from Triturus cristatus, assembly GCF_964204655.1. NCBI lineage: Eukaryota > Metazoa > Chordata > Amphibia > Caudata > Salamandridae > Triturus > Triturus cristatus. Next base: position 448,602,692 of record NC_140592.1, read on the forward strand.
AAAAAAAAAAACAATCTGAAAGATTGTTTAAAAAAGCCCCAAATATATCCTCACTAAAACATACCTTAATAGAAATGTCAAAAATACCTTTTAAGTATAATAACAATTTTCAAGAAATAACGTCTGTAAGCCTTGTTGCAAAAGAACATTTTCTAAAATAATATCTGTCAAAGAAGTCCACAACTATTTCTTTTACCTTTCCTTGAGGCCAAATGGTAAGTTTAGAATCCTTTTTGAGTGAAATATTCCATTTTAATCCTTTAAAATTTAAATAATGCTTTGTTCAGAATTTAGTATTTAAAATTTGGGTTTCAGAAAAATTAAGTAACAATTGGGTAAATCATAAGGCAAACGTTGCTTGAAAATCAATTGAGAATCATTACACAGTGTCCATCCTTTTTCACATTTAAGATAAACTGTGTAATGACCAGAAGTTATAGAAGGACCGTCATGAAAAATTATTGCAACTGCTACAAAAGTTTTTCCAGATATAGATAATTGATTACCAGCAAACTTCTTTAGTAAAGTTTCCAATTTTGTCCCATCAGCTCTACAACGTTGTACCATTAAAATTACATACTGTCCATATTTCTTTAAAAATAACGTTGACAACATTTCAGATTTACATTCAGAACATTCCATGTTGTGATTAGCATCTTTAACTAATTTACTAAAAGTCACTGTTTTACTTTCTGGTAATGGTAAATATATGAACCTTTCAGAATCAGCATTACTACTGCTTGTGTTCATACAGTTATAAAAACAATGTTCCCATTTATAAGAGACACCAAATAAATTTTCTACTTCTACTCCTTCATCTTCCAGGACCATCAGGATATACATCAAGAATTCCTGTGCATCTTGCTGGACATTTTGAGTAAACTGTGTACATCCAGAACATACATCTAAAAGATTTCTAACATCAGAAGCACTTTCTATTTTATTTTTATCATTACTCAGCTTCTCATAAAGGAGACTCAGCAAAGAACAGAATCTTTTTTCATGATTTAGTATTATCTGCTCTTGCAAACTTTCAAGATAAAATACAACATTCAGCACTACATTTGCGTAGTAGTTGACACCAGAGCTATTTTCAAAATGACAACCAACAACCTCTTCCACACTGTCCTTTTTCTTTTTGCTTGCAGTCACATCACTGTCTTTTTGTTTTCTCTTCTGTACATCCTCATTGCAGATATTCTCAAATCTCTTTTTCCGACAAACAACACGTTTTTTAAACACAGGATACTGACCTAAATGAGGAGCATAGCTTCTTCTTAATCTATTATACTCCTTTAAACAGTTTGCATCAGCACTTACTTTTGAGTCATCAAAGTCTATCATGAATAAACCAGATAATTTTTTCACGCGTGACAAAGCAACATATGCCATACCTTCTTTAAACACAGTAGATCCAATGTTTACAAAAGCACTATCAACAGTTAATCCTTGAGACTTGTGAATAGTTACAGCATATGCTAGAGAAATCGGAAACTGTTTCCTACGTATATATAAGTCTTTCACTAGCAAAAAACGAACTGAACAACGACTAATGACTTTAACCTCTTCAATCTGATCAAATTTTATTTTTAAGAATTCAATTCCATCTTTTTTCTGGTACTTTACAAAACCCACAACTTTACCCATAGCTCCATTCACTAAACCTTTTTCTACATCCAAATTACGTCTTAAAATTACTCTACAGTTCATACACACATAAAGATTCTTTTCCAAACCAGCTGTTTTTGAAATGTTTTTCTCCAGAGAATCCAATTTAGTAGCCAATTTGCCTGTCAATATAATAGTTATTCGTTCATGTTGAATTTTATCCACAGCTTTCAGTTTTATGATCTCTTCATTTTCCAATTTCAAAAGTTCTTGATTGAATACAGAGCATTCATGTAGTGTTGGCATTAAGCAGATTACAGTATTTTTTTCAGCAATTTTCTTGTATATTTTCTCTGGAACTATTTCTTCTGTTGTAAACAAATTACTCAGCAATCAACTCTGTAACACTTTTCTGCCATGTTCTGTGAGTAGTCCAATTCTTATATCTTTCAGAATACTTGTATAGTCCTCATCATTGGCTTGCCTCATATTGGTAGTGAGTTCCTTATACTCAAAATATGTCCAAATATTTACATTGCCTATACTTCCGAACGACTTTTTCGGATCTTCATGTGTAAGTGTATGGAATACCGGTTGTCCTTTAACTGGAGTAAGTTGCAAAAGATCCCCAAAAACGTTGACGTGTTTTCCTCCAAATAACACGTCATAGTCTGTCTTCAGAATTTGCTGCATTCTTAAATGCACAAAGGCAAGCATTAAGTTTGATACCATGCTTACCTCATCAATAATGAGTACTTTCAATTTCTTCAATACTCTTGAAACTTCCAAGCATGCTTGTCCTGCTAGTTTGTGGTACTGTATTTTGTTCTCATGCTCTACTGGTAACATTAGCAAACGATGTAAGGTAACTCCTTTCATGTTATACGCTGCTAACCCAGTTGGAGCAGTAACAACACAAGACAAAATGGAATCCATTTTCTTCTGTAGGTAGCTTCTAATTACATTAATTAAGAAACTTTTTCCAGTTCCTGCTTGTCCACTTACATACATTCTCATTGGTTCAAAAGATGTGCATGCGCACTCTTTATTTTCATGTAGTAATCCGTGATCAATTTTTTTCCTGACTTCTTCATAAATTTGTTTTTGTTCTTCATTCGGTTGCTGCTCCAAATATGTTAAGTCTACTAAATCTTCCTGAGCTTGATTCATAGCTGTTTCCACTTCATTCATGGCTATTGCTGCTTAATTTTCTACGATTGGTTGTCCTAGAGGATCTTGACTGAATGTCCCAGAACTTTGACTGTCTTGAGAACTATCTCTAGCTACTTCAGCTGCAATTGTTGCTTCTTGTTCAATTTCTTCATTTACCATTTGAACATAAGTTGTGAAAGTACTGCATTCTATGCTGTCTTTGCTAGCATTGAAGGAATCTTCATAACTCTGGAATTCTCCAAGTAGTTCGTCCTCTGAACGCCATGGTTAAAACAGCTGCAAAAGTGCCAAATAGTAAAATTCCTTTTTGTCAGGAGTGTCGCAACTCAGCTTCCGGTGATTTATCAAACTTCCTTTTGTTTGCTTCACCAAACATCCTTCCTCACCACTGACTTTATATTTTCCATTGTTGATATCTTCTGTGGCATTCCGTTTAAAAATGAAGTTCTGCAGCACTTCATAGAGACACATGTTCTCAAGGTGATGACTTCTTTGTGAGTAATATGTATCCAACATGTTTGTTCTTAAAATGTCTGTACTTTCTGGTTCGAACTCTGCTAAATATTCAATTTCTCGAATAGATTTCAGTACCCGATTTCGCATTCCTGCAAGGCCTAAACTTACCCAAATTATTCTTCTGGATTTCGAGTACAGACTTGCAGATGATAACCTATCTGAGCATTCGTAGGATCCAATTTCTCGATGCAATAACATCTTTAAACTGAAACTGTATAGCTTCTTACTGACAGTCTTCTCGTGAGAAATCTCTTCCCACATTTCCTTCAATTCCGTTTTCTCAGATTTAGTGATGTAAGATGTGACATACCGAGCAACAGCAATAGAATTGTCAGCCACATACTGTATATCCATGTTAGCATTCTACATGGATACAATTACTGGATTGTAGTCATTTATATATTTTGACTCTTCTTTTCTTCTTAGGTTGTAGGTATTCTTAGGCGATTTTCTTGTAATAGTATGTCGCACAGCTGACATAAAACTGTTTACTCTTCCTTTTGAAAGAACAGGTCGTGGAAATCCAAATCGACATTTTGTGTAGAATTTATCTTTACTCTTGTACTTTCGTCGACAGTATTTTCCACATCGATGACTTTGGAAACGTAAAACTTTCTCTTTTAAGTTTTTCTCTTCTGTGCTTTTAGGTATAGCACATGTTGCATATCCTTCAATGAAAGATAAAACTGCTTCATCAGCATCTGTTCCAAATTTTGGGGCATCCTTGATCCACAACAGCATATGAATGTGAGGAGCACCTCTTGCTTGGTACTCTTTTCTCCAAAAGAAATCCACAACTTCTCCAAGAGGTGGATTTTTTTTATTGCAGATGAAGGACATCATAGCCTCAAATCTATGATTAAAATATCTGCAAACATTAACCGGATCCAATGAGCACAATTCTCCTGCTGTCTTGTATTGTATGTTTTTAATGTTTGAATTTGCCTCTCGAAGAAAATCCAGAAGATCATCCCAAGTGTACTCAGCACAGCTTAGGGTAAGGAACCATGTAGGAGTTCCTAAATTCCGTAACATACACTTCAATTCTCCATGGCGTCGGTACCAATATTCATTAGTCCCACGCTGACAAGCCATCAAATTGATCAATTGAGATTCCAAATGATCATCTCGCTGATGCACTTTGTTGATAAAGTCCTTTGCTGACACATTATGTAGATGTACTCCAGTTTTCAAAATGTGATTTACTGCATAAGATAGTGCAGACAAGTCACTTTCAAATAAAAGATGAAACAAATAAGTTATACTTTGACGAAATCTGGGATCTTCTGCATATAATCTTGTAGTCCGATACTCCGAAGCAGGAATCTGTACTGGACGTTCATCATATCGTCCACCTTCTCCTGTAGGAAACAGTTGGGGAAAACAACGAGCTTCAAAGCTCTCCTCCCATACACTCACAGGAGTTCCTTTTGCTTCCTTCATCTGAAACAGATCAATAGCGTTTCCCATAACTTCTTTAGAATTAAGAGGATGTATGCCGAAATGTTCATAAATTTCTTCTTCTTTTGACTTATGCACTTTTTCAATTTGCCCAGTTGGTATTCCTGTGTCTTCTAGTATTTCTTCTTCATCTTCATCCATATAAATGGCTTCATACCATTTATTATTTTTTTTCAAATACAAATTTGCTCTTTGTACTTTTCGTACATCCACCAGCTCCTGCCAAATTTTCTTATTCTTTGTAGGTACACCATTAACCAGAATAACTAATGGTTCAGTTTCCAAAGTATCTGCATCAATTGTTTCCATATTTTTTTTCAAATCCAATGGCAAATAGACAACTCTTCCTTTTAAACCTCTTTGTAAATCCGAAGGAGGTAATTTACTTGTTTTTGGCTCCATACGCACTATGGTCTGAAACGGATGGACACATTGAATGAGTATAGACTCATACGTATTTAAATCAGAAAGTTCTGGAGGAATATCAACCAATTCTAATTTCTTATGTACAGCTCTTGCTGGCATTCTATTTTCTTCTAACTTGTTATAACAGTATTTACAAATACGCTGATCGTCACCCAATTCAAAACAATTTTCCAGAAATATATATGTTGCAAAATCTTTCCACTTATAATTATCTTCATTTTCACTTTTTTTATACAGATCAACATTCCTTGTTTGATTTTTATAATGGCTTCTCCGGCAACAAATACAAGTAATATTTGGTCTTTCATTAGAGATGATAGTAAATTTTGTCATTTCATCTTCAAAATTTTTACTAACCGTAAGTTCTACATTCTCTTCCACATTTTCATCAATAACTGTGTCATTTTCTGCACTTTCTTGTTCTGGACCAAAGTAACAAAACTGAATCTCATCAGTAACCTTCACTACATCTGATACAGATCCACGGAACAGAGCATTATTCAACTCATTTAACTTTAGTGCTGGACTTTTAGCAAAATACAATGTTCTCACAAACTTTCTCATTTCAGTATGATGAACAGCCAGCATCCTAAAATGGTGAAAAACACTTTGACACACTTTCCTAGATAGACAAGCCAGAGAATGTCCTTGCAAACCAATATTCTCTCTCACTCTGCATGGATCTAGTCTTTGAAGCACCTTAATTTTCTGTTTAACACTCTTTTTACTATATTCTTTTAGAAAGTCACGTAATTTATCAATAGATTCCTGACGCACAGTACAAATACTACTACAATTCCAAGTGTACACTGGGGCTTTAGGACGTCTCCCCATAACCTCATCAGCCATCACTTCTTCCTCATTTCTTGGAACCATTTTCTCCTTTTCAATTACACAACCATCCTTAACTTCATATGCTCTTCCATTGGTGTCAACTGCATGCAACAAACTATTACTTTGAAGATAACTCTCTTCATTAAAAAATGGTTCAGTACTTGAACTATGCTTCCATTCTCCTAAGAACAATTTACAAAAGTTATTTTTTTTCACTTCTCTTTTCCTTTTGCTTTGTGACTTCATTGCATTGACTAATTTATCTAATCTACGCATCCTGTTCAAAATTAAAATAAATAGTTTTTTTTATTTCTAATGCCTTGGTAACAATACTTTCAATAAATTTCTTTTTCTTATAAAATTTGGTTTTCTTCTTATATTTTTTCACATCCTTTAGCAAATTTAACATCACTCTTCTCTGAAACATTTTTCGACTAATGTTTTTAAAATCTATTTTTCGTGTTAAGTCACTCTTTCTTACTTCTGAGTCTACATTAGCATTTTGTTTTTGCTGTCGACTCTGTTGTTGTTTTGTACTTGAAACACTGTTTGAATTTATCTTTCGATCATTTTTTTTTTTTGAAGATATTTTTTAAAAATTCTTTAGTCTGCTTACCAGAAGACTTTTTCTGTTTTCCTTTTTTTTTAATTTTTTTTTTTATTTGAGTACTGGCTGAGGGATATAACATACATTAATACATTAATACATGTGTTTATCTTTACAATCAATAAGTTGTTTTCATAATTGAAGAAAGCATACAAAAGTAAAAATTCAAATAAAAGAAAAAAAAGAAAGAACCAATCAAAAACAGAGGAGAGGAACCACACTATTCCATAAACGTGCCCCAGTTCTTTTTATGTTTGGTCAGAGAGCGTGCCCCCCTAAGATTTGCTAATGCTAACTCCATCGAGTGGATCTCGGTTACAAGCGCCCACCAATCCCACACCGTTGGTGGGTCGGGCGAATCCAAACTCTGGCCAGAGTTAGTTTTGCACAAGACATGAGGATTGAGGCCAGAGCAGTCTGTGGGAAGAAAGTAGGATATATGTCTAGTAGAACCGAAGCGGCAGAAAATGAAGGCAGCTGAATATGTTTGATTTCAAGAACCTTCTGAATGTCCCTCCAATAATCTACAAAAGTGGGACAAGAAAACAACATATGATCCAAGTCGACTGCAAGAGCGGAGCATTTGGGGCATTTTGTGCGCTCGTTGATAGAATTATTAGAGGACCATCTAGATATAATTTTTGGAGTGTGATATAACATACAACTCGTTCTAAATTGTTGTAGCCTTAAACTTGAGGATCGTACATTTTCGTTAATATTTGAAAAAGATCGTTCTATCTCCTTCGGTGTAATATTAGAGCCTAATAACCTGCTCCATTTGTCAGCTAATTTGAAGCAGTCGTTTGATTTAAAACTAGCTAAAAGGCCATAAGTGTTGCTTATTACAGATTTAGTTTCTGTAGAATATAAATAGTTCCATATATCGCTATCAGAGTTCTCCGTGAGATGTTTTTTATTGATCAGATAGTCATGTATCTGTCGATATTTATATCGCATAGTTTCAGGGAGATCATAAAGCAATTTTAAGGCATTAAAGTCTAGAAACCCTTGCGTGCCATATAGGTCCCCTAATACTCTAATGCCCTGCCTTGCCCAGCCGTTGTCACTTTGTGCGTTGAAAATCGCTGGAAGCCCAGGGTTGCCCCATAGAGGTAATTTTGGATGGAAGAAAGTGGTTTTACAGAAGGTTAGTATGTTGTCCCAAATTTTTTTTAAATCTCTTGCAGTCTTAAATTTGACTCTTTTAAAGTAGTTGGGATCGTTAGCACGTAATAGAAACATATTTGAATCTCGTTTTAACATAAAAGAGTGATAGAATAGTGCACCTCCTCTGTTTAATAAAGAACGTATGCGTAGAACAAATGTGGACCAAAAATATAGCTTGAAATCAGGGAAATTAAGCCCTCCAATGTTCGTATTATTTTTTAAAAGACTCAGCGACCTTCTAGCTTTTTTATAGCCCCAAATGAAGCTACTGAGTACCCCATCTAATCGTTTCAAGAAAGCATTGTTTAGGGCTAGTGGGATAGAGCGAAATAGGTATACAAATTTCGGCAGAACTTTCATTTTAATTAAGTTAATTCTTCCGATTATATTCAAAGGAAGTCTGTGCCATTTTTTAAGTGTAAGTGAGGTAGATTTAATTAATTCTTCATAGTTTAAGATATTAATTTCTTGGAGTTTTGCCGTTAATTTGACTCCTAAGTAAGTTGCGGTTTTACATATCTCAGGGACCGCAACAGCTGGGATGTAATTAGCTATGATTTGAGTCTTTTGAATATTAAGCTTGTAACCAGAAACTGTCCCAAATTTCCCAGCCTCAAAAACAATGCCTTGGAGTGCCTCCACTATGTCTTGTGAGTAGACCGCGATGTCATCGGCATATGCTGTTATTTTTAACTCTTGTGTGCCTGATCTAAAGGGAAGGATTTGAGTTTGAAGTTGAAGGGCAAACAAAAATGGTTCCAGTGTGAGAGCAAATAGAAGGGGAGATAGGGGGCAGCCCTGACGGGTTCCACGTGAGATTGGGAAGTCTATAGAGGTCAAACCCCCATAACAGGTGCAAGCCGTAGGATTATCGTACAGAGCCTGTATACCTCGTAAGAATTGCCCCCCAAACCCCATTTTGGAGAGGACACACCAAAGATAGTCCCATCCCACACGGTCAAAAGCCTTCTCGGCATCCAGTAAGATCATTCCGAGTGGGGTGGATTCTGTTTCTGCTACGTCGAAAGCTGTGATAGCCGTGTTCACGTGTGTGGTTGTGTCCCTCCCAGTTATAAACCCGTGTTGTTGGGGATTAATGATTTGGGGCAGAATAGGAGATATTCTTAAAGCCAAGATTTTTGCGAATATTTTAGCGTCGGTATTAATTAAAGATATAGGTCGGTATGAGCCTCTCTCCTCCTTTGGTTTGTTCTTTTTTAAAAAGAAAATTATTTTTGATTTGTTCCATGACTTCGGAGCTTTGCCGTTAAGTCCGACATATTGCATTACCTTCAATAGAAGGGGGGCCAGTTCGCCTAAACATGCTTTATACAATTCCAAAGGTATTGTATCTTCCCCTGCCGATTTCCCTATTGGTAAAAGGTCTATTGCTTGACATAATTCTGCCTGGGTAATGACATGACTTTTTCTGTTTTCCAACACAAGCTTCTCCTCCTATTTTTTTTTTACCAGTTGTCTTCAAATATAGTTGTTGTTGCTTTTCTTTTCTCTTTCGTGACTTTATAGGCATCTTTAAATTTTTTCACTGTTGCTCAGCAATACCTGCAAAAAACTAAAAAAAAATACCTTTATGTAATTTTAATTCATTACAATTTTTTTTGAGCTTTTCAAATCCTATCACATGAGCTGATCCTTTCCTACGAGTCCAAGTCTTACAAAACAAGAGAAACATGAATTAAATCTCTGACAACAATTCCTGTGTGCACACAGACTCATGGTGTGATTCTAGGCAGAAAACGATATTTGTTGGCAATTTGAAAGCACATTTACTACTGTTGAGGAGCAAATGATAATTACTGTGACAGCCTGACACATTTTTCTTATATTTTAGAGAAGCAGAAAAGAGCACATGTCCTTACACCTATTTCAGACCATGACCATGTGTTACAGGGTGAGTGATTAGACTAGAGCAAAGGAAATGAGCCTTGGTGACATTGAATCTGTTTGCGTTACACACTGCTATCTGAAACACCACATACAGCTGAGTAGTACGCACGGGAGTGTATGAGAAGCTGCTACGTGTGTGCAAAAAGTGTGTTTCTGGAGACTGTGTATTGTCAGTTGCAAGAGAGATCTGCATGGAAACTTGCACAACTGCATGAAGAGTGCAGACATGTGTATAAGAGTAGATGTGTGGTAAGGGTTAATTTGAGTTTTGAACATGTAGGAACTACCTCAGCCATTGCAAGATTGGAAGGAAAATCTACCTTGTTGATTTGAAATGTGTTAGCATTTGCCTCTCATTTTTGAGATAGTGATTTCTGCTGAGTGCTAACCAACACATTTGAAGAAAACAAGCTGGCCCTTTCCTGAAAGTGCAAGTTTTACAGAACAACAGCAACACAAATTAAATCTCTGACAACAATTTCTGTGTGCACACAGACTCATGGTGTGATTCTAGGCAGAAAACAATATTTCCTTTGGCAATTTGAAAGCACATTTAGTACTGTGGATGGAGCAAGTGATAATTACTGTGACAGCCTGACACATTTCCCTTATATTTTAGACAAGCCAAAAAGAGCACATGTCCTAACAGCTTCTTGAGACCATGATCATGTGTTACAGGGTGACTGATTACACTACAGCAAAGGAAATGTGCCTTGATGACGTTGAATGTGTTTGCATTACACACTGCTATCGGAAACACAACACAGAGCTGAGTATTATGCATGGGAGTGTAGGAGAAGCTGCTGCATGTGTGCAAAGAGTGTGTTTCTGGAGACTGTGTATTGTCAGTTGCAAGAGAGATCTGCATGGAGACTTCCACAACTGCATGAACACAGCAGATATGTGTGTAAGAGTACATGTGTGGTAAGGGTTAATTTGAGTTTTGAACATGTAGGAACTACCTCAGCCATTGCAAGATTTGATGGAGAATCTACCTTGTTGATTTGAAATGTGTTACCATTTGCCTCTCATTTTTTTATAGTGATTTCTGCTGAGTGCTAACCAACACATTTGAAGAAAACAATCTGGCCCTTTCCTGAAAGTGCAAGTTTTACAGAACAACAGCAACACAAATTAAATCTCTGACAACAATTCCTGTGTGCACACAGACTCATGGTGTGATTCTAGGCAGAAAACGATATTTCCTTTGACAATTTGAAAGCACATTTAGTACTGTGGATGGAGCAAGTGATAATTACTGTGACAGCCTCACACATTTCCCTTATATTTTAGAGAGGCAAAAAAGAGCACATGTCCTAACAGTTACTTGAGACCATCAGCATGTGTTACAGGGTGAGTGATTAGAGTAGAGCAAAAGAAATGAGCCTTGGTGACGTTGAATGTGTTTGCATTATACACTGCTATCTGAAACACAACACAGAGCTGAGTATTATGCATGGGAGTGTAGGAGAAGCTGCTGCATGTGTGCAAAGAGTGTGTTTCTGGAGACTGTGTATTGTAAGTTGCAAGAGAGATCTGCATGGAGACTTCCAGAACTTCATGAACACTGCAGATATGTGTGTAAGAGTACATGTTTGGTAAAGGTTAATTGGAGTTTTGTACATTTAGGAACTACCTCACCCATTACAAGATTGGAAGGAAAATCTACCCTGTTGATTTGAAATGTGTTACCATTTGCCTCTCATTTTTTTGATAGTGATTTCTGCTGAGTGCTAACCAACACATTTGAAGAAAACAAGCTGGCCCTTTCCTGAAAGTGCAAGTTTTACAGAACAACAGCAACACAAATAAAATCTCTGACAACAATTTCTGTGTGCACACTGTCTCATGGTGTGATTCTAGGCACAAAACAGTATTCCTGGGTGATACCAGGCCCTTTCCTGAAAGTGCAATTTTACAGAACAACAGCAACACAAATTAAATCTCTGACAACAATTCCTGTGTGCACACTGTCTCATGGTGTGATTCTAGGCAGAAAACAGTATTCCTAGGTCATACCAGTACACCTTAACTTATGGTGAAGACATACTCCATAATATCTTTCAAGTTCAAGGCACTTAAATATCTTCCTTAACATAAAATGTAAAACACAACTTTTAAAGTGGTAGGAAAATGTACCATGCTATTTTCAAATGTGTTTGCATTTGCCTCTCATTTTTGAGATAGTGATTTCTGCTGAGTGCTAACCAACACAGTTGAAGAAAAAAAACTGCCCTTTCTTAAAAGTGCAAGTTTTACAAAACAACAGCAACACAAATTAAATCTCTGACAACAATTCCTGTGTGCACACAGACTCATGGTGTGATTCTAACCACAAAGCGATATTTTCTTTGGCAATTTGAAAGCACATTTAGTACTGTGGTGGAGTAAGTGATAATTACTGTGACAGCCTGACACATTTTTCTTATATTTTAGACAAGCAGAAAAGAGCACATGTCCTAACAGCTCCTTGAGACCATGACCATGTGTTACAAAAAACAAGCTGCCCCTTTCCTGCGAGTGCAAGGGTAATAGAGAAAGACCAACACGAATTAAATCTCTGACAACAATTCCTGTGTGCACACTGTCTCATGGTGTGATTCTAGGCAGAAAACAGTATTCCTGGGTGATACCAGTACACCTTAACTTATAGTGAAGACATACTCCATAATATCTAACATGTTCAAGGCACTTAAATATCTTCCTTAACATAAAATGTAAAACACAACTTTTAAAGTGGTAGGAAAATGTACCATGCTATTTTCAAATGTGTTTGCATTTGTCTCTCATTTGCGAGTAACTGATTTCTGCTGAATGCTAACTATCACACTTTAAGAAAACAAACTGCCCCTTTTCTGTGAGTGCAAGGCTAACAGAACAAGAGCAACACAAATTAAATCTCTGACAACTAATCCTGTGTGCAGACAGACTCATGATGTGATTCTAGGCACAAAACAGTATTCCTCAGTGATACCACTACACCTTAACTTACAGTGAAGACATACTCCATAATATCTTACAAGTTCAAGACAGTTAAATATCTCCTAAAACACAAAATGTAAAACACAACTTTAAAAGAAGAATGACAATTCTAATATTTATATAAAAAATCACCACATACATCCCCTCTCAAACTCATAACTCACCTTTAAAATTAGTTAGTTGAGAAAGAACTGTGGCACTCAAACAGCAGATTATCAGTGCCAGCATCTCAGAGCTGTACACCTCTCTCCTCTCACCACAACCAGTAAATGGCAATGTTTCCCTCTCTTTTTTCACACATATACATGTTAATGTAAAATCACATTCCTTCCCACATTTTTTCAAATGGAATCACACATTTCTAATGGTTGCAACTTTCAACCCCTTTCCAAATCATCCCTTCCCCCAACATGACTTCTGTCTGCTACCATAGCAACAGGTCATGGAACACTGGTGTGAGCAGAGAGGTCAGAAGTTCAGCACACAATGTTTCAAATCCAAAGAGCAAGACTGCTTGACTTTTCAAACCTAACAGCAAATCCAAAGTGATGTTCAGTGGGAACACATTTTTCTGTACCAATCCAAAACATGCTTTTAAAAATGTACACATACAGCCTAGTTTTAACTGTAAAATGGTTTGAATCAGCCAATGAGTTATTTTTATTAAAAAAAAGTATGTATGCCTCCATTTTTCAACTGTCTTTCTTTTCATATTGCCATTCTACTGAAAGACACCTCCTGAGTGCATCCTGTTCTCCTTGAAAGATGTTCACAGTGTGGATTGTAGGTCATAGCTATGTCTTCTGGAGTGAAAAATTTGCAGAAAAAAGAGGTATTGTAAAAGACCTTGCTTTGCCAAATGTAGACATTAAATGGATTGGTCAGAGAGGATTAAAGGGGCACCAATTAATGCCTTTGGTGAAAACCTTTCTACATCTCCCACAGCCTAACCTTATTATTGTGCACTGTGGTGGAAATGACCTAGGCACTTTAACTGGGGTAGGTCTGGAAATGCTTATTAAGGACACCTTTCTGCAATTGATGTCACTTTTTCCACAAACTGCCTTTGTATATTCTAATATATGCCAAAGGCAAAAGTGGAACTGGTCCAACCAATTTTGTCCGCAGATTGACAAAGCAAGAAAGCACGTCAATAAGTCTGTTTCTGCTTTCCTCAGAGACTATGGTATGGGTTCTATATACCACAACAACTTGCGTTACAACATGCAAGACTTTTATAGAGGAGACGGTGTACATTTCAATGATGAAGGGAACAGAGTCTTCCTCTTGAACTTTAGACTCTGCATCGGTACTTACTTGTAGGTACAGAAAAACACTCAATAACCACTAGGGCTCTTTTTAGAGCCACCTAATATCTAAACACTTAAACTTGATTTTTATTTCTATTTTTTTTAATGTTTTTTTTCGGGTGCGCGCAGAGTGTGCGCACCTCGCGATGTTTTAAAAAAAAATTAAAATCTTTTTTTTGGCCCTTCGTGGTCCTACTGTGACCCCCTGACAATGGCTAGGGGGTCAAGAACTCCCTACTCTGCCCCCTATTCACGTTCTCCACCTTTCCTTTTCAGTGCGACAGACAAAATGGCGGCCGACACTTCCTGATTTCGACCGATTCAAATGTTTACTGACATCTAACAACCAATCAGAATTACGCTCGCGCACGGCAGGGTGCGCGCACAGGGCTTGCACAGTGCGCGCACCCTGCGCGCGTATAGATATTAAATGCTATTTTCTCAGGAAATACTGAACAGATTTACACCAGACCTGCGAAAGGCACTTCCTTGACCTTATGGCTACCTCTCTGCCAAATTTCATGTAATTCTGTTCAGCCGTTCGGGCTGTAGCTGCGACTAAAGGTCCTATGGAAAAATGCATGGGAAAAACACGTTTTGGGACCCCCCCTTTTTCTCAGCCCCCGCTTGACGAATCACCCCGAGACTTTCAGGGTAGGAGCTGAGCGGAGCGCCCCATTAGTTTTGAAAATTTCGCGAGGATTCGTCAACCGGCGCCAAAGTTATTCAAAATAGAATTTTGAGATTTCCTATGGAAACTCGGTCCTAACTATAACTATCTACTGCCGACCGCCAGTAGATAATATATATATATATATATATATATATATATATTACCTACTGGCGGTCGCCAGTAGGTAGTTATAGTTAGGACCACGTTTCCATAGGAAAACCTCAACATTCTATTTTGAATAACTTTGGCGCCGGTCGACGAATCCTCGTGAATTTCTCAAAATAGGTGGGGCGCTACGCTCCGCTCCTACCCTGAAAGTCTCGGGGGGATTCGTTAAGCGGGGGCTGAGATAAAAGGGGGGTCCCAAAACGCGTTTTTCCCATGCATTTTTCCATAGGACCTTTAGAACGAGCTACAGCCCCAACGGCTGAACAGAATTACTAGAAATTTGGCAGAGAGGTAGTCCCTAGGTCAAGGAAGTGCCTTTTGTAGGTTTGGTGTAAATCTGTTCAGTAGATTCTGAGAAAATAGCCTTTAAATCAATATATATATCTGAGCCCGCTTACGGTACGCTTACCGTACGCTTACCGTACGCTTACCGTAAGCTTACGGTGGCGTGCGCGAGCGCGATTCTGATTGGCTCTTAGATCTTAGTAAACATTCGAATCGGCCGAAACCAGGAAGCGGCGTCCGCCATTTTGTCTCTCGCACTGAGTGTTGTTTATCAAACATGATGGCCAAAAACATGTTACGGGGCTGTTTTGACAACTCCCTCCCACATAGTCATGTTGAGGGAGTCCCCAAACATCCCCCAAGAGCAAAAACGGTTTTATTTTTTTTTCGGCAATTTCGCGGGGTACGCTTACCGTACGCTTACCGTACGCTTACCGTAAGCTTACCGTACGCTTACGGTAAAAAAATAAAAATAAAAAAAACACTATCCACACTTACCCCACCCCCTGTGCTTTTGGTGGCCGCAGGCCACCAAATGTGCAGGGCTTATTAATAGAGAAAAAAAACGTAATTTTGGCAACATGAAATTATAAAATCGAAATAAAAAAAACACTATCCACATTGACCTCACCCCCTGTGCTTTTGGTGGCCGAAGGCCACCAAATGTACAGGGCTTATTAAAGTTGATAAAAACCGTGCACGGAACGAACTGCGTTAAGTGGGCGCGCACGCCACAAATGGCGTAAAGTAACTTAGCATTTAAAAAACCGTACAAATTCACTGAAAAAACCATAGGTTTCACACACGTTATAGTTAGGAAATAGCATTTAAAAAACCTTGCTAATTCACTGAAAAAACCATAGGTTTCACACATGTTATAGTTAGCTGGACATTTTACTGATAAAAAACCAATGAAATTCCCCCGTTATAGTTACTGTAGGCAACTATAACTCACGCGACCGTAATCCTCTGCTGATGACATATGTGTCTTTATGAAAAAAAAATATTTGTAATATATGTATAGCTAAAATTTAATGGAAGAAGATATGGGCAAATAAGTGTCTAAATACAGTATTAGCATCAGCAGAGGATTACGGTCGCGTGAGTTATAGTTGCCTACAGTAACTATAACGGGGGAATTTCATTGGTTTTTTATCAGTAAAATGTCCAGCTAACTATAACATGTGTGAAACCTATGGTTTTTTCAGTGAATATATATATATATATATATATTCACTGAAAAAACCAAAGGTTTCAAGGGTGTTATAGTTAGGAATTGGCATTTAAAAAACCTTAGAAATTCACTGAAAAAAACCATAGGTTTCAGGGGTGTTGTAGTTAGCTGGACATTTCCCTCGTACAAAACCCTAGAAATTCCCCTGTTATAGTTAGTTCAGCTAACTATAACTCACGCCCCCGCAATGCACTGCTGATGATGTCACATATTACATCACTCATGACATGGTCAGTGACATCACCGATGACATCACTGATGACATCTCAAATGACATCACTGATGACATCACTGATGACGTCATCCATGTGATAACTTAGTGCATCTTCTCACACCCTAATATAACCTTTGATACACCGACTCAAAATTTCAACGGCCATTTTGACAACCATAGATACTCCAATACCAATAACTACACACCACTCATTGACTTTTAGGTCTACATACATGTCCACTCACTCACCTGTACAGTCAATCATACTTACAGTCACTCTGTGCATTTATACACCTATATAGACACTCACACACTGCCAATCATCCATTGAGGTACTGACACATCTGGTCAGTCATGCAAATAATTAATCACAGTCCAATTTACTCACCTATACAGTTAAACACACTCAAGTTCACTTACTCATAAAAATACTAACAAATTCTGTGTCTTCCTGCAGAAAAACAAACAGCACATGACACAGATATCCTTGCACTATGGCGCATACAGCCACTGCCAAAATCACACACTCTCACATATAGATAGTTATATACTCTTACACACATATACACTGCGTTTCACATATGTAGTTACTGACACATGTACAACTGAGAGATACATTCAATCACTAACACACCCATACATACACTCACACAACCATACATCACAGATGCACTCTTAAAACCATGCACCCACTGAATCACCCACTCACACATCTAGTCACAGAGTCACACACACCCTATCCACACAAACACTCAGGCACCCATACAGATACTCAGACAAAAAAATCATTAACCCATATAGACACTCATATAGCTATTCACAAAACCATGCAGCCACTTATACACCAACACACAGACACATACAGACATTCACACAGTTTAGTCACTAGTCTGCAGTAAGATACATTTAATGACTCACTTATAGAGTCAGTTACGCACCTAGAAAACCATCCATTCACACACTTGTACACCCACTTATTTTTCAACAGGCCTTTCCCTATATATATTAAACATATTAAAACTGTTCAGCAACACATACTCAATGGATGATGTCATCAGTGATGTCATCAGTGATGTCATTTGAGATGTCATCAGTGATGTCATCAGTGATGTCACTGACCATGTCATGAGTGATGTAATATGTGACGTCATCAGCAGTGCATTGCGGGGGCGCGAGTTATAGTTAGCTGAACTAACTATAACAGGGGAATTTCTAGGGTTTTGTACGAGGGAAATGTCCAGCTAACTATAACACCCCTGAAACCTATGTTTTTTTCAACGAATTTCTAAGGATTTTTAAATGCCAATTCCTAACTATAACGCCCCTGAAACCTTTGGTTTTTTCAGTGAATTTCAAAGGTTTTTTAAATGCCAATTCCTAACTATAACGTGCATGAAACCTATGGTTTTTTCAGTGAATTTCAAAGCTTTTTCAAATGCTAATTCCTATCTCTAACTTATCTCTAAAGATATCATGAAAAGCATTATTTTTTAAAAGTAGGGTGCACATTAGTTTTGTGGAAAAGCATCTTTGTGATTGGTTAAGAAAAAGCAGTTTCAACGTGGAGTACATATCATAGGATAAAATTTGCTCAGCTCAACCACACCTGCTACTTGCATTTGGAAGGCACTGTTCGAACTTAAAACAATAGTCGACTTTTAACCTGCACGTGTCGTTAAATGTTCAAGAAAATGTTACAAAAAAACATCGTAAAGTTTAAAAAAATGTATGTACTTTTAACCTGCACGTGTTGTAAAATGTTCTAGAAAGTGTGTTGAAACATGACTTCTATGTGTTGTTGAATATTAAAAAAACGGTTCATATGGAAAATTAAAAAGAAACCAATAGAGAAGTTTTGAAACCTAAAAGAATCAAGGAACTATTCTAATTTATTCTTTACATGTATTTATGTGTGCAGCAACAAAATTATAGACACAACAGCACTAAGAAGAGGAAGAAGCAGGGAGTGGGGGGACGGGGGAGATGGGCAGAATGGCACACATGCAAAATTAAGTACAGCACAAGTATAGACAAACAATGGCCAAAATGAAACACACTAACAAGGAGCACAAGTCACACAACCCGCCAACATCACACCACTGAACGAGCATAGAAGTGAAAACCACACTGTATTCATACAGGTTGTGTACAAAGGCCAGTCGTTGGTGTTGTGGGATGTCTGCGACCGTGGTCATCATGGATGAGATGCCCAGCATGTGGCACATGGTCGAGTTCACTGTGTGTTAGTTATGCTGCCAAACGGCTGCTCCTCCCTCCCACGAGCCCCCACACTTTTGTACAGTGCACTGTTGTATCTCGTGCACTCGTACAGCACACCATTGTAATGCCTATTTGCGCATGTCCTGCTACATTCCAACTACAACATCACAGTGCCGTTTGGAGGTGGTGCATGCCACTTTACAACATCGACTGCTGCGGCTCTTGTAACAGGCCACACCAGAACACAGAGACACACTTACCGCACTTCCTGTACACAGACATGTCCGAGACACCCTGATCCCCTTGCCGGATAGGCACACCCCTCCACTGACCTGTGAACCCCAGACCAGCACACGCCAGTTGTGCATGCAGGAGGATGCGTGCGTAGCTACACATCCAGGCTCACTGCCAACGCTGAGGTGACAGCACACTGTGATGTTGCAGGGCTCGTGCCTATCATGCTAAGACAATGACCACAGGGACACACTTACTAAGATGTGGATTTGGGGGGCATTGGCGGTCCTGGAGTTGTTGAGATAAGTCTTCTGGCCCTCATGGGTATCCCTGTGCTCATTGACTCTATGGCACTTGTGGGTGTTCTGGTGTGGCTCTTGGCTGAGTTCCCTTTCATGGTGCAGGTAGTTGTCCTGCTTAACACCAGCAGAAAGCAGGTGTAAAATCCCTGGTGCTAACGTGTCTTGTCGCCGGAATTTGTTTCGCATTGCAATTGGTGTGAAAGTTGTGATGTGATTTTTTTCGTGTGAACAACAATATACGAACTGAGCAGTGTATCTCGTCAAGATCCAGCACCTGACGCACTATTCCCAATCAATATAAATACAATGAGATTTCTTAATAGATTTTGTGTGTACACTGTAAGTGCAGCCAATACCTCAGTGCAATACAATACAGGATTTTAGTATTTAGAATAAATCGGAAAGGTGCACCTCGTGTCTTTTTGCACTATTTCATTATCAGCACTTTAACGGAAGTAAAGTTGAGATAAATCTAACACAGTATTCAGAAGGTGGTGCAAACTGCAGATATCACCAGTATTCCAGCGATAAGTGCCCCAAAATTTAACACCATGGTGGACTCCATCAAATAACAGTAATAAGAACAAGAAAGAGTCACACAGCAGTTAAGAGAACAACCAAAAACATTATAATTTTTTTTTTGAATTTTATTTTTTATAATAATAAATATATAAACGATAAACTATTTTCAAACTTTATTTTTTTATTAACATAAATATAAACAATAAACTAATGAACAAAATGTAACAACAATAATACAAAACAACAAGGCGGAACACTCCTGTGGGAACCACGGATGTCGACGACAGACCTGGAAAATCAGAAAGATTGTGAAAAAAAAGCAACATGGTATTCTCAACAAAATACCACAAGAAACAAATCACAGATGTGTAAAATGCATACAGCTAACAAAATTTTATAAGTTTAACTTACAAAAACTGTAAATGTTGCCGCTTTAAAATATTTACCGAATCTGAGTAATTTTTTTTGCAGAAGGCACCACGCCCACAACGTTTTTCTTCAGTGGTGAGGAAATTTTTTAATTTTCCAAGGGGCAAACAAAGACCAATGCCACCTTCGTCACTCGTAAGATTTACCAAAGAGTTCTGTTACGAGGGGATCCTAACAAAAAATACTCGTGCGGCACAGCAAGTATGATGAAACACCTAAGGACCCTTCATCCAAACAATCTTGCACGAGAAGAGTGCAAACAGATGAGAAACACTCCTGTTCTGTATCTGTAAAAAAGAATCACAAATAAATGTATATTAATAACTTTCAAATGTATACTATTCCATTACTGTACAAACACATTTTATATAAAAACTGACTAAGAAACTATAGCCCTGAACCACAAGTGTGACGTTCGTTAAAACACTACATGCATAGTGCATACTACTTTGAAGCAGTTCATGCCCTAAAGCCTACCTCACTAAAAGACTACATGCTAACTGACTAAATGATTACAGTACTATAAGGAGACACACTGGGTGAGTGAGAGGGTGTTTGCTAGAAGAGTATGAATACTAACTAGGGAATTGAAGGTGTGAAACACAACTGTGTAGGTGATTAGAGGACTGCATCCATACTGCATAGGCATTTAAAGCAGTCCATGTGCTAAGGCCTGGCTCACTGCATGACTACTTGGGTACTGACTGAATGATTAGAGTACAGCAAGGAGATTGCCTAGGTGAATTTATAAGTGCTAGGCTTTTCGCACAGGGAATGGATTAGTACTTGGTACTGAATGGGTCACTAAAGAAGTGCAAAGGCAGTGACAAGTGCTGGACTGTATGGATACTGACTAGGAAATTGAAAGTGTGAAAGACAAGTGTCTAGGTGGTTAGAAGACTTCATTCATAGTGCATAGAGGTTTGAAACAGTCCATGTGCTAAGGCCTGGCTCAGTGTATGAATACTTAGACACTGACTGAATGATTAGAGTACTGCAAAGATAGTATCTTGGTGAATTTATAAATGTTTGGGTTTTAGCACAGTGAATGGATTAGTACATGGTGCTGAATGGGTCACTAGAGGACTGCAAAGGGAGTGACAGGGTATTTCCTGGAAGTGTATGGATACTGACTAGGGAATTGAAGGTGAGAAAGACAATTGTGTAGGTGGTGTGAGGACTGCATGCATAGTGGATAAGGGTTTGAAGCAGTCCATATACTAAGGCCTGGGTCACTGGATGAGTACTTGGGTACTGACTGAATGATTAGAGTACTGCAAGGAGAGTGCCTGGGTGAATTTATTAGGGTTTGGCGCAGTGAATGGATTATTACATGATGCTGAATGGGTCACTAGAGAAGTGCAAGGGGAGTGACAGGGTGTTTGGTGGAAGTGAACGGATACTGACTGGGGAATTGAAGGTGTGAAAGACAAGTGTGTAGATGGTTAGAGGACTGCATCCATAGTGGATAGGGGTTTTAAGAAGTCCATGTGCTAAGACCTGGCTCAGTGCATGAAAACTTAGGCAGTGACTGAATCATTAGAGTACTGGAAAGAGAGTGTCTTGGTGAATTTATAAGTGATTGGCTTTTAGCACAGTGAATGGATTAGTACATGCTGTTGAATGGGTCTGTAGAGAACTGCAAAGGACGTGACAGGATGTTTCGTGGAAGTGTATGGATACTGACTAGGGAATTGAAGGTGTAAAAGACAAGTGTATAGTATGTTAGAACACTACATGCATACTGCAAAGACATTTGAAGCAATCCATTTGGTACTTAGAAACTGACTAAATAATCAGACTACTTCTAGGACAGTGCTTAGGTAAAACTTTTAAATTTTCAGTTCTGCCACAGTGAACAGAATAGTACATTGTCTGCACCGTAGTGTCAAACCCTGACTCATTTTATCAATGCATAAACAAAGACTAGCTTCTAATGCTACTAAAACTTGACAACATGAGAGGTTTTAAATTAGTTATCTGCCAGCAAATACACAATGTTACCAAATGCTTCTCTCACAGTGGTTCTCAAATGCACACAGACTCACAGTGTGATTCTAGACAACAACCACAATACCTAGGAGTTTACCAAAAATCATTCACTACTGTGGAAGTGGTAAGGGAACTGCACACAATCTTCATATTTCAGGACTGCACTTTAATGTCAAAGCCTGACTCATATAATCAAAGCATAAGCAAAGACTGGCTTCTAATGCTACTAAAACTTCACAACATGAGCGGTTTTAAAACAGGTATCTGTCAGCAAATACAAGATGTTACCAAATGCTTCTCTCACAATCCTAACCCAAATGCACACGGACTCACAGTGTGATTTTAGACAAGCAACACTATCCTAGGAGTTTACCAAAACTCATTCACTAGTCTGGAAGAGTTAATGGTACTGCACACAATCTACATATTTAAGTACACCACATCAGTGTCAAAGCATGACTCATTTAATCAACATATAAGCAAAGACTGGATTCTAATGCTACTAAAACTTCACAACATGACAGGTTTTAAAACAGTTATCTGTCAGCAAATACATGATGTTACCAAATGATTCTCTCACACTGATCCCAAATACACAATAACTCACAGTGTGATTCTAGACAAGCACCACTATCCCTATGAGTTTACCAAAACTCATTCACTACAGTGCAAGTGGTAAGGGAACTGCACCAATCTACATATTTCACGACTGCAATTTACTGTCAATGCCTGACTCATTTAATGAAAGCATAAGCCATAGCTGTCTTCTAATGCTACTAAAACTTGACAACATGACTGGTTTTAAAACAGTTATCTGTCAGCAAATACACGATGTTACCAAATGCTTCTCTCACAATCCGTATCCAAATGCACACAGACTCACAGTGTGATTTTAGACAATCAACACTATCCTAGGAGTTTACCAAAACTCATTCACTAGTCTGGAAGAGTTAATGGTACTGAACACAATCTACATATTTAAGTACAGCACATCAGTGTCAAAGCATGACTCATTTAATCAACGCATAAGCAAAGACTGGATTCTAATGCTACTAAAACTTCACAACATGACAGGTTTTAAAAAAGTTATCTGTAAGCAAATACATGATATCACCAAATGCTTCTCTCACACTGATCCCAAATACACACTAACTCACACTGTGATTCTAGACATGCACCACTATCCCTAGGAGTTTACCAAAACTCATTCACTACAGTGCAACTGGTAAGGGAACTGCATACAATCTACATATTTCAGGACTGCACTTTTCTGTCAAAGCCTGACTCATGTAATCAAATCATAAGCCATAACTGTCTTCTAATGCTACTAAAACTTCACAACATGACAAGTTAAAACAGTTATCTGTCAGCAAATACACGATGTTACCAAATGCTTCTCTCACAGTGGTTCCCAAATGCACACAGACTCACTGTGTGATTCTAGACAAACAACACTATCCCTTGCACTATACCAAAACACATTTCTTCATCTAGAAGTAGTACTACATTTTTGTATAGAAACATAACATAACTAATTTCACAAATTCATAAACAATGACTGGTTTCTAATTCTACCAACAGCACAGTTATCTGTCTACAAACACATGAAAAACACAAATGCTTATCACAGGATGGTTTCTACATGCACACACATTGTAGAGAAAAAAAGTACTCCCTACACTATAGCAGGAAAAATACATTAGTCTGATTAAAATCAAAATTGTCTACATACATCCCCTCACAATTAAATAACTCATCTTTCAAGTTCTTTTGTAGATTAAGAAGTATATCAATCACTCACCATATTTTCTTTTACAGAATCTCTGCACTGTGCACCTCTCAGCAAAAGCAAAGAATGGAAAAGTTTCCCTTTAATTTTCCACACATATACATGTAAACATCAAATCACAATCCTTTGCACATAAACTCAAAAGCAAACACACAT
Organism: Triturus cristatus; assembly: GCF_964204655.1. Classification (NCBI taxonomy): domain Eukaryota; kingdom Metazoa; phylum Chordata; class Amphibia; order Caudata; family Salamandridae; genus Triturus; species Triturus cristatus. The sequence continues at coordinate 448,626,902 of NC_140592.1, forward strand.
TTCTATTGGTTAAACATTTCAACCCTTTCCAACTGAAATACATTTCACCCTTCCAATCTGCCTTCTGCCTGTTACCATAGAAACAGGTCATGGAACACTGCACTGAGCTCACAGGTCACAAGTTCAGCACACAATGTTCCTACACAAGACAGGAAGTGTGCTTGACTTTTCAACATATCAGCTTATCACATATAATGTTCCTTACAATCTGTTTTTGTTAACCAATAACAATCATACCTTTAAAAAACAGAAATATAAACCCTACCATTCAGTGTAGAAAGTTGTCATACAACCAATGATTTCTTGTCGTTTTTCAAAAAACTTTGCTGTGGATCCGCGCACCCACCGCGAGAGAATCCGTGCATCCAACGCGGTAGGATGCGCGCACAGTGCGCGCATTTCCCCGGTTTTTTTAAATAAAAAAAGGGGGCCCCAGGGGGTCCTTCTGGGACCCCCTAAGCACATCTAGAGGGTCAGAGTATTTCCACTCTGCCTTCTTTATATGTTTTACACACTTATTCCCCTTGCATCTTCAGCCTCGCTTCTACCGAGGCAGAAAATGGCCGCCAACAGTTCCTGGTTTCGAATGTAGAGAGACACTCGATAGCCAATTAGCATTCAGCGCGCGATAGGGAGGGTGGGCGCTCGGTTCGGGGAGGGTGCGCATACGGTGCGCGTAGGATGCGCGGATCCTCCGCGGCCATAGATATCACTAACTTTTTTACCCTAATTTTCTCAGGAACTACTGAACAGATTCACCCCATATATGCAAAAGGCACGAGTCCAAACTGAGGACTACCTCTTTGCCAAATTTGGTGTCATTCCATTCAGCGGTTCGGGCTGTAGCTGCGACAACAGATCCTATGGGAAATTGCATGGGGAAAACGCGTTTTGGGACCCCCCTTTTTTCTCGGCCCCCGCTTGAAAGATCACTGCAAAACGTTCAGGGTAGGAGCGGAGCGGAGCTGGCCAAAAGCTTGGAAAATTTCGCGAGGATTCGTCAACCGGTGCCAACGTTATTCCAAATAGAATCTTGTGGATTTCCTATGGAAAATAGGTCCTAACTATAACTATCTACTGGCAACCGCCAGTAGATAATATATATATATTTATATAAATATATCTCCTACTGGCCATCACGAGTAGGTAGTTATAGTTAGGACCTAGTTTCCATAGGAAAAGCCTTTTTTGTTTTTCCAATAACTTTAGCGCCGGTTGACGAATCTTCGCGAAATTTTCAAAACTTGTGATCAGCTCAGTTCAGCTCCTGTCTTGAAAGTTTTGGGGTGATTCCCCAAGCAGGGCCTGAGAAAAAAGGGGGGTCCCAAAACGTGTTTTCCCCATGTTATTTTCCATAGGAAAATTTAGACACGGCTACAGCCCGAACTGCTGAATGCAATTACACCAAATTTGGCAAAAAGGTAGCCCTTGGTTCAGAAAGAGTCCTTTTTGTTAAATGGTGTAAATCTGTTCAGTAGTTCCTGAGAAATTCAAAAAATAAAAGTTGGAAAATAAATTTCCCATAGCAAACTTTAGCCAAGGCTACAGCCCTAACTGCTGAACAGAATTACACCAAATTTGGCAAAAAGGTAGTGCTTGCTTCAAAAAGTGACCTTTTTTTAAATGGTGTAAATCTGTTCAGTAGTTGACCCATGAATTCATTAGAGGGGGTCCGCGGGGACCCCCGCAACCCAGGGGACCGCCACCTCCATGGGGCTATGTATATGATATGCGGGAGGGCGCGCGGCCTTCCCGTAGCCCCGGGGACCTCCACCCCCCGGGGCTTGTGTTTTAATGTGTGGGTGGCCTCCAATGCCCCCAACCCTAGGGGCCACAATCCACAGGGCTTTTTAAAATATTGGTGGGGGGTACATGGCCCCCCCCGATGCCCGGGGGGACCACCACCCCCCGGGGCTATTTTAAAAAATAAATAAATAAAACCTGTGTGGGGGGCTTGAGCCTCCTCACATGCCCTGGGGACCGCCACCTCCCTGGGGCACTCATCATGCCAATGCGGGGGTCCGTTACAGACCCCTGAGCCCCGGGGACCACCATCTTCTGGGGCTGTGCAATAGTAGGGAGGGGGGGTGTAGCGGGTGCAAAGGAGACACGGAGTCAGAGGGTGCAGTTACGGTAGGGTTTATTGGTCGTAACACCTTTTTCCTGTGAGTCCTGGGCCTATAATAGGGAAGGGGGACTTCGGCTTCCTGCTTAAGGGTTGGTCGCTGATGTGGACTCTTCGCTCTGTATCGGCTCCCGTCCAGGATGTCGGCTTCTTCGGGCCGGTGCGGCTTTCTCCGCTCCCCGTTGTCGGCGTCCCCAAAAGAAAACAAGAAACACCGATGTCAGGCAGGTGTGCTGGGGAACAACTACGGTGAAGGGTCGGGAGTGAGGAATACACACAGTGCTCTTTAGGTCCCTCAGGTGGCGGTGAGGTGAGGGTAGGGGAACTGGGAAGTGCGATTACTGAGGTTTCTTTAGTCTCCGTCGTCCCGCCCAACCATAGATACGATCCCGTACCTGTAGGTGCCACGCTTCTCCGGAAACGTGGCGGGGCGAGTCGTGGGGTCGTTGGCCTCCAGGCTCCGTCGTCCCGGTCTCTGTTCTCCCGTCTTCTTCTCGGTCTCTTCTTTCCTCTACGCACGCTCTCCACTCTTCGTCTGCTCCGTCCGCTCTCTCCACTCCCGGTTGCTGACCTCTTCCTGGTTCAGGACTCCTCCTTTTAACCTCGTCATCCGTGTGGGCGGGGTGCGTGTCCAGCTCAGCCCAATTAAAGAAACACGCGTCCTCTGGTCTGCTCGCATGCAGCGAGCTATCCTCTCTGGCTCGTACTTCGGGTTGCTGGGGACAAAGAGGGGAGAGGAGTGGATTCACACGGACAGTTAGTACAGGTAGGCCATCACCCCCTCTAAGGCCGGGCTCCTCGTGACAGGGGGCCACGCGCCTCTCCTTCTGGAGCCCTTGATGGCCCTTGGGACCGCCACCCACCAGGGCCTGCTCCTGTAGTGTCCCGGGATGCCTACCCCTGGGACACTGCTGTTAGCAATGACAGGGCGGGAGCCGTGCAGCTCCCACCCTGTCATTGTAAACTCTGCTTTGGATTTTGGAAGCGAGAGCAGGTTTCCTGCTCTCGCTTCCAAAACCCTAAGCAGATTGATTTTCCACATGGGGAGCTGCATGTCAGTAGCTCCCTGTGTGGAAAAGCAATGCCGGCTCCTGCAGGAGATGGGGAGACGGCGGGAGCATTGGGGCTCCCCTCACGGTCCCTAACCATGAGGCCAGGTCCCGGGGGATGGGGTTCCCAGGGCCCAAAATGGCCCGGGAGAGGCGTGGCAGTCCCCCCTCCTCCTTTTTCTAAGATTACAAATTAAAAAAATTAAATTTGGGCATGTCCCGGGGGATGGGGTTCTCAGGGCAATTGTAAGTTATTGAAAGTGGACAATTCTTTTAAAAATAAAATTTGGAGTCACGACCCTAGCACGGCGCTCAGCGCGGCCCCCTGGTGTGAACGCGATGGTTGCGTGACGCTCAGCGCGGCCCCCTAGTGTGAACGTGATGGGTGCGTGGCGCTCAGTGAGGCCTCCTAGTGTGAACGCGATGGGCGCGCGGCTCTAAGTCGCGATGGGTGCGCGGCTCTAAGCTAAAATAATTACCATTTTTTTTATAGAAATCTAGTTTATATGTTGGCTAATTGGGTGGCTCTAAAAAGAGCCCTTGTGTTTATTATGAGTTTCTTGCAGCTACATGTAAGTGCGGATGCAGAGCTTTAGGTTGTTGAGAAACACTCTGTTCATCAGTGAAGTGTACTCCGTCACTTCTGTAGATGACCTCCATATGGAAACGTAGATTGTTGTTATATATGGAGCCCATTATATGGTCTCTGAGGGAAGCAGAAACAGCTTTATTGCCATTCTTTCTAGCTTTCTCAATCTGAGGACAAAATTGATTGGACCACTTCTATTTCTGTCTTTGACATATGTTCGAGCATACAAAGGCAGTTTGGGGTAAAAGCAACATCAATTCTGCATAGGTGTCCTTCATTAGCATTTCCAGACTCACCCCAGTCGATGTGCCTAGGTCATTGCCACCACAGTGCACAATCATGAGGTCAGGGGGTTGGAGATGTAAAAAGGTTTTAGCCAAAGGCATCAATTGGTGCCACTTTAATCCTCTCTGTCCAATCCATTTAATGTCTGCATTTTGCAAAGTTAGGTCTTTGTCAATACCTATGTGTTCAGAATACCTTTTGCACCAGAATACATAGCTGTGCCCAACAAGCCACACTGAAAGAATCTTGAAGGGATCTCTGCAGGCAATCAAAAGATGTCTGTAGCTGAGGTAGTCAGTTGGTATAATGAGAGATATCTAAAATGGTAGAGAAGATGCTGTTTTTAAGAAAGTAGAGATTTGATTGGCTGTTTAAGAAGATTATACATTCAAACATAGGGTGCAGTTTAGCTTATTTAAAAAGCATGTTTCTTATTGGTTAGTAAAAAATGTTTGAAAGGTTCAGCAGAAAGGATATGGTCATGTTTTGTAAAGGCAACCACACCTGCTGTTCTTATTTGCAACATTGTGTGGTGAACTTGTGACCTGTTAGTTAAGTTGAATGTTTCATGACTTATTGCTATGGAAACTGACATTAAGCAGAAGGGGTGAAGAAGTCAGTTGATAAGGGATATTATTTGTGACCAATTGAAATGTGTATAACAATTTGAAAATCTCTGGGAAGCAATGTCATTTGTTGCTTATGTGTATTTGTATGGAAAAAGATAATTAAATCTTGCCATTACTGGTTTCACCTTACAGTGTCTGGTGATTTATATTGACTGTGTGTAAAAGAATATCCTGTCTGAGTGTGTGAGATTTTTCATTCCACAGATTTATTTGCAAAGTGAGTTATATATTTTTGATGTTTATTTAAAAAAGATTTGACATTATTCTAAAACTGTGTTGTTTGAAATATATTCAAGAGGCCTGCGAGACGGGTCTCTTTACAATTGGGGCTGACAGCCCTCATGTTATTAAAGGCCTGCGTATATATCGTCCTCCTGGCCCTATCTTACAATTTACCAATAATCTTAGAGAACAGGTCATTCAATTGGCATTGAGGTATGCAAAGTTGATGGTGCTGGGTGACCTCAATCTTCATTTTGATGATAGGGACAATGCCCCCGCGCAAGAATTCTGGCAAGAAATGGCCTTGCTCAATTTAAGGCTCCAATCCACCCTCCCCACCCATCAGCTGGGTCATTTGTAGGCCTGGGCAAATATGTTGTTACGTTCGCGGAAATTGCGATAATTTGACATTTTTGCGTTCCGCGGAGAGCGCGAAAATGTCAAAATTTCCGCTTTCCGCAGCTTGGCGATAATTTGTTTCTTGCTTGCGCTGTAAAATAATACATTCTCGCGCGCGCGCGATCGCCTTACCTGAATCCCTGCGTTCGCCGACAAGTTTTCTTGATCCGGTCGCGTTCTCCATGAGATGTTGGATTGTTTTTAGCCATTTGCGCTGTCTCGCGACAGTTTGCGCCCGCAGTGACGTCATGCGTCGCGCGATCACGTCTTTCTTCTCGCGATCATGCACCGCGAGACAACTCAAAACAAGATGGCCGCGCCCGCGAACAACCACATGGGTAAGTTGGCGACCCGCAACCATGCAGAAAATCTCGCGAACATGCGGGGAAAAAAAATCTGCATCTTCGCGATATTTCCGCTTGTTTGCGATAATTTTAAACATTTTCGCGATAATTTGCGAAAGTGGATTTCGCATATTCCGCCCACCCCTAGTCATTTGTTAGACCCCATCTTTGCCAACTGGGAAGGAATCAGTGTTGACGCCCCGATCCCGGTCCCATGATCTGACCACTATCTGGTCCCCTTTAGTTTTACCTTTCTTAAACCTTCGATTGTGCTTAAATCAGGTAAACCTCAGAGAAAGTGGGTCAGGTTTTCGGCTTCCAAGTTTAATCAGGCCCTACTGTCTGGGGGTCCCACAGGGTGGAGCGATGTGGAAACGGCCTGCAGTGCCTTGACTCATCGCATCACTGAGGCACTCGATAAGGTAGCTCCTTGGTCCTCTAACGCCCCAAGGAGACAGAGTTGATCTGCTCCCTGGTTCAATGAAGAACTGAAGGTCGCCAAATCCTCCTGCAAACGCTTGGAACATAGCTAGAGAATAGATTTTGCCAATGACAGAAAGCTATCTTATAAATCTAGTCTTAAGAACTACCACTCTCTTATAAGGAAAACACGAGCGCCCTATTACAACACCAAAATTGAACTAGCAGAGAACTCCTCTAGAGAACTGTTCACAATTTTTAAAGAACTATCGTCGCTGGACAGAATCTCTCCCCCTAATAGGGACTCAGTGGAAGCTTGCGATAGGATAGCTGAGTTCTTCTCCGAGAAGGTGGAGAGAATTTACTCTACCTTTCCAGTCGCGGCTCGTAATGGGGAATCTGCTCTGCTGAGAGTCATGACTACTAAGGAGGTTTCCCATCTCTCGGGCTTCAGTCTTCCTTCGGCGACTGATTTTCGAGCTCTTGCCCTGAGCATTAAGTCTGGTTCCCCGAAAGATCCCATGAAACCAAGGATTATGAAGGACAGTATGGACATTTTGGCGCCTTACTTTAGCCACCTCCTCCAACTTTCCTTTAACACAGGCATAGTCCCACGGAATTGGAAACAGGCGGTTGTTGTGCCCATTAAAAAAAAAACCCGGGATGAACTCTAGTCAGTTGGAAAATTTGAGGCCAATCTCGCTTCTACCTTTCATTGCCAAAATTGCTGAAAAGGTGGTCAACGAGCAATTGGTGAGGCACGTTAACCTGAACAACCTGTTGCACCCCGGGCAACATACTCCACTGAGTCCGCTCTGCTTTTCTCCACGGAAACCATCCACAGTCTGGTTGATGCAGGTCAGTAGGTTGCACTGATCCTGCTCGACCTTAGTGCTGCATTTGACACTGTAGCTCATTCCATTCTGCTGCAGCGCCTGAAGGAAGGTGGAGTGGCTAATCTGGCTCTGGATTGGCTTAGCTCCTTCCTACAGGATAGAAGTTTCCAAGTAGCCCAAGGACCATTCTACTCCAAGAACATCAGGTTGGAGCAGGGGGTCCCCCAGGGATCTATCTTGAGCCCTACGCTCTTCAATCTCTATATGGCTCCCATGTCCGATTGTATCAAAAAATACGGTGTCAATGTCGTGTCATATGCAGATGACACACAACTTGTGGTATCCCTATCCCAACCTCGTGATGAGGATGCCTCTAACTTTTCACTGTGCCTTCAAGAACTTGCCGGTTGGATGGCGAACAACTGCCTCAAATTGAACGGTGATAAAACCGAGGTTCTGATTGTGGGCAGAGACACCAAGTTATGGTCCCCCAAATGGTGGCCACAGTCCCTGGGCCCTATCCCTGCCCCTAGGGAGCAAGTAAAGAACCTGGGAATGTGGTTAGATTCCAAACTTTCATTTGACCACCACTCCAGAACGGTTGCCGGTAAGTGTTTCGGCATAATGAAAGGCCTCCGGAAAGTTCTGGATGTGCTCCCAGTAGCAGCTAGGAAAATCCTAGTCCACGCACTGGTCACCTCTCGCTTGGACTATGGGAATGCCCTCTATTTGGGCGCTAGCATGAAAAGCTTACAGAGGTTGCAATATATCCAGAATGCGGCTGCCCGTCTTGTCCTGATGCTTCCTAGGAGAGCCTCATCGAAACATGAACGATCAACTCTTCACTGGCTTCCAGTCAAAGATCGAGTCTCCTTTAAGGCCCTCTGTATCAGCCACCGAAATCTTCAAGGAAAGGCTCCGATCTACTTTAATAATCTTCTATCCCCCTACTCGCCCTACAGGGCCTTGCGGTCCTCAGGTTCCGGTCGAGTTCAAGTTCCGGTCATAAAAAAAGCTAGAATGGGGGTCGTTCCTTCCGCTACCTTGCGGCCAAGCAATGGAACAATCTTCCTATGGAGCTGAGACAGGAGCAGTCCGAATCCACTTTTCGAAAAAAAACTGAAGACCTGGCTTTTTCAGACGGATTAGCTGTCTCAGCCTACTCCATTCTGGACCATCATACTGAGCTGAGTAGGGCCCACTCTTACCGCAGCGCGGGGACATACTAGTTAGTATAACCAGGTGCTTTACAAATTTTATTATTATTAATATTATTATTATTATTATTAAATGTAGAGATGTATATTGGGATTATTTTATTGCACTTGAAGTTTGTTTAAAAAACAGTCTGTACAGTAATATATATATATTTAAGTCTGTTCAAAGGTATAGCCGAATGATGCTTCATAGGTTTAGATAGTTGGTTGAACATGCACTACAAATGTGTATTTTCAAAGATGTTCATATAAGGTGTAATTTATTAGGCATCATTTTTTCTTCTTTCTACAAAGGTATAGTTTAATGATACTGCATAGTTATAGATAGTTTGGTAAAATGCAGCACAACTGTGCTGTTTGAAAGATGATCATATAAGGTGTTAATAATTAAGTTTCTGTTATTAGTTTGTACAGAAGGTAAAGTTAAATGATGCCATATGTTTTAAGATAGAATGGTGAAATAAGGTGTTGTTAATTATGCTTCTTTTTGTAGTTTGAGCTAAGGTATAGTTGAATGATGCCACATAATTTTAGATAAAATGGTGAAGATGTATAATAAAAGTGTGGTTTTAGACATGCTCATAAAAGGTGTCGCTAATTAGTCTTCTTTCTGAAGTCTGTTGAAAGGTAGAGTTTGATAATGTCGCATATTTCTAGATTTAATGGTCAAGATGTAGCTCAAAAGTAAACCACCACATTTTACTCTTTCTGGTATGTTGTACTTATCTACTTAACTAGATAGTATGTAATGACTCATGTATGTGTTCAGATTGTATTTGTATAGTTGTATGTATATTTACTGAATTATTGAGAGGTGCCTGACTGATTACAGGAGTGCGAAGGTAGTGAATATGTGATTTTATAAGTACATGAGAAACGATTTACTGATTCTATATTGTGCAATCACCCAGTTAGTATCCAAGCACTACCCATGCATTCATGCAATGATTTATGTATTAACTCATGCAGTGGTAAAATCTCCAAAGCACTGCACATGCAGTCCAGCAATCACCCTGTCACTTCCTGTGGACTCTTTTAATCACTCTGCCATGTCCTTATTTAATCACTGTGCCAAAACACAAGCACTTATAAATTCACCATGCACTTTCCTTGCAGCACTCTAATCATCCAGTCGCTACCCGTGTACTCATGTAATTACCCAGGCAGTAAGTCATGCACTTCTCCAATCCTTAGAGTGCTACCTATACAGTTTACTAATCTCCCTGTTACTACCTATGCACTCCTCCAATTACCCAGCCAGTCCCATATCCTTATCGAATCACTCTGCCACAACCCAAGCATTCATAAATTCACCATGCACTCTTCTTGCAGCACTCTTAGTATACTGTCGCTATCCATGTACTCATGCAATGCCTAAGGGACTAACACATGCAGTGCTACAATCACATGTGCACTATCAATGCAGTCCTCTAACCACCTATACACTACTGATTCACTCCTCCAATTACCCAGGTGGTACCCATGCAGTCCATCAATCACACTGTCACTCCCCGTGCACTCCTCCAATCACCCAGGCAGTACCATGAACTAATCCAATCACTCCACCAAAACCCCAGCACTTAGAAATTCACCATGCACTCTCCTTGCAGTACTCCAATCATTCAGCCAGTACCTATGTACTCATGCAATTACCCAGGCAATAACTCATGCACTTCTACTATCCTTTGAGTGCTACCTATACTGTTTAGTAATCTCCATTTTACTACGTATGCACTCCTCCAATTACCCTGCCAGTCCCATGTCCTTATCCAATCACTCTGCCACAACCCAAGCACTTATAAATTCACCATGCACTCTCCTTGCAGCACTCTAAGTATCCTGTTGCTATCCATGTACTCATGCAATGACTAAGGCACTAACACATGCAGTGCTGCAATCACATGTGCACTATCCATGCAGTCCTGTAACCACCTACACACTACTGATTCACTCCTCCAATTATCCAGGTAGTACTCATACAGTCCAGCAATCACACTGTCTCTCCCCGTGCACTCCTTCAATCACCTAGTCAGTACCATGTACTAATCCAATCACTCCACCAAAACACAAGCACTTAAAAATTCACCATGCACTCTCCTTGTAGTACTCTAATCATCCAGTCAGTACCCATGTACTCATGCAATTAACCAGACACTAACTCATGCACTTTTACAATCCTTTGAGTGCTACCTATACAGTTTAGTAATCTCCATGTTACTACCTATGTACTCCTCCAATTACCCAGCCAGTCCCATGTCCTTATCCAAGCACTCTGCCAAAACCCAAGCACTTATAATTTCACCATGTACTCTCCTTGCAGCACTCTAAGTATCCTGTTGCTTTCCATGTACTCATGCATTGACTAAGGCACTAACACATGCAGTGCTGAAATCACATGTGTACTATCCATGCAGTCCTGTAACCACCTATACACTACTGATTCACTCCTCCAATTATCCAGGTAGTACTCATGCAGTCCAGCAATCACAGTGTCACTCCCCGTGCACTCCTTCAATCACCCAGTCAGTGCCATGTACTAATCCAATCACTCCACCAAAACACAAGCACTTATAAATTCAACATGCACACTCCTTGTAGTACTCTAATCATCCAGTCAGTACCCATGTTCTCATGCAATTACCCAGAAACTAACTCATGCACTTTTACAATCCGTTGAGTGCTACCTATACACTTTAGTAATCTCCATGTTACTACCTATGTACTCCTCCAATTACCCAGCCAGTCCCATGTCCTTATCCAATCACTCTGCCAAAACCCAAGCACTTAGAAATTCACCAAGCACTCTCCTTGCAGCACTCTAAATATCCTGTTGCTATCCATGTACTCATGCAATGTCTAAGGCACTAACACATGCAGTGCTGCAATCACATGTGCACTATCCATGCAGTCCTGTAACCACCTACACACTACTGATTCACTTCTCCTATTACCCAGGTAGTACCCATGCAGTCCAGCAATCACCCAGCCAGTACAAGGTACTAATCCAATCACGCCACCAAAACCCAAGCACTTATAAAATCACCATGCACTCTCCTTGCAGTAGTGTAATCATCCAGTCAGTACCCATGTACTCCTACAATAACACAGGCACTAACACATGCAGACCTACAATTACCTGTGCATTACTAATGCAGTCCAGTCTTCTCCCTGTCACTACCCATGCACTCTTAGAATCAATCATGCCCTACACATGTACTCTAGCAATCCCCCAGATGTTAGCATGCAGTTATATCTCTTTTTTAACCAAATAAGGTAGTTCTTAAGAGAACTGTTTTTTTCTTCTTTTTGTTTTAAATTTTTTTGTATGTTTTTTAAACAATTGTAAGATTTTTTGGTTTAAAAAAAAAAAAAAATAGACAAAACTTTAAACTTTTGGAATTAAAATGTCATTCCAACTGAAAAAAAAAATTAGCAGCGATGATTTCTTGCTGCTGAACATACAGCGTCAACTGATTCCTCCCCACAGCATAAAATGGCATTGTATTTTATACAATGCTGTTTGAGCGTTGCAAACTCTGGACGAATATCTGGACCGCAAGATGCAGAGGTTGAGCCTCCAGAAGTACTGGGACCAGCTCCCTGGTCAGTTTGTGGTGTGGCCTTTTTAGCACGTCGCAGTTTTTCTCTTGCAAGTTGTCTCAGATGTATAGTCTGCAGATTCTTATACATACTAGAAGTGCTACATGACTACTTCTTCTCGCTGCCTCTTGATAAAACTCTGGGACAGAGCGTGCAGCTCACCTTCCTTGTATTTACTTTTCTTTCACCCTCTGGAATTGTGAAGAATTTCCAAACAATAGACTCTGGACTTTTTTTGTAGGTGGAACCAAATCTTCTTCATCAGATGGAAGGTCTATTGGTGGATTAGAAGAAGCCTTTGTAGAAGTTTTTCAAGTAAACACCAAAAAACCTCTCACTATTGCTCCTAAAATCACAGCAGGTGTCTCTCCTCTAATGCAGCAGAGAGAATGACTAAAAAGGGTGGGGGTCCTCCAAGTTCTATAATGGAAAACCTTGTCAGCCAATGAAATGGTTTCTTTTAAAGTCACATGGGAGTCGGGCACCCAACGCGCAACCAGCGCGCACCCAACACGACGTCGCGAAAATATATTTAAGAATAATATGTTTATTACAAGTACAAATATATTATTTTTATAAATAGTTTGGATAATCTCTTGCTCTGATATGTACATTAAAGTTATATACATATAGTTCAAGTCAAGTCAAGTCAATGAAACTTTATTCGGATCAATAACAATCCATAAAAGCACAATAAAATAAAAGAAAAAATACAATTATACAATAAGGTGCTGTTTACACATTAGAGATAGTCCATATAAATTTTAAGACATTGTTAACCGAGCACGAACGACAGTTTTTAAAAAAGAGCTCACACGAAAGACAAGTTCATGGTCATCCAGGGACAAAATCATTGAAAATGCAAGTTCCAGGCTAATTGGTTTTAGTTTTTTAAAATACGGAATTAAAAACCATTTAATATACTTCATGTAAAATTTGCAAAAGAATAAAAAGTGTAAAATACATATAGTTTTAAAACATAACATTTTTTTCTGGGAGTCGCGCACCCGGCACGACCCAGAACGTATATGACGTCATGCTTGTCCCGGCACCGTGCACACATTGCACACAAAATGCGCACATGACACGAACCTATACGTATACGACGTTACGCGGGGCCGTGAACTGCGCACCCGTCGCACACTAATCTCGCACATGACGCGATCCCATATGTATATGACATTACGCAGGGCAAAGCTCCGTGCACCTGTCTCAAACCAAACGTGGCTCCTTCTCGACTTTTCCAAAATGGCGGCTTGAATTCGTGCACCCACCGTGATAGGTGCATGATCGGTACGCGACTCAAGTATTTAAAAAAATATATATATACATATATTTTAAAAGACATAGGACATTACATAATTAAATTAAAATGTAAAAAGTAAAGAAAATAATTATAGAATATTAGAGTTACAAAATATCTTTTTTTTTTTAACAACAGATTTTATTCGTCATTTGCACAGAAGAGGCAGGGCTCTGTGACCCCAGACGCCACTACCGCACAGAATTACAGAGAGAGACAGTGCAAAGGACAATTTTCGTTTTGTGTTTTTGAAAAAAGTAGAAACAGAACACCAGAAACAAAACAAGCCATTACATTCTTTGATCTAAAATATAACCTCGGATCTCCGCCCCCCCACCCACCACCCCCCCCCAAGTTGCGCTTCGCTCACTGAAAACCGCTCTCCCACCCGTGCCCGGTAACCACAGCAAAGCAGTAAGGACTCCGACCCATCCACCCTGGTAGAGACCCGGCACACCCAGGCCGCCCCCGCACAAAATATCTTTTTTTTAAACTTGTAATTTGCAGAAAAACATAAAAGGTTTTATAAATATTAAATTTACAAATTAGCATTTAAAAACCCTACAAATTCACTGAAAAAACAATAGGTTTCAGGCCCGTTATAGTTAGAAATTAGCATTTAAAAAACCTTAGAAATTCACTGGAAAACCGATAGATTTCAGGGAGGTTATAGTTAGTTGGACATTTCACTCGTACAAAACCATAGAAATTCCGCCGTTTTAGTTAGTTCAGCTAACTATAACTATATTGTCCAGTCAGGGTCTCAATAAACGATTCACTTGCTCAACCCTAAGTATATGGCTACGAGCAGGTGGGCTTAACTAAGGAGACATGTGTGTAAAGCATTTAAAAACACCAATACATTAAATAAGTAAGACACAACACACAATAAAAATCCAAAACCAATTCATAAACATAGGAAATATTTTTATGATTACAATGACACCACAATGACACACATCCAATGTAGGGAACCCGAGATATGAATTTTTAAAGAATGAACACCTTCTAGTGCCTGAAAGGCAATAGTGCCGCTTTAGGACATCTGGTCACGCTTGATCGGGACAAAATCAAAGTTTCAGGCCAACCATGATGGAGTGCGGGTTGGATGTACTTAGCAGTAAGGCCCGGTCAAGTTTTTACCTTCTGACTTAGTCACATTTTGGAGCTTTTTCTCTCGAGGTCGAGCGTGGCTCCTCATAAGGCAGAGTTTCGAGTCAACGATGGTGGCTTGGTTCAGTGCGAGCCCTTTGTGAAATCCTGGAAGTCAAGCTCTGGAGCTTTCAGCAGGATGAACCTGAAATACAGGCCGGGTCGGCGGCTTGAGTTTTGTCGGCGGCTCCGTAACTGTATGGAGCTTTTTACCAAAAGTTCCAGAAGCACAATGCACCCGGCCAAATTCTTTTAAAGTCCAACTGAAGGTGGTCAACTGGGTTCTTCTTGCTGTAGATGATGCAGATGGAGCTCTTTTAACCTGTTGCTCTTTTTAAAGCAAGGGAACATCCTCAGGGCTGTAGTTCCCAAAGTGTGCAGCAGGTGCAGTCACTCAGAGTGCAATCCTCTTGGTGCAGGCCAGGGTTTCAGCAGGGCAGTCCTTCTTTTAGTTTCAGGTAAGGATCTGAGTTTCTGGGCAGCTTTCACATATTTATCCAGTGTTCTTGGATGACAAGTAGCGAAGCACCCCAGACCAATGAGGTGCAGGGTGCCATCCGAAGGTACAAACACTTCTTTCAAAGTGTGGTATAATTTTGTCCCAGAAAGCACTAATTCTTTAAAATCCAAAATGGAGAAACTCTCTCCTGGAGGATAAAATCTGGCTAAGCCAATCCACTGGTGTGGCTAGGTTTACCTAACAGCCCCTCTGTTAATTCAATTGCTGGTGCTAAGGGGGAACCTGTGTCCTGTCCTAACTGTCATTTCATCTTTGAAAACCAGTTTGGCTACCCAGCCCCCTTCATGCCCTTTGTTATGCAGCTTGTAGATCTCCTACCACCAGATGTCCTATGTCTCTATGCAGGCCACTTCACAACTCATCAGAGCAGTTTTACTCAGCCTGCCAAAGGTTGGCCAATAAGGAGAGGCTGCTGGAAGGTTGGATTTGAGTTCATCAGAAAAGAAAGTTCTAAGGGGGCGTGGCCTGATGCCGATGTAGAAGGTCAAGGATCCCGGAGCTCCTCTGTGGCCTCCCCCCATTCGCATAGATCCTGCGGACTCACGGGGGCCCCTAACCCCCCCATCCTGACTGGGCATACCTGGTGGCCCGGTGGGTGCTCCCTTGACAACGGGGGCACTTCAGCGATGAAGAACGGCTGCTTTCTTTCCCCTGCTGTGTGTCTGACTGCGGTACCCCAAGATGGCGACGGCGATCTGCTGGTGAGAGCGCTGCTGCCTGCTGCTCTCTGGGGGCTGACCATCGGTCTGGGAGGTGTCGGGGGCCTTGGCGCGGGCCCTGCTACGGAGACTGGCGGTGGCTTGGTTGGCCCAGAGGAGACCGGAATGAGCAAGGAGCCGAGATCGGGTGCTGTTGCCTGGCCCTAAGATGGCGGCCCGCTGATAGCCTGAGAGGCGGCCTACCTGACACTGTGCCCGATGTGAGGACGCTGCTGGGGGGGCGGCGGAGCGGATCTGCTGCCTGCTTCCTGCTACGGCCTAGAGTGCTGGTGGACCCCTTCTGGTGCGGTGAGTGCTGCGGACTGGCGGTAAAGAGGCCTCGATGGTGGTGAGTGGCTGCCCCCTCTGACATCGGGCCCTGCTGCTGGTGGCGGAGCTGGGCTGTGGGCCCACCGGGGCTGCTCGTCCTTGGCTTAGTGTCTCGCTGTCCCGATGGATTGCCTCTCCTCCTTGACCCCCGACGAGTGATGGACTGCTTGGTGGTGAGTGCGGGGCCAGCGTGTGGGGGCTAGTGAAGATGATGGGCGCTGGAGGAGTGGCCGCGTGCTTCTCGCCTACGGACTATGGACTGGAGATACTTACCCGGGGCGGCTGTGACCTGAAGCGTGCCGCTGCACTGTGGAGACTTGTTGAGGTGTGTTGAGTACCGGAGAGCCTTGGCGGGTTATTGACTGTCCCCTGTGAGGTGGAGGTTGTACGGAGCTCCCTGTCCATCCTTCTCACTGTGACCGGGGGGATACGGGATCTAGCCCCCGGACTCCTCTGGCCTGTTTGGCACCAAGGTAGCTGACCTCCCCTCTTGCGCTTCCCTGAGGTTGCCTATGACTATATCACTTGGGAGCTGCTGGAGTGGAATGCACCTGGAGGCTGGGGGTACTGGGTGTGCACCTGAGATGGGCCGCACGTCGCGGAGGCGGGGATTTGCTGTCCTCCAAGACGAAGATGGGGGGCACCGATCTGAAGACGAGGACATTGTGACAAACTCCCCCGGGGCGGAGACTCCGAGAGGCCCTACCTTGGTGGATATAATGCAGGCCATCACAGCGTCCCGGGAGGCCCTCGAAACAAAGATAGACACTGCAGGAGTGGACCTTGCTTTATTAAAAGATGATCACAAGAAGTTGAAGGAGAGGGTGAAGGTGGCTGAGAGGACACTAGAGGAGGTACCGGACAAGGTGACCACCTTGCAGCATTCATTGGAACAGATGGAAAACAGGGTGCGGGTACTGGAGCTGAGAGCAGAAGACAGCGAGGAGCGCTCTCGCAGGAATAACCTCCGCATAGTGGGTGTTCCAGAACGTGCGGAGGGGAGTGATGCAGTCCAGTACTTGGAGGGCTGGGTCCAGTCAGAGGTTGCGCCGGAGGGGTTAGCCCTGTTTTTTGCCCTCGAGAGGGCCCACAGGGTCCCGGCTAGGCCTCCTAAGCCGGGAGCGCCCCCGCGACCCATGGTGGCCCGTTTGCTGCACTACCGGGACAGAGACCACCTCCTGCAGCAGGCTCGAGAGAAGCAACACCTACAGATTGATAACTCCAGGGTGATGCTCTTTCCGGATTATACCCGGGAGGTCCAGAAACAGCGCGCCTCCTTCATTGCTCTCAAGCGGAAATTGCGCCAACTCCACATTTCCTATACGATGCTCTTCCCTGCACGGCTGCGCGTGGTGGTTGGCCCCAGTACCCTCTTTTTCACCACCCCGCAGAACGCATGGCACTGGCTGGAGACACGACAGGCAGGGTCGGTGCGGAGATCCCCTACTGCTGTGAGTCTGCCGGGGGCTCTAGTGCTGCCGGACCGTCGACTTGAGCGAGACAGAGCTGTACAGGTGGTGGTAGCGATCAGTCAAGGTGGCTCCAGCCCGGCTTCTGCTTCTTCTAGCCGATTGTTGGGGGGCTCTGGGTCTTCTCCGGCTGCCAGCACGAATGGGGACTCTGACGCTGAACTTCCGGAGGTCACTCGGCAGACGGTGGACTTGTTTGGCTGATGTGGGCCTGGATGGCGGGGTTGGTCGTGCTTGTACTGCCACCCAGGTTTGACTATTGGAGGGCTGTGTCCTGTGGGCGGAGGGGAGTTTATCTCACTTGAATGTCATTATAGGGGCTCCCGGAGGGCTGCTGCTGGCTCTTTCACACTTGGCGGGGGAGTGGCGAAAGGGCTTTGGGTCCCTTTGTGTCGGCACACGTCTCACTATCCATGTTGGCAAGGTTGATGGTTCCTTTTGTTAGGATGGGGGCTAGTTTTAGGGTGCCTATCCTGGGGTGTGGGAGTTGGGGGAGTTGGGATGGTGGGGTAGGGGGCGGGGTGGGGAGGGTGGGGCCAAGCATGTCGCAGTAGGAGGTTGGATGAGCAGCGTTTTCATTACCATTTCATGGCTACCACCGTAGGTATTAGGTGTATATCGTGGAACATTAGGGGGATGCACACCATGGCTCGCCGTCACACGATTCATGCTTATCGTCGAAGACGGGGGGACAGACAGCACTGTTGCAGGAAACGCACTTAAACAAACAAGAGGGGCTGGCACTGCAACGGAGGTGGCGGGGGCAGGTGTTCTGTACCACATACTCGGCATATGCGTGAGGCGTGTTGGTTTGGATTCGGGCGGGGGTACCGTTTCAGAGCACTGGGCAGGTGATCGACCCTGATGGTCGCTATGTGGTGGTGACGGGGCGACTAGATGGCAGGGACATTGTTTTAGGGAGTGTCTATGCTCCGAACACAGATCAGGCTTCCTTTTTTGCGCACCTTTCTAGGAAACTGGCCCCCTTATTGACTGGCTCGGTGCTCCTGGGTGGCGACTTTAATTGCATCACTGATGACTCCCTAGATCGATCTCATCCCCCTCTCGCAGATTCTCCGGTCCATCGGTTGGCTAGGGTGTGGCAGGACTGGCAGCAACAGTGGGGGCTGACTGATACCTGTAGGGTGTATCACCGGGTTGACAGGGATTATTCTTACTTCTCGTCGTTACACGACCTACATGTTCAGCTGGACTCGATCCTTAGCTCCCCAGATGTCCATGGGGCGATGGTCCATAGTGAATATTTAGCTAGGACATCGTCTGATCATAACGCCCTGTTGGCAATCTTGCATTGGCTGCGGGATCGCCCCGCCATCCCCATGTAGCAACTTCATTCCGACACGTTAGGGGATCCAGTGTTCCGGGCCACTATTGGATCGGCCATTGATGAATATTTTCGACTTAACACCAGCACGCCATCGTCCCGGGTGGTTGAATGGCATGCTTTTAAGTCAGTAGTTAAGGGACGCTGTATAGATGAGGTAGTGGGAGCACGCAGAGTGTTGCTGTATGACGTACAGAAGGCAGAACAGCAGTTGCGCGTGGCAGTGAGGTAGCGCCTGGAATGCCCGGACAGGCACGCAGGGTTACTTGTGGCACGCGAGGATCTTGCAGTCCAAATTGAGCGACTGCGTTGCTTTGACTTCAAGCCCTTCACAGATAAGGCGCATGTGGAGCGGGACAAGGCGGGGACGTTGCTAGCTTGGCTGACAAATCCGGCGCGCAGGGGAACCCTGATAATGGAGCTGAGGGGGCAAGGGGATGAGGTATTTCACACCCAAAAGCGCACTAATGATTGTTTCTTGCAGTATTACGCTGAGTTATACCGGAACAGGTTGGGTTCTGGGACTCCGGGGGATGAGGAATTTTTGCCTAATGCGGAATTGCCACGGATTGAGGCTGACGACGCCGAGGCTCTGGCCCGGGATATTGAAGTAGGAGAGGTATGCAGCACCATAAAGCACATGGTCAGGAACAAAACGCAGGGGTCCGACGGGCTCCCCGTTGAATTTTATGCAGCTTACACAGATGTTCTAGCTCCCCATCTGGTGGCACTCTATAACACGGCGAGTCGGGAGGGTGCCCTCCCTACCTCCACGTATGAAGCCCTCATGGTCCCCCTTCTCAAGCCGGGCAAACCTGCTTGGGATCGTTCCTCGTGGGCCATAAATAATATGACAAAATCAATTAATCACCCGGAAGTGTATTTATAACAAAGCCGAAGACCATCACCTCACTTGTGATAATATCAATGAATAAAAACGATAAGTAAATAGATATGATAGATAAAATGTGCCCAGTAGTGAAAAGTATCTAAATACTATTGTCCTCTAAGTAGTTCTAATGTAATCTGTTATAACTCCAACAGGAAACATTTACGGCTTCACTAGGACTTTGAATGTCTCCTTCAATTCCGTATTTCTAACAGCTCGTTCAATTTCGGATTTCTAACCACAAGGGAGCTGAAAAACAAGAGTACATACTATTATCACCTACCATCAAGGAAATAAATGATTGAAGAAACATCCGTTTCGAATATGTATGTATACTTCTAAAAGAGGTCACCCATTAAACTTTCCGATCACCTGCGGGAAATTCAAATTGCCGCCTAATCCTGTCTGCATAAAGGAGGGGAAAAAGCAAAGAAACCTATATGTGAATGCCCTCTAATCAGCGCGAAACACCCTAAGTGTAAGTGTGCATCTAGGCGAGTCCTACCTTAAATCTTTAGACAATCAAGCCGTATCTTCTTCCGACGTCATGCCGGGCAGTGTCTACACGTAAGGACACGTGACGCGGAAGTATTGTTTTAAATACAAAACATCGAAGCTGAAGAGTTACCTATCATTCCTAGAGGAAAACAGACTCCCGGTGATACGTATCACATGGGATAACAACGGCATCACTATTCTGTGGGCAAACTAAATAAACAACCTACTGAGTGATAATATTTAGTGAACCATAAATTATACAAAATAAAAATGAAATAAAGTAAAATGCTGTCCACAACCAGCGTAATGTGAGTATGAAAACCTTATAACCCACTTGTGTTCCGCCACTCCTTACAATCTTGTTTTTTATAGATTCACTGTCAGAAATTTCAACAATACATACATAAGTGTACATCTCAGAGCTATACAAAGGTATGTATATCTCTCATGATTTCTATCACTTCAGTTATATAGGAGCTAATGCAATAGCGCCCAAATTTCATCTCTATCATTAAGCCCTGTCGTGGCTGTATGATACTTCTCAATTAATCTGGCTTTCAATCTATTAAGTTTGTTTTGAACTTCCTCTCTCCTGGTATTTGCAATTACACACAATACTGACCATTTTATATCATTTTCAGAATGGTTTTTATCTAGGAAGTGAAGTACTAGGGGAGCTCCCTGTCTTTTACACTTAATCCTTGATTTGTGTTGTAGAATACGTTTTTTTACTGCCTGCGTTGTCTGACCTATGTAATATTTATTGCATGGGCATTTTAAACAATACACAGTATTCTTAGAGTTACAGTTTGAAAACACTTTGGAATATGTATCTGACCATTGAAATCTAGTTGTTTAGAATCTTCTGTTAATCTGCATGCTACACAATTTTGACATCGGTAGTGGCCACTTATAGGTGGTAAACTGAGCAGGCCCCTCAGATCTCTTTTTGAAGATTCTGTTTGTCTAGCTGCTCTCACCAGTTGTTGCCGGATATTTTTTCCTTTTTTGAAGGCAAAAAGTGGTTTTGGAGTTCCTAGGGTGTCAATTAATTTCCAATTATTCTGAATAATTCTCTTAACTCTGTTTGCTCTTGGATCATATGTGAGTACGCAGGTCAGAGGAGTATTCTTATCATGTTGTTTAAGGATAAGTAATCCTTCTCTGGGTGTAAACCATGCCCTTTTTAATGCTAATTTAACCAATTTCTTGGGATAACCTCGAGATATCAATTTATTTTTGAGTATTTCAGCATTAATAAAATAATCTTCCTTATTCGTGCAATCCCTCCTTACACGAAGAAATTGTCCATATGGCAGGTTTTCCTTTAGTGTACGTGGATGACTACTGGCAAAGTGTAAAAGGGTATTTCGGTCTGTGGACTTAGTATACAGACTGACTTCCAAAAAAACATTTTCATGTTGGATAAATACATCTAGAAAGTTTATCTTTTCCTGGTCCTTGGATATAGTAAAGTCAAATTCAGATGTTCTTGAGTTTAACCACTTATGAAAATCTTTTAATTGCGATTCTTCTCCATCCCAAATCATAAATATGTCATCAATATAGCGACACCAAAATCCCACCTGGATCTTCATGGGGTTGGTGTCGCCATATATCCATCTCTTTTCATATTCTGCCATAACCAGATTTGCTATCTCTGGTGAGAAACTGCAGCCCATTGCTACTCCTGATACTTGTAGGTAGAGGGCATCTTTAAAGGCAAAAAAGTTGTTCTTAAGACATAAGGTGGCTAGTGATATTATAAACTCTGTTGGACTATCTCGTTAGTCCAATGTGTACCTCATTACTGCCAAAGCCTCATCTTGAGGTATATTTGTATATAGCGATTCGATATCGAAAGATACCAAAAATTGATTTTCCATATTGTTGGGCAGATCTTCTACCTTTGAAATCAAGTCTAAAGTGTCTCTTACATAGGACTGTGTTTCTTTTACCAAAGGAATTTAAAAAGCGTCTATATATTTCGCTAGTGGTTCCAAAATGGATCCACATGCGGACACTATTGGTCTACCTGGTGGATTAATGGCAGATTTATGTACCTTTGGTAGAACATATATATTTGGTGTCTTGTTATTGTGACTATTGAGAAAATCAAATTAATTTCGACATAACCAACCCTCTTCTAATCCTACAGTAGTAATCTCAAGAATTTCTGATTTTAGTTCTTGTGCAGGATTCATTTCTAGTAGTCTGTAGTGTGTAGGGTTAGATAATTGGCGTATGACTTCCTTATCATATTTGTCTGTGTCCCAAAGGACAATTTCACCACCCTTGTCAGCTGGCTTGATAATTATAGCCGGGTTTTCTGATAAGTTTTTAAAGGCTATCATTTCTGTTCTTCAAATATCCGAATTTCTGTTGGTAATAGTACACTTTCTGGAATACATTTTGATTTATTTCTTAATCCACTTACATTAGTCTGCTCTCTCATCTCTCTTTCAAGAAAAAAGGCTTCAAGTCTCACTTTTTTCAGGAAATGTAAAACTTTCGTTTTTGTATCTACGGGATTTTGCAAGGCCGTAGGGACAAACGAAAAACCTTTGTACAATACAGATAAATCTGATTCTGTCGGAGTATAATTAGATAAATTATAGATAGGTATAAGTTCAGATTTATCTCTCGACTCAAAGTTGTTTAAATTTATAGTCTGTATGTTCTCTTCCGGGTTCTGAAAAGCTCTGAGTCTTGATTCTGATATTGTTCTGGAATTTGATATTGGCCCTGTTGCTGATATTGGCCTACCTGTGGGTTATAGCCTCTCCATTTGATTTTCTCAATAGTGACAATAACAAGACACAAAATATATATGTTCTACCAAAGGTACATAAATCTACAATTAATCCACCAGGTAGACCAATAGTGTCTGCATGTGGACCTATTTTGGAATCACTAGCGAAATATATAGACACTTTTTTAATTCCTTTGGTAAAAGAAACACAGTCCTATGTAAGAGACACTATGGACTTGATATCAAAGGTAGAAGATCTGCCCTACAATTTGGAAGATCAATTTTTGGTATCTTTCAATATCGAATCGCTATATACAAATATACCTCAAGATGAGGCTTCGGCAGTAATGAGGTACACATTGGACCAACGAGATCATCCTCACCAAGTTCCAACAGAGTTTATAATATCACTAGCCACCTTCTGTCTTAAGAACAACTTTTTTGCTTTTAAAGATGCCCTCTACCTACAAGTATCAGGAGTAGCAATGGGCTGCAGTTTCTCACCAGAGATAGCAAATCTGGTTATGGCAGAGTTTGAAAAGAGATGGATATATGGCGACACCAACCCCATGAAGATCCAGGTGAGATTTTGGTGTCGCTATATTGATGACATATTTATGATTTGGGATGGAGAAGAATCTCAATTACCATATTTTCATAATTGGTTAAACTCAAGAACATCTGAATTTAACTTTACTATATCCAAGGACCGGGAAAAGATAAACTTTCTAGATGTATTTATCCAACATGAAAATGTTTTTTTGGAAGTCAGTCTGTATACTAAGTCCACAGACCGAAATACCCTTTTTAACTTTGCCAGTAGTCATCCACGTACACTAAAGGAAAACCTGCCATATGGAAAATTTCTTTGTGTAAGGAGGAATTGCACGAATAAGGAAGATTATTTTACTAATGCTGAAATACTCAAAAATAAATTGATATCTCGAGGTTATCCCAAGAAATTGGTTAAATCAGCATTAAAAAGGGCATGGTTTACACCCAGAGAAGAATTACTTATCCCTAAACAACATGATAAGAATACTCCTCTGACCTGCGTACTCACATATGATCCAAGAGCAAACAGAGTTAAGAGAATTATTCAGAATAATTGGAAATTAATTGACACTCTAGGAATTCTGAAACCACTTTTTGCCTTCAAAAAAGGAAAAAATATCCGGCAACAACTGGTGAAAGCAGCTAGACAAACAGAACCTTCAAAAAGAGATCTGAGGGCCCTGCTCAGTTTACCACCTATAAGTGGCCACTACCGATGTCAAAATTGTGTAGCATGCAGATTAACAGAGGATTCTAAACAACTAGATATCAATGGCCAGATACATATTCAAAAAGTGTTTTCAAACTGTAACTCTAAGAATACTGTGTATTGTTTAAAATGCCCATGCAATAAATATTACATAAGTCAGACAACGCAGGCAGTAAAAAAACGTATTCTACAACACAAATCAAGGATTAAGTGTAAAAGACAAGAAGCTCCCCTAGTACTTCACTTCCAAGATCAAAACCATTCTGAAAATGATATAAAATGGTTGGTATTGTGTGTAATTGCAAATACCAGGAAAGAGGAAGTTCAAAACAAACTTAATAGATTGGAAGCCAGATTAATTGAGACGTATCATACAGCCACAACAGGGCTTAATGATAGAGATGAAATTTGGGCGCTATTGCATTAGCTCCTATATAACTGAAGTGGTAGAAATCATGAGAGATATACATACCTTTTTTATAGCTCTGAGATGTACACTTATGTGTGTATTGTTGAAATTTCTGACAGTGAATCTATAAAAAACAAGATTGTAAGGAGTGGCGGAACAAAAGTGGGTTGTAAGGTTTTCATACTCACATTACGCTGGCTGTGGACAGCATTTTACTTTATTTCATTTTTATTTTGTATAATTTATGGTTCACTAAATATTTTCACACAGTAGGTTGTGTATTTAGTTTGCCCAAAGAATAGTGATGCCGTTGTTATCCCATGTGATACGTATCACCAGGAGTCTGTTTTCCTCTAGAAATGATAGGTAACTCTTCAGCTTCATTGTCTTGTATTTAAAACAATGCTTCCGCATCACGTGTCCTTACGTGTACACACTTAGGGCGAAAAGCGTTACAACAAACAATTGATGGACGGAATGCTGACAATGCAGACATTCTCCCCCAGTCAAGAGATCTGGGTTAAATCCATCGTTCTTTTGCCCACTACACCACCCCACTTTAGACATGGCCATATGCAAATCAGTCTTGACCCTGTGCCTCATGGGAACAGTCCAGCCCGAACTGCCAAGCCATGTCTTCACTGGACCAGAATCAAGCATCCTAGGACCGGTTTCTGGCTATCAGCCGTCATCAGCCAGGATAGCTTGACTCCAGTGGCGTAGTGAGCACGGGTCCCACGTCCGGGAATTCCCATCCCACTTAGGGCAAAAAGCGTTACAACAAACAATTGATGGACGGAATGCTGACAATGCAGACATTCTCCCCCAGTCAAGAGATCTGGGTTAAATCCATCGTTCTTTTGCCCACTACACCACCCCAGTTTAGACATGGCCATATGCAAATCAGTCTTGACCCTGTGCCTCATGGGAACAGTCCAGCCCGAACTGCCAAGACATGTCTTCACTGGACCGGAATCAAGCATCCTAGGACCGGTTTCTGGCTATCAGCCGTCATCAGCCAGGATAGCTTGACTCCAGTGGCGTAGTGAGCACGGGTCCCACGTCTGGGAATACCCATCCCACTTAGGGCGAAAAGCGTTACAACAAACAATTGATGGACGGAATGCTGACAATGCAGACATTCTCCCCCAGTCAAGAGATCTGGGTTAAATCCATCGTTCTTTTGCCCACTACACCACCCCAGTTTAGACATGGCCATATGCAAATCAGTCTTGACCCTGTGCCTCGTGGGAACAGTCCAGCCCAAACTGCCAAGCCATGTCTTCACTGGACCGGAATCAAGCATCCTAGGACCGGTTTCTGGCTATCAGCCGTCATCAGCCAGGATAGCTTGACTCCAGTGGCGTAGTGAGCACGGGTCCCACGTCTGGGAATACCCATCCCACTTAGGGCGAAAAGCGTTACAACAAACAATTGATGGACGGAATGCTGAAAATGCAGACCAGGGGTGTGGAATTTAATAAAATATCTACTTGTCCATGGGGCACGTTGCTTTGTAAATCTACTTGTCCTGTAACAAAACCCACTAGTCCCCTTTTTGTGCCATGTAATGTGCAACAGATTATGTCAGCAATTTCAATATGGATAAGAACTCTAAAATAGCCTCTCCGATTATGCCAGGGCTCCTTCCATAGTAGGGTTAGAATACTGGCAATTCCCTTTTGTTGCTACGTTTCTGCAGATCTACATACTGGGGCTGAGGGTAATAGTAGGCAACATTTCCAGGGTTGGAATGCCCAGTCTGTGCAAACCTACTAACCTGCATGTTTTAAGGGTTTTCACCAACTCTTCTCTAATATTTTCCCATATTGACAAAGGTTGAAAATTTACTCCTGACAATGGCAGACATAAAATTTCTTCCAGGGTTGGGGAATCAGAGTGGTTGGAGGGAAAGTGAACTTGACACTCAGATTTTCTCTTGAACAAATCTACACCCTGATATTTGCTTATGCTGAAATGCAGTTCACAAATCTTTTTTAGGAGTACTATTTCTTGGCCTACTTGCGTAAAATGTCATGTGAATTCACACAAGTCGTATATCTGCACTTAATGCAAAGACATGGGTGCACTTTTGAAACTTTATTTAATAATTGGGCCCCTAATTAGGTATGGCGTTAATCATGACCTTTTGAGGTAATTAAAATTCAGTCTCTCTCTCTGTGTTTGTCAGCTAGCTTCACTTTGAGTGACTGCATTTGGTTCTTTCACAAGGAGCATATCGACAGTCATTTAGTTCAGTGCCAGGAGCACAATGGCAATGTGTGCTTTTGCGACCAATTTTGTTTTGCTTTTGCCAATGTTTGTTATAATGGTGAGGGCCCGGCAGCTCCCACACCAATAAGGTTTTACAAACACCATGCCAAAACAAGTCACACATAGACAAAACTAAAAGGCTGAATAACAATTTCAGACCTACTGGCTTTACCAATGCTTGTTTATTTTTAGGTTTCCTATATTATTAAAACTGGATACACTGATTTTTCCGTTCTAAATATTTTTGGGAAATACTAGCATACTTTAACCCGTTCTACTAAATGATGCTGCAAAGAAATGGTACATAAACTTTTATAGTAGTTTTGCGAAATGTTTTTGCATTTTTTTGTGAGCATTTTATTTTGAAAGCGAAGAATCATCAATCTTGCTTTCAAGCTTCTGCAAATATTTGCATCTAATCAGAGAGCATTCTGGGAGCAGTATACATAGCCTCATATTGCTAAACATTGAAAACTTGTGTACACGTTTCTATACTGGAACCAGTGTTAGTAGTGCAGTCTGAGCTTAGAACATTTACTTAAAGCACTCGCCCTAATAATAAAGGCTTTGCATTAATGAACCATAAATACAAGTTTGAACAGCATTAACACATGGACACAAATATTACCTTAACTTGAGGCAATGCCTTTCCCTCTTCTATAATGTGTTACTGTAAACTGGCAGCAAAGGGGTTTTCTCATGTTGGGAGTTGGGCCTACTTGTCCCAAGGACAAAATACAAATGAAAACTTGTTGCCCTTGACCTCAAACTATATGTCCCGGGCGTCGGGCTATAGGAATTCCACACCCCTGGCAGACATTCTCCCCCAGTCAAGAGATCTGGGTTAAATCCATCGTTCTTTTGCCCACTACACCACCCCAGTTTAGACATGGCCATATGCAAATCACTCTTGACCCTGTGCCTCATGGGAACAGTCCAGCCCGAACTGCCAAGCCATGTCTTCACTGGACCGGAATCAAGCATCCTAGGACCGGTTTCTGGCTATCAGCCGTCATCAGCCAGGATAGCTTGACTCCAGTGGCGTAGTGAGCACGGGTCCCACGTCTGGGAATACCCATCCCACTTAGGGCGAAAAGCGTTACAACAAACAATTGATGGACGTAATGCTGACAATGCAGACATTCTCCCCCAGTCAAGAGATCTGGGTTAAATCCATCGTTCTTTTGCCCACTACACCACCCCAGTTTAGACATGGCCATATGCAAATCACTCTTGACCCTGTGCCTCATGGGAACAGTCCAGCCCGAACTGCCAAGCCATGTCTTCACTGGACCGGAATCAAGCATCCTAGGACCGGTTTCTGGCTATCAGCCGTCATCAGCCAGGATAGCTTGACTCCAGTGGCGTAGTGAGCACGGGTCCCACGTCTGGGAATACCCATCCCACTTAGGGCGAAAAGCGTTACAACAAACAATTGATGGACGGAATGCTGACAATGCAGACATTCTACCCCAGTCAAGAGATCTGGGTTAAATCCATCATTATTTTGCACACTACACCACCCCAGTTTAGACATGGCCATATGCAAATCAGTCTTGACCCTGTGCCTCATGGGAACAGTCCAGCCCGAACTGCCAAGCCATGTCTTCACTGGACCGGAATCAAGCATCCTAGGACCGGTTTCTGGCTATCAGCCGTCATCAGCCAGGATAGCTTGACTCCAGTGGCGTAGTGAGCACGGGTCCCACGTCTGGGAATACCCATCCCACTTAGGGCGAAAAGCGTTACAACAAACAATTGATGGACGGAATGCTGACAATGCAGACATTCTCCCCCAGTCAAGAGATCTGGGTTAAATCCATCGTTCTTTTGCCCACTACACCGTCCATCATTTGTTTGTTGTAACGCTTTTCGCCCTAAGTGGGATGGGTATTCCCAGACGTGGGACCCGTGCTCACTACGCTACTGGAGTCTAGCTATCCTGGCTGATGACGGCTGATAGCCAGAAACCGGTCCTAGGATGCTTGATTCCGGTCCAGGGAAGACATGGCTTGGCAGTTCGGGCTGGACTGTTCCCATGAGGCACAGGGTCAAGACTGATTTGCATATGGCCATGTCTAAACTGGGGTGGCGTAGTGGGCAAAAGAACAATGGATTTAACCCAGATCTCTTGACTGGGGGAGAATGTCGGCATTGTCAGCATTCCGTCCATCATTTGTTTGCTGTAACGCTTTTCGCCCTAAGTGGGATGAGTATTCCCAGACGTGGGACCCGTGCTCACTATGCCACTGGAGTCTAGCTATCCTGGCTGATGACGGCTGATAGCCAGAAACCGGTCCTAGGATGCTTGATTCCGGTCCAGGGAAGACATGGCTTGGCAGTTCGGGCTGGACTGTTCCCATGAGGCACAGGGTCAAGACTGATTTGCATATGGCCATGTCTAAACTGGGGTGGCGTAGTGGGCAAAAGAACGATGGATTTAACCCAGATCTCTTGACTGGGGGAGAATGTCTGCATTGTCAGCATTCCGTCCATCATTTGTTTGTTGTAACGCTTTTCGCCCTAAGTGGGATGGGTATTCCCAGACGTGGGACCCGTGCTCACTACACCACTGGAGTCTAGCTATCCTGGCTGATGACGGCTGATAGCCAGAAACCGGTCCTAGGATGCTTGATTCCGGTCCAGGGAAGACATGGCTTGGCAGTTCGGGCTGGACTGTTCCCATGAGGCACAGGGTCAAGACTGATTTGCATATGGCCATGTCTAAACTGGGGTGGCGTAGTGGGCAAAAGAACGATGGATTTAACCCAGATCTCTTGACTGGGGGAGAATGTCTGCATTGTCAGCATTCCGTCCATCATTTGTTTGTTGTAACGCTTTTCGCCCTAAGTGGGATGGGTATTCCCAGACGTGGGACCCGTGCTCACTACGCCACTGGAGTCTAGCTATCCTGGCTGATGACGGCTGATAGCCAGAAACCGGTCCTAGGATGCTTGATTCCGGACCAGGGAAGACATGGCTTGGCAGTTCGGGCTGGACTGTTCCCATGAGGCACAGGGTCAAGACTGATTTGCATATGGCCATGTCTAAACTGGGGTGGCGTAGTGGGCAAAAGAACGATGGATTTAACCCAGATCTCTTGACTGGGGGAGAATGTCTGCATTGTCAGCATTCCGTCCATCATTTGTTTGTTGTAACGCTTACGTATACACACGGCACGGCACGACGTCGGAAGAAGATGCGGCTCGATTGTCTAAAGATTTAATGTAGGACTCGCCTAGATGCACACTTACAATAAGGGTGTTTCGCACCGATTAGAGGGCATTCACATATAGGTTTCTTTGCTATTTCCCCTCCTTTATGCAGACATGATTACGCTCCATATAGTTGGAAGACGCCGCGGCAATTTGAATTTCCCGCCGGTGATTGGTAAGTTAAATGGGTGACCTCTTTTAGAAGTATACATACATTTTCGAAACGGATGTTTCTTCAATCATTTATTTCCTGGATGGTAGGTGATAATAGTATATACTCTTGGTTTTCAGCTCCCTTGTGGTTAAAAATACGAAATTGAACCAGCGGTTAGAAATAAGGAATTGAAGGAGCCATTCAAAGTCCTAGTGAAGAGGTAAATGTTTCCTGTTGTAGTTATAACAGATTAGATTAGAACTACTTAGAGGACAATAATATTTAGATACTTTTCACTACTGGGCACATTTTATTTATCATATCTATTTACTTATCGTTTTTATTCATTGATATTATCAAGAGTGAGGTGATGGTCTTCGGCTTTGTTATAAATGCACTTCCGGGTGATTAATTGATTTTGTCACATTATTTATGGCCCGCCACCGCGAGAACTTTTAGAAAGGCCCTTTGGGCCATATGTTCCTGTATATTAGTGTATATATATGTATATGTGTGTAGATAATAATACTATATTGTATAGGTAAACAAATATATTTAATTTTATTTTTTTAGGACGTTTTTTGAGAAAATGTTGCTGACTTGCCCTAGTCCTGATGAGGCCCAATATTATTAGGGCTGAAACGCGTCGACCTATAAAATGAAGACACCCATCTGAATTTGAAGCAATGCTTAACATGTGGAAAGTACTGTTAAAAAATTGAGGTTGGAGTAACAGACCTCCCAGTATTTCTTTTTAAAGGGTAATACTCTTAAAGGAATGCTTGTCCTTCAAAAAGTTTTTGAAAGCATCCTTATTGAATAATAGGGCAATGAGGAGGAGTGGATATATGTTTGGATTAAGTGTAAATATTGTTTGTTTGTTTTGTAAATATATATAAGAACAGAGGATTGTATATGTATACACACATTGAAATTGGAACAAAAAATGTGTATATATTAAAAAAGTGTTTGTTTTTCAGCAAATATTTTTGAAGATATTGTTTGAATTGTCCTTTGACCATGATGGAGAATAAAATTGATAAGGAAGGAATAATTTAAGTATTTCTTCAACTTACTGTAGATTTTGGATATTTGTCCCGAGGCATCATTTGTATATAATTCTGCATTTTCGCGGTCGATATCGAAAAAGCTTTCGATAGTCTGGAGTGGCCCTAACTTTTGAATGTACTGCGAGAGTTCGGACTGGTGGAAAACTTTGTACAGTGGACGGCGCTGCTCTACAGTGCTTCTACTGCATGGATATGGACGGGGGGCTTGATATCTGATGCCTGCACGGTCGCTCAGGGAACGAGGCAGGGATGCCCGTTATCCCTTTTATTATTTGCCCTGGCAATGGAGCCCATGGCTGCTCATGCTAGGTCAGGGTGGTATTTCTCAGGGCTCTTAGTGGAGGGAAGAGTGAATCACATAGCATTGTATGCAGACGATCTCTTCATGTTCCTGCCGGATGCTGGGGATGCCCTGCGAGGAGCGCAAGACTTGCTGGAGACCTTGGGGAGGGTGCCGGGCCACAAGGTGAATTGGACCAAGTCATGTCTGTTCCCTACCAGGCCGGGCGAGATGGATCAATCAAGGACAGGGGATGTCCCGTGGGGGTGCTGATGTTTGCCATACTTGGGGACTCAGATTTACCATGATCCCGCTGATCTTCTGGAGGGCAATGTGGGGCGGGCAGTGCGCGGAGTGAAATCCTGTTTCAATTTCTGGGGGACCCTCCTGCTATCGGTGGCCGGTAAGGTTGCCTTGGTGAAGATGATCATCTTATCTAGGTTTCTCTATTATTTTGGGACCCTCCCCATCTGGATTCCGAGTAGACTCTTCACACAGCTGAACACTTTGATTACGGGGTTTCTTTGGGGAACTGGGATACGGAGGGTTGCGTTAACCACCCTGCAGAGGCCCAGAGCAGAGGGGGACCTTGCGTTGCCGGACTTGGAGGCCTACTACCATGCCGTGAAGCTTTATTGGTTTACGAAGTGGGTGGCGGGTCACATTAGGCGTCCGGAGGAGCAGGATGGGTCAGATCCGAGTTGGCACCTCCTGTCCTGTATGCTGCTATGAGTCCCGCTGAGAGGCGCCTCACTGCCACCGGATTTGGGGATGATTAGACAATGCTGGGCCCGTCTGGCCAGGAGGACGCTTGTGGGGACCCCTTATGCTCCTAAGATCCCGCTACGGATGTGCAAGGTGTTGCCTCATGGGGGAGACTGGAACCAGTTGTTGGCCTGGGAGGAGGCAGGAGTCACAGCCATAGGTGATCTCTATGAGGACGGTAGACTTCTCCCCTTTCAGGACCTCCGTGAGCATCATGATCTCCCGCGGGGGGATTTTCTCTTGCATGCTGCCCTGACTGCGGCCATCAGGAAGCACTGGCGAAAGGGACTGGTGGAACCGGGTACGTCTCTCGCTTGCCAATATGTAGTGATGGTGGCGGGTACTTTTAAAGCGGTGACCTGCCTTTATCGACGGATCACTATCGACATACGCCAACCGCTGATGGCGCTGCGTCTCAATTGGGAGGCGGACCTGGGAGAACCCATTGCAGAGAAGTCTTGGGAGGCGATCGTGGATTGGCCTTGGAAATGTTCTCGAAACGCACGCTTCCAGCTCATCCAATTTTATATCTTCCATAGGGCCTACCTCACCCCTAGTAAAATCGCTGAGGACTTTGGGGGGCCGAGCAATTGCCCACGCTGTGACCAGGGTGGGGCGAATTTCCTCCACATGCTCTGCGACTGCCAGCGGGTGGGAGACTTCTGGCGGGAGGTGATGACTGCCCTGCTGACTGTGACAGAGAGGTAGCTAATGGTGTCGCCCGGACTCTGCTTGTTGCATTGGTTCCCACACACTACCAAGACTAAGGTCACCAGCCGGTTTATAGACCTGGGGTTGATCTTGGCTAAACAAGAACTCACTTCCCACTGGAAGGCGAGGCAGGGCCCTAGTCTAGTGCGATGGAATAGGGAGATGGTGAAATGGGCAGAGAGCGAAGGGAACTACAGACTGCGGTTGGCGCGGCGTAGTGGCAGCGAGAAATCACAGGAAATGGCATGAGCATGGGTGGCACTCCTGGAGCAGCTCAACATTCCCCGGTAGACAACGAGGAGGCCCTTGAGGAGGGGGACATGGTAGGGGGCCCTTGAGAAACCCTTCACCGCAGGTGGGAGCACAGGGTGGGGGGAGGCCAATGGGACCATGTTAGGCAACTTCCCCTGATGTTCTTGATCCATTTACTACTGTGTCCCATGGGATGGGGAGTATGATAGGTGGTATGAGAGTCGTATCTGCTCTCTTGCACAACTTAGTGGCTGACGACATGCTTGGGAGGGTGGTTGGGGCGGCTTTGTTGGGGAAGTTTTTGAGCGGGAGGGGGGTGGGGGCTCTTCTGGCTCCACATCATTGAACTGGATCGACCATGCAAGACGGACTGCAGGGTATCGTGGACACCTTATGGGACATTGGATGTGGGTCTATATTGAGATTTGCGGGATGTCTGTGGTATTTTCTCCTGGCATTCGCTGTTGCCCAGTCAGTGGGCGGCGGGGTTGAATGTGTATTTTCATGAAAATGAATAAAAGTCTGTTTAAAAAAAAAAATCTGAAAAGAAAGTTCTATAACTTTTTTTCTGTGATAGTTATAATACATCTAACCACGGCAAGTTGTTGGATTTATTCTAATACTTTGAAGAATAAGTTTAGCTGGCTCCTGTCACTATATAAATAAAGACAACCTATTGCATTGAAACTGCATTGGCACATTTCATGAGCATAGACATGGTACAGAGTACTGGCCTCTGGTGAGAGTTTTCCAAAGAATATTAACTGACTCCTTAGAGACACTAGAAACTCCAGGAATTGGTATAATTAAGATAGATTTGTCATGTGAAATGAACGGAGAGCTTTGTCACACCCTAAAGGAATGATTTTTACCTGCAAAGAGTGTCACAATAAGATGGCACTACTCTCCAGGACGGCATGATCTTTGAAAACCCAAACACTAGGGTTAGCATAACAACTTGGATAAATGGTTTTTCCCATGTTTTTATCCCACATTTGTCACTTAACACTTTGTCCACATTGGTTGTATGTTAAAAGTGTATTAAATTATAGGATATATCCATGATAACTAATAGTTGGTACTTAGAACAAAAAATGTATATTTTTAACCAAAAGTAACAGTGAATGAACTTCTCTGTAGACATAGCAATAATTGGATTGTTGTACCTACACTGAAGACATAAGGCAACACCAGTCACACCTTTTTACCCCCAGGGAGGTGTTCCCCGTTTTCCTTTTTCCCCTTTCACTCCACCTTTCTCTTAAGTCAAGACAAGCATGGGCCATCATAATTAATGACAATGTTTATAGATGTGAACTATGTAGATGATTTGGAGTTTCATTTCTTAAATAAAATTACATATACGGTCCATCTTCAACCTCGCCAACCCTTTTGTCTAGTAGGAAATTCCCAAGAACAGAAGACCCAGACAGGTGAGAGCCTTATGCCTCACAAGTGTTTATGGTGTGCATGCATAGCCAAGCAGGGATACACACAGCAAGCCCTGATGAAAGCCCCAGACCCGAACGGGCTCTAAGCAGGAGCTGAAACATGTTGGCAAAAACCCAGCAGGTCTGGTTGAACAATTGAATTCAACAAAAAAATCTCAAGAATTTCTTTTTTTAACCATACCCCAGGTACCATGTGAATAAAAGAAATTGATGGGTATACCTGTGGGTATTTTTATTAATATACTTTTCCTCTGGAGCCCTGCTTATACAGGTTTGATTTATCTCAGAACTCCCATTCCTTCTTTGGTTGAATCCACCCTGCTGGTACCATCCTACCAGGGTGTGGATAGGCACCGATGATGAAGCATGTCACGATCAAGTGATTGAGGCATCTAATCCAATATCTTTGGATATCCCAGAGGTTTAATGCAAGGATCATTCATCAATTTGTGTAAACATTCCAGTTTCTTTTTGTGTGTGAATAAAGTAACCTTAACCTGATGGATACCTTCCCCAAAGGTGTCTGTATTTGTTACATTTATAAATCTCTAAACCACTTTTCAGGCACTTGTAAATTTGGCTAAATAGCATATACTTCTTTGGGTTCTGCTACTGTCTATTCCTATTTCCTATAAATCAATAGATTGATCCACATGCAAACCTGCATACTCACAGCAGCTAAAGCTGTCATACTCAGCTAAAGCCAGTGGCATGATGTGGTGCCCAGCTACATTACTGTATTCTAGAGACACACATCCTCGATCCTACCAGCTTCCACAGACCAAAGGTTATATTAAAGGATGGACATATGCTTGAAGAGTTTACTTCTGATGGTCACTGATACTATCTCCTTCCAACAAGTGTCAATATGTGTTTGTCATAACATTATGTTCGGTTTCAATCGAGCCACAACATATGACAAGTTAAGTCCTGCATAGTTGAATCTAGGAAACAGAATGACATTAACATGATCAACATCACTTAAATAGGCAAATACAATCTGCAATTCTTTATTTAACGTTTTTACGCATCTGCCAGAACCAGAGACTGGAACTGTCATCTATTGCTTAAAGGTACGAAAATTGTCACATAGCAGTCTTCATAGCTTTTGTTAAGAAATATACAAAAGAGCATGTGTTGTAATCTTTGATGCCACATGTACGAAAGGTTTGAGGTATCATAGTCTGTGATTCACAAAACCAGTTACAGCCATTAACCACTTAGAATGGCTCCTTTAAAATCTGATGGCTATCCAGCAAAGGATACCTGTCAGGTGCACATTGTTTTACTTGTGCATAACTATATCCCACAACGGGATGGACTTACACAGCAGTAAATATCATGGGGGGGGGGGGGGGTGGGGGGGTTTAAGGCATGGTTTGCTTTGACAACTTGTGAACCCCAACAGTATTTCTCAAACTTCTTTCTGACCTCTCCAACCATGTCAGTAGTGGGATATTAAGTCCAGGAAAAGGAGTGTAGTAACTCCCCTTCCATGGTGGGAAGGGTAATCGAAACCCCATAGCTTTTGGTGGGGCAGAGAAATGTGTTTTTGCACGCTTCCCCATAGAGAAAAACAAACCTGCTTTGAAAATTGAGCAGATGTTTCACGGTACAGAATTGTATACTATGTACAACTATTCTTATGCACTGGAGAAATATCACCCTTTAAAGACATATCACTTGATTCAATTAGTGGTATGTCTGGGAAGCTACAAATGGTGACACTTTCTGTGAATACAACTGCTGCGTTTAGTAAATGGGGAAAAATGTTAAACCTGCAGGGGTGGGGAACAGTACTTTTATGCATGCAAATTTACAATTCTTTTTATGAATGAATGAATGTGTAATTTATAGAGTGCACGTATATACCAAAAACGGTCTCTTGGAGGTAGGAATTACTCTGGACCAAGATATAAGCTTATTGGAATTGTGAATCCAAAAACAGCAAGGTTTTAAGTGATTTCCTAAATTGAATTATATTGGACTGAAGTTTAAGACCCTATGGTAGACTATTCCACAGTTTACAGGAGGACAAGATGAAGTTTCTCCCACCCCAATGAACCCTTTCGGATGGATGAATCACAATGTTCATGGAAAATGCAGACCGTAAGCTCCATTAGAATCCACTCCTTAGATATTCCAGCCTGGAGTCATGAAGGTTTTAAAAGCTAGTCCTTTTTTCCTGGTAGCCAATGAAAATTGGCTTTGGCTTGTGAGACTGAATGAAATTTCTGGATCTTTAGGAAGAGATCGGTGGCTGCATTTTGTAAAAGCTCGAGTCTGTTTAGTAATCGTTGTTAAATGCCAACATATCAAGCATTGCAGTATTAATTTCTAGACATTACTATGGCAACTATTACTTTTTTTTATAGGGTCAAAAGGCTTAAAGGGGAAGATTTTTCTCAGATTTCTTAGGAGAAAGAAGCAAGTGGAAGTGACTTAATTGATTTGATTGACAATCGTTAACTTGTCCCCAAAAAGAACTCCCAAATTATTAACCTTTCTGGCAGAGGTAGAGAGAGGGACAAAATACTGTGGCCACCAGGAATGGTACAAAAAAGAGGGGATTTCCAAACAGAAGAACCTTGTGTTTGCCCGAGTTAAGTTTGAGGCGGTTGTTTTTCATAAATCTGCCTATCTCGGGCATACAGTTGTTAAAACATTTTGCTACCTCAACATTGTCGCTTGAGACTATTGCTAACAATCTGAGTATCATCCGTGTAGGAAACTATAGAAAAGCCAAAGGAGCCGATCAGTTTTGCCAGTTGTGTAACATTCACATTGAAAAATGTAGAGCTTAATGAAGACCATTGTGGAACTCTGCAAGGAAGAGAGAAGGGCTTGGAAAGATAGTCTTCTAAGGAAATTGATTGTTCTCTGTTGATAAGAAAAGAGCTTAAAAGGGCCAATGCAGAGTCTCTAATCCCAATGGTCTCCAGTTGATCTAGAAAGCATTTTATGATTATCAGTGTTGAACACAGCTGACAAATTCAAAAGGATAACTTTCCACCTTTATCTACTATCGCCCTGACTTCCTCAGTTGCTATGATCATAGCGTATTCAGTGCTGTGATTACTTCTAATTCTGCACTGTCAATGGTCTAACAAATTATTGTTAACCAGGAATGAGGAGACTTCCATGAATCAGGCCCTTAATTTGCATTTACAATAGGCTGATTATGATTTGCAAATTACTTGTGGGTCATAATGTTCACATTGAGCCTTCGTGTCATTCAGAAGAAGGAGGCAGCATGAAAGGGGCATTTGCCCTCCTTACGGATCACAAAACAGAATTTTGAGTTACATCTAGTGATATTTTATTTTGCTATAAGTGACATGGAGACTATAGCAAGCTATAAACTATTGCACTCCTTATATAGGCATGCATGATATTATAGATTGTAATTTCAGAATTATGTGGAACAAGTAACTTTCTCTGAGGAGAGGTTTCAGGCCTGTTAGAGTCATTAGATCAGCAAACTAGAAACATTCAAGTAAAGCCTCTAATAACCCTAGATGAAAGGGATCAAGCAGTGCTAATCCTGCTCACTCTTTAAGCAGCTTGTGATGTAGTAGATTATATCTTTATGATTAGAGGACCAAAGTAGGGCAATGGAATTATGGCTCTGCCTTCAACTGGGGTGAACAATTCCTAACAACTGAACCTTAATTATTAGGATATGGTTTGTTGAATTCTCCATGCAGTTGTTCATCAGTATGTGTTCCCCATTGGGTTCAATCTTGTCCCTGTCTCTTCTACTTTCAGAATACAAAAGTGCACCAATCCGTCTGACATGAAAAATATCAGCTGAAATTCTAGTTATACAGTTTTCATAAAATTTGTCTCAACCTAGAAATAAATCAAATAATGGGCAAGGATTCTATATTGTCTTAATTTTATTTTGCTTTGTATGAGAGATAAGTTTTGTGTTCTCAAAGAAGTAAAAAGGGATATACTCAGTTTCAGTATTTCAGCAAATAATGTTCTCCTATTCAAATGGGCAGCATTCTTGGTGTCAATTTCCTACTCTGTTTTATTGAATGCAAATTAATTCTGAATTACTATTTGTCGTGTTGTGATGCCCCCCCAGGAACGACCGACACAAGGGACTTACTTGACGGAATCCTTTATTTTCCTTCCTCTCACCTTCTCGTCCCTACTCTAACTGCCCGCTCTTCCCGTCACTCCTCCTCTTCCCCTCACCACAGCTCCGCCCCACCAACTACTAGCATGCTCACAACATTACATCTCCCCCTTTGTTAATAAAGCTTGTGACCAGTGCTCACATCTCTTCGATCAGCCGTCTCGGTTTTTGAATGTCTCTTCTTGGCCGGAGGGACATGCTTTCAGACACAGTTCCATTGTCGCCCTTAGTGTCCCGTTCCTGACCTATAGGTGTCCGATCATGTCCTTCACAGTGTTTAGTCACAGACGTTGTAGGCCCCAGCGTGAGTGTCTCTTTCATGGTGGGACTGCATCTTTGAAAGTGGGGAACATTGCGAGTGGTGCACCTGTTCTCCGACTCGGCCATCGGCGCGGTGCCCGTTCGTCTAGTGGCTGTGAGGGGCTTTGCCCAGAACCAACAGTCCCCTTCATGAGGCGAGAGGGATCTAGCTCGTCTCTTGTGGTCCGTAGAAGTTTTCGTGCTCTCCTCGTCAGCGCGATCAGCATCAGGTGCTACTCCTTGGTGAGGACGACCTGATGGCACCGGTCTTAATGCATCCTCCCACGTGGGTATCCGCGTCCAGATGGGGCGCCCTAACATGAGTGTCGCTGGACATTTGCCTGTCGCGGCATGGGGTGTTGTTCGATATGCTTGAAGCACTTCGTTGAGAGCCATTTGCAAATCTCGTCTATCACGGGTAGCCTGCTGGAAAGTCTCTTTCAGTATGGCCATAAACCTTTCGCCAGTGCCATTGGCTTGTGACCACACAGGTGTTATCCGCCGATGCCGGACACCCACGGATTTCGCAAACTCGCTGAATGTCCGTCCAGTGAACGATGGACTGTTGTCTGTTTTCAGTTCCTTGGGCACACCCCAAGCTGCAAAGACTTCATCTAGGACCGCAATGGTGACGGCAGCACTGGTGGACGGCACAAACTGGGCAATGGGAAACCGGGAGTATTCGTCCATTATTACGAGAACATATTTGCCTGATTGCATTGGGCCATAAAAGTCCAGGGCTAGTTTGTGCCACACTTCAGGCGGCGGCGGTGTCATCTGACTCGGGGCCGGGGGATCACCGTGCCCTACTGCTGGACACTGCGGACACTCTTTCAGGGTGACATGTGGGGTGGTCTCCAGGGAGACCGCAGGCGGTCGCGCTTGATCCTCCACTAGATGGACATCTTCCTCTACACCAGACAGTCCTAGTGGGTGTGGTGCCCTGGGGTGTCGCGACTTGTAATCAGCCAGGCTGACTGATTTGCCTGGCATGTACGCGATGTCAGTGCCATTGTTGACGCGATAGAGAACCTCCACCAGACGCAGCCGCTCAGCCGTCGGCAGGCTAAGAAGACAGTCAGCCTCCGGCCCTTCTATGACGTGGATCACAGCGGGAACTGACATTGTGTTGTGTCTCAGCGTAGTTGAAAACTTCCCGAGACAGGGAAGGGGCTTCCTGGACATCCAGGTGTAGACCCGAACAAATGCAGGACTCAGACGCGGGAGGGGGTTCATTTTTTTGTACTCCGTCACCGGAATGTAATTTAGTGACGCTCCACTATCCATCACAAATTTTGTGGCATGTCCGCCGACGCTGATGTCCAGTCGGGAATACGTCTCCAGTTGGTCCGGGTCAGCGACCATGCTCGCGTATTCAACTGAATATTCTTGTTCGTCTGATGTCGATCTAGAGTCCCGAGAGGGTGATCTCCTTGACCATCGCGATGTCCGCGACTCCCTACTGGAGTGCGATGATCTTGATGACGACTTCGGACGACTATGCACAGCTCGCGCATGGTATCGGCGAGTATCGCTCCGCGGCGTCGCGGGCGAATTCTTTTCTTTCTCGCGGCGATACTCCCCGCACATGGCTTCAAAGTGGTTGCTCCGACCACACTTGCGGCACTGCTGTCCCATAGCCGGGCACACTCCGGAGTGCGGGAAGTCGTACCCGCATCTGTAGCATTTTTGTGCTGTCGCCTTCTTCGCATGATCATGTCGCCTGTTGTTTCTCCCCGAGTCCGGTCGACGGCGCCCAGCATGGCGCCGGCGCGATGATGGCCGATCGTGTTGCCTGCGCTCCCTGGACCCTTGGCGAGGGCAACCTGTTCGCACCTGACATATCTGCTCTCGGCGTTCCGTACGCCCTGCTTCCATGGTCTTGGCCTGTTCCTCAGTCTGGTCATGCACTCTCGTCAGTTCTTCTATTTCGTCTAGGGTGTGACTTTTCTTTAACAATTTTCTTCGGAGGGTCTCAGACTGACAGCCATCGATGACACGCAGCCGTATGGCATCATCCGTTGAGAACGCTTCAAAGTTGCAGTGGCGGGCCAACCGTCGTAGTCGAGTTATGTATGTGGTCATCGCTTCATCTTTTATTTGGTGCGCCCGCTGGAACACATACCTCTCGTAGTCTACATTTTTTTTGTGTACAAATTTCTTATCCAGGGCTTCCCGTACCTTGGCGTACGTCCCTGCATCCGCAGCTGGGATTTCCTTAATTATCTTGCTAATGTCCTTCCCCACGAGATTGCGGAGTGCGATTAGTTGATCTTCATCACCAAGTACCTTAGAGCCTTTGATGTAGTCCTCGAAATCTTCGATCCACTCCTCCCAGCGAGGTCCCATGCTGCTCCCTACCACAAGCGCCAGAGGCTCTGGGGGTCGCAAGTGAGACAGTCCCAGGACGATGGGTTTCACCTCCTGACGCGCCGGTGATCCTTGATTTGACATCGTGCCTTCGCCTGGGTGTGTTGCAGAGCTTTCCTTGCTTTTACTTGTGCTTGTTTATATATATATATATATATTTTTTTTATTATTTTTTTTTTTGTTCTTGTCTTGGCTTGGGTATGTTTGACTTGCTTATTTTTTGTTTTCGCCTTTATTTGAGGGTATCATAATTTTTCTCCCCTTTTTTTTTTTGCTTTTACTTGTGCTTGTTAATTTTAATTCTTGTCTTGGCTTGGGTTTGTTGTGGATGTTCCTTGCTGGTTCCCAGGTGCCTGATCCCAAGATGGCCGCCTACACAATTTGAAAGGGGGTGTCCCAAGTGACTGCCTGATTCAAAGATGGCCGCTGGGCTGACACGGTATCCGGAGCTCACCACGAGGTTTGGCAATCTTTCAGTCCTCCCTGCTCGATCACGCTGCTCCCGAGCTTCACTCACCGGCACTCTGGGATCTCAGTCAGTGTAGGGTATGTGTGCTTCTCTGTCGCCGCTCTTCCTGCTGCACGCGACGCCCACGCTTCCCGTTTTTTTTTTCGGCAAGGGGGGGGGGGGTCCTTTGAATTTCGCGCGCCGATCCTCTCTCTGCGTCTCTGCTGGTGCCACTCTCCGGTCCACGCAGCAGCGACCAGACTCAGGGGCTCACCATCGCCCTGGTTACTTCATGGCATTTACTCCGGCGTGGCTCCCAGCTGCAGCGCGCACGGCGGCGGCTTCACTTGCTGTTCGCTGTTCTTCGTGCCGGGCAGACCGCTTCTCGCCTTGGGGTTCGGGATGGCACAGCGCCGATCCCACCCTCGTCGCCAGCTGTCGTGTCGTGATGCCCCCCCAGGAACGACCGACACAAGGGACTTACTTGACGGAATCCTTTATTTTCCTTCCTCTCACCTTCTCGTCCCTACTCTAACTGCCCGCTCTTCCCGTCACTCCTCCTCTTCCCCTCACCACAGCTCCGCCCCACCAACTACTAGCATGCTCACAACATTACACTATTGACTACTCAAGTTAAGACAATGGTTAGCAGCAACAACCTTCTGTTTTTCATTTTTTCCTAAGAATACTGCCATTCCTCAAAATGAATGGGAGACCGAAGTCTCCCCAAATGTGCCCAATAGACTGCAGAGACAAAGCTGTGAAAC
This sequence comes from Triturus cristatus, assembly GCF_964204655.1. Taxonomy (NCBI): domain Eukaryota; kingdom Metazoa; phylum Chordata; class Amphibia; order Caudata; family Salamandridae; genus Triturus; species Triturus cristatus. Next base: position 448,669,450 of record NC_140592.1, read on the forward strand.
CTGCACCAGCATTCATTCAAACGCTCCCTGCGCAATGCCTACTGGGGAAAGAGCGAGGACTGTCTACAGAAATTGACTTCCCACGATTGACTAACCTGAACTCTTTGCAGATCTGACTCAAAGCTCATTTACCATCAAAAGGTCAATTCCAAGAAACTTGGGAATTCAGTGTCAAAAGTTATGGAATACCTTAGATTCATCCTGGTGATCCCAGCTGAACTCCTGTGCCTTCATGAAGCAGTTTCTGAATTAACTTTGCGGCATATGTGGAGGGAGGGCTAATGGTGATGCACGTCTAAAGCTTTTATACCAGCCTATAGTCACAGTCTGTGTCTAACACATTCTCTTAACCGTATTGTTTACCTCTTCACCCGAGGTCATTGCCATGAAGGAAGCTGTTTTGATGTCAAGAGCTAAAGTGCCGTCATGCCACAACCTACCAACACTCCGCACAGCCATCTCAGTTACAAACTCACCATCTGGTACTTGCCACAGCCACAATAACGTGATCAAAATGATTACAATTTCTAGGATTCACAGAGACAAAATAATTAAGTGAATATTAAAGTTACATTTAAAAAATCTCATTCACAAATTTAAGAATCTTTTAAGAACCGTATTAAAATGAAGTCTGTCCGTCTATTGCTGTTAGGGATTGCTACAAAATTTGAGGGCAGATATTCATTTAATACATATCTATCAACAAACATCATTCACAAATAGTGACTTCTCCTATTTACAAGAGTCAGGCATAGAAATAAAACATGCTTCAGATCCTCAGTGGCCAGCTTACTCAAAGGTCAAAGGAAGATCTAGCTGCAACCCGAATACCATTTAATCAAATTACAATTCATTCATTCTAAAATGTAAATTCCATCTACACAGCTTCTGGTCTTTAAAAAAAACTGCAAATACGTTTACAACGAGCCCCGGCTTTGCATTTTTTATATGTAATCTACTGGAAGACATTATGTCTGCTGTAATAGATTTCTCCTTCACTGTCATCCTTTTGAGGTTTGGGTTTGGACGTTATCAACAATAAAAGAGCTTTCAGAAGTGCTACAGGGAGAGGGGCTAATCCTCTACCTACACATCGTTTTTTTCTCCTCAACATGTGATTGGCTAGTCGTTTTGTGCTTCCACTGAAAAAGAGTGCTTGCATTGAACTTTTCACCTGATGGGCACACTTATGCTCAACACAGCATGAATGAATTGGTTACAGTTGCAAGCCAATTATGAAATCTAAAGGCCTGAAATGTTTACTCTGAAAAGTGATGGTAAGGGCCGTAGGTCTGGTTTATGTGTTCTAAAAAAACATTCATCTTTAAAAGTTGATTGTTATCATACTGTGTTACAGGCTGCAGGAAATCCTTGTAAGGCTCTTTTAGAGAGGTTGTATATTGTTTTGGCAACTGTAATTTTGTACATATTCCTAATATTATATCTGCCATCTTGTGTGCAAATTATTTGGCCTGTGTTAGTTTTAGTGTCAAGCCAGTGGTAACTATTATAGCCTTATTTATTCATTGTGAAGTGTTGCATCAGATTTCATAGGTTTGTTTTGTTTATTATGAAACATTTAAACAAAGCTTGTAGTCCTGACTTACTTTTGGTAAACAGCATGTGTTAAAAGCAATAGGTTTTTTAAGGATACATTTTTACAACAGGCATTAATTTTGGCAAATAGAATCTGATGGATCATGATAGTTGGCAAGGGTTTTAAGGTTGGTGACTCACTCAGATAAACAATGGGATAGAAGATTTGGACAATACTAATTCTTGTTAGGCCCTCTAAGGAGGGATTTTAAAGTCGTTTGACAACTGTAATTTGTACGTATTTGTAATTGTATTATGGTATTGTTGATGGTTGCCTTGTGAGATAGCATATTCTGTGGGTCGTGATCCGAGATGGTCATCAGCTCTTAAGATACCTCTTCCACTTGGGCCAGTAATCATTGGTCCAGAAGAAGATAGTCAATTCTGGTGTCAGTATTATGCACCACTGGTAAGTAGGAATAATCAGTCTCTACTGGGTGGTGATAGAGATATGCATCAGTCAGGACCAGCCCAGTTGCCTTACCCACAGCAGAAAGGGCTGGTATTCCTTCCAATATCTGATGAGACTTGTCTAGCGCTGCGTGCATGATGCTGTTGAGGTCTCCCCTGATTTATAGGAGATGTCCTGTTGCCTCTGTGAATGTTTGAGCTATGGGGATCAAAAGGCCTCTTGTCCTGTTTTCAGTCAGTAAATGTTACCAATCACTATGGGGGCTCTATCCCAGTCCCCACCCCCAGCAGTAGCCTTCTCCCGCGGTCATCAGTCAGGACCTGTCGTTTGTGGAATTTGTGGCATCCTGCAATAGGATTGCCATCCCTGCAACCGTTTTTGGGTCCGAGGTATGATATTGTAGCAGAAAAGCTTTACAGCGGAGCCGGTGATCATTGCCCTGAAGTAAGTGTGTCTTGGGGCAGGCATATGTCCACCACGGACCTCATTCGCCTGGTGCCATGCCCCTTAATGTATCCCAACGCATTAATATACCGATAAACATCAACATCGAATAACTAAGGTCAAGTAGAAATGGGGAAGAATAGCCCACAACGAGGTTCAGGCCTATATTTAACCTACCCGTGGCAGGTTGGCAGTGTGTATATAGTCAAAGGGAAGTATTGGCCCTGTGTGAGCGTTCCAACAATTATCCCTCCTGGGTTTCCCCTTCTCACCAGAGCAAGTGCATAAAAACAGCCAGTTTTCGTATCAGGACCAAGGTGATGCAGTCTTCAAGGTGCCTCAGTGGCGTGCTGCGTCAGGGTCTCATCGCTCTTATCCTCCCGGGTTTTGGGACTCTCCAGTAGCTCATTTCAAGTGTGTGAGGAGTCTCTCCTTACTGGCCTCCATCACCTTGTCATGGACTTTTGAACATAGTGGCCACAGAGTAGCATGGTCCACTTCTCGCTCCACTGATGCTTCTCTGGTGTGCTCAGGCATCCCAGTGAGTCCTCCAGGGAGGGGATGCTAAGAAGTTCTATAGCCGCCTCCAAGGAGGTGAGGGATCTGGCTCTGCCCTCCCACTGGAAGAGGAGTCTAGATGGGTGGCCTCACTAGTAGTTGATTACTTTGGAACTCAAGAAGTCTGTGAGTGGTTTGAAGGCTCTGCAGTTGGCCAAAGGGATCGGTGACAGATCTTGGAACAGCAACAGAGGCTTAGTTGATTGAGATCTTTCACCCTTCTTGTGTCTTTGCCATAAGTGCCACCTTGTCCTCAAAGAATAGGCCTGTGTCAGGACATCAGGTGGCAGCCCCTGCCCCTGTTGCCCCAAGGCTACTTGATGCATTGTGTCAAACAGAATGTGTAGGTGTGACGGATCTTCCAATATGGCCTTGAACAGGTTTTGGAAATATGTGGGGAGGTCCGTGGTCCCCATCGCTAGCGGAAATTTGCATCTGCTGATGTTTTTCCTGTGGGACATGTTCTCTAGATCTTTGCACCTATCTTGCAGGTGCTGGTGTTGTTGTTTAAGGAGTTTCATGCTCTGTTGGAGTTTTTCACAGTCATCCACCTGTTCGTACAGGCCTTTCTCCACTTCCTCCAACCTGTCTCCCAAGTTGGAGACCTCCCAGTGTAACTCATGAATGTCGTTCCAGAGGTCAGATTTAAAGGAAAGGATTTTGTCTTTAAGATCCTGGAATGCTGCTAAGAGGAAGTCCTTAATGATTCCAGAGTATACTGAGGTGAAGGGAGTTCCTCGACCGTGGAAATAGGTATTGTCAGCCTGCACTGGTGGAGTCTATGGACCAAAGCAATACAATGCTGAACATTAGACTAACCAAGTTGTTGAATATTTTCAAAAAAATGATCAGCATATAGAGTGGACGATGGGTAATCTGGCAGGGTTCCCAATTCTAACTATAGGGCATGATAAATTTGTAGTTTTTAAGGTAAACTCGCATGAATAGGTGATCTTCATGAACAGGCGGACTGCTAGTGACCACTGTAATTAGTGGCCCCCATCCCGCCATTCTCAGGTGATCACTTTGTTTAACCTGGCATTTTAATGGTGCATAGTTTTGCACACCTGCAGTTTTACAGGGGGAAAAACCATGACCCACCTAGCTCTGCATAAATACCCGTCCCAGTCCTGCACAATGCATTTAATTATCTATAGCGGCTTATGTATGTGAATCCAAGTCGCTAGTGTGCCAATTTTGCACTTTGCACATTAGGTAAATGACCAGTCCCTGAACAGCCATTTCTTTCCATTTATTATCTTAATCTGACACCTCTACTTACATACTTAGGAAGGAAAGCTAAGGAAAGTGAAGGACTAGTAACGAGATGATTTGGGGTCGAAATGGATGTATGACAAATCTTTTTAAATTTCTTTGGATGCATTTTTAAATCTTATGAATTGTATGATCTTGTTTATGGTTTTAATTGACTAATAAACTACATATTGAGGTGTACTGAGGTGTAGTTGAGGCTGCTGTCCCCGGTCATGGCGTCTGCATTTTCAGAGAAGTCTGCTGTAAGGCAATGCATAGAGGCCTGCTGCCACATGCATCCCTCATGTGCCCCAGTGGCTCCCCACGACTAGCATCACAGCCTCTCACCAGTGGGGTAGATGGTGGGGTTCCTTATTCCCCTCATCCTCGATGGCTAGCCGCGGGTAGTGCTTCAGATGGGGCAATGCCCAACTGGCATGATCTCTGCCATCACGGGTGGGGAGCATAGAGACTGCTCCAAGCCCCAGGGCTAAGGTGCTTAACTTCAGGGCTAAGAGGCCCAGGTGCAGCTCTACCGGCAGTTGCGCTGGGACATGGGCCATGTCGTCTTGCCTCCCCCATTCTCCTTTAGATTAGAAGTCAGAGTCGCTTCAGTATCATCAGTGGCTAGGGTCCGATGCTGCACCTTTGGGTATGCAGTGTAGTTCCAGTGCAGTCGCGCCAGCCTCCCTTCTTCGGACACAGCACTGTTTTAGCATCTTGGCCTGTTGTCGCATCGATGCAAGGTTGCTCAGCAGCTCAGGGGCTGGGGCCTAGCCCAGGCCCTCTCCATGGTCTGGTGCTGTCTTGCTGCTGCATGTGGCCTTGATGTGGTGTTGGTTGGGCTCCAGGGCTGTGCATAAAGGGGAAGATAAGAATTCCCGGGCCGGAGCAACAGAATCAGGCATCAACATTGTTCGACGCCTGGCCCCATCCCTAGTGTGTTTTTAATGGTGTTTGTATAAGTGATGCAAGAATAAGTGAGAAATTGGGGAAAAAAACAAGCAAACCTTATAAGTATACAATTGGATTGCATCATCTAGGAAAGGTGCAGTCCTTTTCATATCTGGGGATTTTATTTGATCATCAATTAAATTTAAAATATCTAAATGAGGATAAGTGTCGGGTAATGACCAGCTGTTCTGGATCCATAATGAGCTTTGCGCACAGGTTAGGTCGCTGGTCCCCTGAACAGATACTAAGATTATATAGTGCTATGTGTTGCACTAAAGCTCTGCATGGAAGTGAGGTGTGGGGCTTTACCCAGGCTACACAGATGCAAATTGATGAAAACACATATTTTAGGCATCTGTTAAAAGTACCTCAAAGCACACATCGTGCATGAAGAACTGGGTGCCCGATACATCAGCGACAGTATGGCAGTCAAACCTTTAGTCTGTTGGATAAAGATCTGGGCAAACGAGGAGGCGGCTTTTAGTAGGCAGGTTATAGAAGATTGCTTTTCCCTGGACCACGGGCTAAAAATTCCCTGGCTTAAATATGTGAAGGAGACTCTGGGAAAAATTGGTTCTGCAGATCTATTTGCCAACCCTTCTAAAGTGGGTATGAAAGATAAGGCTTTGGTTAAGGACCAGTTTTTTAAACATGCATTAACGCTCCGAGAAAACACAGAGCTTGGCAAGCAGTCAGTCAGGGAACACCTAGTAGTTAGGTCTGTCAAAGGCATTGAACCATACCTGTCTTGCATAAACAGTGCACATGACAGATTTTTAATGACTCGTTTCAGGTTGAATCACTTGCATCATGTGTTGGCGGAACTGGCAGGGTTCATAATTTCCATAGAAATGAAGGGGCCCTGTGGCTGCGATCATAGATCTCCTCAGGACACCCTTCATTTCATTTTATTATGCCCTTTTTTCTCTTACCCTAGGAGATTCTTCATGAAGGGAATTCTAAAGAAATCCAGATTTAAACAGGCACGGGTGGCACTGTTATTTTTAAAACTGGCCCCAGATACTCTTACACTGTTTTGTATTGTAAACTTTTTAAGGGCTGCATTTAGACTAAGGAACACAAGGGGTAATGGTAACCTGTAGTTTCTCTGTTATAATTACCTATTGTTTTATGAATGATCTTCATAACTAGAAATGAATTGGTTGGATACGTGACATGGGTTTTTTTTTTAACGTTCAGATGGAAATTGTATCACATGGTTTGAAAAAAGAGGGTATTTATTCATTTTTAACTTGTTCCTGTAACCGGCCTTGATAAATTTGGTTGCTTTTATGGTATTTTTATATATTGAATAAAGTTCTATAAATGAATGAATGAGTGAGAAATTGCATGCACGATGATTTATTGAGTGACTAAACCCATCGATGACTTAAGAGGCACTTTCATTTACAAGCTGGACCTATTGATATCGCGAATGGTTGTTATAATTAATGGGAAGGATTTGGCTAACATAGAAATTGATTAAAGACCTAGGGCCATATGTATGAAAGTTTGGTTTTGCGATTCTCAAATAGCGATTTTTTGCGAATCGCTATTTGAGAATCGCAAAACGCTATGTATGTAGGATTTGCAAATAATTTGGCGAATCCTACATATTCCTTAATTGTGAATTGCAAATTGCAATTCGCAATTAAGGAATACCTCCCCATTCATTCCTATGGGCCTAGAGGCCCGTAGGAATGAATGGGAAGACATTCTCAATTTGCGATTCTCAATTAGAGAATCGCAAATTGAGAATGCAATTTCAAGGGTGCCAGGGTGTCAAAAGGACACCCTGTTGCACCCCTGAAATGTTCATGTGTGCACATGTGGGTCACATACACCACATGGCACTTGGAAAAATGCAAAAAAGTGAATTTTCCAGGGAAATCGCAAATTACCACCAATTTGAAGTTGGTGGTATTTTGCTATTCCTTAAGGCCAAATTGTACTTTTTCTGGGCTTCTTACATTGCATTTAAGGAATAGCAATTTGCGATTCCTTAAATGCAATAGCAAAATAAGGAATCACACATTTTGCGATTCCTTATTTTGTGAGGCAGTTTTTCTTTAATACATACCACTGAGCCAAATTGCAAGCGTAAAAGCCGAAATTCTGCGAATTGCAGCATTTGCGATCGCAATTTGGAATGATATATATGGCCCCTAATTTCAAACCTAATTTGTGCAGCACATATGAGAGATTCCTGGGGTTTTTGAAACTTTTTTGTCATCTTTCCACGGTTCATCCCTAAATACCCTGGGCAATGCATTTGCTTCTGTATTATAGATTTTATTGTGCCACACACTTTGAACTCACAAGTAGTAAGCAATAGCTTGAATGGAGAGACTTTATCAAAAATTCAGCAAGAACTTTTAAATTCTTCGCTCAACCCTTTCTAGAAAAGCATGTTTTGAATATGTAACACAGTCAATCCCATATAAGGTAGTTGATGGCTTCTGAACATTAAATACATATTTCAACAGCTTTTCCTAGAGCCTGATATACTGTTGAGAGATCAGAGGATTAAGAAAAACCTTTTGTGGAGATTGCTGAATGTAGAGCTTAAAATTCATTTCTTGCAATAAGTTGACTACTTATTATCTGTAATGAGACACCATCTTTTAACTTTAGTCCATCAAATGCCAGCAGAAACTCAACCGCCAAGAGGACTTACTAAAGGTCAGTATCTTAGTCTTCTCTGTGTTGATGTTTAGGCTGTGAGAACCCAATTATAAATGAAGAGCTGCTGGGCAACTTTCTTTACCCACAGGAGTCAAAGGGGGAATAACGTTATGCAAAAGATTTGATCTGCACACAATAAAAGGTAATAAAGCAATTCCACCAAGTTGTCGTAGTTTATATATTCCTTTATTCTTTGAGTTATAATTTCTTTCTTCACAGTAGCCAACACGTTTCGTCCTATTTAATGACTTCTTCAGGGCTACAAACACCGACGATAAACAATGTTAAAATCTTTTAAAACCAAACGTATTAAATAATTTAAATTCATTTACACGATTTCTATGAGCATTCAATACAATTCTATTTACAACACTCCATAGTTGTACCCTCGGCCATGTTCACACCAGGCACATAACTTTTGGCTCTTTATCAACAATCGTAACTCATATTCCATCCGAAACCACAAGGGCTCAGCGTACCCCTTGTTTCAGGTTTAGGCTACAGTGGGTAAACCAGCAGGTCTTTGAGCTTTAGTTGTTCTTGCAGCTTTAATATTCTTTACTATTAGAGGTGGAGAAGAAAGCTGAATAGATATAGAAGTAAGTTCAGTCACCCCATTTCTGTTAAAGACCGACCTCCTTAGAGTAGTAGTGAATAAACAATTCGTTAGCATACGATTCATCAAAGATACTGATTGCTATTTTCAGAGCTTTTGAACGAGAAAGGCTTAGAACAATTCCCTGAGACTGTATAGTATTTTGGGAAGAGGTTGCTAAAGTCATAGAGGTCTAGACATAGACAAAATATTATTGGTCCAGTTGGCATTATAATTAAGATAAAGACTCTAAATTAACTCGTTTAATATTTCCTCATTTGAGCTTAAGACCATTCTTCAAAATGTCCAATGCTAAAAGGGAGATTATCTACACAAGTCTTATTTGAGTTATTTTTTGGATAGGTCCATCGAGGAAGTAGCAAGAAGGGTATTGTGTAATAGTAACTTTCAGACATCCTTTTATGGTGGAAAGTACTTTAACGAGAATGTAACACATAAACAATGAGAGTAACATCAAAGTAGTCCCTCGCTTCTTTTGTCCTTTAAATAAAGACAATACATACACTCGAAGCAGCTTTGCATGTTCAGGCATTCCAGTGACTCCACTGAGTAATTGTTTTACCCCACTATTCTCATTGGAGGGAACATTTTGACTTGTAAGTATGAACAATTCCAACCTGGTAGCTGATATAAAGGAATTACCAATGCACCAAGGAGCACAAATAAGAGCTGCCCCAACATCAGCAGAGGAAGATCTTAACTCTGGTCCGATGGTCGGCCATATGAAAGTCCTTCAAAGATCAATATTAGTATCTTGGAATATAGTAGCCTGGCAAACAGACCATCAACAGCTGACTGGGTGAGATTTGTTAAGGTAGCTCAGATAATTTGTTTCAGGAAACATGGATGTTAAATAACTTTGATGTAGATGATTGTATTTCACTATGTACAGTTGCTGTAGAATGTAGAGTGGGTAGGTCAAAGGGTGGCTTAGCTGTACTCATTTCTACTGAATGCCCCTTTTAGGATACTTAAAATCTCTCATGCCTCACTTTATTATCAGTTTGTATTATATTATATTTTATCAAGAGCACAGTGTGGCCTCAGAAGGGTCTTAGGGACCATGTAACAATGGCTGAATTTGAATATCCTAATGTGGAACTGTTTAAAGTCTAGAGCAGGGTATTTGTACATGTGCTTCATGGACCTAAGCAGTGCCTTCGATATGGTGAGTCATAATATATTATGGAAGGGCATGTCCGCTCTAGGGGCCTCTGAAGAAATCCTTACACTATTTGCTTACATGTATAGTAATCTAACTGCAAGAGTACAGTTGGAATACAAGATAAACAAACCAGAACATTGAAGATATGCAAAGGTGCAAGATAGGGTGTGTGTTAGCTCCTTTTTTTTTTCAATAGAAGTCAATGGAATAGATGAGCAATTACAGATACTCAGAGCCAACAGCTCGAGACTAGGATCTTGCCCCTAACTGATTCTGTTATATCCAGATGATGCTGTTCTTCTAGCCCAAACACTAGCGAGTCTGCAGATTCTTATTGATTCTTTTAATGATTTTATGGCGAGTATTCATCTGAAGGTAAATCCGGGGAAAACATTTAATAATAGGAGTCGGGATATGCATAAACAGGTGAGTGTGGCTAATATCTCCAGGAAAAATAAGGGAATTTTTAGGTTTGCTGCAAAAGTAGGACAAAAACCTCTATCAGAAATGTTAACACTTTATAACACTAAGACGGTATCTGCCTCAACTTATGGAGCAGTTTGGGGGTTGGGAAAAAATAAGACCCTAAATAGAAAAGAGGATCCATTTCTGAAAAGACTAATAGCTGCCTCCCATCCTAGCCCTGGAGTTACTGTACAAATGGAGTAAGGCCTTCAGTCTATTGCAGGAATTATAGAGCCCAAACCGCTGCTGTAACGGCGGTCGGTTTGGTCAAAATATGAAGCTCAACTAACTCAAGAAATATTTAGGAATTTAGGAATTGTATAGCGTTAGATCAGGTACATAAAATACCGTGGCTATCCCACATCAAGGACATTTTAAAACTCATAGAAGACAAGGATATGAACCTGTGGGAGAAGCCAGAAAACGTTTCACATTTTTCCAAAACTAAACCAAAACGGCTTGTATGGGATAAGTGTTTGGAAATAACTAAACTAACTAAATTCAGGGAGGAGTCGAAAAGTACATTGAGGGCATATATATCATATCACAACCAACAAGTCTTACAGAGCTATCTTTGTAGAGTACACTACGTCCAGCATAGATTTCTCGTGACAAGATTTTGTTTTTCCATAATACACAATTTAGTGACTTTCATGTCAGGGACAAATTTGACTGATAATGCAGTGTAATGTCTATGTGATAATCTCTCATGCATATAACCCTCTTTTGTAAATTTTACCTCAAGTATAGGAAAAATAATTTAAAGCTTTAGTTTTTACAATTATCAAAAAGCTTATAGATTACTATAGATATGGATGATATCATGGTCAGTTACATTTTAGCAAAACACTTTACAAATATAATAAGAATTAGGAAAGTACTATAGAAAAGTTGATGGCGACTGTTAGATCTGGGGGTCTCTAGTTGGCAGGGTGGGTACCACTGTCCAAGTAGAGGCCCTTGCTTCTAGTCAGGGAAAGGGGGATACACTGTTAAGATAACCCCAGCTCACCCTCTAGGTAGCTTGGCCTGAGCAGTCTAGGCTATCAGAGGCAATGTGTAAATTATTTGTACCAACACTCACAGTAACACATTGAAAACACCACGGATTTACTCCACACCAGTTTTAGAAAAATAAGGTATCTTTACTAAAAACTTCACAAGACCAAATACTACAGAAAAAACAAACATACAATTAAAAAGGTTACTTTAAAGATAGTTCAAGAGTTTGTAGAAAGTACTCCAGGATGTAAAAATCAGTGTCCTGCACAATGCGACACTCAATGCACAAAATGCGACACTCTCGTGCCCAACAGTACCTGTAGCTGCGATAAGGTTCCCAAAAGCTATAACAAGGAAGATGGCAAAGGCGATGCGATACTCCTGAGACCTTGGGGAGGATTTGCAGCAGCCCTGCTTCACGCAGCAGAGGTGGATGCGCCGGCACCGATCTGTAGGGGGAGGATGCGAAGACTTTGGCTTTCGTTACGTAGGTTTCTTAGGGGGAAGCTTCACGCACAGGTACGATGCGACGAACTTCGGTGCGGCGCGATGCGCGGCGTGGCGTTGACTTCTGGCGCCGCAACCCTCGATGCGTCGCGGTGCACGGCGCAGCGTTGACTTTGGGCGCCACAACCCTCGATGCGTCACGGGAATCTGCGTCGACACACGCAGCGACTGGATACTTTCACGCACCGGCAGTGGTGCGGCTCTCAACTGGTTCTGCGACGACCCTCACAGTCAGGAATCTTCACGCACCGGGACGATGCTCGACGCACTCGGCGATGCGGGGACTCCGGATGCTGCGATGACGCCGCGATGAAATTCTCCTCGCACTCTCGGCTCTGCGACTCGGAATCGGATGATGTGACCCTCAAACGGATGATGCGATGGGTACCAGTGACGCTTGTTCACGCTTTTACTTCCCAGCTCCCAAACACAGCAAAACGACCTCCTGAGGCCCCAAGACTAGGCAAGCACTCCAAGGCAGGTCAGAACTCCTGCAGCAGAGTTCCAGGGGAGCTGGTGCTGAAGTCCTTTTGTTCCTGGGACTTCTTAACAGGGAGCCAGCTCTCCTCAGGCCCTTGGAGATCAGAATCAAAAGAAGGGGACACAGCAAAGTCCTTCCCCTCTCCTTGGCAGCAAAGCAAAACAGCAAGCAGGCAGTCTTCTCCTCTTCAGTTCTTTTCAGCTTTCTCCTTGGCAGAGGTTCCTTCTTAGCTCCACAGTGATCTAAAGTTTAAGTGTCTGGGGTCCTCTTCTTATACCCCTCCAAGTCTTTGTCTCTCTTTGTTTCAGTGGGGTAATTCCCTTGCTCAAACCGGTTCCTGGGAGTGCTCTGCCCTGGAGCACCTGGTTCCTTTCAGAGTGAGGAGCAGGGTCGTTAGACGCTCAGCAGGAGGTGGAGCCTTCTTTGTGCTGGCAGAGGCAGAGTCCTCAGCCTGGCCATCAGGGGGTGGAGCCGGCATTGTGCTGGCAGAGGCCGCCCTACTCAAACCCAGGGGCTACTCCTCCCACCCATCTAGAGCAGATCTCCCTATTCACCCTGCTGCTGACTCATCCAGACTCCTGGAGCCACCTAGCCCATCACATGACACCAGTCAGCCAATCTGCACACAGGCACACAGGAAGGTTAAACAGGAGAATAGCTACTTTCAAAAAAGTGCTATTCTCACACAATGAATTTAAAAAACATCTTGCTAAAAAGATGTATAATTAAATTCTGAACACAAAGATACCAAACTTGGATTTTCTATCTTGCCTTTAGGGGAAGATAGGCATGTAGACAGCCTCCCCCATTCTGTACTATGGGCAAGATAGCCTCTCAGCAGTGAAAAACGAAAATGGCTGTAATTCACTACCAGGGCATGTTACACACCTCAGTACATGCCCTACCTTTCAGATACACTGCACCCAGCCCAGGGGGTACCTAGGGCCACCATAGGGATGCCTTACATGTACAGAAAGGGAAGGATAAGGCCTGGTCAGTGGTTGCACTGGCCAGGTTGACATGGCAGTCCTGGACTGCACATAGGCACTGCAAGCAGGCCTAAGACATAATTTTAGCGCTACTCCTGTGGGTGGCACAATCAGTGCTGCAGACCCACTAGTAGCATTTGTATCACCAGCCCTGGCACATTCAGTGCACTTTACTAGGGGCTGACAGGTGAAACAAATATACCAATCATGGATAGCCAACCAATATAACAATTTATACAGAGAGCATATGCACTTTAGCACTGATCAGCAGTGGTAAAGTGCCCAGAGTCCTATTGCCAACAACCACGGGTCAGGAAAAAAAAGGAGGAAGAAGCAAAAAGTTTGGGGATAACCCTGCAAAAAGGGCCATTTCCAACAGCGACTAATTGATTAACAGATGTATTTCATCTCTTTGGCACTCTTTGGCACTTTGCACTTTAGATTTTTAAAGAAGAGGTTAAATGTTAAGAATTATGATCAATGTTTTCACATTTGCCTGCATTTTGGTTGGGAATCCCTTTTGAGAAATTGGAAATAGCACTATGCATTTTAAGGTTTTGAAGTTGATGTTAATTGCTTATATTGTGACTGTTCTCTCGCTATTTTTACTTTTTTATAAAATCTATTCTGTATTTTAGGATATTGGTATTTTTTATTAAGAATGAGATTGTTTTTTTATTAGAAGCACTTTACTCAGAAATATTTCTTTCCTTCTATTTTGAGGGGAGTAATTACAACGTGGGAATTTGTTTTGATGTATTGTATTGTATTAATTGTATATTGATGGAATGTTTAAAGATGTTGTGCTTTTATGGTTTAACAAAGAAATGAATCGAATAAAGTTTATTTGAATTAAATTGAGTTAATTTTTACTAAATGCCTATTCAGCTTCTCATAATCACAAAACATATATCCTTCAAGTAAGAGAAGAGTTTGACGAATTCAGCAATGCGTTCAGTATTCAATTTAGGAGTGGGGTGGTATGACCAATATATTCTAAGTTTATTTTTTTCAGTTAGTAATTCTCCATCAACATATAATCAGCAATGAGATAAATAAGGAAAAGAAAGGTGGAGCAGACTGCGGAAGCATGGGCAAAACTGCAACAGGCAGTGGAAACAAGGGATGTTCCCCTTTTCTGGAAAACTATAGAGCCCTTTTTTAAAGATTTGGTAGCCCCTCGGATAGAGTTGTTAGTCTAACAGCCCGACCGGCTGAGTCATTATGGTTGAATTTTCAAACCGGAAAGCAAGACCTGGACGTAACCACTGGTGCAATATGCTTCATAGGACCTTTGCACCTAAAACCCTTTAGTCTAGAGGAGGTTACTATCTACTTTGAAAAATGTGCTGCTGCAAAGGCACCTGTCCCTGATGGGGTCTCAGTTGACACATTCAAATCATGTATTCATGTATGGGCCCCTACACTGATGCAAGTATGCAATGCAGCAGCCAGAGGATATCTGCCCACAATTTGGACATAAAGTATTATTGTCCCGATTTCTAAAATAGGGGCGAGGGGGGACGCAAGATGCTATTGTCCAATATCCCTCCCTGATTTCTCTGCAAACCTAATGGGCAGAGTCTTATTAGAAGGTTCGAATCTTAGGTGACAGATCATCAGATCCTACTAGACGAATGTGGGCACCATGGAGCAATGTACTAACCTTCATCTGCTCATCAACAAATATACCCTGGAGAAAGAGGGCCACATCCATGTATGTTTTGCTGATTTGAGCAGTGCATTTGAACTGGTTAATCACACCAAGTTGTGGCAGTCACTGCTTAAGATGGAGGTCCCCACCGAGATTGTGAATTTTTCTGTCACAACTATATTCACAGTTAACATCAAGGGTACATTACAGGCCAAAGGGAGAAGTTACATCACGGTTTAAAATAACCCAAGGAATTCGGCAAGGCTGCGTCCTTGCCCCCCTTTTATTCTTGTTATATATTAATGGGGTAGATGAGTTTTTGCAAAAGATAAATGAACATGCTCCAAATGTTGGCCAAAGTCTAACACCGCGACTGCAGTACTCTGATATCGCCGTCCTGATATCTAGAACTGGTAATGGTCTCCAGCACTTGATAGACAGTTTCAGAACGTACTTGGAAGACAAGGATATGAAAATTATTTTAAAGCAAACCTTTACCATGACGTGTGAGAAAGGGAGATCCAAGAAGAAAACTGATCATGTTATGGGAGCAGCACTTGCTGCAACAGAAAGTTTTGCATATCTAGGTATGAATTGCTCTATTAGATAATTGGAATGTTGGAAGCTCTATTGAAAACAATGGAGTGCTCCAGACTTATAATGGCTAGTATAAGCCCGGAGCTCCAACATTCCAATGCTTCTTTGTTCACAGCTCTGGCTGTGAACAAAGGCTTCAGGGAGCCTGAGGGGATTTGAATCCCCTCGCGCTCCCGGAAGGCTTTGTTTTATTTGTTAGAACATTCTGCCCTCTAGTGGCAGAATGTTCTAATAGCCTTATAGCCCTTCGTAGCTGGGGTATACCGGCTTTTAAAGTCCCGCTGCCTTGTTAAAGTCCCTCGCCTTCGGCTCGGGCCTTTAACGCTGCAGCGGGCCTTTAATAGCCGGTATAGCCCACTACTGCGGGCTATAAGGCTATAGTTATGACCAATGATCATGTAAATGCAGCAAAATTGAAATTCTTTAGATCTTCGGAAGCCCTTTTGAGGTTTACATCACAAATTGGTAATAAGCCCATTCGAGAGCTGTTGACCATATATAGAAACAAATGTATTCCTAGTGTCAATTATGGATTCCCATTGTGGGGACTGGCAAATTGTAAATTGTTGCAGACACAGGAAAATCTTTTCTCATGCAGATTAATAGCAGTGCCCCATTCAAAATCCTCCTGTATTGCTCAGAAGGAAATAGGAGTCCCCTGTTTAGAGGATGGCTTGCAGACAAGCCCCATCACACTCTGGTATATAAGGAGTAATGATGGCACTAAATTCAACAAAGATATAATTACAGACTGTCTTACTCTGGAACGTAGAGCACAAATATCTTGTTTGGCTTATGTGAATAGTTTGCTGAAGGAGGTGGATGGGAAATTGAGCATTGATGAGCCAGAGGAAGTATTATAATCTAGTAAGAACGATTTAAAATCGGTTTTGATGAGGAAAAGGATGGCCAATATAGAAAAGAGAGAGTGTGCCAAACTGACTGTATCAATGGACCTCTCAGTCCCCCTTACAATCAAATGCCCAGACTTAGCTCATCTCAGTACCAAATATTCAACACAGATTTTATTTAGCAAGACTGCGAATATGCACATTGAACTTTTTGGCTGTTTTCCCCGAGATGGGCTTTGGTTCTCAAGCGTTACCCAAATGCTCATGTGATGCAAAGTCCAACCAAACTACATTGCATTTTTTACTTTTTGTAACTTTTACAGGGATATGAGGAAACAAATGCTGCAGCCATTGTTTTTAAAAGGAAAAAGTATTTATTATAAAGATGCTCTTAATTCTCACCATAATCTTAATAATGTGAATCTGTGCTATCGGGTTTTTGTCTATGTTTTTTATGCAATCCAAAGAAGGAAACAGTTGCTATACCTGGACGTTTGAAGATATGGAAATGAATAGTCCATTAAATATCCCGCATCTGATGTTTTTGATAATGCCTTTTAACTTGATGATCATTGAGGAGAGAGGGGAGAGAAGTTGGCCTAACGGCTAGGGCGGTTGACCTTGAATCTGGGGAACTGGGTTTGAATATCGGAAATGACGCTGAATCAACCTGTGATTCTGGGCAAATCACATGGGGGCATATGTATCAAACGATTTTTTAATCGCAAACGCTGCGATTCACAAAATAACAGCGTTTGCGATTAAAAAATCAGTAATCGGGATGTATGAGCCAAATCCCATCGCAAAATTAAGGAATTGCTAATTTAGCGATTTCTTAATTTTGCGTAAGCATTTAAGAAATCGCAATTTGCGATTTCTTAAATGATATTTAAAAAGCACCCAAGTTGTGCGAATTATCCTTAAGAAATCGCAAATTACCACCAACTTCCAGTTGGTGGTAATTTGCGATTTCCTTTCAAAATTCACTTTTTTGAATTTTACAAAGTGCTACGTGGCGCTCATACATGCCCTTAGGGCATGTATGTGCTCCATATGCACACACATGCTCATTTCAGGGGTGCATCAGGGTGTCATCATGACACCCTTGCACCTTTGAAATTATTCTCAAATTGCGATTAGCAAATTGCGAATCGCTATTTGAGAATTACTTCAAATTCATTCCTATGGGTCTCCTGGCCCATAGAAATGAATGGGCAGGTATTCCTTAATTGCGATTTCGCAATTTGCTAATTGCAATTAAGGAATTTTAAGAAATCGCAAAAAGTTTGCAATTTTTTAAATACATCCCGTTTTGCAATTCTCAAATAGCGATTCTTTAAAAATCGCTATTTGAGAATCGCAAATGGTGATGTTGATACATATGCCCCTTAATCTCCCTGTGCCTAACAAAATGAATGTGTCCTCATGTAACGCAACTGGTGCTATGTAAAGCGCTCTGATACCCGATACGGGTCAAGTTTGCTCTAGGTAAAACGCCGCAAAATAAAAAAAATTGAGGTGACGCCTAGCATGGTATGTGGTGTCCTGTGTCTGTAAACCTAACTGTCCATGTTATGAGATCATTTTTATGGGTTTTGTATGGAACGTTTAATAAGATCGTCTGTAAAATGTTAACTGTGCAGTTCTTTTATGGTGATTCATTTGGTTTGATTTCATTTGAGAAAAATATGTAATCTCTGCCAAAATAAGAAAAATCAAATTATGGTTAAGTAGTTTAGTAGAAACTGTGAACATGTGGGGGGAGGAGCAAGATGGCGGATTGACGCCGTCTAGGAGAGTCGGGTAATGGAGGCGCTTAGGAGGCTTAGGAGGCTCAAGATTTGCTGATGAAAGATATGGCAGTGGAAAAAGCATGAAAAACATGAAAGCACGAGCAGCAGGATAAGATAATAAGAAAAATATTACAGAATACAGAATACAGAAACGCCGAACTCGGTAAGCAGCCGGCAAATCTTTAAAAAAAAAAAAACGAAAAACGGCAATATGGCAAACCCGAAAACCCGTAATGGAAGTGGGATAGTGTGACGGAATTGCTGAACGGATACATGCTTGTTGGTACTTACTGGTGCTCTGGCGGTCTGCGCAACTGGTGGAGGCTCACGCTGTGCTAATGAAAACTGATGAAAACAACATCGCAATCTTGGCGCTCTGTGCTTTTGTTTCCTCAGGGAGGAGAAACGCTCCCTGAGAAACACTGAACTTGGTAAAATCACTGGTAAAAACAGCAAACGGCAGACGGGCTAGTGGCAAGCCTGAACTGGATGTGGATTACTGGGCAGGAATTGCTGATAGATACATTCTTGCTTGGTAGCGCCGCTTGCTGTTGGTGCTTGATGGTGCTCTGGCTCTGGCGACCTGTGAGGATGGAGGTGGCGCTGGGGAGCTGAGTGCAGCTGAGTACAATTGAATGCAGGCGACAGTAAGGACTGGCTTATGGCGCTTGCCGTACACTAGGGTAGCCGAGTGTTTGGCTGCCCAACGACGAGCTCAAGAGAGCCGGTGAGCTGGTCGCCACGGTCACTCGGTGGTTAAATTGTATTTACTTCAACGGGATATGGCCCCACCGAAATCGATGGTCAGGAATACTCGCGCTACTAATAGAGCACTGGTGAGTACAACAGCGACTTAGGGTAGTAATATGGATACCGAACGTGTGGAAATACAGAGGGCGGACTCTCCCAGCTCGGCTTTTGGACTGGGGAAGGTGGGTAAACCTGTGCTGCAATTCTTGCAATCAAAGAAGTCAAGGGATTTATTTTCTTCTGATATTGTGGCGGAAGCTGATACTCTTAACAATGGCAAAATATTAGCAGATATGGTGAATCAGGCAATCGGGGTGCAACACAATAGTATGATTTCTATTTTCTCAGGGCACACTGTTTCAAATAACTTGCAGGCATCGTCTCAGACACTTCCCCAGCCTAAGTCTCAACCTCAGCCCAAGGAAGTCTCAGATAATGAGAGGGTCCCGGATTTGGATAAGGGCTCGATTGAAGTGGGGGCTGAGCAGGGGAGTCCTTTCATCAGCCCTGCTCAATCAGCGACTGTTCGGGATCCCCCGAGAACACCGGGGCGCTCAAGTTTGTCAACAGCGGAGAGGATGAGACAGCAATGGAGCCTAGAATATCTAAGTCTGGTCAGAGTAATCCTGAGACGATTGGTAGCCTTGGCAATCTTGGTAATATTGGGACCCCTAAAAGCCCGGGTACTCCTGTAACTGCGACTGTGCCTAATGAACTGATATTGGGTGATTTGAGTATCTCGTCTTCGGCTTCTGTTATCGACACTGACCAAGCACAAGAACAGAGCCAGACCCCCTTTGTGTTGCAGCATGAAGTCATAGTTGGCCAACAAAGAAAACTCCAGCGGCAGTAATTGTTAAAAAGAAACATCAAAGCCAGAATTAAAAATTGAAAGTGGTGAAGGAGCTGAAAAAAGCTTTTGGAGGTCTAGATCAGGCAATAGGAGACGAGATGGCAAAACAACAGAAAAAGGAAGCTACAGCGGATAACTCAATATGGCGATGGGTACAAGCAAAAGGTGAGGTCAAAAATACGGTATCAAGACTATCAGAGACTGACATGATTGATAAAGCTAGCGGAGGAATGGGGCTGGTGGCTGAAGGCACCGGTGACCTAGGATCTGGCCCTGGGTCAGCTTCGATGATGTCGCTGTGAGAAACAAGCATGCAGCAACTATCTGGCGATCTGGAAAGTAAAGCGGAGCAAGGAATTGAAGCTAAGATGCTCTCGCTGATTCTCCAGAATCTTAAAGACCAAAGAGAAGAGACTACAGAGCTCTTTGCCCAGGTTCGATTAGACACCCAGGGCATTCAGCAGTCTCTATAAGAAGTTACTACTAAAGTAGGATCACTGGCCAGTGAGATTGCTGAACTCCAACAGTGAGTGGCGGACACCGGATAAACAGCTACGAAAACGGCTAGCATAACTGAGAAGCACGACCACGTCTTGGCTACGATGCAATTTAAGCTAGAAGATCTGGATTAACAGGCAGCGTAGACAGAATCTGAAGATGTTTGGCATTCCAGAAGGACAAGAGGGCACAGACCCCAGAACATTTAAAGTGCAAACACTGCAGAAACTGTGTCCGGACCTTAGTGATTGGGATTGGGATTGCCAGATCCAAAGGGCTCATAGGGTGCCAATGATCCAAAAGAAACAAGACAGCCGGTATCCTAGACCTTTCTTGATTTATTTTGGCAATTTTTTATTGACGCAGGCTGTTTATTTAAAAGCTGGCCCAAGGTCGCCTATGTCTGTTGATGGTAACTTAATTTTCTTTCGTTCTGATTACTGTAAGGTAACAATGGAAAGAAGATGGCAACCTAGGCAATTGATCGACCCAATGAAAGCTGCTGGAGTGCAGGCATATCTGCAAGAGCCGGCCCGACTAAAAGTAATTTGTGGGGGTCAATCTTATATGCTCCTCTCAGAAACAGAGGCAAAAAAGGCGCTATGTGGATGGCAGAAAGAGGGGACAGGCTAAAAGCGGGAAAAGGTATATCTCTCTAAAGTAAATTCTTGCTCCCTTATTTATGCGAGAGTAGAATTTATTAGTGGTAAACAGCAGAAGTTATTACATTAATGCTTTTTCTTAATTTTGGTCTCTGTAAGGAAGGGATTTATTGTGGTATATGACAAAAAGATTTCATTTATGCTTTCCTCTGTTTCATGACTTGCTTTTTCTCGTGTTGAATAACATGGAGACTAGAAGCCTCTGGAACGTCTGTGACCTGGACTCTTAGTGGGCTGCCAAAGTTAACGGCAGCTTCCAGAAAGGGGATGATTATTATTATTATTATTATTTAAGAAGCTTATAAAGCGCGCAGCTACCCCCGTCGGGGGTGTCCCGGCGCTGAGAGAGCAAGAATATCACCAGAGGAGGCATCCCGGGTCCTACCCTTCCAACCCAGTGTAGCAGAAGCCCTCCTACTCAAGGTTGGGTGAACAGCCAAGTTTTTAATTTGCGTCTGAAGATCTGCTCAGACTCGATAAACCTAAGGTCCAGAGGGAGGTCGTTCCAGCATTTAGCCGCCGTCACACCGAACGTTCTACCACCGCTCCGGGCTAGCCTGAATCTGGGAACAACCAGTAGACGTAGATTATTGGACCTTAGGTTTCTATCAGACTTCGAAAGTTTGAGTCTTTGGCTCAGGTAGGATGGGCCAGTTCCGTGAATGGCTCGAAAGGCAAGGGTAAGGATTTTAAACTGAACTCTACGAGCGATAGGGAGCCAGTGTAAATCTTTCCGATATGCTTTGACTGAGTTGCGGGCAGGGATGTTTCCAATAAGCCTGGCAGCCGCATTTTGAACGATTTGTAATCGGTCAATGAGATAGAGGGGGGCTCCAGCGTATAGGCTGTTGGCGTAGTCCAGGTGTGCCGTAATGAGAGCATGGACAATAGTTTTGCGGGAAGTCTGGGGAAGGTAAGGGAAGATCTTCCTAATCATGCGCAGTTTGCCAAAGCAAGCTGCGGTGACTTTGTTAACCTGGGCTTTGCAGGACAAGGTGTTATCAAAAAGGAAGCCGAGATTACGGGCTGACTCTACTGGATTGGGAGGGGGGTTCAGCACCGTAGGCCACCACAGGTTGGCTGGGGGGGCTGGTTTCTGACTAAAGAAAAGCACCTCGGTTTTGTCTGTATTAAGGGCCAGATGATTGGAAGCCATCCAGGTGCAGATGTTGCCAAGGCAGTTTCGAAAGTTGGAAAAATGCGAGTCAGAATGGTCTCTGAAAGAGAAAATAAGCTGGGTATCATCAGCATAAGAGACCACCCTGACTCCCCACGATTCGACTACCCTGGCAAGAGGGCCCACATACACGTTAAACAAAAGGGGGCTCAAGGCAGAGCCCTGAGGCACCCCGCAAAGAAGGGGTTTGTCTTCTGACTCAAAAGGACGGAGAAGTACCCTTTGAGATCTCCCTGTGAGAAATGATTTGATCCAGGCCAGGGCTGTGCCTCCGATCCCCAACTGCTGCAACCTAGTCACCAGGATATCATGAGACACAGTATCGAATGCGGCGGACAGGTCCAGGAGGACTAGCATGGCCTCCTCGCCTCTGTCCACCGATTCCCTAATCGTCTCCGATACCTCTAGCAAAGCAGTCTCAGTACTGTATCCCGTTCTAAAACCGGACTGTGAATCATGCAGCAGATGGTTAGTTTCTAGATAAAGGGCCAGTTGTTTCTGGACCACTTTCTCCAGAATTTTGGCGGGTTTAGGTAGAAGGGAGATGGGACGGTAATTGCTAAATTGGGAAGGATCTGCATCTGGTTTCTTTAGGATAGGAAGCAGCCTGGCTTGTTTCCAAACTGAAGGGAAATGGCCATGATTCAAAGAAGAGTTCCATATAGCAAGGAGAGGGTTGATTAAAACAGGGGCTAGATTGACCATCACTTTCGCCGGAACTGGGTCCAAAGGAGATCCAGTCTTCACCTGGTTTAAAAGTGACATGGTTGAATCTGAGGTCAGCTCAGCAAAGGAATTAAAAGAGCAGAGCTGGGTGTCTGACGGACCCAGCTGGGGGCTGGAAGGTACGGGCTCAAAGGAAGCTGATAGTTTGATGATTTTATCCTGGAAAAAATCAGATAGTCCATTGCAGAGACCCTGTGTGGGAAAAGATTGGGCTTTCAGGGCAGGCGGATTCACAAAATCCTTAACGATAGTGAAGAGGGTTTTTGAGGAATTCTCCGCCTGTTGGATAAGTTTAGAAAAGTAAGCTCTCATTGTGGACCTCTTAAGTTTTTGAAATTTATTTAATGCCGTTTTATAGGCTGATTTGCTGATAGGGTCGTAGGACTTGCGCCATTTTCTTTCCAACTGTTTGCATCTGCTTTTTTCCTCTCTCAGTGTGGAGGAGAACCAGGGAGCAGATGGGCGAGATCTGAAGGAAGTCAAAGGGACCAGGGGGGAAATACTATCTAATGCAGAAGAGAGGGCAGAGTTAAATCTCGCTGTTTCCTTGTCCAGGTCTTCCAATGGATTAAAATGATAGTCCAAACAGGTCTTAATGGCCTCATTGGTAACTTTGGACCATTTGCGTCCTATTTCTCTGTTCATGGAGTAGGGGGGGGCAGGGAGGGGAAGTTGAATTCAAAAGGGAGGAGGAAGTGGTCTGTCCACGTGAGGGGTACAGAGGGGAGAGAAGAGATGCCAGGGTGGTTCGAAAAAATAAGATCAAGTGTATGACCTGCATTATGGGTCGGACCCTCTATAAGCTGAGACAGGGTCAAACCCTGTAAAGTTTCGAGCAGAGATGAGGCTTGGGTGCAGGCGGGATTGTCAACGTGGAGATTGAAATCTCCCAACACTGTAAAATACGAGTGTTTAAGGGAAAAATCTGCAATTGAGTGTAGCAGGGTGCTGAGGGATGCGGAAGAAGCGGAGGGAGGGTTATAAACCAGGATGCCAGCAAAAATTGTAGAGGCGGAGTCCATTATTGTGAGATACATAGCTTCAATGAGCCCCAAGTTGGGAATTTTATTTATGTTAATAATAAAGTGGGACTTAGCAATAACAGCAAGGCCTCCTCCAGATTTGGAGTTGGCACGATTAACTCCCAACAGGCGATAGCCAGTGGGAATGGCCAAATATATGTCTGGTTTAGAGGAATCTTTAAGCCACGTTTCTGTAAGGAAAAGTACGTCCCATTTATGAGTATCCAGCAGGAGCCATATGTCTGCTGAGTGTGCGGGCAGGGAGCGGCAGTTTACTAGAGCTGCCTTTAGATTGGGCGAAGGCACCGGTTTAGCAGGTAGCCGAGCTTGAGGAACCCGTTTCCGCATCATGGGAATGGAGTAGTTACACTGAGCGCAGTTAAAGGAGGATTTTTCCAAGTCCAACGTGCAACAGCAGACCGTGGGTGAGCAAGTGCCTAGCCTAAAAGTAAGAAGATGATTCCTCCTTCTAGATGCTGGGGGAGGTCCACTCTCTAGTAGAGATTGGGGGATAGGGAGGGATGAGAGGGAAGAGAGTGGGCCAGGGGGGAGACGGGATTTGGGGGCAAAAAAAAAACAACAACATGAGAATATCACAAAATAAAGGGATAAAGGTCAGGATTGTTACAGATTTTAGGGAAGAAAGCAAAGGATCATTAGTGAGATGGAATGGGTGAAATGTATAGCCTGAAACGTGGCAGGTCTGAATAGTATATGTATAACCCACAGATTGTGTTGCTATCAGAAACACATATTTCCTACAAAGACAGAGGCTTACTAAAGCAACTAGGATATGAGGTAGTCGCCAGCTCTGATCAAAGCTCCTCAATACGTCGAGTCGCTATTTTAAAACATAGACGATTAAGAGCTGATGTTGGTAAAACCATCACAGACAAAGGGGGTAGATGGGCCATAGCACAGATAGGGATAGAAGGCCGTAAATATGTTGTTTGTGTATTGTATGGCCCAAATGTAGATGACCCTCTAGTTATAGACCGGGTAAACATAGATATGCTAAACTGGGAAGGGGAACGGGTGGTAATGGAGGATTTTAACTGCATCATGAACTATGAGATTGATACCACTAGACGATGGGCTTTTCAGAGGGTGCGGAAGACTCGTGCCGCAATCAAAGAACTAGGCCGATTACATGCCATAAGGGATGCGTGGCGAGTAATACATCCAAACGTGGCAGGCTATACTTATTATTCGGCCGCACATAAGTTATGTTCTCGAATAGACATGGCCTGGGTTTCTGATAACATCTTCGAAACAAATACAATGGAGATCTGCCCAAGGATCACTTCTGACCACAACCCCATTCTTATGTCCTTTAAATTGTCTGGGGAAAGAAGAAGACCTAGGACTTTCTCTTTTCCCAGATATTTATTGTTAGACAAGGATTTCATAGTCCAGATTAGGAGATATCTGAAGGAATTCCTCGAAATAAACACTGATTCAGCCTCGCCTACTGTAGTTTGGGATGCTTGCAAGGCCAGTATAAGAGGATTCTCCCAGCAATTTATCTGGACACAGAACAGCGAGCGTAAGAAAGAAACAGAAAAAACTATTGCAAGTATTCTTACGGTAGAGAATCAACAAGCAGAGGCACTTTTAAGGGGTCTCCCAAAGGCAGAGGACCTGGGATATATTTGAATTGACTTAAAATCTGCACTGAAAAAGACATTAAGGGAAAAAAGTATAGTTAAATTAAAGAAATACTGGCTATCCCAATACGAGAGCGGGGAAAAAATAGGGAAGATCCTGGCATATAAGGTGGCAGACGATAAGGCTAAGACTCTCATAAAGTCGATCAAAGGGTCTAACAATGCTGTTTATGAGCACCCAAATCAGATATTAGAACAATTTGCTAAGTATTATCAAGAACTGTACACTCCGGAGAATCGACCTGAATTGGACGATATATGTAGCTATTTACAAACTACCTCAATGAGAAATATGGGGGTGGAAATATCAGATTCATTAACAGCTGATATTACGACGATAGAAATTAAATTGGCAATTGCTGCTTTGCCGTCTAGTAAAGCATCAGGAGAAGACTCTATACCCCTCGAATTATATAAGATCTGTATGGATGAATTACTCCCACTTTATAGCCAAGTAATTGAATTTATCGGAGCAGGAGGAAAGGTCTTTGATTCATGGAACATTACACTTGGGTGCCGATTACAATCCGGTAAAAACCGGATACGAACCGTCGGTCGGAGCGTATTCTCCGTCCGACTCGTACCCGGTTGTAAAACATTACAAACATGGAATTACGATTCGCACGGAAACACCATTTCCGTACGAATCGTAAAAAACACCGACCGACGAAAATATGCATACGAATGTGATCCGGGAATGCTGCGACGTGACGTCGGGACGCTTCCAGGCAGCGTTTCACGACCCAGGAATTACGATTCGAACCGACAGCAGTCCGGACGGCAATATTTTTACGGCACCCAAAAAGTGCCGGAAATGCGAAGTACGGCGCGAAACGACCAGAGTAGGTGGCCCGGTAAGCGCCGTAGCCCCCCCCCAGCCCCCGCATGTACGTGCCGTACCCCCCCCAGCCCCCGCATGTACGCGCCATACCCCCCCGTGTATGTACACCCGAGTACGTGTCGAACCCCCCGTGTATGTACACCCGAGTACGTGTCGAACTGTACATGTCGAACCCCCCGTGTATGTACACCCGAGTACGTACACGGGTGGGGGTACGACTCGAACGTACTCGGGTGTACATACACGGGGGGTTCGACATGTACTGTTCGACACGTACTCGGGTGTACATACACGGGGGGTTCGACACGTACTCGGGTGTACATACACGGGGGTTCGACACGTACAGTTCGACACGTACTCGGGTGTACATACACGGGGGGGTTCGACACGTACTCGGGTGTACATACACGGGGGGTTCGACACGTACTCGGGTGTACATACACGGGGGGTTCGACACGTACAGTTCGACACGTACTCGGGTGTACATACACGGGGGGGTTCGACACGTACTCGGGTGTACATACACGGGGGGTTTGACACGTACTCGGCACCTGTTTGGATGTCTCCATGGTTGTTATAGGGGTGCGGTGCGGACGGTCTGGGGGTACGCACCGTACATACACGGGTGGGGGTACGACTCGAACGTACTCGGGTGTACATACACGGGGGGTTTGACACGTACAGTTCGACACGTACTCGGGTGTACATACACGGGGGGGTTCGACACGTACTCGGGTGTACATACACGGGGGGGTTCGACACGTACAGTTCGACACGTACTCGGGTGTACATACACGGGGGGGTTCGACACGTACTCGGGTGTACATACACGGGGGGTTCGACACGTACTCGGGTGTACATACACGGGGGGTTCGACACGTACAGTTCGACACGTACTCGGGTGTACATACACGGGGGGGTTCGACACGTACTCGGGTGTACATACACGGGGGGGTTCAACACGTACTCGGGTGTACATACACGGGGGGTTCGACACGTACTCGGGTGTACATACACGGGGGGTTCGACACGTACTCGGGTGTACATACACGGGGGGTTCGACACGTACATGCGGGGGCTGGGGGGGGTACGGCACGTACATGCGGGGCTGGGGGGGGTTCGACGCGTACATGCGGGGGCTGGGGGGGGTTCGACGCGTACATGCGGGGGCTGGGGGGGTACGGCGCGTACATGCGGGGGCTGGGGGGGGTACGACACGTACCGGGCACCTGTTTGGATGTCTCCATGGTTGTTATAGGGGTGCGGTGCGGACGGTCTTTTAACCATACGGTTGTACATTCGGACGCCCGGGACGGATCGTGATTCCCCGGTCGGACTTCGCTTTTCACGTTTGTACGGTAAATCGTCCGAGGACGTGTCGGACACTTTTTCCGACCCGAGGACGTGTGGGGAATTATTCCCAATGCGATTCGTATGGTCTTTTTCCCATGCGAATCGTGATTGCCAGTTCGTACGGCACTTGTACGATTCGTACGGTAAAAAGACCGGATACGAGTCGCACGGGGAAATTTTTTACCGGATCGTAATTGGCACCAGATTGTTTTCTTCTTAAAAAAAAATAAACCAGCGGAAGAATGTGGGTCATATAGACCAATATCGCTTATAAATACTGACGCAAACATTTTTGCTAACATCCTGGTGACCCGTCTTGCTCCGATAATGCCTGGCTTGGTTTCTCCCCAACAACATGGGTTTATCTTTCGAAGGGATACAACGGCTCATGTAAACATGGCCATAACAGCATTCGATGTTGCAAAGACAAAGTCGGCCCCACTCAGCATGATTTTATTAGATGCTGAAAAAGCTTTCGACCGAGTAGGGTGGGACTTTCTCTGGGCTACACTATTAGCATTCGGTATCAAAGGAACATTTTTGCAATGGGTTCAGGCTTTATATGATCATCCTAGTGCCAAAATTATATATGCTGGTTTACAATCTTCCACTTTCTCAATCTCACGTGGCACTCGTCAGGGGTGCCCTCTATCACCTTTACTGTTTGCACTGTCGATAGACCAATTAATCCTGGCCTTGCAAAATCAGTCTCGAATAAAGCCTTTCAAATTTGGGATGAATGCTCTTAAAGTCACGGCGTATGCAGACGACATCGCAGTGTACTCAGTGGACATTGATGAAGCACTGAAGGGGATAGTTGAGGAGGCAAATAGGTTCGGGGCTATCTCCGGCTACATACTAACAAAACTCAAGTTTTGCTGAATTATAAATCCCAAGCTCCAGTGTTAGGAGCATGCAGTGTTTTTACCTTCTTAGGGGTTAGAGTGTCTGACAAAATAGATAAGATAGTTGCATTAAATTCTGAGGCACTCCTGAAAGAAGTAACTAAATCACTTAAAAAGTGGCATAAATTGCCTATGGGAATAATCGGGCGAATAAATATAGTAAAAATGAAGATTTTGCCCAAGTTCCTTTATCTGTTCCGGTCTATCCCCTTACGCGTGAATAATATTTTCTTTAAACGTTTAGATGGGATTCTTAGCAGCTTTATTTGGGGCTACAAGAAGGCTCGTCGAGCAATTGATTTACTAAAGTTCCCATTCAATCAGAGGGGGCTTGATTTTCCTGATTTTAAACTATACTTCTGGGCAGCTTTTCTGGGCCGTCTTCGCAGTTGAATAAATCCCATGAGCAACTTTTTCTTTCACATTTTTATGCTAGGGGAGGACTACAATATGTTTCTTTTTAGAACCAATGACCCAAATTACTACAAAAGGGTCAAATTCAAGACCGCACGTGACACTGTAACCATCTGGCGGGCAATTCTCTCTAAATGCAATACAATGTTCTATCATGTTAAACTTCCCTTGTGGGATAACCCCGGTCGCCCAGAAATCTTCCACGACGTGGTGGGAAAGCGATGGGCTAGTTTTGGCATTAAACATCTAGGGGATTTGTATGATTACAATGGGTTCATCACATTTGAAAGACTAAAGATCTTATATAAACTTCCAGAAAGTATGCTGTTCAAATATTATCAGATTCAAGATTATTTCATACGTAATCTGAAGATGACAAATTTCATGGATTCTGATATATGGAATTGCTTTTATGCAGTAAATGATAAGTCGCTGATTAGTACAGGGTAAAAAGTTTTAACACCTATAAGAAGGACGACTGTACCAGACTAGCTGATCGCTGGAGCCAAAGTATGGGGACAATGATCTCGGCTAACACTATTTCGCTTGCTCTCAGCAGAATCTCAACAGGTCTGTGCACTCATCTAACTTGAGGCTGCAGCAACATAAAACTATATGCTTATTATACTACACACCTAAAAGAATATCAAAATGGTCATTTAATAATCCTGCTAGCGATCGAACAAAGTGTCCAAAATGCAATCTACTGGCAGCCGACTTAAAACATATGTTCTTTTTATACCCTGAGCTAACAGAATACTGGCAGAAGGTTGCTCAAATACTGTCCCAGAAACTTGGGAGACCTACAACGCTTTCAATAGTAGATGTGATGATGAGCGGGCAAAATACGAAATCTAGCCAGAATCATCTAATTACCATCTTATTAGTATGTGCTAGGCTGATAATTGCCCGGGTCTGGATCTCACAGGGTGCTCCATCAGCTATGGAATGGTGGGGCTTGGTTAGAGAGACGCATGACATGGAACTAGCACTAGCTAAAACGAGGGGGACCCGTTCACTATGTAAATTCAAGAAAATTTGGGGATCATTGTTCTGAAATTCATTTGAATATTTTTGTATAAGTAAAATGCTCATCTGTTTTATAATCTAAACCCCCTTTTTTTTTTTTCTTTCCTTCTCTGAAAGATGTTATGCTTTGTAATTGTCATTACTATTTATTGTGTATACATTTTCTCATGTTGGTAAATAAAAAATTTATTTAAAAAAAAAAAAGAAACTTTGAACATGTTTGAGTCGAAGGAAAACAGACCACTCACACCAGGGGTTCAAGAATAAGAAAACGATGGGAAAGACTGAAAAGAGCCCTGTCTTGTCACGCTTTCAATTCTAGTGAGGTGGGAGAGCAACCCGCTGCAGTTATCTGGGCCTTTGGAAATTGATATATCCATTTGACTTTGGCAATAAAGTCAAAACCCAGTCCAAACCCATCTGTGGTCCAAAACAGATATGTCCACTTTCCCATGCCAAATGCCTTTTTGGGAACCTATGGAAACTGACAGTATTTTGATGGATTGGTCTTTTGATTCTGCCAGGGCAAATAAGATCTTGTATAACTTTTCTTCATTGGTAGTCGTGGAGGGAGTAATTTCATTCAGTCAGAGTCATACAGAGCTTCCTAGAGCATGGCAAAGGCTTCAATAATGTAGTCAGAATTGATGAAAAGACTGCGCGCGGCGTTATGTATTGACGGGTGGCTAATTGGCCTACTCTCCGCTGCAGTTGAAATGTAAGCTTTCTGCCAGGTTTTTCTCCATGTTCATAAGGTTGCTGCTAAAATTTTGGTAATGTGCTTTCTCTGAACAGCGGTATATAGGGCATTGAGAGTGAACCTCTCAGCAGTGATACATCATCTTTGAAGTGGGTCTTGATTTATATCCCAATGTTAAAGAAAGAATGTTTTGTTAAAGTCTGTATTGTCAGCATATTTCTTCTTTTCTTTGGCTAAGTGGCACATGAGTGTGCCTCTCTGTGTCACTCTGCCTGCTACCAGAGAGTCTGGGCTGAGGTAAATGAGTGACAGTTTGCTTCTCAATACATTTGGCAGAGGCGTAACACAGGCCCCCGCACCGCCGGCATTGGGGGGGAGGGGGGCGTGCTCCAGGGTCCCCTCACTCAGCGGAGCAAGCATTAGCAAGCCTCTTAGTTGGTTCATGAATTAAAAGGTGTGCACGGCCACGGTGGGCATGGGCCTCCTCATTAATTAAATGGTGTGTGCAAGCCCCCGGGCTGCGATGAAGGGGGGGTGGGAAGCATGCTCCAGGCAGGGGCCCCCTCACTCAGCCAACAAGCCTCTGCATGAATTAAATGGTGCGCACGCCCGGCGCGCAGATGTCTTGCGTGCCCCTGCCTGGCTAGCTAGCCTTGCCCTTGCCCTCTTCTGACTGCTTGCCGCTCGCGCCTGCCACTGAAGAAGCTGCAGGCCAGGCCTCAGGAACTTGGGGCAGGAATGTACCAGGTCGAGCCGGAAATCAGGCACTGTGCGGCAGGATGTGGCTACGGGTCCCAGTAGGAGCATCTGAGTTACAGTGGAGGCCTGACAGCCAAGATACCTGAACACCCGACCGTCCGGGGTCACTCACCGTGCAAGAGCCCTGACAGGGCCCCGGGAGCCGAGCCTCAAGGATACAAGGTAAGGGCTGAGCAGCAACGGGCTCGAGCCAGACTATGTGGCATCCGATCCTTTTAACGAGTGCTGCTCGCGCGCTGGAACATCACCTTAGCTGCTGCACATGTGCTCACTGCCTTTCATCCGAACATTCATTAGTGAGTTGTACTTCTGAGGGACCAGACTAGGATGTGGTGAAACGGCCAGAGCGACCGACCATGAAGCTGGGGAACCAGGTTCAAAACTTGGTGAGCGACTCAAGCATTCTGTGCAAATCACTTAATCTCCTCGTGCCTGAAAAATGAATGTGTCTGTAATGCAACTGGTGCTCATGTAAAGCCAAGCGCCCTGATACATTTGGGTCGAATTCGCGCTAAATAAAAGACAAAAAAAATAAAATGGAGTTTCCCACAACCCGAGCTGAAGCTCACCGAGCTAGGCCAGGTCCCACCAGCTGGATTATGCAGTAACCCACAGCCCTAAAATCGGCCAAATTCAGAGGCCAAACTTTGTTAGGCTGCAGCTATATTCTGTTATAGCTAGGCTGACCACAAATAGAAGTCTTTATCAGCCTCAGGCCAGGCTCTGTCACAGTCAGGGCTGAGGCTAAATCGGCCATTTCATACACAGGAACAGCTGGTGGATTTGTAGTGCCCGGGTCAATATATATGCACGTGGTGCTTGAAATTGTAGCTTTAGTTGGAGCATATTTGTAATCACAAATATTCCACCCCTTCACTATTGCCGTTTTTTTTGCAACAGTGAAGATCAAAGTGCTGATCTGAGGATTTTGACCATGTCACAGCTTAAAATGTAATAACTTTTCCCTACGTTATTTCCCCCTGCCTTGTCCCTTCCTTTTCTCCTCTTCATATGTGTACACTTTTCTTGCTAGACATTTAACTTTGACCCCGCTGAGTAAGAGAAATGGGACAAGGCAGGATGAACACAAATGTGAAAAAGAGGTCTAGGGAGAGATGTGAAGCACGAGAAGGGATTAGAGTTAGAGAAGATGTAGAAAGAAAAGATATGGGATAGGAACAGAAAAAAGTAAATAGAGGAATGTGAGGCAGCCAGAAGCAAAGATAAGGAGTGAGAGAAAGAGAAAGATGTAGGTAGAGAAAGAGAGGTAGAGAAATAGGCAAGGCTTTAAAAGAGTGTGGTAGAAATAGGTGAAGATAGGGAGAGGAAATAGAGAAGTGCAGTACTCCAGGGGATGAGAAAGAGACGATGGAGGAAAAGAGGTGAATTAGCGCGAGGTAAAGGCAGTGAGATGTACATGAAAACGGAGAGACTGGATGAAAAACAGAAGGAAAGTAGAGAACAAACTGAGAAGAAATATAAACAAGTGGGTTGGGTAAAGAGTAGTGGGGAAGACAAAAGGTAGAGAGAAGGATAAAGGGTAGAACGAGGTATCTGGTGTGGAACAAAAAGAGGAAGCTGAGAGAGAAAGAGGCGAGGTTTATACAAAAGTAGAGAGTTGTGAGAGGAAGAGATGGTGAGGTGGAGATCTATAAAGAAAGATTATGAGATTGTTGAGGTGGACGGGGATGAGCTGAATTGGAGAAGGGGGTCCAGAGAGAGTGTGAGAGAGAAAGAGATAGGAGTTAATGATAGATAAAAGGGGTTGTGGTACGGTAGGCGAGGCATGAAGAGAAATAGAGAGGTGGGATAAATTTATTATTTTATTTTGAGAATTTGTAAAGCGCGACTGACACCTTGCAGGCTTCCTGGCGCTGGAAAATTACTCTGTTAACGGATAACCGGGAGAACAGTCAGACGGACAATTTATTTGGGGAAGAGCCAGGTCTTGATACGTCTCCTGAATGGAAGAAGCTGTGATATCTGACGTATGTCAGTGGGCAGGCTGTTCCACAGCTTGGCCGCTGCAACACTGAAGGATCTGCCCCCTGTTCTGGTTCTGTTGAATCTGGGCACCTTTACCAGACAGGCAGAGGATGAACGCAGGTCTCTGGCAGGAGTGTACCACAGAAACAGGGCTTGCAGAGGTTTGGGTCCAAGTCCATGCAGAGCCTTAAAGACAATGCAGAGGGACTTGAAGGCCACTCGTTGTTTTAAGGGTAGCCAGTGTAGCTCAGCCAGAGCCGCTGTGGCCGAGGCCCTCCTCGTCCAGCCAAGAGCCAGCTTGGCGGCGGCAGACTGAATTCGCTGTAGTCGGTCCATCATCGTGACTGGAGACTCCAGGAGCAGGGCGTTGCAATAGTCAAGGCGACTGAGTATCGTGCACCTGACTATCGACGCCCTGGCTTGTGCCGGGAGAAGAGGCATGATTTTCCGCAGTGATCGAAGCAGGGCTGTGCAGATCCCCACAGTTTTCATCACCTGGGTTTCCATACTTAATTTGTTGTTCAGCATGGCTCCCAGGTTGCGCACCGAAGGAACTGGCAGAGGTTTGTCTCTAAACTCCGGAGGCCAAAATTCATTCGGAAACTGACGGGGTATCTTAGTGCCTGAGCAAAAAAGGACCTCCGTTTTAGCGGAGTTGAACTGGAGGGAGTTTCTGTGTAGCCATCCAGCCGTCTCTCTTAGGCAGTCGTGGAAGGTGGAAAAAGGAATGGCATCTTCACCTTCCCACGAGAGGATGAGCTGTGTGTCATCCGCGTAATTTATTGTTTTGACCCCAAAGGATAGGATCAGTTTGATTAGCGGGATGAGGTACACATTAAAAAGGATGGGGCTGATGGAGGAGCCCTGAGGGACTCCCTGGGGTACTGGTGCAAAGGCGGATTGAAAAGGGGGAAGGGAGACAGCCTGTCTTCTGTCCCGAAGGTAGGAGTGAAACCAGAGCAATGCAGTGCCTTCCACTCCCACTTCACCAAGTCTCTGCAGCAGCCTACCATGGTTGACCGTGTCGAATGCGGCAGACAGGTCCAACAGTATCAATGCCACTGGCTGGCCCCTGTCTGCACGCATGCGAAGATCCTCCATGGCAGTTAAGACTGCTGTTTCGGTGCCGTGGGCAGGACGGAACCCGAACTGGTGATCGTCAAGAAGGTTGTTTTGTTCTAGGTGGGCGGACAGGCACGAACTGACCCATCGTTCGGCGACCTTCGCTGGGAAAGGCAGCAGAGAGATGGGTCGGTAGTTGGAAAGACAGTCTGGGCTCAGGGAGGGTTTCTTCAAGAGAGGGGTGATTAGTGCCTGTTTCCAAGGGGTTGGGACAAAGCCACTGTGCAAAGACTGGTTGCATATTAGGCGCATGGTATCAAAAAGTTCATTACCAAAATTTTTCCAGATTTTTGGAGGTAGGGGGTCGAGTGGAGAACCCGAGGTGATACCAAGCGCAAGTCTTTCAAACTCGAAGGCCGGGATTGGAGGAAATTCCCACAGTCTAGCCAAGAGGACAGAGCCTGGAGACGACAAGTTTCGCGAGCTGGTGTCTGGTCTCTGCGTGTTATAAGTTTCTGAAGAGGGAGGTGTTTTCAGGTTGTGAATAATGGTGTTTATTTTATTAATGAAAAACACTGCAAGGTTGTCGCAGAGGGCTTGGGTAGGAGGCTGTGTAGAGGTGACACAGTCCGGATTGGTTAGGTTTTTGAGTATTTGAAAAATACTTTTTGAGCTGTTCGTGGCGTTGGTGATGATGGAGCAATAATGTTTAGCCTTATTTTGGGCGATGGCAGTTTTATACTCCCGGAGGTTTACTTTCCAGAGGGTTTTGTGAGTGTCAGAGTAACCCTGCCTCCATTTTCTCTCTGCTTGTCTGCATGCTAGTTTGAGAGCTCTTAAGGAGTCATCAAACCATGGGGCCGGCGCTCGTCTCTGTGGTTTGCCCTTTTTCAGAGGGACGAGGCGTTCCGAGGTGCTGGAAATCCTTGTACAAAGGGATAGATAATTGGCCTCAACTGGTTGAGTAATGGAGAAACTGTCTTCCACTTCAAATACTGGGCCATTCAGTCTGAGTTTGTCCAGAGCCTTCCAGTCTCTGTACGGGGGTACATGGCCGTGGAATGCCGGTCTGCAAGACCTGCTACCTACTATATGAAATTTGATGAGTGCATGGTCAGTCCAGCACATTGGCAGAATGTCGCTCAGAAGTGCTAGCTGGGGGGAGGAGAAGATTAAATCGAGCTGGTGCCCTGCTACGTGTGTGGGTTTGTTCACTAGCTGGGAAAGTCCCATTCCTTCACAGGAGAGTAGGAGATTGTTGAGTGCAGAATCGAGGCTGCCGTTGGGCCAAAGGTTGAAATCGCCCAAAACAATCAGGTTGTTGTGAGAGGTAGCCATATTAGTGAGGGTGGTGAGGAGCGACTGCTGCTGAGTAGAATTAAAAGCTCCCGGCGGGCGGTAGCAGATCACCGCCGTAAAGGTAGTACCAAGGTGACAGTCGATGGAAAGGCCAAGTATTTCGGTCCCGACCACTGGGTCCATAGCAATAGTTTTTGCTGACCAGGACGCTCTATAGATTACACCGACACCACCGCCCCGCCCCTTAGGTCGTGGGAGATGCAGGATTTTGAAGTCTTGTGGGCAAGCCCAGTCCAGTTCTATATTGCAGTCAGAGTGGGTCCAAGTTTCCGTCAGGAATAAAGCATCAAGATGATGATTATCTATGAGCTGGGCGATTTCGTGAGCGTGTTTGGGCAGGGACCTGACATTCAGCAAGCCACCAGTGAATAAGCCTTTGCGCGCAAAATCGTGCAGAGGATAGGCGGAGTCTTGGAAGGACAATTGTCCTTCATGAGCGAAGTCTCTAAGGAGGAGTAGAGCCTCACGCGTCAAGTGTGGAGAGCTACTGGTGGACGGGGGGATCGAGGCCGCGGGTGGCGCACCGGGCGCTGCCGAGGCGCGGACGAGCGCAGACGAGCTTGCCTTAAGCGCGCCTTCGGCGCGCAAACGGCGCTCCCGCTGCGCTCGTCCGCTGCGCTTGTGTGGCCGACACATTTATGGCAATGTTGTGGGCGTGGCCTCGCAGGGGGCGTGGCTCGCCTTCGAATCGCGATGGCGGTGTGTTTGTGGAATCCTGTCTCAGCGCTGGTTGCCGCTGTCTCAGGAGTGCCTCAGAGGGTCTGCTAGGCGCGTGAGGGCAGCGCTTTTCAGTGCAGGTGAGGTTAAAATGGCCAAAACACAAGAATACAAGTAATTTTTAAAAATAAACGAAAGTACCGTCCTCCGGCTTTCCGCCTCAGAGGAATTTACAAAGTGATGTTTGTTGCGCTGCGATCAGCGTTTATAAGGGATCCTGGGTGGGCGTGGCCTCGCAGGGGGCGTGGCTCGCCTTCGAATCGCGATGGCGGTGTGTTTGTGGAATCCTGTCTCAGCGCTGGTTGCCGCTGTCTCAGGAGTGCCTCAGAGGGTCTGCTAGGCGCGTGAGGGCAGCGCTTTTCAGTGCAGGTGAGGTTAAAATGGCCAAAACACAAGAATACAAGTAATTTTTAAAAATAAACGAAAGTACCGTCCTCCGGCTTTCCGCCTCAGAGGAATTTACAAAGTGATGTTTGTTGCACTGCGATCAGCGTTTATAAGGGATCCTGGGTGGGCGTGGCCTCGCAGGGGGCGTGGCTCGCCTTCGAATCGCGATGGCGGTGTGTTTGTGGAATCCTGTCTCAGCGCTGGTTGCTGCTGTCTCAGGAGTGCCTCAGAGGGTCTGCTAGGCGCGTGAGGGCAGCGCTTTTCAGTGCAGGTGAGGTTAAAATGGCCAAAACACAAGAATACAAGTAATTTTTAAAAATAAACGAAAGTACCGTCCTCCGGCTTTCCGCCTCAGAGGAATTTACAAAGATAAAGACTGAGATGAGGTTGCGTGAGGAGTGAAGTAGATGGAGAAGAGATACTGGGTGTTCAGATGGAAAAAGACTAATGAGGTACAGCAAGAGTGATGAGGTAGAGAGAACTGGGGTAGAGAGAGGGGGTCAGGAGTCACAACTATTCAAGCAGCAACAGAAATTGATAGAGAGAGGGGTGAGTTCATGAGAAAGAGGTAGAGGGAGATGAACTTGAGTGAGTTCTATTGGGTATATTGAGAGATGAGTGTAGTAGACAGGGTGGCACTAATCCGCCCAAGTT
Organism: Triturus cristatus; assembly: GCF_964204655.1. Lineage (NCBI taxonomy): Eukaryota > Metazoa > Chordata > Amphibia > Caudata > Salamandridae > Triturus > Triturus cristatus. Next base: position 448,706,994 of record NC_140592.1, read on the forward strand.
ACACCCAACTGACACCCAGTTGATGCAAGATGCTACAAAGCAGCATAAAGCACCAGTTATACTGAAAAAAGGGCACCTTTGCAGCACAAAATACTTTTTTATGCTAGAAAGTAAATGCCCGTGCAAGATTTTGCACTGCTTTGCATCACTTTGCATGAATTTGCCCCAGCATGAGCCCTCAGTAAAACTGGTGCCAAGCTTTCGTTATGCATGCTCGGCTGTTGAATTAGAAAAATAAGCTGATTTTTATGAGCAGCGTTATAAAGGTAGGAACTTCGACTGTCCCATTCACTTTACCAGGGTCCTTGCAAGGTGCGTCCTGGGCAATAACCCACTCTGCATACCTTAAAACGTATCTGGTCAAACGCGGGCCAGACCACAGTTAGACTCTGGCAGGACCAGACCTGGCCAAGCTCGACTGTCAAAACCGGGCTTAGCACACCTAGACTCTTAGAGCTCCAGGTGAGGGCACAGCCAGGTACTCTGGGTCCCGGGCCAGCCCCAGCCGCCCGTGACCCAGGCTGCGTGCGCCATGGATGGTTAAGGAGTGCTGCCCAGGTAAGCGGAGGCCAGTGAGAGCTGCTCAAGCAGGGTGCACTCAGGACCAGGAGAGCTGAAGGCAGGGTTAGGAGAGGCAGGGAGTAATGGGAGAGCTGTAGGGTGCCCAGTGAGAGGCGTGTCCTGCTGTGAGGTCAGGAGGGGATGTTGATCTTTATGTACCTGATGTTCCAGGAGACAGTACAGGGCGCTTTGGGCTTCGCCGCAGTTCTCTGGTATTTGAGATGGGCCAATCCAGCCTAGAGGACCCTTCTGTCACCTTTTAATCAAGAGGGCTTTGTGGAAAAGGTTGGGATAGGGAAGATTTCTACTGGACTGGAGCTCAACTTAGAATGTCCTCTGAATAAGTTACACCATATCATAAGCATTTCCATTTGTAGAACTCAGAAGCGGACTGGCTGGGCTTTGTATGCAGCCATTTTAAGGACTTCTGAAAGTTGACTTTTATGAACTCTTTAATGTTTCATGGTCACGATGTCAGCCTTTTCGGTTTTTCTCCTCTCGCCCATTCCAGTGTTTAAAATGGCTGGGTTAAAGAGACGCCGGTGACGAAGGACAAGCGGGGGTGGTGGTTTCTCTCAGGAGACAGACGAATGCTGCGGACAGTCTGCTGTCTCTTGTGGATCACGAGCGTCGCAGCCGCGCCCTTTCACTGCACATGTGCGCGTGGGCCCGTCAGAATGGGGTGGGAGGACTAGGAAAAGTGGGTCATTCTTCACCAGGCCTCGCACTCTTTAGCAGCACAACCTCGTGCTTGTGATGCAACATATTGATTTATAGATTCTAGAAACCAGATTTCCATCATTATGATGAGACAGCTAACGGTGCCAGTAACAGGGACTGGGGTCTCTTCCCCCACATTAAGTATTTGGAAACTTTGAAAGTCAGGTACTTCTTTTGCGAAAGGCCTGCCTACAATATGACTGACCTGGGCCCATAAGAAAATCTGACATGCAGAGGTATGCCACCAGCCTCCAGAGTGGCACGTCACAGCGAAAAGCGTACTGCCTCTTGGAATTCATTCTGAAGCGCAGTCACTCAGGCGGGACACCAAACTCAGTGCAGGGGAACTCACAAAGAGACCTAGGTATCTGACGCCTCTATGTTACTCAACACACTCTCCTTGCTAGGGTTCTCACCTGGCCGTGTTTTGTTTCTATGCCAATAATAAAAATGGGAAAACTAGTGTAAGGAGGTATTTTCCATTTGAAATATAAACCTAAAACAACAATCAGATGGAGAAAAAAAGGTCACTAAAAATTGAAAGCAGTGTAACTAATTTATAAATGATTATTGAAGCAAACAGATGGATAATTGCCATGGTGCAAAATAATACTGAGAATTTCTTTTTCACTAAGCAGCGCTTGATCCTTCCCAGAATAAACAGCTGCATGGATACAAATGGGTACGACATTTTTTCTGTGAAAGATGCCAACCCTATCCGCCACATGTTCTCTCCATGCACTGTGCACTGTTGGGGCCGTATGTGACATCAGTCACTAATTGTGATCAGGTGATTCCATTCTAAAAGTGTCCGGGATAAAGGGACATATCTACCTTGAACATAAGGCTCTGTGCTTTTCAGTGTGTATTTGGTATTCATTTTATGGTGTTCTTGAAGACATACCTCACACATCCTAACATGATGTGTTCTCGATGGTGGCAAACAGATCTAGCCAGGCCTGTCATCCCCTTACAACCCACCCGTTCGATGGTGCCTATTTCCGCCTCCAGAGAGAAATGTCGTTCATGGTAGACCAGCCAACATCTGCTCAGTTCTGGCATTCAGGAACTTTTTCAGGTTATTGGTGCAAAGAAAGATCTGGTGCAAAGAAAGATCTGGTGCTAGTCTAGCCATCTCCAAATGTGCAAAGCCTCCTGGCACAGAATACTGGACCCCACTTCTCTTAGCATGTTGCAATAACACATGGCAATTATGTTGTCTCTGAGGACTTGCACCAGCCTCCCCCGATGGTCATAAGTTACGCTTTCGGACCCAGCCAGATTGCACAAAGCTGCAAATGATTGACATGGAACTGGTGCTCTGCCAAAGGCCAGAGACCTCTGCAGTGGCGTAACAAAGGCCCCAACAGCTGCCGCAGTGGGGTGTCCCCTCAGGACAATACTCTGGCCTGAGAATTCCCAAGTGAGTTCGGAGGGGGTCCCTCTCCATGTACTTTGCAGGGTGGCCCCCTCAAGTCTTGTTACGCCGCTGACATTTGGACATGGCATTTAGAAGGTGTATATCCTCTGGTTGTTTGTATTTGGACAGTTGTGTATGCCAATAGTCTTTGAGAGGTGTATCATGCTCCAGTGATAGTTCTATCAGTATTTTGGAGCGATCAAGTATTCTCCAAGATAGAATTTCTGCATAGGTTATTTGGAGTAAAGGCCTTCTAGAGGTGATATGGATGAAGTCTTGTGACCTTGGGACAGATTAATGTATTGCTGCCCCAAGGGATTAGTGATTCTCCAGATATCAATCAAGTTATGGTAGTTCATTAAAGGCCAGATGTACAACCCTTTTTTTGTGTCCGCAAATGGGATATCCTCCCGTTTGCGACCGCAAAAAAGGATAATGACGTGTACAAATGCTATTTTGCGAGTCACTGACTCGCAAAATAGCATTTGCGACTCCCGGTATTCTTAAGGGGCGTCCCTTCCTGATAGGGAGTCACCATGCCATGTACAATTGTTTTACACCACCTCCTGCCCTTAAAAATGAAACTGAATATTACATTTTTTCTTTTTTAAATGCATCATGTTTTCCTTTAAGGAAAATGGGCTGCATTTAAAAAAAAGACTGCTTTATTTAAAAGCAGTCCCAGCAGGCCACCATCCCTGGGAGTGCTACCATTCCTAAAGGGGTCGCAAATTGTGACAGCCTCATTAATATTCATGAGGCATGCAATTTGCGACCCCATTAGGAACCGCCAACAGTGTCTGAGAAACTGTTACACATTCTAATTTGTGAGGTCGCAAATTGCAAGTCGCAAATGCGACGCAATTTGCGAGTCGCAAATTGGCGGGTTGTACATCTGGCCCTAAGTCTTTCAGCATTGCTCGATCATCATAAGTGCATCTGTCCAGTGTCCCGGTCCAATTAATCTGACTAAGTTCAAGTCGCCACACACTATTGTCAGAGTGTTGACAAATTACGTAAATAGTCTAGAGAGTTTTGTTATGCATCTAACCTTGTTAGCAATGGATGCATAGATTGAACTTTGTATTAGTGTCTGTCTTGCTGTTTAAATTTTGGAGGCCCACACAATTTGAGAAGATAGTGTGTGGGAGCGATTTTCAGATTAGTATTGCTGCTCCATATTTTCCAAATAGATTTGTGCAGTGTTCTTGGGTGGAATTCTCCACATTGTGCGGTTCTTACCAACTATTTTTCCTACCCAATCGCGTTTCAACTTATTTATCTCAATTGATGTAAGAGGAGTTTTCTAAGAGAGCTATGTCACAACGTTTTTGCATTTTTTGTTTGCAAATGAATGTAGCGGTATTGTATGTTACTCCCACATAACCATGCTATCAGGAAAGGCCTTTTATTTGCACACAGTGCAGACAAAGGGTGACTAGAATAGTGTCTATATGATTGATTCTGATCAGTTTGAGTTATTGTCTTAAATACTGGCCATGATCATCTGGCACCAAGAAGTGAGGTGCTGGACCTTCCAACCCTGCCCCACATGCATGTTGGCCTCATCCTCCAGCTACATCTGCTTCCAAGAGTTGGTAGGCTAGGAACAGTGAAATGAGTGTGATCTAAAGCATTGCTGGCCAAAAATGAAATTTTCCAATTTGGAAGAAATATGTTTCAAATGAGATTCCTTAAAGAGGAGTTGCTGGTTTTTGTCTACGAAACATATATCTATGTATTGTGCCAGGTTCACCATTTTCTGAGTTGAAGTAAATAAATCTTGAAATGGCCTGGAGTCAGTCGGGCCTGATAATGGAATAAGTCGTGTGAATAGGAGGCTCCTGTGTGTTCTTTACTGACAATCATTATTCAAGGCAATTACATAAAACACAAGTTTCCAGAGGGCAGTAATCATGTTCTTTTCTGCCAACCTCAACATAGCTGAGACTCTGACAGGTGCTTCTTTGGATATGTTGAGGTTCATAGAAGAGAAGGTCCAAGATATTATTTCAAGTTTCCAACCTCTAAGTCAAACGGCTGTCCTTGCTGAAGTAGTAGTCTAGCGGTTGCCTAGCATTTCAGAGACTGTCCAAAGTACCCCACAGAGAATTACCTCACATGCAAATAATGTTGCTTCTGTCTGGAGTCTTGCATCCTCAAACTGCATGCTGTGTCAAAAAAAAGCATACTCTATATTCTTAAAATCTGGCATGAAAAACTAATCTTTTATTGAGGCATTCGGATTGTCCCCTCTCCTTTTTTCCTCAAAATGACCATCTCCTCCTTTTCCCATCCCTTGGGAAACAGTTGGAACCCTGCAGCCTCACCCATGTGTGTTCTGACATCGCAAGCGTAACCATGTTTGCCATAACCACACATATGCCTTAACCACGCATATGTGTGGTTAAGGCACATGCGCGGTCTAGTTGCTGGCTGCTGCTCGGCAGAATAGCAAGAAGCAGATGGAGGAAAGATCTGGATGAGTCTGTGAGGTAAGTGGGGTTTTGGGTGGGTGGGGTAGTTTGTAAGGGTTGGGGGCTAATTTTGGGGTCTGTGGGGGTCAGGTAGTTTTCAGTGCTGGGAGTGTTAGGGCTCTGGGCAGGGGACTGGGTGGGGGTAGTTTTTTTGGGTTGGGGTAGTTTTTTTGGGTTGGGATAGTTTTGGGGGATGGGGGGTCGGGGAGGTTTTGGAGGCTGGGGGGCAGGTAGCTTTCAAGGCTGGAGGGTCAGGTTGTTTTAGAGCTCAGGACAGGGGACAGGAAAGGGACAGTTTACAGGTAAAGGTGGCTGCTGGGCTGGGGCAGTGGGTAGGTGGAGGTAGATTTTAGGGGGTGGGGCTGGTTTTACAGCACAGGGAGGGGGGCTGAGGTTGGAGTAGTTTTAAGGAGACTGTGTTTTAGGGCTCAGGGCAGAGGACAGGAAAGGGTAGTTTTCAGGTCAAGGCGGCAGTTGGGCTGGGGCAGTGGGGAAGTGGGGTAGGTTTTAGGGTTTGGGGCCTGGAGTTCGTGCTCAACGAAGGAGGCTGTGGTCAAAGTAATTTTTAGGGGCTGTGGGTCGACTATTAAGGTTCAGGATAGGGGCTGGGGAAGATTATAGTAATGGAGCGGGTAGAATAGACAACAGAAGGGTCGAATTTTAGGGCTCAAGGTAGAGGGGCAGGAGTTTAATCTTTATCACACATGTCCCTTTACCTATCATGTCTTTACCACAAAATTGCATGGTAAAGGCATGCGTGGTAAAGGCATTTGTGCTAAAGATGTGGTTGTGGTTAAGACAGCGTGGTTCAGGCATACATTGTTCCATCAAACAACTGTGTACTTTAATCTCTAAATCCCTGCAATTTACCCACCAGTCATCTCGAATATCACAACCTTATAAGTCATACCCTTGCAACTTAACAACATCTAACGTCCTCTAGCTCATCTATCAACCCCACCAAACATCTGCACTGACACCACCTCCCCCCAATGAAAACACGTAACTCCTATTGGTCTAATCTACCACAAAGAAACTGGAGTGAATGCATTAAGTAGTTTGCCTTAACACACAAGACTAATCCCAAAAAACAGCAGTTACAAATAACACTGGACTAACTATTAACCTTGGGTTCCAGAGAGGCATGTTGCTCCGCATGAAGCACATTAATGCCTCGTGAGAGTAGTAAGCAAATTTCCAAGGTGCAATTACAATTACAGATAATATGGATATATAACCAATAACTGAAGCATTATATTAACATAATGAAGGCAAGCCACCTTTATCTCTATCATTTAAAATTAGGTGGGCTAACCCACTTGTATTAGCTAATAAACATTTATCTCATTTGGTTACACATATGTTGTGTAACCAAGTTGTCTAGATGAAGCATTTGATAACAGTAGAACAAAAATAAATGAATAGGTGATACAATAAATACATAATACAGTATTTGAAAAAGGAGTGTGGCTTTCCAAGACATTGTTACAGCTTTATTGTGAGAAGAAGTGATGCACTATTCTGTATATTCTGTTTGATGAGTGAAAAGTATTCATTATTTACCATATCCTTTGGTGAGGATATTGAAAATTGGAAAGTATCCACGTCCACTGAAGTCATCTGCCTGGTCCACCAGAGCTTCTTTCACCGCCTCATAACCGCAAAGCACAAGCGTTGGTCGAGAACCAATATGGACCATAAAGACTTTGCCATACTTTTCACTGAGCTATGGAAAAATATTATTTAGATGAAATGAATCAATAATATCCAAAACATAGAAATGTGATTATTTGACAAATTGCAAGCATCTCAGGCTAGATGTTCATGAAATAAATAACAGTTTTCTTTTATGTTGAGTAGTTGTTTCATGTGATTTAAAAAGTCTGTAATGTTACAAGGAAACTTTATAATGTTTATGTTCTATCTAAAATGGAAATGAGAGTCTGAATCACTTTTAAGAGACACACCAACAGTGCTGCTTTTGTGTAGCCTTCAGGTTCATGCTGATTTTGTTTCTTGTTTGTGAGGTATTTGGTTAGTGAATTCTTTAAAAAATAAAGAGAGTGTTCTGGAGTCTCAGAAATCATCTGTCAATTTACACTGCTGATTTGGAATGAGGATGAGACAGAGAGGCTCTCTTTCTGCTGGAGAGACTGTGATAAACCTTTGCACTTCTAGATAGCCTCTTGTATGCAGCTCTATCGTGTGGGTGAGAAACCCATGTAACTGGGGTTTGTGCATTTCTGTTTATTGCTTAAAATTAGCTAATTCTATTAAATCGAGCCATAGACTTACGTCGAGCCCTGTCATTGTGTAAGTGCATGGTAGTCTGTTAAGCGGGATGGTAGCCGTGTCAGCCGTTCAAAGAAGAACTCCTTCTATGATGGATTCTAGGGCTCCTGGGAGATTTATCAATGCAAAATATGCTTTCTTTCTTGAAAGCCAGAGAAGGATAAGCCAGAACTAGCTAGTTGATCCAACAGCATTATCCAAGGCCCATTGGCTGTCCTAACAGTATGGGTTTTGTTCTTTGGCAGCAAATCGCTGCCACCATTCCACCCAGCTGCATTTCCTCATTTAGGGCCTTATTATGATGTCAGGTGGACGCCATATCGGTATGGGAACCACTAGACCATTGGTCAGCGGTTCCGCATACCTAATTACAATGCAACCGCATGTGGTGCGGTCGGAAGCTACCATTTCCCTATGGGAGCTTCTGCTGGGGCTATAAACTGGCCATAGCACAAGTTCCCATTGAGAAATTGGAGTTTGTGTGAATCCCTGCAGTGTGTGGCAGTCGGTGTCTGCCACAGGGTTGCGGGATTGATTTGCACCTCAGGGTGCCTGCCACACAGGCAGGTATTGCCCCTCAGCCCTCAACTGGAGGCTGCAGTGTGAAGGGGGCCCTGCTAGGAGCACCCAATGTCACTTTCTGACAGGCTTCCCATGTCGGAAAGCCTGACATGGAAAGCCTGTCAGAAACCAACATCATAATTCCAACAGCGGAAGCTCCGCCGATTGGTATTACGTGCCTGTCTCTGACTGGCCAACGGGCTCTTTGAGTACATCAGAATCCAGCCAGAATGACCATCCAGTTTCAGTTTCGACTGCCTGCATTGTAATGCGGCAGTCAAACCTGAAACCGCAATTGGAAAGCCTCCGACCGTCATCGTAATCGTGCCCTCAGTGTTCATCTCTTGTGTGATGGAATCTTATAAGAGGGCGTCAGTGGGCAGCTAGCAAGGAATCTGAAACATGCTAGATTCCTTACCAAGATCACTGATGCACAAGACCAGCAGGCCATGCAAGGCAGAAAAGGGTGACTCTCTCACAGTACTCTTGGATGGTGGTATTTATTGTGAAGTTACGCACTAAATATAAGCACTCCTTTTTCACATCTTGGGTTGTGAGTGAAATAAATAGAAAACACTGCCGGAAGGGTTAGTTTCTGGTCTTTTCCAACGTGACTGGAGAAACTGCTTCCCAGTCCAGTCCGACAACCTAGTTCGGCAAACATATCCACAAGGACCAGCCAAAAACTATTAATGTACTGCTCCGTCCTCTGTTCGAGGTTCGTAGGTGTTAGAAACCCTAATCCTTACATTGAGGAACTTCCTCTAGAAAAATGTGGATATTACGAGTTTACCCCTAAATCATATTAAAACTTTCGGTCGGCAAGTTGAGGCCCCCTGTTGTCACACTTACTCCAAGGGTGGTGCTCCTGCCGTTTAGGTGTGCACTCGTAATATCCAAATTTTTCTAGAGGAAGTTCCTCAATATAAGGATTTGGGTTTCTAACACCTACGAACCTCAAACAGAGGACGTAGCAGTACATAATATACTGGGACTGGAAGAGTCCTGAAGAAGGCCGGAGTGACCCCAAGTATTGGGCACATACAGACGGTCGAAACATGTTGACTACCTGACAGTAAGGAGGGGTGTAAGGAGCACATTATATCTCCCTAGCACCACCAGCCTTCACGTTTTTAATCCTGGCCGGAGGATCTAGGACTAAAATGTAGGTTTAGGGATACCTCTGAGCTAGTTTAAAACTCACACCTCACTGCACTTTCACTTCTGTCGTTCCCAGTCACGATTGAAAGCATGGTTTTCTCTTTCTATGTTGTGTTTGTCTTCCCCTACCCTATTGCTCCACCCCAGGCGTTTGCTGCGCCGGGGTATATTGTAAGCAGCCCTATGATGAAGCATGTCACATACCTGTGTTAGTGAGGGCAGTATTAGGACACAGAGCACATGCCTCCACCAGACCACGATACCACGTTTTTCACTTCCTACTCCTCTTGGTGTGTATAAGTATTTGACAGGGGGTTCGGAGTAGGCGAGTTCCGTACCCTCTTCTCTTCCCTTTTGTGTGCTATAGCATAGAGGATCATACCTGAAGGTCATCGTCAAGCTTTTCATCTCTCCGGACATGCTTCATCCGTACCTCTTCCGCAGTCGCATATTCGCGCATGTCTCTCAACCATGCCTCAAAAGACGGGGGCGTAGGCCAAAGCCATATGATAGCAATGTGTCTCTTTGTCAGTATCAGTCCCAAAGGAACAAATCTCCTACTTATTTTCTTATATTTGGGGAGGGACGTAAACCAATCAATACCTGCCGAATTTCCATGGAAACCACCCATCCCGAAGCTCCCCCCAGGTGAGCATGTATGTCTTCCCAGTAAGAGGTAAGGAACAAACAAGACCACGTCATATGAATAAAATCAACCTCCAATGACTCACATCCTGGGAACGTTTCCCAGTGGGCAGGGTATATCACAAGCAATGTTCATGGGGAAAGGTAAGTCTGGTGTACAACATTGTATTGAAGGAGTCTAAATTGTGCATTAAAACTCACATTGCGAACATGCTCATGGACTTTCATACATTCCCTCTCCATTAGGGGTTCCCCAACCAGCTCATCCTCCTTCGTCTATATGGATAGAATCCCCCCAGTAAGTCATCAAGTAAAGCCCGATAGAGATGAGATACCAACCGGCATCCCTCTGCCATATATATCACCATGAATATATTAGTGCAGGGGGGCTCCTCGGAGAGGACAGTCAGAGCTCCCTTGCAACACTCGACACCTTTTCGTATTAGAGAAATTGTCCAGCTCCCAGATTAAAGGAAGTCACCGCCTCCTCTCGGGTTAAAATTCTCAAATTAACATAGAGATCTCCCAATAACCGACACCCTCCATCTTTCTAGCACCGTACAGACATGGATTCAGCAATGTACAAGAAAGGTCATATTGTCCAAAGAGGCCTATCTGGGGCATAAGAGGCATGTCATAACACCCGCCTGTCCACACTCTCCCAGGTGAAGGCCACATGTTGTACAACATAGGAGAGCGATGCAGGAATCCCGAAGCCGAGCATCAAGAGATCTGGCAGAGGACGACCAACGCATGTGCCTGCCAGGAGTCGTTTCTCCCATTTATCCTCATTGTCTAACCAGTATATTGCCTGCTGTAATTGGGCAGCCATGTATTAACCCTTCTGTGTCTGGAGCCCCACAGAAGGTCCACTAGGAGTCCATCCAATGTTTGAAAATAATGTCTGTGAACCATGTAAAAGGAATGCTGTAGGGCATAGACAGTGCAACAAAATTATCATTTTCACAATCAATATCCTGCCCATAAGGGACAGGGGTCATTTGTTCCAGAACCTTATGGAGCCACAGACTACCTCCACTACTCTCCCAATATTTAGATCCAAGTACGTTGGGACCGTATTGGCCAATTGGAACCCTAAATATCAAGGCCCAGTGGTCACCCAAGGACACCCTGCCTTTGCCAGCCTATTTACAGGTATTCCCATTAGTCTTCCCAAGGGGATCAGTTTAGATTGTCCATGGTTAATACAGAGACCAGAGATATCCGCAAGCCTCAGCATAACTTTGAGGAGGATAGGCATCAAAAATGCTGACTGTCATAGATATACTAATATATCATCGGCATAAAGGGAGACCACATGGTTGGTCTCTCCCCATAGATATCCCCCATAAACCCATTGTCTCCATGGCAACTGCGAATAAGAGTGGTGATAGAGGGAATCCCTGACAGGTGCCTCGACACAGCCCAAATGGAGTGGAAACCAGTCCTCTGGACCTTATCCTAGCCGAAGGAGCAGTATAAAGCAACTAGACCCAGTAGATGAAACTTGGACCCAATTGAACCCACTGGAGCACTTGCCAGATATAAAACTAATCTGCAGAATCAAACACTTGTACTATATCTAGGAGTGCCAGGGCATAATCGTACTCCATGAGGCACGGAGCATGCCAAACGTGTGCTAGGCATCGCAAGTTATGAGTGGTACTATACTGCGGGATAAACCATGCTTGATCTGGATGCATAAGAAGGGGCATGTGTGGGAGGAGGTGGGCTGCCAGAATTCCACTAAGAATTTTCATGTCTAGATTCAGGAGCGAAATTGACTTGTAGGATACAGCAAGCGAAGAATATTTATCAGGTTTTGGGATCATAGCCACCAAGGCCTCACACATGGAGGCCGGCAAAGAGTTAACCTCGAGTGCCTCATTGTGGACCTCCAGGAGGTGATCAACCAGCAGCGGAGCAAATGTACTTCTGGGGCTTTTGGCAGGTTTGAGATGTATGACTGCCATGAGTATTTCTCCTTGGTTATCTGAGCCTTCCACGCCTTGGCCACCTCCGGGTCTAGTCTTAGGAGCTCAACAGAGGCAAGAAAGTCCTGGCTATCTTCCGAGGGAGGGGGGGGCACTCATTCTGCAAATACTTTGCTGAGATGTGCAACAAAGACTTCATTGATCGCGTGCTGCATATATCATAACTCTCCGTTCTGACCGTGAAGCTGTAGTACAGGAGTCTCAGATGCCTCATGTTTAACCAGTCTGGCCAGCAGAGATCCTGTTCTATCTCCCTCCAAGGGTAGCCACTGCCAGTGTGCTATGTTTGTGTCCAACCTGCACCAATCCTCCAGCAGGGTCTCCTGGGCATCACACCACTCTAACATGGTATGAGGAGCTGAGGCAAGTGCTGCATCCATTCTGCCCAGTTTTGATTCCTGGATTTTAATATCTTGTTCTAATTGATGCGGAACCCCCGTAGGACGTCTTAATATACAATCCCCTAAGGACGACCTTCATGGCCTCCCAATCGACAGCTCAGCTAGATGCAGACCCCTAGTTTTCTTCAAAGTAATGCATTGGTGACCATCGCCACGAACGGGGGATCTGTTAATGCTTCTGCCCAAAGGCGCCACAAAGGTATTGCCGGGTGGTCGTGGATTCCCCAAGACTCAACAGAACAGGCAAACGATCTGAAAGGTATCTGGGTAAATAGGCGATCCCCGCAGCCATGGGTGCGAGTTCCACCGAGAGGAAGCAGTAATCTACGTGACTGAAAGTGTAAGATGTGCAAAAAACAATGGTTCTGTCGGAAAATACTTAATGAGTACTGCAAAAGAGACTTGGATTCTGTCCCGTTTCTTATGGTCTGTGTGTGTCCTTGAGAATTTGCAGTGTATTCAGTACTCATTAAGTTAGTCCGTTCATTTTCCGACAGAACCATTGTTTTTTGCACACACTATCTTACCCAGGTTCTGAGGGTTACTGGGTTGCCCCATTATCGTTAATGGTTATCCAGTGCAGGTTTTTCCTGCGAGGGTCTTCACACATTTATTGTGATCTTTCACATAACTAATACAAACTATGTCAGAGAAAGAAACATTATCCTACAGTGAGGATTATATAAATAAGTTGATTCAAGAACAAGCAGAATTTGACTATCTGGGCACTGGCCTTACACCCATTGATACTTCCTTGAATGATAAATTGTCCCGTCTGGAAAGATTGGAGAAGAAATTGATTCGAACCAGACTCCATGGACATCTCTTAACCAAATATTTGCAAGCCAACATCATTCCAAAAGGACTGCAGGTCCGTAACGAGCCGGCCATTTTTATTGATCTTCCAAAATTTCGTGAAGGGTTCAGTTTTGTGGCAAACAACTGCTCCCGCCACTGGATGGTGCTTGGGGTGGAAACTGCCCTTGAGTATGCAAAAAAACTGATCGTGGAGATAACTGAACTAAAGAAAGAGATCTTAGAAGACAGGAGCTTGAAGAACGCAAAAGAAGCTCTGGAACGAGCAGAAAAGGCCACTTCCGAATTTAATACCATCACATTGAGTAAGAAACTTGAGAAACTAGCCAAGGACATTAAAGCCTATGACAAAAAGTTAACATACCCCTATACGTGTGACGATTACTATATCCAAGACTCGCAGGGGTACTACACCAACAGGAATAGACAATATTCCAGGAGATTCGCCACCTTCTCAAACTCATCATTCGGAAGTGGCTCAGAAAACGACTCTGAAAGAGCGAGTACAAGTTCGGACAACCGCCCATACACAGAGGCTACTAATTTCCAGCCACCTGAGCAATCTTTCCAACAAGGTCCAGCTTACCAACCACGAACCAGATACCCAGACAATTTTGGACCATCAAATTCGGCTTTTTTAGGGGAACCCTCCTGGACAAGTCGAGATCAGAACTGGGGGCGACCGCCCAGATGGAATCAAACACGGGGGAACCAACGGGGCAACTCCCGGGTCCGCTTCCAAGCACAAGCTCAACAGAATCACGGGGAGATCCGCACCAGACGTCAGACCTACCGGTGGTAATTCCTATACCAGACAACTCCTCAAACACTGAAGATGCCACCGGGCCTCAGGAGAATGCTGCTCTGTCTGTCACGAATAGAAAGGACCCTGTGTTGAACATCTCGAAGTATACTTTGAACAAAGCAGAACACGACATCCTTGCTAAGGGTTTGTCTTTTGTTCCTACCTCCGTACCCAACTCCTTTAACATCAAACTGGAGTTGCAACAATTCTTTAGGAAGATTCGCCTTAAATACTTCTTTGCAAAAAATGACAGTTACAAAAAGAACATTACAGCAACAGAATTCCGTCCACCCTCTACTTTTACACCGGCCTCATACTTAATGAATGAAAAGATCTTGGCTTATGAAAAAGTGGTGATGTTTGAAACCATGGAAATCCTCAATAACACCAAGTACATCAAGCACAACATCACCAAAGAAGAAAGGTCTGCACTGTCTACATTAAACAACAACAAGTCGATTGTAATTAAGCCTGCAGACAAGGGTGGAGCGGTGGTCGTACAAAACACTGAAGATTACATAAAAGAAATCAATTCTCAGCTTAGCTGTCCCGACAGTTACAGAAAGATCTCATATGACCCTACCAGGGAGATTGCTAAGCTCATCCGTGATTTAACAACCTACGGCCTTGAACAGGGATTCCTCTCGGAATCTGAGAGCAAATTCCTTAATAAAACTGACCCAAGAATACCCACAATATACACCATCCCTAAGGTCCATAAAAACCTTTCAAAACCTCCTGGTAGACCTATCGTGTCCGGCTGCGGCTCCATCTTGGAACCCTTGAACCAATTCCTTGATAGTTTTTTACAACCTTTTGTCTTGGAAACTAGGTCGTTCATCAGGGATACTATGCATACCATCCAAATTTTTGAAGGCCAACCTTTTGACTGTTCCTTACAATTTTTTGCGACTCTAGATGTATGCTCGCTATACACCAGCATACCGCAACATGAGGCTATAGAAGTCATGAGTAACGTACTGGACTCTCGTCCAAGACCACACTGGGTTCCAACAGACTTCCTTGTCAAACTACTCCACATTGCGATGGAAAAGAACTACTTTATCTTTTACAACGAATTTTATCTTCAATGTAAAGGAGTAGCCATGGGGGCCGGATTCGCGCCGAGCTTAGCGAATCTTTATATGGATCATTTCGAAGGTACTACCATCTACTCGGCTTTGAATCCTTTCTTAGACAACATCACGGCGTGGAAGAGATATATAGATGACGTCCTCATGCTATGGACTGGGACAGAAAATCAACTAATAGCCTTTGCAGCTTGGTTGAACTCACAGAATCATAACATTCAATTCACCATGTCATATCACAGGGAATCAATACCTTTCTTGGACTTGACTTTACAAGCGGAAGACGGAAGCATTGTGATGTCTCTATACAAGAAGCCTACAGACCGTAACACTCTGTTACAATATAATTCTCACCACCCCAGAAACCTACGGGATAATCTCCCGTATGGACAATTTTTAAGGTTGAGGCGCAACTGTTCACGAAGAAGTGACTATTTCAAAGAAACTGACATTCTGATTGCCAAACTGAGGGAGAGAGGATACCCTAAAGGCTTGCTGAACAGATCACGGAAAAGGGCCTGGTACAGGCCCAGAGAAACGCTCCTTGAGGTGCAACCCAAAAACGAAGAAATGGGACGACTAATCTGTGTTACTACATTCAACACCAGAAGTAACGAGATCAATAAAGTCATTAGAAAATATTGGAATCTGGTGGGCCCTGAGATCGGCTATCCTGAAGTCCCTATGTTTGCGTTCAAACGTGCCAAAAACGTTAAGGATTTTGTAGTATCCTCGTACCTGGAACCCCCACCAACACCTAATGTAAGATCTATGCTACAACTACCACAAATTCATGGACATCACAAATGCGGTCACTGCAAGGTCTGTCCGAACACCAAAGTGGGTACCAGCTTCGATCATTTGGGAAAGACGTATTCCCTGAACCACTTTTCAAATTGCAACAGTCAAAACGTGATTTATGCAATCAGATGTCCCTGCAAACTGATATATGTAGGCCAGACTACACAAAAAGTGAAAAACAGGATCCAACAACATCAGAGCAGGATCAAATGTAAATCCCTTGGGGCTCCACTGGTAGAACACTATACGAACAAGAGACATACACATCTAGACCTAGAATGGTGGGTGCTCGAGAAGGTCACATTACACAGAAGGGGTGGTAACATGGGCACCTCTCTCAACTTTAAAGAGTGCCGTTGGATCCATCGTTTGGATGCCACCAATAGTGGGCTGAATGAGCATGAGGAAACTTATTTGCAAATGAGCAAACTTTAAATCTTATTTTTGATCTCGTGGAAGATTTAGCAAGAGTCATACATAAAGGAATGTCGCATAAAGCATGCTGTGTTTATATCTATGTTTACACTCTTTAGCGTAACCCCTGCCAAGGCTCACTTATCTCATGCTGACATCTCTGGATATGTGATAAATATGTGCCTGTATTGCGAACCTGTATAAGTATGACTTGTGCTAGTCTAGCTCTGTGTATATGTTTTCAAAAAGTAATGTGTCACCCAATTATATATACGGGGTGTAGTATGACTTCTGCCACCACACGTGTCATGTGATTTCAGAACTATGTCGTGTTTGAGAAACATGTTATAAAGCAATTTCATAGCACATCCGCATGAACCACCTCACTGGTTCCCACATGGACATTGATTGTAAGAATGCCCACATATATTAATTCCCATATGGATGGGGTTCACTATATCTTCTGCTATTACAACTTTCTTGTGACTGTTGAATCAAGTCAAGTTTGAGAAATACACTATAAGTAAAGGCTACAGCGCTCACATCGCGTTTTCGTCAAATGTACGATGTATATAAGAATGTTTAAATATGTTAATTATCATGCATTCAATACCACACGAAATCATCATTACTTGTTCAATATAAATAAATTCATTTGTTTCTGGCGTGTTTCCTCCCGTTTTAATAAACATCGGTCCCGTCAGTTCGTCATTACTTTGCTGGAGCCCGCCCTCAAATCCATTCCTGGCTTTCCTCTTTCTGCTGATTCACTCTAACAGTCACGCGCCCATGGCTTTCCACTACGTCATATAGTTAGCTCAGGGCGGGAGCTCGCTGTCAGTTGCAGCTGAGCCGTAGACGGAATCAGATGTCCATTCACGGACTCCAAGTAAGCCGACATCGCGCCGTCTGACTCATCGATTGAACGCAGTACACGGCCACAGCGCTGGTCAATTAACAATAAGCTAAGATAGATTTGTTCCTTGTGGTGCCTTAAGGACTCGGTCCAGTTTAAAAAGTATATATGGCAATAGTCGTCTTTACCCATAAATTGGCATCAGGTTTATCATAAAGTTATACAACTAACGCTCCACCGCATTTGTGATACTTTGCGGTTTTTGGTACCTGGCACCTTTGACTTTTATTATTCCATGTACGGGGGACAACTTCCCGCCCCAGTTTAATTGTTACAATATCTATACACGGCAACACCGTTCGTTATTTACTAAAATACGCCGTGATACATCGGTCCATTGCATTTGTTTTCACGGACTTGGTTTAGTAAAACAGTATACTTAGCAATATCACCACCAAGTCAACTTTACTCATTTATTCACGCACTACCATAATTGTGAAAGATTGCGCTTTTGACACAATGCACCTCCAGTTATTCTGTGTGCGGCTGATAAATTTTACGTATAACTGCGACACCTGGCGCTTTGACTTCAGTCCCCTTTGACACTTGATTATCAGGCGTTTGGGTGATATACATTACTTCGTGGTCTTGACCACCGCCTCTTCCGTAATTATTCGTCGTTCCACGAGTAAATGATACTGATAGAGGCGTCTTATTCCTAAATGATTAATCGGCCTTAATTACTCAAACACCCCTTTGCTCTTTGTTCTTTCAGCTTGTGGCGATTGTAGAGACAGCACCACTTCCCTTCCAAATCATATCTCCGTCCTAAAGGTATGTTCTTCTCATGTGCACACAGGTATGTTTCTACCATGTCCAACGCAACCCGTCCAGGTTTTACACCAGTTCCTCCTTTTTAATCTTTTGCAGGATTGAACTAATATCTCAACATTTGATGTTGGCCATCTGCATTTGTGACAACAGGAATCCCTTTCCTATATTTTAAATAGGTTCCCCAGGTGAGAGAACTGATGGTATGTTTCCACCATTTCCAACGCAACCTATCCAGGTTTTAAACCAGTGCCTCCTCTTTAATCTTTTACAGGATTGAACTAGTATCTCAACATTTGATGTTGGCCATCTGCATTTGCGACAACAGGAATCCTTTTCCTATAATTTAAATTGGTCCCCCAGGTGAGACAATTGTTGGTAATTGGGAAATTAAATATTTCCATTACATGTAACACACACATGGCCCTGACACCATATTCCTTGCGTTTACAGGTCCCCAACCCCGTCTGTCCTGATGAAGACCCAACCTGATGCGTAATAATTAGCACAATTATCCTAGGGTCGAAACGTCGACGTTACATGTCCTATGTGTCACATGCAAATCCACTTAGATAACGAGGAAACTTTGAACCCTTAAGTGGCTTATGTACTGTAAATAGGACCTTGTTTGTTGATTATCTTTATGTATTGTCCATTGTACATATTCGTTATATGTGATGTGTTTTGTGCTAAGTATCACTGTTTCACTAATTGTTTCACCATATTCTGTGTTTTTTGGTTGGATTACACTGTAAATAATTTGGTGTTTTTGATACATTAATTAACATCATTCTATCAAGAGACTTGGATTCTGTCCCGTTTCTTATGGTCTGTGTGTGTCCTTGAGAATTTGCAGTGTATTCAGTACTCATTAAGTTAGTCCGTTCATTTTCCAACAGAACCATTGTTTTTTGCACACACTATCTTACCCAGGTTCTGAGGGTTACTGGGTTGCCCCATTATCGTTAATGGTGAAAGTGTAAGATGCCGGAGAGTGACAAGAAAACAATCTCTTCGCTGGGTGACAGTCTCTCCAGATGTCACACAACTCTATGCCGGCTAAGATATCCCCAAGTGCCCCTGTCAACCGGGGTTTAGTATGGGCATGAGGAGGTTTGTGGTCCAGCGATGACTAATACTGAATTCTTTTGTGTTGCTCGGTTCTGATTTCCATGTGAATTGTATAGAAATAGAACCTAAAGATGTGCTTCATTTTTTCAGTGAACAGTACAAGAAAACTTGTGTCCTATTCACCAAAATAGTGGTAAATCTGCATCCGTAAATGTATTCTTTGGTACTGGTGCAAATGTATTACTTTTCGGTATTCGGAAAGTTTCCCACTAGCATGTGTGGAAATCTGCACAAGGCCCAGGAATATTTCTGGGAAGGTCACATAACTAGTCCCATGGGGTCCTATTCCGCCTGAGTAGAAATCTTCAGGAGAGAAATTGAGCCCTCAGTTCAAATGCACATTTTCAATCTACAAGACAATGTTTGTGCCTTAGGGAGAGCACTTCTCCCTCCAAATCTGGGGTTGATCTGTTCCCTTCCCACCCTGGAAGAGAAGTTACTCCAGTTCTCAACTTGATTAAATCATCGACCATTTACAAGTAGGTAAGGGGTCGAGACTCAGTTTAGAATGCCCACAAAGGTGCGGTTTTGGGTGTTCCTAAATATGCAAGGCAAGCAATGACTTGGAACTCCTACTTCCATCCTCTGAATCAGATTTACAACCGTGGATTTCTCCACACTCGTGGTAGAGAAGTCTGCAGTGGTAAATGCAAGTTCCAATTAGAGCAGGCTCAAGAATGATTTGCATATGGCTGGGTCCAAACTGAGGTGGGAAGGTGGGCAAAAGTATTGAAGGGTTGGAATGCTACCCCGAGAGATTGCCAGTGGTTAGACTTATTGTAAACATTCCTCCCGTCATCTTGTATGTGTTTGATGTGTGTTTAAGTGATAAAGGAGTTGCCCAGTTGTGGGTCCAATGTTCACTGTGTCATCACCTTTTGTGTGTTTGATTTACTTAACGTAAGGCAATATGGTTAGCTGTCCAGTGGCCAATCAGGTTGGCTCCTTCTTCTAGGTTATGAATTTAATTGCACAAATCAAACTCTGACTCAAATGCCCCAAAGCCTCGCTACACTAGATGTATGGAATGGAAAGCCACCTGGAAGGTGGAATGGATTCCACCAAATAGAACATTGTTTAAGAAACACTTCTCACTGCACTTTAAAGCTACAGATGTTGGACCTTAGTGGTGCCTTGAATTACTCACAGACTAGAAGAGCCTTCCAAAGGGTTTTAAATGTGATGTGAAATAAAATTGAAGAAACAAATGTATTTATATGCATCCTAAATTAGACACTGGAGAAGTTATACTAAACAAGCTACATTGTAAAACACACTACTAAATTAAACTGTGTTAGCACATACAAATAAAACTTTCATGTCAAATGCATTTCTCAAACATTTTGAAGCTGTAAAGCTACTAGGGCTTCTTTAAAGAAAAGTGACCCAAGTCTGTGAACTACACTTCTGCCAAAAAAGAACAGTCAATATCAATCGTCCATACCTTTATAATTGACTTGACCAGGTTTTTGGTATCCAATTGAAGCACGTTCCCAAGAAACGGAAGAGGAATGGGCCCAGGGGGCAGGTTACCTCTCTGGCAGGTGGATTTCCAGACCATGATGAACATCAGGCAGGTGAGAATGAAAACCAATAAAAGGGAGGTCCCACCCCCAAGATCCATAAAGGAGAAAGTAGTATCCATGTTCCTAGAGCTGCACTGTGTGCTCCAGAAAATCAAGGCCTGTGTCTTGTGTTGTCAGTAATTTAGAGTGATACCTAAACGTTTTCATCAAGAGCTGTGAACACGGTGTGCAGATAAATTAATGTTTAACTTTGAAAGGCTGTAGGTCAGCTGCCAAATCACACAGCACTATAACTCTAACCTTCTTGGCAGAGCAAAATTCTTGCATCAAGATGACATAGCACTTTGGTTTCTCTAGTTGCAGATTGAAAAAACAGTAATACATTTGAGAATCATTTTTACATAGGACTGCATTGCTGTGATACATAGAAAATGCACAAGTTTATATTTGATGGGATCACTGACATAATATTGGTGCATATAATATCGAAACACCAACATATCGTTGCCTTTACTTAAACATATAATATGCCATAAATATTGATTCAAACAATATCAACTGAAATTATAATGGTATTGAAATATTTTATATAGCGCGCGAATGCCAAAGGCATCTTGGCGCTGAAGTCTGCTACATTTGGAAAAGAACAGACGAAAACCAAAAATGTACCACCAGGAAGGGCCTATACTTGATCATACCGAATGAGAGAAAAAACAGGTTTTCAGATATTTTCTGAAATTGGAAAGGTTAGACTGAGCTCTAAGCTGGCTGGGTAATTTTTCCACAGTTGGCATGTAATGTGGATAAAGCTCCTTCCTCCCCAGCTCTCTCTTCTGATTTTAAAGACACTGATTGTCCTAGAATTTGCTGAGCGAAGGGTTCTTCTGGTGGTATACAGAAAAGGGTTTCTTTCAAGTATGCAGGACTTTTGCCATACAGAGTTTTATGTGCCATACATAAGGCCTGGAAAATCACTCTTTTTATCACAGGGAGCCAATGAGGTTCAAATAGAGCTATAGAAATTGACTTAAACTTGGAAATTTTCTTCAGTAGTCATGCTGCTGCATTTTGCAGACCTTGATGATTCTTAAGAGAACGTTGGTGGATGCTTAAATATATAAGGCATTATAATAGTCCAGCCTGGACAGGACTAAAGCAAAGAACACCGATTTCTGCTGTTCATATGGAAAATAGCAAGAGGAAGTAAGTTTATTGATTTGTGCATTAAAAGAGAGACTGGGATCAAAAATTATTCCCAGGTTCCTGACCGAAGATACCGGGATAGGAAGTGGGTCAAGCATCTGAGGCCACCAGGATTGGTCCCAGAAAGTTGTGTTCTTGCCGAACAGAAGGACCTCGGTTTTGTTTGTGTTCAACATAAGACTATTGATGCTCAGCCATTCTGAGACTGCACGCATACAGTTGATAAAGCAGAATGCAGGCTCTTCAACATCATTCGAGATGTACACAACAATCTGTGTATCATCAGCATAGACCACAGTGACCAGACCAAAAGAACAAATCAGCCTTGTCAAAGAAGCCACACGAGTATTACAGAGCGTGGAGTTCAATGATGAGCCCTTGGGATCTAGTGAAGATTTTTTCAATAATGGGAGGATCTAGGCTTTTTTCACTAGATAGGGAACTCTCCTGAGTCGATAATAATGTTCAGAAGTATAGTTAGAGGAGGGGCAACTGTTCCTGCTATATGTGAACTATTTTTGGAGGACAGGGGTCAGATGGAACCCCAGACTTTGTTTGACCTATAAGTTCAACTACTTTTCCTCTGCAAGAGGTAGAACTTTGCGGGACATATTTTTTCAGAGAGCTACGACAATGGCACCTGATGCCGAAACTGCAGACCTGTCATTAGAGTTTAATTTGTCATGTATTTCCTCAACTTTGTTTAAAAAAAATTCCGCTAGCTTATCACCGAAAAGTTGATGAGGAGGCACTATGCAGCTCAATGATATGCATGGCAGGACCTGGACTGTCATGAAAAATTATTTTGTGGAAATTTTGCTGCATAAATATTTTCCCTAAAATATATTTTTTTCTACATAACATTAACTTTTTGTATTCATAAATAATCTGATTCTATCTGGCCTTTTCTTCCTTGAGATCATTTCTTCTCCATATTCTTTCCTGCCTTCTGCAATTTTGTTTTAATTCCTTAAACTATGGAGAAAACCAAGGAGCTGATGTCCTACATCTGTAATTTTTAATAGTTTTCAAAGGAGCCATCTTAGTAGCTGCGGTCATTAACCAATCTGAGTATTTACTAATAGTTAATTTGTAATCCTTAATAATTGAGGCCCGAGACCTCTCTTAGATATCGACAACGTTTATTTTATTAATTTTACTCCAGGCTTGGACCTTCTTACTTTACGCCTTCTTGTTAATAGCAGGAGTTGGTGGGACAAATAGAATTTTAGACTAAAATTGATGGCTTTCTGGTCTGACCTAGTAATGGGTAGAATACCGTCAAAGTTTAGGTCTGAGTTATTAGAAAAAATGCCATCTAGGGTGTGTCCGGCTACATGTGTAAGAATATTCACCAACTGAATGAAGCTAAAACCATTTTAAATGTCAATCTTTATTATTATCTATTTTTAAATGAAAGTTAAAATCACCTAAAATACTGAAATTAGTGTATTGCATACATGATTTTAAAATATAGCCTAGGCCTTCTATTAAATTTACTTTGGGCCCAGGTGGTCTGTACATCAGTAATCCATTGAAGGTACTATTGTTAGATAACTTACAGCTGAACAACAATGCTTCGCTATCCGCCACAGTAACAGGTTCACTTATGAATTCAGGGTAGTCTTGACAGACCACGGCAAGGCCACCCCCTCAGTTGCCTACTTGATCAATGCTAGTAATAGCAATCCCAGCTGGTAATGCATTGACTTAGGGCCATATTCCGATGCGGTTAGGAAGGCCTCCTAACGGCATTTGCTCTGTCCGAATCAGATCAGGAACGTGTCTGTCTGACCGACTCGGAAATGTTTCGAGTACGATGCGAGTTAGGCATTAGGAATATCCCAATGTGGACCCGACGGCATTTGGAATGACTGAGCAGAATTATATGTCTCTACGGGCCGCGTTCACGGACAAGTGAGTACGATGCTGGATTCGGATAGCCTTTCCGAATCATGCCGTAAACCCTTCACTTACCGAACTACTTGGTCATGTCGAATTCGTCTTAATTTTCCAAGCAAGAAGCCACCAGATACATACAATTGAGTCGCCCGGAGGCATTTTCGCAGGCAGATTCAGAACGACCAAGTACGATGCGTACTTCCTGTGCACCGAATCGGTCGCCACAACCAACATGTCAGAGCACCTGGAAGGGGAGTATTTCAGGACTCAATCATGCCACAACACAATTCCTGTGAATGAGAAGGTGCAGCCATGTATTTCATCGCTCCATTATCCCTATACTATACACTTGCGGAGAATACAACCACCCTAACTAACGCAATCATCACAGAAGGTAAGTCTGACACCTACCTATATACAATAACATAACTAACCCACTAAAGACAACAGAAGATAAAGCTGTGGCAAAAGTACAGTTATTTGGGGGTGGGGGGAAGACTTGCAGTAATTTAGAGGCAATTGGGGTGGGGGGCAATAGTTCCAGCAACTGAGACACAAAGGGTAGGCAGAGGGCTCATACACCCAGCAATATCTTTCCAAAATTGGTAGGTGGAGGTCTAACAAGCACAGCAATGCAGAGAAAAACTGGTGTTGGGTGCAAATACTCCCAGCAGTGATTAGCCAAATGATTGATAGTGTGGCAAATACCCCCAGCAATTCTGAGGCAATCTTGGCATTGGGTGGCAAATACCCCTAGGAATGTAGCTGCAAACATGGGTTTTTGTGGGCAAATACCCCCAGCAATCTATATGCAACATTGGGGTTTGTGGGCCAAATACCCCAGTAATCTATATGCAAAATTGGGGTTAGTGGGGTAAATACCCCCATACTCCATATGCAAAATTGGGGTTTGTGGGGCAAATACCCCCAGTAATCTATATGCAAAATTGTGGTTGGTGGGGCAAATACCCCCAGTAATCTATATCCAAAATTGGGGTTTGTGGGGCAAATACCGCCAGTAATCTATCTGCAAAATTGGGGTTTGTGGGGCAAATACCCCCAGTAATCTAGCAAAAACAATTGTGGTTTGTGGGGCAAAAACCCCCAATAATTTATATGCAAAATTGGGGTGTGTGGGGTAAATACCCCCAGTAATCTATATTCAAAATTGGGGTTTGTGGGGTGTTAAAAATGGGAGTCTCTAGTTGGCAAGGGCTTGCATCTTTGTCCAAATAGGGACCCTTCTTCCTAGTCAGGATAAGGGAGTTACACTCCTAAAATAACCCCTGCTCACCCCCTGGGTAGCTTGGCATGAGCAGTCAGGCTTACCTTAGAGGCAGTGTGTAAAGCATTTGCACATAACCAACAGTAATACAGTGTACGCACTACAAAAGGACACCACACCAGTTTAGAAAAATATCCAATATTTTTATATATTTAAGAAAAGACCGAAAACGATAAAAATCCACAACACAGTACTTAAAAATCTTCAGTTATCAAAATATGCTTGAAAAACTGTCCCTTGATGTTGATAGCTGCATCCGGGGCTATCTCGGCGTCGTGAACAAACAAATCCAAACAGTTCTGGCTGACCGTGCCGTCGCGGGCCAGCTACGGTGTCGGGAAGACTCACAAACAGTACCTTTTAGAAATGCAGGGCGTCAGCAGCCTCTCGTTGAGCTTCCAAAAGCACGGCGTACACAGGCGTCAGTTCCGGAGGTCAGAGCAGGAGTCATCGGGGCCCTCGAAGTCACACACGTTGCAGATCAAACTCCTGTCTGTTGAAGTCAGGAGCGCTGGCGTCGGTAGGCGTAGGGTGCTGCGGTGCGAAGTGCAACGGTGCGGCGTGCGGTGCACTAAGGTCGCGGTGTGAGCAGCGGCTCAGTGGCGGCGTCAGATGGCGTCATCATTGAGACCAGGATCGCGGTGCGAAGTGAATGGAGTGCTCGTCGTGGTGTTGGCAGGTCGCGGTGCAAGCACCGGTGTCGTCGTTGCTGAAGCGTTGTCATCGGCTGGCGAACGGAAGTCAATGGCGCTAGCGTCGGTAGGCCAAGGCTGCGGTGCGAGATGAGGACGGTGCATCATGTAACTTTATGAGCGGTGCCCTCAAACCACGGTGCAAGCAGCGGCGTAGATTTCGGCATGGAGCGGTGTTGTCAGGGATACCAAGGCGCCGTCGTGAAGCGAGGTGGTGCGGAGTGGGGTGCCCACAGGTCGCGGTGCGAGCAGCGGCTTGGTGGCGCCGTAAGCAGATGGCATCGGTGAGACCAGGGTGGTGGTGCGGCATTTCGACGGTGCCCTCTGCGGTGCCTTCAGGACACGGAGTCAGCAGTGGCGTCGTAGACGTCGTCAGGTTGATTTTTTTCTGTTGCAGCACAAAACACACAGTCCCCAGTGCTGAGGGCAGAAGAGCTTGAAGTCTTTGCTGATCCTGAGACTTCTTGAACAGGGGGCAAGCTCTACCTCAAGTTCTTGGAGAAACTCACAAAGTAGATTGCAGAAAGTTCAGTCCAGTCGTTTCACTGCCCAGTGCTATTAGACCTCTCCACCGCTTTCGATACGGTCGACCATCAGACTTTGCTCACGAGAATCAGGGAGGCAGGGATTGGGGGGATGGCCCTGAAATGGATGATTAGCTTCCTCTCCAACCGCTCCCAGACCATCAACCTTGGCCCTTTCCGGTCCAAACCACAAGAACTCACCAAGGGGGTACCACAGGGATTGTGCTTACTCCCAACTATGTTCAACATTTACATAGCCCCCTTGGCAACTCTCCTAAGAAATTATGGGTTCGTCCCAATATCCTACACGAACGATACCCAACTTACATTCTCCTTTAACAAAACCTCTCAGACAGCTCAATCCACCTTCTCCTCTGGCATGCTGGCTATATCTCGTTGGATGGGAAGCAATTTCCTCCAGCGGAATGCCGGAAAGGCGGAGGTTTTGCTTTTAGGAGATGCCCCTCTCCTCTGGACACCCCACTGGTGGCCCCCAGAACTAGGCTCCCCACCAACCCCGGCGACCACCGTCAAGAACCTCGGAGTGTACCTCGAACAGACCCTCTCTATGAAGAAACACGTCACATACACAGTGGGCTCATGCTTCCACATCCTAGGCCTTCTAAGGAAAGCTTTTCCCTACCTCCCCGACTCTACCAGAAAGACCCTGGTACTGAGTAAGCTAGATTACTGCAATGCCCTTCTGATCGCAGCCAACGAGTCCTCATTAGACCGCCTACAGATGATACAGAACACCGCCGCCTGCCTGGTCTTAAATGCCCCCCATAGATCAGCCTCTCTCCCCCTCCTTCACCAACTACACTGGTTGCCCATACAACAACGCGTGAAATTTAAGATATGCTGTCTTACACACAAAGCGATATGGGGAAAAGGACCCTCCTATCTGGTGGAGAGACTTCTTCATTACACCCCACACCGGACTCTGCATTCTAGCTCTAAATCGCTCCTCAAAATCCCCAGGATAAAAAAAGCAAGTACGGGAGGAAAATCTTTCTCTTACCAGGCCCCTCTCATCTGGAATTAACTTCCTCTCGCCTTAAGACATTGCCCTGACCACTGGAAGTTCAGGAAAATCCTGAAAACTGCCCTGTTCTAAGCCTGAAGCCCCTTGCCCCTGCTTCGCTGCATTTCCAGAGCACTGAGATACCCTCCCGAGGGTGATTCAAGCGCTATACAAGACAACAAATCAAATCAAGACAGAAGCAGCCACTGCAGGCCCACACACCAAAGCACACAGCAAAGTGGTAGTTCTTCCTCACAGCTTCTCCGGCTCTTCTTCTTGGCAGTCTTCTTGGTCAAAAGAGTTCTAAAGTTCAGGGGTCTGGCCCCAATATTTATATCCCAAAATCCTTTGATCTCTTAGGCAGAGAGTCTCTGTGCCCAGCCAGGACCAGTTCTGCCTTCTCTGGTGTGATTTCCTGGCAGGAGGTGGAGACGGCAGTGTCAGAGGCAGACCAGGCTCTTTGAGGTGCAAGAAAATCTCCTACCCCTTCCCCCATCACAGCCCAGGTCTATTCAGCACTTTCCTGACCCACCTAGACTATCTGCAGCCACTCCTGCTCCCCAGCCTTATGTCATCCAAAACCCAGACAGGCAATCCACATTCCAGCAGAGGCACTCTGGATGACTGAGCAAGAAAATACCTGCTTTCTAAAAGTGTTTTTTCGACCACAGAATGTAAAAATCACCTTCACTAAAAGATGCATCTTTAGATTCTGAGTTCAGGCATACTAAACTTTATTTTCCTACCTAATTCCCCGGGCCACTTTTGTCTATAAGAGGTTATAAACAAACTCTCCATTCTGTCCTTGCAATAATGAAAAACAAAATTGGCAGTAACTCACTACCAGGACATGCCACACACACCAGGGCATGTCCTGCCTTTCACATGCACTGCACCCTGCCTACAGGGGTACCTTGTGCCTACTTTAGGGGTGCCTGACATCTAAGAAAAGGGAAGGTTAGGGACTGGCAAGTGTGTGCACTGGCCAAGTCGACATGGCAGTTACAAACTGCACGAAGACTCTGCATTGACAGGTCTTCGTTACTTTTTCAGGGCTACTCACGTGGGTGGCACAATCAGTGCTGCAGGCCCACGAGTAGCACTTTACGAAGGATTGACAAGTAAATCAAATATCCAATCATGGAAACACCAATCCATAACACAATTTACCACAGGAGCACTTGCACTTTACCACTGATCAGCAGTGAGAAAAGTGAACAGAAAAGCTACGCCAGCAAAAACAGAGTCAAAACAGGGAGGTCAGAAAGCAAAAACTCAGGGGAAACAAGCCAAAAGATGCCAGGTCTCCTCCAGCTGAAAGTAAGGAGAACTACCCACCCTCCTGGGAGTTCTCTTTGCTAAGGTGGAAGAACCTGGACAGACCATCTGCATTGGCATGTTCTGTGCCAGGACGGTGTTCCACCGTAAAGTCCATTCTCTGCAGGGAGATGGACCACCTCAGCAGTTTTGGATTCTCACCCCTCATTTGCATCAACCATCTGAGGGGCCTGTGGTCTGTCTGAACCCGGAAGTGAGTCCCAAACAGGTATGGTCTCAGCTTCTTCCGTGCCCAGACCACAGCGAAAGCTTCCCTTTCTATGGCACTCCCCCTCTGTTCCCTGGGGAGTAGTCTTCGGCTAAGGATGACTACAAGCTTGTCTAGGCCCTCTTTGTTCAGTTGTGAGAGCACCGCTCCCACTCCATGCTCTGAAGTGTCAGTCTGCATGACAAATTCCTTGGAGAAGTCGGGTGCCTTGAGCACAGGTGCCGTGCACATGGGCTCTTCAGGGCATGAAACGCCTTCTGGCAGGGGTCAGTCCAGATCCCCTTCTTGGGCTGTTTCCTGGAAGTCAGCTCTGTTAAGGGGGCAACAATGGTGCTATACCCCTTAACAACCCTCCTGTAGTACCCGGTGAGCCCTAAGAAGGCCCTCACCTCTGTCTGGGTTTTGGGGGGCTCCCAAGCTCGAATGGTGTCAATCTTGGGTTGTAGGGTCGCCACAAGGCCGCTTCCTACCTCGTGTCCCAAGTACACCACTGAACCCTGACCGATCCGGCACTTACTGGCCTTGGCCCCGATTCACAGAACTAACTTAAGACAAAATCCTAAACTTGCTACCATTTTGGTATTCACAGAATGCACTTACTACTTCTGGTATTCACAGAATGCACTTACTACTTTTGGCATTCACAGAATGAACTTACTACTTTTGACTTTACGTCCGCACTCGGGCCGGAATTTCCGCTTTCGGAGCGGGAATTCCACACCCGGAGTGGGAATTCCGCTCCCGGGTTGGAATCTCCGCCTACACAAACTGTGGCCATTGATCATTTTAGCCAAGGGTGAACACTTGTACAAGTGCCTACTAATCCTCACCATGGATCAGCTGACACACTGCAGCCAATCCTAGTCCAGCAGCATGTATAAATGTAGAGCAGACACACACAAACCCTTTCAACATGTCACTGAATGTGTTTGTTGCACTGCCCCTTGCCATGCGGCAAAACTACTTGAGGAGGAGGAGAGCAGAGAGGATCTTCAGACAGAGGATCAACCTATTTGGAATGTCCAGCCAAGATGTAAGGGCCAGGTACCGTTTCCCTCCTGAAGTCATCTTGGATATGGTATGTGAGTGGGAGCAGGAACTTTACTCTGTGACCTGCTGCTCACATGCAATACCAGCATATCTCAAGATCCTTTCTGCTCTCTATTTCTTTGCCACTGGGTCTTTCCAAAGGGTCTCCAGTGACCATGTGGGCATTTCCCAGGCGAGCCAGTCGCAATGCCTGCATCAGGCACTGAGATGCATCACTGCTAGAGCCCACAACCGCATACAAATGCCACATACACTGGCCATGAGACAAAGGGAAGCATGGGATTTCTATTTCATTGCACAATTTCCATATGTGCTGGGTACAATTGATTGTACCCATGTGGCCCTTCAGCCACCCCGCCGCATTGCACACATCTTCTGCAACAGACACCGATGGTATTCCATCAATGTGCAAGCTGTCTGTGATGCCAGTGGGAGGTTCATTAATGTGCATGCAGTGTTCCCAGGCAGTACCCATGACAGCTTCATATTCCTCATGTCACCTCTTGCCCGGCAGATGGCTGCGGGAGAATTTGGCAGCATGAGGCTACTGGGTAAGTACCAAGAACTAAAAATGAGGGATATGTGTTATTGAAATGTCTGAATGCCCCCCAACATTAATCATTGTACAATAAGAATCATAAAGCTACATACATGGCCCAGCAGACACTGCACGTACTAAAGTATAGATCATGTCCTGTGCAAATCAAAGAGGGAAATGTAACGAACTGCCCTTTCTTCACTCCTCAGGCGATGCTGGGTATGCACTCCCCCCACATCTTCTCACCCCTTACAGGCGTGCGCACACTGTACCGAAGCGTAGGTACAATAGGGCACACATATGGACTCGAGCCATCATAGAGCGCACTTTTGGTGTGTTGAAGTCACGATTCAGATGTCTCGACCGTACAGGGAGTGTGCTGCTGTACTCCCCAGAAGTCATGTGCAAGATCATATTAGCTTGTTGTGTTTTGCACAACATTGCTTTAACGCTTGGCTTACACATACCTCTGGAACCTCGGCTAGCTCTGAATCTGGGAAACCGGGCCATTGCACATAACCGAGGTCAGGGTATGCAAGTCCATGATCAGCACGTTGCCATGTTTTTCACATGAGCAACCTTTAGTGTCATGGACAAAATGTGGTTTGCTGTCTGTTGTAAATGATGAAACTTGGATATCCACGACCGTGTCAATAAATTCCATCCTGAGACGACTTTGCAAGCCACACTAACTGCATGTAAACCACAGCTGCTGACAGTAGTCAAACGATGGAGCGTGCCTCAGGTCATGTGCCCATGTCAGCGATCAGTGTAGTGGATGTCCCTAAAAACAACTATTCATGCAGATGACAAACGATACATGTCCTGAGAGACCTACCTGGACCTTATGAGGATGGGTCACTTAATCACAAAAGGCCATAACCATTGCATACTCAGGCCTGTGCCCTCAACAGATTTGACTCCCCCACAAATGATGGGCCCAGAATGTGAGTGATGATGTCATGGGTGAATCAGGCACCATGTGTCTGTGATATATCCACACTGCTACAACCCAATGTTACGTAACACATCACACAACTCTGGTAATGAGCACTCAATATGGACTACGTGTACCATAATTAGGCTATCTGGTTTTAGGTTTAAACCTACTATAACTGATAAAACCCCACCAAAAGGAAATAGCTATCAACGTAAGTTCCGATTTCGGAGCGTAATGCGCGTGTGCGGACCCGCCGCTCCGGAACCGGAAACTACATTTTCGGGCCGTAATCTCCGAAAATGACCCGGAACACATTATTTCATACAGGCAATGTTATACAGGAAGTGGGAGACAGGAAATACATCACAGGAAGTTGTTGACAGCCATTTTGTGTTCATTCTGAGTCATCTTCTATCACAGATCAGATCCTCTGACCTAAAACGCTGGTCCGGCACAAGGCTGAGGAGCTGGTGGGCCTGTCTTCCCAGCACCATGTACATCGTCCTCGCCTCTCCCCACTGTACAGGAGGGTCCTGCGAGCAGCTTGGCCGACCCTCCATGCTCAGCTGGAGGAGCATGAGCAGGAGGGACCTGGTAAGTGCATCATATGCAATATGTGTCTGGGAGTATAATGTTAGTGAAACAGTGCTTTACCATTGTGTGTCCCATGCCTCCATTTACCGATTCCGTGTCCATGCAGCAGTCACCAAGATTAAAAAGGCACACTGTGGCATATGGACTGTACAGGGCAGAATGCATTTTGGGAGTTGTAGTTTCTTCATGACAACTGGGTAAATGAGGCACACTTGTGCATTCATATTGAAATCTGCTCTGCCAGCACCACTACCATTGAACCAAGGAAATCATAACTGATGTGTGCATTGGATGAGCAATGGTACAGACACTGTCCAGTGTGCGCTTGGCAGGCCAAAGGGTATTGGATGCTGTGACATGCATTGCATTTGTAGAGTTTGAGTTCCAATTGAGACAGATCATCATGTGCCATGGAGTCAAGACAGACTTTGAGATCCTTGCATCACTCTTAAGTGTTTCTAAATTTGCAAGGTGTGTCCACTGACAGACGTCTCACCCTCAGTGGCCTGTATGACATTTCACATGTACAGGTAGCTGTCACAATGACCCACCTTTTTTCACCGGTGTACTGCACTACCTTATCAGTCACCAAAGCCAATATGTGGCACTGGATTGTCAGATTATGTGTGGGGACAGCAAAAGGCTAGACTCACAATGTAGTTTAAGAAATAGCCCAGACCCTATGTGGATGTGTGACCCACATTCGACATTTGTCTTGTCCCATACAATGCTACAAAGCAGATGACACATGTCCAGACGTTAAATAGCTACGACTCCATATCAATGGCCAAATTCAATTAAATCTGGACTCTTCATGTTTTCCTTTGGTGGACTGGTTTTGGAACCTGCACATGTAGCAGTGACAGGACACACAGATCACAAGAATGCCAAGGTTGAGGGTTGGCCAATACAGTTGTGTAAGCCACAAACATTCATGTGAGATGTCCATGTCAGACTCAATTCAATAAATGACAGTAAACATACACGTACTGTAGGTTCATAAACACTGACAACTGTAGAGTGTGATCAGAGGAAAACAAAGTGTGACCTTGATCATCTATGTATGTGTCTCGTCCTGCATGAAACAACTACCACATCAGGATTTTGCTTACATTTCAGCAGGCACAGCTGGCCAAATGGAAGAACAGCAGGGCCAGGTCTGGAGCGGGAGGCCATCAGTGCGCCGGCGGCTACACTCTCTTTCCACCAGCGAGGAAGAAGAGGATGAGGAGGGACCCTCAACATCAGGAGGCAAGGGGATTGCGCCAACCCGGACTGACAAGGAACACAACTCTGGTGCTACGTCCCGGGTGGAGGCTGTGGACATCGAAGGTGGGGGGGAAGAACCCGACTCCTCTGTCCAGGATGTGGTGGAGAGCTACTCTCCCCCAGACTCATCACCTGTGGGTCCTGAAGAGGTGTCCCCGGGCCGGCCAATACCCAATCTGGGCCTGCCATTAGTGCCCCCCTACCTCTAGAGTCCCCCATTCCATTGGGGGCTCCAGCTGCATCCCCTGCAACCAGTCCCCCTCCTCGTAGCTGCCAGCTCGACCACAATATCAGTTTCGGACCTGAGGCACCACATCCCTCCTGTCCACACCAGGCCCTCCCGGTGTTGTTCCTCCTGTGGCTGTGCCAGGGGGCTTGAGGTGGATGTGTGAGGGTCAGCCAGACATGTCCGCTCGCATCATGCTACAAGTGTGTCTGGAGATATGCATGATGAGAGAGGACATTGTCTGATCTCTGGCCACCCTCACCACCAGCGTCAATTCCATGGCCACAGCCATGTCGTCTGTTGTCTCCCAAATCCCTTCCCATACCACCGTCAATGTCTTCCCCTGTCCGTTGCCCCACACTGATTCCCCCATACTCCTCGTGTGTCACAAACCCATGTGGTGACTGTTCCTGCACCAGCCAGCCGTGTGCCTGCATCGGACACTGAGGATCTGGACATTGTGGTAGTAGAGGATGACCAGAAGGACACTTGACTTTTAGACTGAGACGTCGTCCTGAACAATTATTTCATTGACTTCATTTTGAATGTCTGGCTCAGAATATGGACACATATTTGGTGAGTCATCTACTATGCACATAATGGCTTGTTGCAATGATGGGTTACACTTGTAACTGTGTTACACACACACATACCTCCTCACATCTCTAGGCCACCTACTTCGTTTTACAGGACATGATACACAACAGAATCTTACTTTTGTAGATCTTTATTTTTTCTATACACATATTCACGTGGTCAATTTGTCTTGGGGTTCTTGTCACTGGCGATCGAGCTTGCGAAATTGCAATTTTGGAGGTGATGATCGCTGTGAGGGGTCAGGTCGGGCTTGTAACCTACGTGTAGGTGGGTGTTGTCCATGTGCCTGTACAGGGTGATCTACATGTGCAGGGGCAGATGGTGTATGCACTTTTGGTGTTTGTGCCTGGACAAGGGCTGGTTGTGCACGTGGTGGGAGTGCCTGTACAGGGGTTGGTGGTGGTTGTGCAGGTGGTGGCAGTGCCTGTACAGGGGTTGGTGGTGATTGTGCAGGTGGTGGGAGTGCCTGTGCAGGTGTTGGTGGTGGTTGTGCAGGTGGTGGGAGTGCCTGTTCAGGGCGCCGGTGTGGATGTGTACCTTTGCTGTGGTGCTGTGCAGTTGGTGGTACAGGTGTGTGGATGTGCTGTCCTGCAGGCAGATATGATGGCACCCCTCCCTGCGTTGACCGTGAAGGGAGACTTTAGATCACTTTCAGCATGCCCTCCATCATCTTCATGGCCAAGGCATGGTGTCTTGCACTCTCTTCCCTTTGGATGGATATCATGTCTCTGATATTCCTGGACATGTCCTGCCAAGTTCTATCCATCCTATCCAAAACTTGGCTCAGCCTGGCCACCACCTGAGGGAATTGGACCATGTCCTGCAGGGACTCAGACATGTCTGACAGGGTAGCCCCTATAGCATGAATGTCCTGCCTCACATCTGTCTGCTGTTGGAAGAAGTCCTGCTCCCACTGGCCACCATAGCCAGGTGCAGGCCCTCTCTGCAGGTGTCTGCCATGGACGGGACGAGTGGGTCCAACAGCAGGGGAGGGGGTGGTAGGTGGAAGCCTGTGGGCAGGAGAATGGTACCCAGGGGATACCTGCACCACAACAGGGCTGGTACTTCCCCAGATGGTGGAGAGGATGGCAGGGATACACTGTATAGGGAAGAGCGGGTAGGGGAACCACCATGTCGGTCCTGGAAGTGAGGGCTGTGAGGGAGTGATGTCTGTGTTGGGATGCGAGGGAGCTGTGTCTGGTTTGATCTATGCTGGGGACAGGCAATTGTTTGTTTGGGAGGAGGCTGACGAACGTTGCTTGGCGGAGGATGTGATGCCGTGACTGATTTTGGCAATCTGGCAAGATAGCTCTCATTGGCATCAGAATCGTCATCCCCGGAGTGGATGGACATGTAGTAATCATCATCCACCAAGTCGACGTCCTCAGGAACTTCCTCCTCCTCTTGAGCAGTACTTGCTGCCGACATAACTGCCTGGAGGATCAGGGGATTCTCCCCTCTGATTCCCCGTCGGCCCGCACTGGTCATAGGTCTGTCATCCTCATCCTCAGCATCCCCTGGAACACAGAGGTTGCAACCGTATTAGTGATTGACCTGGTATTACATGAGGTGCAATACAAGGGTTGTATTAACTGTACTTTGCATCAACAGATGAGGATTATGTGACCTGGTTAGGGTACCACCACAGATGACAGCTCACACCATAGCACTGAGGTATTACACGGAAATGTACATGATACAAGCAAACTCACTAGCTCCAGCCACAACTTTCTGTCCCTTCGCGTTCCCCCCTGGTGTCACCTGCTGAACCTGCCCCCTCATAGATGTTGTAGACATAGCTGTCCTCGATCTAGCAGCTGTAGAAGGAAGTGACAACATTCTCAATGATCTGCATCACTAATTGACAGACAGGCACATGACACTCCTGATTTGTATTTCACTTTGTGTAAACAACAACTGCTGATTCCATGCAGAAGGGTCTCTTGATCTCTGTCATGGCTTAGTAATCTAAGCTAGTGACACACCTCATGCCAGAATTACCTGAAGGACAGGTGCGCGAGGGTTTCACTGCTGTAGCCAGGATGTCATGCATTCCCCTGGATGGTGTCTGCTGCAGTGGTGTCATCCTGTCAGCAGCTGTGATGAGACATACATGTCCATATTTTAGTACAACAGATGGTAGCTATGAGCTAACATGTTATTCTCAATAACCATTTGCGGATAATCCAGGACAATGTGCAGCATGTTTACCTCATGGACTTTACATGTGGGCACCTGCTCACATGCAGCGTTTGCCAGCTGTTACCTCCACGCAGCACTGACATCAATGAGATGACACACCAACAGACAAACTTGTATGAGAAGGTTACTGATATTTTAAGGAAGGGGATAAATGACCCGGACTCCTCCGCATTACACTGATTTCACCTTTACCATTAAGACTAACATTTTTCATGAGTGTAATGTTGTCTGTTGACAAGTCAGAAAGGAGTTCATGTGTGAGATGTGCAGTAGTCAGGGTCATGATGTTGCTCATTTGTGCTTCCCTACCCATGAAGTCACAAAGCTCATTTTTGAATGAGAGAACACAGATTTCTTATGTCCATCCTTTGAGTGTCCTCTCTTTGCATACTCTATTTCCAACATCATGGTACTACTTAGCTGACAATGGATGGTGTCTTGTACAGCAGACATCCAAACCTCACATGTCAAACACTCACCTATACATGTGAATACGGTAGAAGAGGAGGGAAGCAGAATGCAACATTTGGTTATGTCATTGGTCACACATTGCGGATAAGCTGAGAAGCTTTGATGCTTTCCGCCTGCACTGGATTAGCATGTTGCTCTTCAGCCAAGTTATTTTGCAGGTGTAACTGCATGAAGATTCACCTTAGCAGCCCCTACACCCATCTCAAAGGTACACAACTGGTATCAGTGTGGGCCTCAGGTTTACCAATTTCATTATGATTTAACCATATATATTTTGCTAGGGATTTTTCCTATCATTGAATTGCAAGCCTGTTGTGTTTTGGTCACTTCATATGACACATTGTACTATTGTATGTCCAGTCTGCACTCACTTGGCGTACATTTTGTGTCATCCTTTCATTAGCCACCAGGGTCTGATCTGGCATGTGTTCAAATGCCATATGTGAGCATATTGTGATGCAGGACAACAGTGTACCCGGGGCACCGTGTACAGAGCCAGCACAAGTGAACTAACTTGTAGGAACCGAATCGGTATTCCGAGGCTCACCAGTGACCCCAAGAAGCATTGCTATACCGTTCATAAGGTACAGATACTACTGGTCTGACCTTACAATACAAGAGTGGTGAGTACACCTCTCCTTTCAGAGCCCAAAGGGGCTCTGATTAAGAACCTCCGGTCCTGACGGAAGCCCCTAGATTCTCCAGGGGGCTGAAACATGTTGACCCAAATAGTGCGTTAGATTAGTAGCTTGATCTTAGAACGCACAATTCTCATTTTTAACCTCCCACATCACTGCCTCCCTAATAAATCATTGAGGACACAAGTGATATAGGAATTTTAATCACTTCATCAAGATATACCGCCACCGGCCTGTGTACATGTATGAGGGTTTTTTATGACGGATTCGATACGATTAAAAGACCCTGGTCACACAGGACAAGTGGTCCATTCTCCACCCTCTTTGATTAATAACTAACCATTGGAAGCCGGATGGATCACAGCTTCTTTTTCCCTCCCCATTGATTATTACGTACAACACATACAACATACGGTGGAGGTGAAAGGCACATTTAATGAGCATTCAGCCTGAATTATTCTTGGGTTTACTTACCTTGGCCCAGCACCGGAACAGTGTGTGGACCCTGAACAGATGTCACAGCCAACCTTGTAGCAGAAGTCAGTGTGTGTCTTTGATTCTTGGAGGACCCCATTATACCTACAATGATAAGTGTGTTTTGCAACTTTACACTTCTGCAGCCACATGCGATGCACTCAATTTCTGGCACAAAGGATGAGCACAAGCAGTTGTAGGCACCACTGTTGCAGAAGTGTATTATACTTAATATCATCAGTGATCCCACATATAACTTAGAATGGGCCCACTACCTAGATGCAACCTATATCACAATGACATGACTATGAATCCTGAGGTAAGGTCCACTATTGTGTTTTGTTTATGGCCAACAAAAAAGCCAGCCAATGTAAGAAGTACATGAGCAGCTGTGTGGACTGGGCAATTTAATGTATATTGGAAAAATTCAAAGTTGGACAGTGGATGCATTGTCAATACTACTGACACTGGTATCTCACTTCTTGTTCATCATTACCATATTTGTGCAAATTGGATTTCTTGATTAGGTCTACAGACACTATTACAATATAGTGGGGACACCCTTTTGATTAGTTGTGGCACTCAGTTACAGAATTGGATTCCCAGGTCTGGGACTGTTGGTGAAATACATGTTATGTTCCACAATTACAAAGGTATGATGAGCCAAGACATGTTATATTTTGCCTTTCGCTGTTCACAAATGTAATTTGCTAAAGCTGAATGTCCATTGACAACTCCTATAGTAATGAAGCTATTTTTTCATCTCTGGTTGACTTTCATATGTGGGCACTATATGTCCCTCTGTCGTCTCCTGACAATGTATGCATTTTGACCATCTCCTGGCCAGTTTGACTTACCAGTTAGTGAGGGTGGTATGCCTTTCTCTGTACGATGTTGATTCCTCCCAGTAGATGCAGGGACCTCTGCTACTGCAGTTGTCTGTGCTCTGGCTGAATGTGTCAATGGGTGAAAAGAGAGAAAAGTAACCAAATGGGAAATGTGCTTGTGGAACTTTTCAGGGATTTCCCCATATCTTCTGCATGCTAACAGTGTTGTGAAGTACTGCCGCAGATGGGGCAGGTAGGAGCAGTGGTGCGTTGGGTATGTAATGGTGTGGCAGGGTGGGAAATGAACAACAGAATATGTGTATGACATATTTTGATCTGATGATTCTCTCACCTTCTGCTTTGAGGTTTAGGCTGGCACAGGGTGATTTACTTTTTGGATTATTTGTGGCAGGTTTACAAGCCCCTTGAAAAACATTTACACCGCCATTGCGTCACTTCTGTGACACAGCGGTGGTGTAAAACAGGCGACACATTTCGACTTATTCACAACGTGACGCATCTATGGGGATGCGTCACGTTGTGAAGCTCTGCACAACATTAAACCTGTGTCAGCTTTGATGTAGGCAAGGGGGGGCGTTCCTTTGGGATATGCCTCGTAAAAGTGATGCAGTGAAATCTACAAGATTTCACGGAGTCACTTTTCAGAGTCCGCTGCGACGCAACCTTATGCCTGCTTGAAGCAGACGTAAGGAGTGGCATAGCACGTTAGGTATGGGCAGTCCATGGACATTGTTGGAGTTGCGTTGCACTTGCGACACGACTCCAGCAAAGCACCCCCTAATGCCATCAGATGCAATACACATCTGTCTATCCCTGCGCCACAGTGCACCGCATTGTAAATGCGACACATCCGTGGTGGCGCAAGGGTTGAATTGCATGTCGCATTGTTACAGGCGCATCCCTGCTAATATTTGTCAATTGCTACTTAGCAGGGTTGTGTATATACGGCAGAAATACTGTGCCCATGTTTTCAAAAGTGGGGGAGGTATTTGCCATTTCTAATGCAAAGGATTCTGGGACTTGGGGTGCTACATACAGAGGGTGACACATGAGTCTCCAACTGACTATATTTTTATATACACTTAGAACAACTTCCTTACTCACAATGACAGTGCAACACAGACAATCTTTTCATGCACTCTTTCTTTTCATCCCATTTACCTGGTACCACGTAGCGGACGTCACTAACAGGCAGTCCTTGGATCAAGTGGGGGTGTATTGTGGTAAGGATATCCTCCTCCAGTGTGGTAAGACGGATGCGGGGTCCAGAGTATGCAGCAGGGAGGATCCTGTTTAATTCGACCCTGGAGTACTTCTCCTTCACCCTCTGCCTTTCATCCTGCCACTTCTTCTTGATGTCCTGGACTGTGTGCCTCTCCTCCCCCAATGCTGTGACAGCAGTGGCTAATTGCTGCCATAGGGCTGCCTTCTGTGTGCCACTGGTGCAGTAGGGTGGGAGTCCATATAGGCATTTGTGGTGCCTCACTATATACTCCACAAGCATGGTGGTCTCCTCTGCAGTGAAGTTCTTCTTCCTCCTCATTAGTTCCATTTTTCTCTGGCGATGTCAGCGTTGTGAACACAAACTCTCTGTGGCCAAACCTGTTCCCTCAATGTGTGCTGCTTTTATATGTTTTTGGTGCTGGTCAATTAGTGTTAATTGGCTTCAGCTGGAGCGTGGTGGGGGATGGTAGGCACTTGCAACATCATGGCAAAATGGAGCTATAGGCTGGGATTGGCTGCAGTGTGCCAGCTGATCAATGGTGGGGGATGGTAGGCACTTGGACAGGTGTTTACCCTTGGCTAAAATGATCAACGGCCACAGTTCTTGTATTCCGGCCCAGAATCAGAGATTCCGGGCCGTAGACGGAGATTCCGGCCCGGGAGCGGAATTCCCGCTCCGAGAGCGGAAAATCCGGCCCGAGTGCGGACGTAAAGTTAGTAGTCGTAAGTCTATTCTATGAATACCAAAAGTAGTAAGTTCATTCTGTGAATGCCAAAAGTAGTAAATGCATTCTGTGAATACTAGAAATAGTAAGTGCATTCTGTGAATACCAAAATGGTAGTAAGTTTAGGATTTTGTCTTAAGTTAGTTCTGTGAATCAGGGCCCTTGATCTGGAGGTCTGCCCTCTGCCGTGCCTTCAACACTTCACCGAGGTGATGCAAGTGTTCTTCCCAGCTGGAACTGAACACTGCGATGTCATACAGGTAGGCAGCACTGAAATCCTCCAGCCCAGCACACACCTGATTGACCAACCTCTGAAAGGTGGCAGGGGCATTCTTCAATCCAAAGGGCATCACCTGGAACTGGTAATGTCCTTATGGGATTGAAAATGCTGACCTCTCCTTGGCCCCATCGGTCAAGGCAATCTGCAAGTACCCAGACGTTAAATCAAACGTGCTGAGGAACTTGGCAGCTCCCAACCAATCAATGAGCTCATCAGCTCTGGGGATGGGGTGCGCGTCAGTCCTGGTGACAGCATTAAGTCCACGGTAGTCCACACAAAACCTCAGTCCTGGAGTGGCACCGGGTGCAGCAGCCTTTGGAACCAGGACCACTGGGCTGGCCCAAGA
The DNA here is from genome assembly GCF_964204655.1 of Triturus cristatus. Lineage (NCBI taxonomy): Eukaryota > Metazoa > Chordata > Amphibia > Caudata > Salamandridae > Triturus > Triturus cristatus. The sequence continues at coordinate 448,748,095 of NC_140592.1, forward strand.
ACTGTTGGACGGCTCGATCACCCCTAACGCCAATATCTTAGAGACCTCCTCCTTGATGCTGGCCTTGACCCGGTCAGTCAACCTGTAAATCTTGTGCTTCACAGGAGGGCTGTCACCGGTGTCCACGTCATGGGTACACCAGTGAGTTCCACCTGGGGTCAGGGAGAACAGTGTGGCAAACTGTCCCAACAACCGGTGGCAGTCGCTCTGCTGCTCTGTGATCAGTGTAGGGGAGAGGATCACACCTTCCACTGACCCATCACCCTCCTTGGTAGACAGGAGGTCAGGGAAAGGCTCACTCTCCTCCTCCACCCTGTCATCTGTCGCCAAGAGCATGCTCACTTCGGACTTCTCGAAGTGGGGCTTGAGGCGGTTCACTTGGAGAACCCTCAAAGGGTTCGTTGGAGCCCTCAAATCCACCATGAAGGTGACATCACTTTTGCGCTCCACCACCTCAAATGGCCCAGTCCACTTGTCCAGCATGGCACAAGGTTCCACTGGGGCCATGACCCACACTTTCTGCCCAGGTTGAAATTCAACCAGAGTGGCATTCTGGTCATACCACTTCTTAATTACTTCCTGGCTTGCTTCTAGGTTTGCCTGAGCGAGTTTCCTGAAGCTGGCAGTTTGGTTTCGGAAGGCCAGCATGTATCTGAACACATCCTGGGGAGTTTTCCTGGGAGCTGCCTCCCAGCCTTCCTTCACCAAACTCAGAGGTCCTCTCACAGGGTGACCATACAGACGCTCAAAGGGAATTAACCCAAGAGACTTCTGTGGTATCTCCAAGTATGCAAAGAGAAGGCATGGCAAGAGGACATCCCACTTATGCCTCAAGGGTTCTGTTAGACCCTTAATCATGCCCTTCAAGGTCTGGTTGAATCTCTCTACCAGACTGTTACCTTGTGGATGGTAAGGGGTGCTGAACTTATAGGTTACACCAGACTTCTTTCACAGGGATGTCACATACTTGGAAATGAAATTGGTCTCCCTGTCAGAAACCACCTCTCTGGGGAACCCCACTCAGGAAAAGATCCCCATTAAAGCCCGGCCCACCACTGGTGCCGTTGTTATCCTGAGAGAGATTGCCTCCGGGTACCGGGTGGCATAGTCCACCAAGACCAGGATGTACCTGTTGCCCATAGCTGTCTTGGGATCCAGCGGCCCCACAGTGTCCATCCCTACCCTTTCAAAGGGTGTCCCAACAACTGGAAAAGGTTGGAGAGGAGCTTTGACCTTCCTCCCACTCTTACCACTTGCTTGGCAAGTTTGGCAAGACTTGCAATGTCCATCTGACTGCCTTCACTTTTGGGGCCAGAAGAAGTGGGTGTCAAGCCTGTCAAAGGTCTTGTCCTGCCCCAAATGTCCTGCCAAATGCACGTCATGAGCCAGACCCAGTAGGAATGTCCTGAAACGCTGGGGTACCACCAGCACACGGGCTGACCCAGGCTCAGCGACCTTAGGTTAACTATACAGGAGATCACTCTCCCAGTAGATCCAATGCAACCTGGACTGATCACCAGCTGCCTGGTCTGCAGCCTGCCGCCGCAGACCCTCTAGAAAAGGGCAATCTTTCTGCTCCTTGCAGAATTCCTCCCTGGTGGGACCCCCTTCTTGCTGCCAATGGGTCAGCTCAGAGATGTCCCCCAGTTCAGCTACCTGCTCCCCTGTAGGCACCGGGGTGTCCACCTCCTCCCAGTCCATAGGAACTTCAGGGGCTGGTTTCCCGCGCCCCTTGCCCTTTCTCTTGGCAGGGACTTGGGCTACTGTTTCAGGCTCCAAGTCCTCTTGATCACCCTCTCTGGCTGCCATTGACCGAGTGGACACGCATGCCCACTTTGGCAACCCAAGCATCTCCAAGTGAGACCTGAGCTCAACATCCTTCCATAAGGACTGCTCCAGGTCATTACCTAGTAGACAATCTACAGGCATGGAAGGGCTCACAACCACCCTCAAGGGACCTGAGACCCCCCCCCCACTCGAAGGGAACCTACACCACCAGACACTGCCACTCTGAATTGTCCACAGCAATTATTTGGTGGAATATACCTGAAACTACCTGCTTCTCAGAGACTAGGTGACACCGGACTGAGGTCACATTGGCTCCAGTATCTCTGAGAGCCTCTACCCTTTTCCCATTGATGGTCACCCAGGTGCTGTATTTCTTGGTGTTAGGGGGCACCGGGATTCCTGGGACAATCGCACTGTCCCCTAGTGAGACGAGGGTCATTTCTGCGGGGACCCCACCCTCCTGAGGGTACTCCTCCTCCCCAAGCGCTACACTAGCCAACACCTTGGGCTGCCCACCGGTGGGTGGCAGTGCCCCTTTTGAACACCCGGGGTCCCCCTTCATGTGACCCACCTGGTCACATGCAAAACACTTGCGGGGGCCGGTCTCAGCAGGCTTTCCTGATGAGACCCCTTGTTTCTTATCTCCGATGGGATGGGAACCTTTACCCTGGGTGTTAGTTTGGGGCCCTTTAGAGAACTCTTGTGCTTTACCCTTGTCCCCTCCCACTTTTCTGCTGGGGACCCTGCCCACCTTTGGCCGAGTCTCCCCCAAACACTTTCTTGTGGACCCTGGTACTCACCCAGTGGTCAGTCAGCTTACTATCAACGAGGTGCTGGCACAAATCTGCAAAGCATAGACTAGACAAGTGCTCCCATGCAATCAAATTGTAGAGCCCCTGATAATCTGTCACATTACTGCCCTTCACCCAGCCATCCAATGACCTGCAGAACGTATCTACACATTCCAACCAAGTGTTGGCATCAGACTTTTTACTGGACCTAAACTGATCCCTGTACTTCTCAGGAGTGAGTTCATACCTGGTGAGGAGGGTGTCCTTCATGTCAGCATAGGTGAGGTTCTGCCCCTTACCCAATGCTATCAGGGTATCCCTAGCTTCTTCCAGAAAGAGAGCCCACAACCCTGCCCCCAGTTCCTTTCAGGGACCCCATTCATATGAATAGATGCCTTGTACCCTTGAAACCACCTTTGTATGTCATCCCCCTTCTGGTACTCTTTACCTAAATTCTTGGGAAAGTGCACAATCCTATCTGCCTGTACTGAAGAGTTGCTGCCACCATCCGGGCCGGATTTGCTTTTCAATTCCAACTCCTTGAGCCCACGATCATGGTCTAATACCATCCTCTGTGACTCCATCTTGAGCCTCTCAAGCTCTATCTCGTGCCTCCTAGTTCCCTTCTGTCCTCCAGCTCCTCTGGGGACAACCCACTGCTACTTGACCTGGAGGACCCCCCTTCCCAAAAGCACATCCACCCTAGAAATAGGCTCCTCCGCCTCTCCACTGAGAATACCAGACTGCTCGCTGGCATGTCTGGCTGCTACCCAGGCCCTCAGCGCCTTTTGTAGCTCCTCCTTCCTAGTGAGGCCTCTGACTTGGACTTTTAGGTTTTTGCAAATCGCTTTCAACTCCTTCACGTTGTAGGATTACAACCTATCCTCCTCAAAGGCAATTTCCATGGATGCAACACATGATGCTCCTGATTCAGGCATGATGAAGGAGCAAGGTCAAGCTGGCAAGGTCAAAAATAGGCCAAAAACAAAAGTATGTGGTACGCAATGGTCTGCGATATGGCAGTAGTGCACACCAATCACTGTAAGTCAAGTGCAAATGCAAGTCCTATCCTCACCACTGACATCCAATGTTAGAAATGGGGGTCTCTAGTTGGCAAGGGCTTGCACCTTTGTCCAAATAGGGACCCTTCTTCATAGTCAGGATAAGGGAGTTACACTCCTAAAATAACTCCTTCTAACCCCTGGGTAGCTTGGCTCCAAGCAGTCAGGCTTAGCTTAGAGGCAGTGTGTAAAGCATTTGCACATAACCAACAGTAATACAGTATACGCACTACAAAAGGACACCACACCAGTTTAGAAAAATATCCAATATTTTTATGTATTTAAGACAACACAGTACTCACAAATCTTTGGTTATCAAAATATGCTTGAAATACAGTTCTTTGATGTCGATAGCTCCATCTGGGGCTATCACGGCATTGTGAACAAATAAATCCAAACAGTTCTGGCTAACCGCAGCGTTGCGGGCCAGCTACGGTGTCAGGAAGACCCACAAACAGTACCTTTTAGAAATGCAGGGTGTAGGTGGCCTCTCATTGAGCTTCAAAAGCACGCCGTCTGCAGGCATTGGTTCCGGAGGTCGAGCAGGAGTCGCCGGGGCCCTCAAAGTTACTTGTGTTGCAGATCAAACTCCTTTCTGTTGAAGTCAGGAGCGCTGACGTCGGTAGGCGTCGGGTGCTGTGGTGCGAAGTACTGCGGTGCGGCGTGCGGTGCCCTCAGGTTGCGGAGTGAGCAGCGGCTCTGTGGCGGCTTCAGATGGCGCCGTCGGTGAGACCAGGTTCATGGTGCGAAGTGAATGCAGTGCTCGTCGCGCCGGTGGGCCAAGGCTGCGGTGCGGGAGGAGGGTGGTGCATCGTGTAACTTTACAAGCGGTGCCCTTGAACCACGGTGAAAGCAGCGGCATTAATTTCGGCGTGGAGCGGCGTAGTCGGGGATACCAAGGCGCCCTCGTGAAATGCGGCGGTGCGGAGTGCGGTGCCCACAGGTCGCGGTGCGAGCAGTGGCTCGGTGGTGGCATCAGCAGGCGGCATCGGTGAGACCAGGGTCGCGGTGCGGCGGTGCGACATTGCGGCGGTGCCCTCTGCGGTACCTTCAGGACACGGAGTCAGCAGTGGCATCGTAGACGTCATCGGGTTGCTTTTCTTCTGTTGCAGCACAAAACAGTCAGTCCCCAGTGCTGAGGGCAGAAGAGCTTGAAGTTGTTGCTGTTCCTGAGACTTCTTGAACAGGGGGCAAGCTCTACCTCAAGCTCTTGGAGAAACTCACAAAGTAGATTGCAGAAAGTTCAGTTCAGTCCTTTCACTGCCCAAGACAGAACCAGCCACTGCAGGCTCACACAGCAAAGCACACAGCAACGTTGTGGATCCTCCTCACAGCTTCTCCGGCTCTTCTTCTTGGTCAAAAGATTTCTAAAGTTCAGGGGTCTGGGCGCCAATATTTATATCCCAAAATCATTTGATCTCTTAGGCAGAGAGTGTCTGTGCCCAGCCAGAACCAGTTCTGCCTTCTCTGGTGTGATTTCCTGGCAGGAGGTGGTGACGGCAGTGTCAGAGGCAGACCAGGCCCTTTGAGGTGCAAGGAAATCTCTACCCCCTTCTCCCATTACAGCCCAGGTCTATTCAGCCCTTTCCTGACCCACCTACTATCTGGAGCCACTCCTGCTCCCCAGCATTCTCTCATCCAAAACCCAGACAGGCAATCCACATTCCAGCAGAGGCACATGGGATGACTGAGCAAGAAAATACCTACTTTCTAAAAGTGGTAGTTTCGACCACAGAATGTAAAAATCACCTTCACTAAAAGATGCATCTTTAGATTCTGAGTTCAGGCATACTAAACTTTATTTTCCTACCTAATTCCCCGGGCCAGTTTTGTCTATAAGAGGTTATAAACAAACTCCCCATTCTGTTCTATGGGGAACAGGGAGCCTTGCAATAGTGAAAAACAAAATTGGCTGTAGCTCACTACCAGGATATTCCACACACACCAGGGCATGTCCTGCCTTTCACATACACTGCATCAACAGTGCGAAAAGTGCACAGAAACGCTATGCCAGCAAAAACAGAGTAAAAACCGGGAGGTCAGAAAGCAAAAACTCAGGGGAAACACGCCAAAAGATGCTAAGTCTAACATGGGGCAAATACCCCCAGTTCCCCATATGCAAAATTGCTGTTTGTGGGGTAAATACCACCAGCAAGGTATGTGCAAATATGTGTTTTGAGCCCAAAACACCCAGTAATGTGTACGTTAACAAGGTGACTGCTGCACATGCAAAGTGACTCAATGCCTGGAGGTTGAGTACATGCTGCAGGAATGCATAAATAAACAAACACAAAATTAATTTACCATCAAATGCATTACCACACTGTTGCAGACAAAGTAACTGTGAACTTTGAGGATTGGGCAGAGTGAAGATTCAATTGCTCCAGGAGCCTTAACAAAAAAAACAAGCCTCAACATCTACTAAATGGTGCATTAAAGGGATGTGAAATACTGGGAGGCTGATGCCCAAACAAGACACACCAGCCTCCAACAGCAGCTCAAGGACTGTATGTGTGTGTGTGGGGAAGATGTCTCAGCCTGGGCTGACACACATGATTAGGGGCCGAAGACCATCCAGACCTATGGATGTTGACTCCAATCAGGAAGTGTTCAGCATACCCTTGGATTGGCCATTATGGCATTTGGGCATTGGTTGATGGGCTGGTGCACCAGGGTCACCTGTGGGCCAAGATTTATGAACCTTTGTAAACCACACCAAGAGACTGACTCACATACACAGTCACCACCATGCCACTGCAATGTGGTGACAGGATTTTCTTCGATCCACAGCTGTGCCATAATTTGAAGCTGGGTAACAGCCTTTGGAGCATACTCACCTTAGTGCACAGCCTCACTTGCCTTGAAAGAGGTAGAGTCATCTCCCCCACACATCCATCACTTTCAGGTCATGGCAGGTGCAGGGAGAGTGCGTAGTATGTAGGGGCCTTGCACCACCCCCTTGATCAGAAGCAGTGTGCCTTTTAAAAAACATAAACTTGATAGGTAAAAGCACAGTGGCCAGAATAAAAGATATGAATACAGATTGTGTGCCAATTACTTTCTGAGGGCCTGAGCATCACCGTGATCTCAATCAGAACATGGGTCCATAGCATGTTGTGGATGTACAATGAGGGAATGTCATCATCAGGTAGGTACACTTACCACTCAATTTACTTGGGGAACACACATTTTACAGTGGAACAGGAATTTCCATAACCACACTTATATATGTATCACAAACTGAATTCATTACTCCACAACGACACACACTGAAAAATCACAAGACAACCGAACTACAATGTACTGACAATAGTATGTCATTGTGATTTGTCTGTGTGCAGCAAAGCACAGAGGATAATGGCCATGACAACACACATGTCCACAAACCAAGCCACTCTGTAATGATCTCTGTGTCACAAAATACAACAACCAAAAGTGGTTGTGTCACAGTCGTGATGGACATTTTTGTACAAACTCCATCTTGGATGTGAACAATGCATAGGCCAACAAAAATATAGGGTACAGTCACTATGTGTGGACTGATGATGCTGCACACAGCTCATAATCTGCATGTGTCTACGGTCATCTTTGGAGAATGTCATTCACAGCAAGTCAGCATCTACCTCATCAGGCTGTAGTGTGTGTTTCTAAATAATAAGCACATTGTGAATGTTCAGAGTGTGTCCTGGACAGCAGTCTGAGTATGCATGGATCTCATGACTTACGATTCACAAACAGTGTTGGTTTGTCTGGTGCACAGCTCATTAGGTAAGATAAGCTGCAAGCACTGGTGAGGATGCTGGAGGGGGTGACTCAATCTGTGTCTCTCTTACACAAGTGACATAGTCATTTTCAAGCCAGGGTATATAGGTACATCTTGTAAGGATGAAAGACATGTGCAGAGTGAAGTCTGCTTTGTACACATTTGGCACAGATGCACTGTCAAAGTAATAATGGAAACATCAAGTAGACCTTCAACAAACACATAGTGCCATGAGGGCTTAGGACAGTATCTAATGGGCACAATGGAAACACACAGGGACACACACAAGGGCTACCCTAGCACAAACAGATCAGAGGAATATAAATTTAGAGGATGCAAACAGTTATGTAACTAGCTGTACTGTTCCAGTGTCACATGTGTTTGCTCACAGTGCAATGTGTTTTCCTCAGCACAGCTAGAGATATCATTACACTTATTTCATCTCACTTGCTGTTCCCATACCACAGACATTCAAAGTCAGAATGCCAGCAATACCCATGCATTTACTGGCAAGTGTGGCAATGCTTTTTGGAGTAGTCAGAACCCATGTAGCACAACAACACACACCCATGACTTGAACATTGATGGGGCGGTACTCCTCTAAGGAATAGACTGTCATCCAATGTTCTGGAATCATGACATTTCAAATGTAGCAATATCCACATCCATCACAGGTCAGTTTTCAAGGGCAAAAATGAACAGTAACTGAGTATAAATACCTATAGTGTGTGAAACACCACATATGTCAACACACAACGCAGACAAGGCAAAGCTAGGTAGAGCATACCTTTCAAGTGATCCCAATAGGTCTTGCATATGACAGTGCACAAAAAGTGCCCATTAAAACAATCAGTCATGAACATCCATTGGCAGACAGCAAACTGCAGACAACACATTTCACATCTTCACATTCACTCAGGCATCAGTTTATGACTACTTACATATACCAAATCTACGCATATGTACATAGAAACCTTATCTCATGGCCTGCATGAACTCTACTTGTGCAGGTATGACCCCTCTCACATCCACCCCAAAGTACATGCTCAACTTTCAATACTAAGTAACAGACAAGCACCTCATAGGCCCACTCTGGTGCAGCTAGGTGGAAAAACATGTCTGCGACACAAGCTACAGTCTTGTACTCAAACTCTTCAAACACGATTATCACAATCTCACACTGGCACTGCACTTCTCACATCCACCGCTACATGCACAGCACCACTCTTCATCACAATGTACACAACAACTCTCACATACCTGACAAGCGCACAATGTAATGCACTCATCACCTCCTCAGCAGATGTCAAATGTAACTTGTCAAATGGACCACGCTCATCACCAGTTTCACCCTCAGTGCTTGGAATACATTCATATCACAACTTGCAGCGTCACAGCACAATCTGACATACACACTTCACACATCATCACAACTCACGACAAGACACTTACATTCCTCAATGGATATGTCCTCAGTTATTCACATATCACCATACACCCACCATACTCTACTTAAGTTCTACAGATTGTCATGTCTAAAACACATGGATACACTGATGCAAAAAAAATACATAAACTAGACAACAGCTAATATTTAACCTTTCCACACTCTAAACTACACAAATCGTGTATATCCTTTACATACACTTATAAACTTTGTCACATATGAATAGTTTAACATTGTATTATTGTGGCCCTGTCACATACATATGACTCCCATGCACAACAACCCCACTGAATTATGCATATTAACAATAAACCTCACAAATTGTAAATGCATTGCTCAACTCATATCTCACAATAGTGCTACAGACTACAGCTCTCATTACCTGCCATAATCCAATCATGTCTAGCTAGATATATCCCTCTCACATCGAAGTATTCCTACCATACATTGTTCAGGATTAAAACGGTGTTTCGAGCTTGCATACTCTGATTCAAATCCCTGCATGTAACACCAATCACAATGTGACAATGTGGCTATTTCACGTCTCATACACAAGATCTGCTCAAAAACATAGCACACACCTTACACTCCATGACAAATGCAAAATGTGTGCTGGCTTCATTACATAGGAGTCTCCACTCCATATCAAAGTTGGAAACACCAGTCGCTCTCACCTCTACAGTTGTTTGAGACAGATTAGCACATGCAATGTCAACCTTGCCAAAAATATATGCAGCTAGACTTGCCAACATTAATACCACATCTTCCCTGTGTGTGTTAACTGAGAGCATGGATGTGACACTGGCTCTAGTGTCATCTGTACGGCAGAGAGAACAACAACACTCCTGTGCACTCACTGTCCACTCAGCTTACCACATGTAACACAGGGCGAAATCGCAGACATTACAGCACGCCTAGGTCAGCTCCATTTGAACTGGAACAGCATAAAGCATAGCTCATAAATACACCATTGTAAATCATGCACAAATGAAAACCTATGCACATATCATATGGTCAACATGACTGCTCTGTGGTAGTAAATATGATATGTAAGCATGGGCAGGCAAAAAACATTATACACATGATGTACACGCAAAAAGCAGGATGGCACGAATAACATCTGTTTTGGAATACAATGGACTATTAAGACAACACACACCTTGACTAACCTTGACTAACATTGATCACTGCAGAGAGTGGAGTCCGTGGAGGCAACAGGGTCTGAAGACTGTGAGAATACTACTCACCTTACACTCACCAAGGCCTCAGAAAATGTATCAAATGAGTACACAGCCATTAAACGTATTTGCCTACGGTGGCATGCCACCTGTGGCAAGGTTGACATTGCCAATAGTCTACCAGATCTAAAGGAGACAGACATGGGTCCATCCCTATCAAGTCACATACATGTATTGTATCATTACTCTGTGTACACGGGGTGTCCAAAGTCACTACCATGTACTCACATTCCATAACTACCCAGATGTATCGATGAGACAGGTGTCTTTATGTACATCACAAACATGTGCAGCATGCTGCTCCTAAACTGTAGTACTCAGTGATACTTGCACTATGTTGACATATGAAAGCATGACCTATGTGCAATTCTGATGTGAAGAAGTAAAGGTTTGTAAATTCATGTCACACTCATAGTCAAAACTGATGTTGACAAAGGCACCCAGAAAATGTAGACACCAAAGCCTGAAATACATACTGTCAAAGTGCACATACTCCATGGACCATATGCAATGCCTGCCATACTTACATCATTTTAGACTTACACTACTATTTGTACATGATTAACAGTTGACTAAAGAAATCTGCAAATGCAAATTTGAACTTGCTTTATTCAGCATGATAAGGTAAGAAAATAAATAACACAAGGCCTATGGGCAGTCCATAAAATTCCTTATGCCCAATGGGTACAAACAACTTGCCCATTGTCTCTTGCCTGCAACAAAAGTGCAAGGGGTCACCTCCACTGGGAGGGCAATCTGGGGGGCATGCCAGGCACCAAAGAGATAAAGCTAGGGAGGACATTGTTGGGTTTTGGAAGGGATGGGATCAGGAGGGGTGTGTGGGTCCACTGCAGTGGTTGTGTCCAATTGAGGGTGTGGTGTGCCCACTGCAGTGGCAGGCTCAGACTAAGGGGGGCAGGTGTAGTGTGAGTGCTTGTTGGAGAATGGAAGGGACTTGGTTTAACCATTTTGGGGATGGTAAATGCCTTAATGGCAGGTAAAGAGAAAGGGAGGGGCACAGACTGTTTTGGAGGGGTTGTTCGGGTGCGGGCTGGGCTGGGCGGGTCTAGGGAAGTTCAGGTTGGTGGAGGGGTTTTGGACTTGGGAGACCTAGGGGATTTGCGGATGGGGGGTTTTAGAGGGGTTGGCAGTTGTAGATGTCATGACTAGGGGGGTGGGTTGTCTCTTCTTCTTTGGAGGGGGTTTGGATGGGTCGGTAGGGAAGAGGCCAAAGTCACAAGAGAAGACTTTCTGGGTAGATGAGGGAGCAGGAGAGGAAAGGGTATGGGTTGTGGAGGGAGAGTGTTGTGAGGTATGCCGAGTATCTGTAGATGCATGTGTGTCATCAGCTGGTGTGTATCTGTGATGGTGAGTGTGCTGCCTGTCTCCTGAGTGTGAGTGGGTTTGCCCGTCTGACTGTGTGTCTGTGTACCGCGTGTGGCTGTTGAGGTGTGTGCATGTGTGTGTTTGCATGTGCTTGGGACAGGTAGGGTAGTTGGGACAGTGGATGGGGAAGAGGTAGGAGGGGTAAGGGACTGCTGGAGTTCAGATACTGCTGCCATCAGTGTGGAGGCATGTGCCTGATTGGATCTGTGTAGGGCAGACAATTTAGAGTGAATGCGCTCCCTGAATGACAACATTTGTGTTAAAATACTGGTATGCGCATGGAGTACATTTAGCACTGATGTCTGCCCTACAGAGATCTGCCTCAGGATGTCTATTGCCTCCACACTGAGGGCAGCAGGGGAGACAGGGGCAGGGGGTGAGGTGTCTGGCCCAAAGGAGAGAGCTCCCCTGCCACGGGAGTAGCCACGGACAGTGGGATGGGAAGCAACTTGGAGGATGGAGATGAGAGTGGTGATGGATTCAGATGTTGATGAATAATTTCCTTGCTCCACCACCAGGGAGTCATCACTTGAGCTTGACCGGTCCTCATATGTTTCATGTTGACTTATCCAACTGCCCTCAGTGTGGCTCCCCTCATCCTCCCCGCCAGTGGATGCCTGAATGTTGAATTCGGCACTGGGCCCAGGCTGGCGCTCTGCTCCTCCTAAATCCGTGGCACGGTGTCCTCCTGTTGCCAGTGCTGATGCTGTGAATAAAAATGTAAAAGAATCACATTAGACATCTGTATGTACTTGACACATGGGTGACATCACAAATCATCACATTTCAAACTACTACATCTGTTTCACTAATGCCATCTCCTCAACATACAATATTATACATGGCACTTTTCATAATGCAAGTCAACCCTTGTCACAAACCCATACCTTGACTAATTTAGTGTGGAGGTGCCGGGTATGTGATGCTAGATCAAATGAATGGTGACAGACAGTAGAGGGTTGTACTGTACAGTACTCTCATTGCTGTGTCACAATCCCTTGGTAACATGTCTGGGAAGGGTAGTAATGCTGTGATATATATGAGAGGTAAGTGTTTTAAATGAAATGTGTATTTCAAAGATTCTGTGCCTTTATTTGTTTAACTAAGTCATGTTCAGTTTGTCTCAATGCATGTTTTTTTGTACATTGTAAACTGACACCAACTCTGTTTACACCCTACATATAGGTATTGTAGACATCCTCCCCACCAACCTGCCCTCTCCCGACCCACAAACAATGGAGGAATGTGATACCATCAGCAATATTGGTTCAACAGGCAAATTATTGAAGATTTGTCTGTGCAGTTGGCATCACATCTGCAGCCGCAACACCCATATCTTCTTGCGCTGACACCCAAGGTGAAGGTGATGGCAGCCCTACATTTCTTTGCCACAGGGTCATTTCAATTTACAGTGGCAACAGCTGGTGGCATGTCCCAGACCATGTTTAGTCATGTCCTGCTTGATGTGTTGGAGGCACGGATGCAGCACTTGGACCAGTACATTCATTTTCCATCGACAGGGGAATTGGCTGACATCAAGGATGACTTTTTTGCTGTGGGGAGGACACCACATGTCATTGGCTTAATTGATGACACCCATGTTTCCTTGGTACCATCTCAAGCACATGAGCAGACCGACCGCAACCGCAAGCACTATCATTCAATCAATGTGCAGGTAGTTTGTCTGGCTGACATGTTAATACCCCATGTCTGCGCAAGATTCCCTGGCTCGGCACTTGACACGTACATCACGAGGAACAGTGTCATCCATGACTTGATGTCACAGCTGCAACCTGCCTATGCTTGGCTTGTTGGTAGGTGATGTTGTATGTTTATGTTGTGGTGTGTGTTGTTTGTACATCAGATAGTGCTCTGTTGTCAGACTACTGAAGTTTTTCTGTGTTTAAGGTAGGAGACTCTGGATACCCCAACCTTCCTTGCTTTCTGACCCCTCTCTGCAACCTTGTAACACCTACGGAGGTTCGGTTCAATGAGGCCCATGGAAGGACCAGGCACGTAGTGGAGAGGACTTTTGTACTCTTGAAGACATGATTCCGCTGCCTGGATTGTACAGGAGTAGCCCTTCATTATGCACAATTGAAGGTGTGTAACATCATCAATGCATGTTGCATGCTTAACAACCTGACAATTAGGGAGGCAATGCCTCTGATCCAGGATGATGAACACCAGCATCCGCCTGCATGGGAGGATCCTGTACTGGGACATGTTGCCAGTGATGATGAGGAGGAGGCCTTGGATGTGCGATGAGGCACCATCAACAACTTTTTAGTGTAAGTATGCAATGATATGAGGTATTAAAGCCCATTAGTTTGCTTGTGTGTTGCTGGTGTCTAATGTGTATGTATACGTGTGAGTGTATGGTGATTAACAATAGGTTTTCTAAAGTAGTGAAACAATTAATGTTGTATGTCACATGGTACAGTGCTGACTTGAATCCTAGATATTGTTCACACAGACAAAGTTTTGCATTTGATGAAACTCTATTGTAAACGTGGTCAACTCATTCATGCTTTCCTGACTCTGTCCTATGTTTCTCCTCACTAGGGTACTTTGCCTTGTCTTCTGCAGACTTGAGACCTCCAAGACTCATGATACGGTGACAGATTCAATCTTTCAAAATGAGACACTAGTCTTCCATTGATCCTGCAAAATGTCCTACGGAATGTGTTTTGACCTGGATGTGTCTACCTATCATGCTGCGACAATTTACATTCACTCACAATTCAGTGGTAATTTTCATGAAGCGATTTGTTACCAATGTTACTGACACTTTTTTGCTTTGTGATTTAGTGCGTATTTAAATGTGTACAATTGTGCATCAAAGTCAAAACATGAGCTAGTATTTTGTGCAAAGGGATTTCTTTTAATGCATTAGTTGATGAATTAATTCCACACCATATTGTTGTTATCATAAAAATACAAAACAAAGTGCAGATAGGAGTTAGTAATGTTCGTAGATGAAATATTCCTCAGGAGATCCACAGTTATTTGAGTCCCTAGTCCAACTTAGACCCTCCAGCCAATGTGGGAGAGTTCAGTGACAGTCAACAAAGTGAACACTCAGCATACAATGCAGGGTATCAGGATCAGGTTGTCACTTCCTGGGGGTGTTGCGTAATCTTCAGTCTCTCAGTGATCCTTCTTTGGACGACCTCTCTTGTGTGGGGGGTATCCTCAGGTGCAGGCAGTGGCGGTGCTGGGGATTCTCTGCCAGAGTCCACATCCCTCCCAATGCCTTGTGCAGATGTTGATGCACTGAATGTTGTGGGGACACAAGGAGGCGTGGACATGTTACCGGCAATCTGGTTGAGGCAGGTGACAATTTCCCGCTGCCCAACAGCAATGTCATCAAATTTGGAGAGGTAACTGTCCATTTATTCATAGGGGGCTGCCTGCTGCTGTTGCATGGTCCTGAGATCTCAACGACCTGGCCAAAATCTCCGGTACAATCCTCATATGCCTGGAGGATTTTGGTTAGCTGTGGGTGCTTTTCCTCATCAGTACCAGCTGCATGATGTCCCCGGTCCCCACGGACCCTCCCACCACCCCTACCCACCTGAACAGGACCAGTTGTTGCTGGCACAGTCAACACTGAGCTTCCTTCTTCTTTGACAGGTATGTTTTTGTCCGCCATCTTAGGAGTGCCTTGTTTTGCTGTGCTGTTGGTGGTGGATTGGGCTGCTGTGTCGTCTGAGTGTTGTCAAATGATCAGCCGCGGTCTGTGCAGGTAACAGAGGTGGGGGGTAGGGCCGGGTAAGGGGGGATTTTGAGGGACGATGCTGAGGTAAAATTAATTATTTATTTAATTTTCCCTCAGCATCATCCTTCGAAATCCCCCCTTACCCAGTCCCACCGCAACATCGCTGTTACCTGCATGGACCGCGGCTGAAAATGATGCAGGAGTGGTTGCAGAAGATCTGGAGTTAGGCACTACTGGAGCTGTGGGGTAAGCCACACCTGATGGGCCGGGTCGTTCCTCATCGTCGGAAGAGGGTTGAGTGACCTCAACACCAGAGAGCTCCTAGTCAAGCAGAGTCTGGGACTGGCTGTCCTGGCTGCCTCCAGTGGTGTTTCCAGCTCACCCTTTGGGGACATGAAAGACACATTGATTGATGTGAATGTCCATGGCCCACATTTCATACAAATGGCATAGGCCACTGAACACAATAATGAGTTTCTGTACATGGATTGGAGTCATGCATCCACGATGCTGGACTATGTTTGGGGAATACAATGACATTCTGTGTTCATATGTGGATGAATTGACATGTCTATATATGTGCATCACTGGGCATGTTGTGTTCTGTTGACATTACATGACCAGAGACATTGACTCGTTTGGGTCACCCTGTGAATGACACAGGTGGTTTGTTGTGCACATCTTTCAATTAACAGTGGCATACATACTCTTCCTCTCAGAATGTATGTATTGTTGTGGCCAGGGTACTTGCCTTAATGCATGTCTTTATAAGTCACATTTGTGCGACTTCCGACACACTCACAGTCAGTTGATCTCCCATGAAATTATTTGTGATTGTTTGAGTGATGTGCATCTTGTTCTCATCTCGTTATATGTATGTGAATGGCTGTGAGTACCAACATGTGTGACTCAGGGCCGGACTGGGAATTGAAAGCAGCCCTGGCAAATTTTGATAGACCAGCCCCTGCCCCGCGAGCGAGCGCGCGCAGCGCGCGAGCCCGACAGCTACTAGGGGGGTTTGGGGGGGTTCTCCCCCCAAGAAAATTTTGGAAAACGACAGTCCAAAACGGTGAATTTTACAGCACATTTTTCATTACATATTCAAATTGTATCAACTTTCAAAGCACAGTAAATAGTAGATGATGACCTTAAAGAACATCAGGTTACCCACCCAGTCATATGTACCCATAGACATTCTTTCAGAGAGCATCAAAAATAGACACAAGTAGTGAATTAGAGAGAACAAAGTAAAAGTGAGACCAGCCCCAACATGGTGTGTAGCGAGCAAGCGCAGTGAGCAACCACTACTAGGGGAAGTGACCAGTCCGGCCCTGTCCACCACCACTGCGCAAGGCGCCCGCCCAGTGCCAAGTTACTGTGCCACCCACCACTGTATAGCCGAAGGAATGAGTCAATCTATATGCCTATAATAGAGGCTGAGACAAATTGAAGATGTCTAGCTCTTTGAAATAATACTTGTAGGAATGTCATACTTTTGGGAGGAGTCTTGCTACAAACATATTAGCATTCTACTATGTCTCTGATAGTTGCCTTAAACCCCCTCCAGCAAAACAATATTTAAAAAAAAAGAAAAAGTCTCTAAGGCCCTGTGGCAACCTGCCCCCCTCATGTGTGTATGTATGTATGTATGTATGTATATATATATATATATATATATATATATATATATATATATATATATATATATATTTAAAAAAAGCCCATTGTGACCTGGGGACTCTCCTCCACTGCAGACCTTAAAAGAACGCATCAAACTCAAGGTCTTTGGGGATTCTGAACTCTGACTCTAATCTGTAGAGTGATTCAGTAACTCTTGCTATGAGAACAATACAGTGATTTAAATAGACTATATGACATGCACAAAATCAAAAAGGTGAATGTTGCCTCTTTTAAATTGGTAGGCACTAAGACAAAAAGACAGAATGTGAGGAAAGACCATGCATAAAACACAGAGTAATGGTTTTTGAAGGCAGAGATCTTAATGCTTAGCAGTCTAGCAGATGCATTTTACAATGCATGTTTTGGAGAACTGCAATGCAGATACAGTACTGCCGGGCCCGGGCTCTGTAAGCTGCCGGAGCAATGAGCCAGCCATGATCTGAAGGTGTGACTGAAGAAAATCTAATTTAAACCAAGTGGGTAATTACAGTCACATAATTGGTATTCCCTGCTCCCGACTGTGGGGGTGTTTATCTTTCCCACTCTGCTTCCATCATAGAACCTAGGTAATTTCCTATGGGCTTGAAAACGTACAGCTTGGGAAAAAGCTTGAATTAGGTGTAAAATAAATGAATCCATCCAGTGTTCTGTTGCTCAGTCGTTATATATGTCAATGGTCTTACATATTTTACACTAAAATGATTCTAGCACCAGAGAGGCAATTCATAAATGTAAAATGCAACCCGAGATCCAACACTTTTAAAAACAATTCATAAATGTAAAAAGCAACCTGCGGAAGAGACACATTTAGAAAATAGAAAGCTTTATTTCTTCTTTGTTTTGAGGGATTGTGGGTTTTGAGGGATTGTGGTGCATTAACTTTTCTGTCTCCTGCTAATTTACAAACACATTCATGTATTGCGTGTTGTCTCACTCCACTCGTGATGCTGCAGGCAGCCAGTCACGCGCACTTTTAATGTCGCGAGGCGCAATGCGCATGCGGCATGATGACATCAGCCGCACCCTAAGGCGCGCAGGCGCCGCGGACGATGAGACAATGCATCATTCTGCGCGTGGCGCACAGACACCTCCTCCTCCTACTGAAAATGAGGGGTAATCGGAACAAGGCCTTCTAGATGAATAGTCAGAGTCTTTCTTAATCCTTGTTGCTCCCTCCCCTAGTCTTGGTGTCACGTCACACATAATAGCAACGCATGAAATGGGATACAGAACTGCAGGTTAGTCCGGGTCCCACCCTGACCCAGTGTATCTGCATGCGCCTGAGAAGTGTCTGTACTGTACTCTCCCATTAAATGCATTTACTTACACCCCTGCCGAGGAGAGCCCTTGGTCTCACTTTAAATTAAAGTAGTGCGGGTACTAGGTAAGGTACCTGACTATACCTGTGCATTTAAAGCACAGCTTTCTTTAGACCTTCGGTTCATGTGCCTTCAGGCTGCTTCCTGTTAGCTGGTCTAGGCCTCCCATACCCGAGACTGATGCTGCCCCCCCGGCCCCGGGCCCAGGCCCAGGCCCAGACAGTGCAGTGCTGTGGTAACCTTCTCACAATGAACCGAAGATCGTTCAAATTAGCTCTCCTTGTCCCAACCACATCAAAAAGAAAAAGACACGAAGTAAGAACCACAAAGTGCCCAGGCCCAGACCTCTAGAATGGTCCTGACCTATTGATAGGCAATAAGGACACTGCCGTCTCTTCTGGAAAGATTGGACACCCTTCCCCTCCAGAGATGCATTCGACCCACAGTTGTGTGGATAGAAACCATGCCTGGATCAGAAACTGAAACCTCTGTTTCCCAAAAACACTTTGAACGATTTATTTTCTCTGACCTCTAGATCCGGCCTTTGTATTGCTCATCTCAACCAAGTGCTCTGAAGTGGCTGCTGGCATACATGTTATCACTGTAGAAAACGGCTTCACTAAATAAACAACTATCAGAATGAAACAACATGCACAATAGATAGCATAGCAACAACCTGAAGAAAACTGGAGGGAAGAATTAAAGATTAAGATGTGAAACAGAGGCCCAGGCGGCGGCCAGATTAACAAAAAATCGGGATGCGCTGCACAGCATTGAAAGTATGTGCAAGCAAGTTGTGAGATTCAGCCTTAGGTCACCGCCTTCCCAGCAGCAGAATCCTGTGAATGGAACACCTGTGACAGGCCGGGCCCTCCAATGTGATGTCACGAGGTCCGCGCTGGCACCAGCAGCAGAATCATGTGGATGGAACACCTGTGACAGGCCAGGCCCTCCAATGTGATGTCACGAGGTCCGCGCTGGCACCAGCAGCAGAATCCTGTGGATGGAACACCTGTGACAGGCCGGGCACTCCAATGTGATGTCACGAGGTCCGCGCTGGCACCAGCAGCAGAATCCTGTGGATGGAACACCTGTGACAGGCCAGGCTCTCCAATGTGATGTCATGTGGTCCGCGCTGGCACCAGCAGCAGAATCCTGTGAATGGAACACCTGTGACAGGCCGGGCACTCCAATGTGATGTCACGAGGTCCGCGCTGGCACCAGCAGCAGAATCCTGTGGATGGAACACCTGTGACAGGCCAGGCCCTCCAATGTGATGTCACGTTGTCCCCGCTAAGTTCAGAGGGGAGGCCACCGTCGCAGCATAGACAAGCAGAGGCCACAGATGGGGAAGAATGTCGAGTAGGATGCGATCGTCTGAGGTTCATCGCAGGATCATTTTTGTGACTGAATAGGTGTTTGCTTTTTTCTGGAAATTCGATTAAAACTGTCTCGCCTGCTCCCTCCCCCTTACACTGCAAGACACAATCGCCCATGAACCAGTGATGATGTAGGGTGACACGTGGAAAAGTCTCTATGTGTCGTGTCCTTGGTATAAAAAGCTGGTAACCAGGCAGCTGCTGAATGCAGTTGTAAGTACTGTGACGCACATTTTTTTTCATTTCACAATACAACTTGAACTCAGTGTAAATGTTTTACATTGAGTTCAAGTTGTGTCAGGAAGTGAAAACAATTGTGGTCAAGTATTTACAAATAGCCGCATCATCCGTATGCCGAATATTGCAACGCAAACTCAATTATCTCGCGATGCTGAGTAGGTATTGTTTTAAAGCAATTTAATAACACTAATTTTAACCAAAAAGTATGGAAGGGTGAGTCAGCACTGGCGAATCTGGAAACGGGATACATTCCAAGCTCAGCAGCAGGTGCATTTGTCCACTGAGGTATTTGTGGAGCTTGTATTTAATCACTTCTCTGCTTCTGTGATACAGCAGCAGCAGGAGAACTGGCATCTTGTTCGTTTTGTCATTTTTTAGACGCATATTGTTTTTTGCTAAAAAAAACGTTACCAGCCTACACTTTGAGAGCTCTGTGAGATATGCTCAGGACGACACAGTACGGCTACAGGGTAGCTAGCGATTAAAAATCCGATCTATTGGTTCCGCAGTCGACAGATAGCTAGCCTTTTACCCCCACCACGTCCTTGCAGTGGGCCCCGATCCTTGCCGCTCTTGCCCCGCCAACTCCCCCCACATTCCTTCCTGTTCAGCTTGCCAGGCAGGTGCAGCCAATGAAAAATGTATTTTTAGCACAGTAGTGCTGTGCCGCCCACCACCCATAAATCAAATCTGGCCACCACTGGTCTGCAAACAAACAAATAACACTCACCTGCGCTGCGGGCAGCAAACAGGGGAGATTAAATTACGGGGTGCGGAATCCGGATCACTTTCCTGGCTAGTGGCTGGCCTGTCCTGTAGTCTTCCTCTCTGGCCTCAGAATGCCTGCCTCGACCTCGCCTCAGTCACGCGCACTTCCCAATGCGCATGAGCACCACTGCAGACCCTACCCTAAAAAAAACAGCGGCGCCGCGGAGGCGGTGACATATGCGTGCTGCGTGCGTCTTCATCAACAGTACAGACATGGATGGTCAGGTGACAGGAGAGGTGAGGTCAGGTGGTGGTGGTGACGTAGTGTGAAATACACAGCAAGGATGAGTAGGGCCTGGCTGCCGCCTGATCAAATTGAAATGGTTTTATTTGAAATCGGCGCGGCACCGTAGCTCACACCAGGACTCTCAGACAGCCAGGGGCGACCTTATTGTGCTTAATGTACTGCTGTACGCACTGTGTGTTCTGTTGTTGGGGCCGATTTCAAATCGGCCACAACAACAAAACCGGCCCCCTGTCACGAAACCGGCCCCCACCCCATCCAGCCTACCGGGGGATTGCCCGGTGCCCGGAGTGACCAGTCCGGCCCTGGTGTGACTGCTTACCTCAGTGCGTTCACATATCATGTATTTTGTACATTGACTTCATAGTCTGAGGAGTTCTCACACTTGGCTTTCGGTCATTTTGTGTAACTGAACTTTGAAGAAGTGTGGTCAATGTGCTTGTGCTCTGATTGTGAAACTTACATTCTTCCTCTCAAACAGCCACAGGAGGCCACCATGAGGAGTGTTGTCCAGTCAAATTTGGTGAGTGTACCTGTAAGATCTTTTACACTGGTGACTGGTGTTTGTAGCCCAGAGGGAAATGTGGTAGTTGTGAGAAGTTCAGACATCAGTCCCCAGTGTCAGCCATCTTGCTAGTACACATCCCCTAACTGTCATGTAGCCATAGTCCCAGATCTCTGTTTTGTTTGTGTGGGACTCCATCTCCCATTAGGCCCTGTTCTACATACACCTTGCCGCCCAGCTCAAACAGCCCAACAAGACTTAAGCTTACCTCACAGAGTGTCAGAATGTCCCTGCAAGATGCCTGACATTGTGCAGTTGTGTCTAACTTCACAACAAGTACCGTAATGTCCTTGTGCTCCAAACACCAGTCCCCAGTCTCAGGCATTTTGTCGTAACATTTGCACTGTCAGGTAAGCATGGTTCATTGTTGGCCTGTAGGGCTGTGTGTGAGAAGGAGTGTTTTCAATGTCCAGATCTCCCTTCAGGCCCTGTACTACACACACTATTTCCACTGTGTGCAACAGCACACCTGGAACTATGTTTTCCTGAGATTCAGTGGATATGTACTGCCATAGCTGGCTGACACTGGTGTTCATAGCAAGAGGCACCGTTGGTAGTTGAGGGGAAGTCAGAGACCAGTGGCCATTGTCATGAATCCTACTAGTAAAATTGGACACTCTGTGGTTAAACTTAGTTCCTGTTGTGCTGTTTGTGGTAGGTGGGAAGGTGTATGTTGAGCAGGGCCTGATGTGAGTTGTAGCCATTACAAATACTTCTCCTCCCACCCAGCTAACTCCTCTGAGACTATGTCTAACTGGCAGTGAGGGGAAGTGTACTAGCAAGGAAGTTGACACTGGTGCTTGGTGTTAAACTTGAATCTCAATCCCAACAAGGCCTTGTCCCCGAAAACCATGCACCAGTATCAGTTATCTTACTAGTGCACTTCCATTCCCTGTCAGGTAGCCATAAGCTCAGATGAAGTGCTTGTGCTGGGTGGGTATAGAAGTGTTTGCCATTACTTCAACTCCAATCAGGCTCTGTCCTACACACACTCTACCCTGAGAAAACTGACCATATGGCAGTATGGTTTAATGACAGTGTTGAGCATGTATTATTAGTATGTGTGATATTTCTGCCTGGCGTCTAAGTTAGCCCCAAATTACATTAGTGCTTTGTTGTCCACACACCAGTCCACAGTGTCAGCCATCTTGCCGGTACTTTTCCACTCATTGATAGGAAAGCATGGTTCCATGTGGGACTGTTGGGCTGTGTGGGAGGAGTGTTTGCTGTGACTACAACTCCCATCATGCCTGTGCCCACACCCACCTTCCCAGACACCCCAACCATCCTTCCTGTGATTCAGATTTCCTGGGAGTGAGTGAACATGTGCTGGCAAGATGGCTGACACTGGGGCTTGGTGTTTGATTTGACAACAACTCACAACAAGGCCTTGTGCTCCTCATACCAGGCCCCAGTGTCAGCCATCTTACCAGTACTTTTCCACTCACAGTTTGGAAAGCATGGTTTGAGGTGGGCCTGTTGGGCTGTGAATGTGGGGGGGGGGGTTGCTGTGACTACAACTCCCATCATGCCCTGTCTTCCACATACCTCCCCAGCCATTACAAACAGCCCAGCATGAACTATGCTTTCCTGACAGTGAGTGGAAAGTACTGACACGATGGATGACACTGGGGACTGGTGTGAGGAGCGCAAGGCCTTGGTGGGAGATGTGGGCAAAGCAAACACCAGACAACAGTGTGAACCATCTTGCCAGTACTTTTCCAGTCACCATCAGGAACAGCATGGTCCCAGGTGTGCTGTTTGAGCTGGGTGGGAAGGTGTGTATGGGACAGGGTCTAATGGTAGATATAGTCAGTGCAAATCCTCCTCCTCCCACATAGCCCAACAAGCCCAACAGGAACCATGCTTACCTGATTATGGGTCGAAATGAACTGACAAAATGGCTGTCAGTGGGTACTGGTGTTCTGGACCAGTTGGCCCTGCTGTGAGTTTTGGACAAATAGATACTAGTCATCAGTGTCAGACCTCTTGCAAGTACATTCCCACTCACTGTCAGAGAAGCTGAGTTAAGGTAGGCTTTTGGTGCTGGGTAGGAAGGTGTGTGGGGGACAAGGACTGATGTGTTACACTCTAGAGCCTGTACAAGGACCCGTTTAGCAAACACACTACATTACCCAGAATGCAGCATAAGGGGAGGTGGTTGTGTGCACTCACAGGTATCACATGTCCTGGGAGGCGCATATTAGCGTCCCACTATCAGGCACAGGTGCTTGACAACCTTCCTTTTGGATGGACCACGCCTCCCTCAGCTGTGAATCATTTGTTTGCCTGCAGTTGGGAATCTCCGTGTAGCGCGTTGCTCCCTTGCTACTTTGTTCCTGCATTTCCCTGCCCTTGTTGTCCCATTTACCGCACTCCAGAGGCTTCCTGGTTTTTCCCGCATTTACTTTGAGGACTTTTTGTGATTGCCGAACGTACGCAGCTGCCGGGTTTTACCCGCATCCTCATTTAAGGACTTTCGTGTTTGCCGCACGCCCGCGGCTTCCTGGTTTTGCCCGCATCCTAATTTTTGAGGACTTCCGTATTTACCCCACCCCCGCGGTTTCCTGGTTTTGCCGGCATTTCCAAAAAGACTGTCCCCCTCCCGTCTATTACATGATGCGCCCGCGCACTTTCCTTTTTATTTCCTGCCCTCGAGAAGATTCACTTTTCACTTTATCAAACTTTATTCGGCATTAACAAACGCCATAAACAGTACAGAATAAAAACATCATATATTTACAATCTTCATTCTCATTTGTTAGACCAAATAATCTTTTTACTTAAGCACACTCCCCTATTTTTGACCATTTATATCTTAGGGCAACCTTACTCTTGCCTGGTAAATCTCTACTAAGGGCATCCATATGATAAACAATAATATGTAGGGCTTCCTTAATCCTAACTAATTATTCCCTCAGCCAATCTCTCTCGTTTCTCTTAACTTAAAAGCACATCTTAAAAAAACTTATTATACACAATAGAGCCCTGGGGTCTTTAGCCATTTGTAAATAAAGAAGGGCCACCTTTGCATGTTTTAAATTTGTTCTCCTTCAACAGGTCAATTAAAAAATGGCGCCTTGGAAATGAATAAAAAGGACACAATAATACAAAATGAAGGGCGTCCTGCGGAGATCGTTGATCGCAGCCGCAGGGGCCCTTTGGCTCAGAAACTTTATTAAAACCCTCCGGTACGGCTAATAAATAATGTAAAAAATTAGGGTTATATATGAGGGACAAATATGGTTCTATTCCATCAGTGGTCCTCCCCAGCCCATATGCTTTCACCGACTTTTTCCTCCAATCCATATCTTCTCTTCCGGTGACTTTGTGCATAAAAAATCCCTTTTTTACTACCTCCTTGTCATTCCCCGTTATTCTGTCTGGGTTGGAGAAGAGATCTTCGAGGCCTATTGCTTTAAAGGTGGCTCTCAAATATTTTAGCCAAGGGATGTTCATCCCCCTGTCCCTTTCCAGGCAGTCTTTAATTATCTGTCTGGAGAGTTCCGCTTCCGGATTAGTCCAAATTTTTAGCCAGGCCAAAAGTGGTCTGACCTGTACCTTGTCCTCTAAATAAATGCTCGCACCTAGTTCTTCATGAATGATGCTTGCGGGAACACATTGTGGTAGCTTAAGCAAGCATCTCATAAATTTATTCTCCTGTAACTGCAGCTTCTCAACCCCCGCGAATCTCCACTATTCTGCTCCATATGCAGCTTTAGCGAAGCAGATAGAGTTATATAACTTCATCATTTGTTCTGGGGCCCAGCGTCCAATCCTTCTGGCAAAATTCATGAGTGCCCCTACGCTTGCCGCGAGCTTGTTTCCCCTTTCTTCTGTAAGTTCTTTAAAATTTAAGTGCCCATCGAATAGAATGCCTAAATATGAGAAGGTCACGACCTTCTCTATTTTGTGGGCGCCTATTCTGTAATTGTAGCCTTTATGGACCCTCCTACCTGCTTCTAGTACGTAAGATTTCGCTAAATTAGCGCTTAGATCCAGATTGCTCATAAAATTGACAAACCCATTGATCAATTTTTGTAGGCCCAAAGGCGTGCGTGCCAATAAGATCACATTGTCTGCGTAAAGCAGGACAGGAATTGGTCTATTCCCTACTCTTGGCGAGTCTATTTTTAAATCCAATAGAGCTTTTTCCAGACCATTTATATACACAGAGAACAAAAATGGGGCCAAAATACACCCCTGCTGTACACCACTGGTAAAAGCAAAGGGTTCCGTACATCCCCCCTCTGTGTTGTACCTTACTTTAGCCATGGTATTCCAGTGGAGTGTTTTCATGATCTCTATTAGTTCTTGATCTGTCCCTAATGTGCCTAATAGATTTCATAGCTTCTTCCTGTTAACACAATCAAAAGCGGCTGTAAGATCCATAAAGGCAAGATAAACCGCCTCAGTACTAGCAATGGTATATTTTGTCACCAACAAGTACAAATTTAAACATTGTTCTGTGGTGGATCTACTTGACCTAAATCCATACTGAACGTCCGTAATGACGCTCTTCTCCTCTGCCCAAATTGTCAACCGATTTAAAATAATACACCCTAGTATTTTAGCGGTGACATCAATTAATGAAATTGGGCAATAGCAATGCGGGCTATCCCGATTTCCTTTTTTAAAAATTGGCACTATTGTGGCTGTAGACCATGATCGGGGAAGCCCTGTTGCTATGGCTGCATTTATTATTCTGGTAAGAATTGGTGCCCATAGATCAACGTTGCTTACAAAGAGGTCTGGGGGTATCCCATCCGGGCCCGGTGCTTTATTCCTGGTGAGTCCACAGATTCCTACTCTTATCTCTTCTAGAGTAAATTCAGCTTTAGCTGCCCTCGTTGGTCTCCCTTCGTCTAACTGGGGATTTATTACATCATACCGATGCTCATTAGTAGCCCGATTATACAGCCCACTGAAGTGTTCCACCCACTGCTCTGCGAGGATATTAGAAGAGATCCGATCCCCAGATCCCTCTTTAAAACAGGGATTATTTATTATTTTCCAAAAACTAGACGAGTCTTTTTTCTCCGAGGCCTCTCTAAGATCCTCCCAAGTTTGGTTGCGTAGAGCAGACTTCCTGTGTTTAACTGCCTGCTTATAATTTAGTCTGCATTGTGCAATCCTTTGTTTATCTCTAGGGGCCACTTTTAGGGCATTTCTCAGTTTCTTTTGTGTCAGGGAACATGCCTTATCAAACCATTTAGGATCGTTATTTGGCCTGCCCTGTCCTTTAGATGTTAATAGGCCGTCAATTATACGGCCCAATCCTTCAAAGTGTTCTACCAGTTTTTTGCCATTTACTGCTAAATCTAGGCAATCGTCCATTAACTGTTTGCCCCCTATTATGAGTGATCTGTAGAACTCCTCACTATCTATGCAAGTCCATTTTAAGCGTCTGCCCTGATCAGTGGCCGTCTCTACAATTGTCTCCCTTCCCTTTTTCTTGATTTTAGATAAGTTTGAATGTTCCAAAATCAGTGTTAAGGGGTTATGATCACTAAAGCCACTGATTTCAATAGAGAAATCTCTTATTCTTGGCTTCAATTGTTTTGACACTACAATAAAATCAATAAACGAGGAGCACCCTCTTCCCTTAAATGTTGGCGGTATCAATTTGTTTAATCTTAACTCTAATAAATCTGTGGTGTGTGCTAAATTGAGTGTATTTATCACCCGAGCTAACACCTTACCTTCGGGAGTATGTTCAAGATGTGGGCCCTCCTCATAATTGCAGGTGGTCCAGTCCTCCTTGATCGGCAATAAATTAGGGCATAAATGACAGTTAAAGTCCCCCACAATTAGAAACATAGGTGCAAGGGGCCCTAATGTCTTCCCATTCAAATCATTTAACCTTCCCTCAAGTTCCCTTGCACATTGACCACCCGCATTATAAAAATTAGCTAGGATGATATGGAGTCCCCTCATTCTTAGACTTAAACCCAGCATATTTTCAGTATCCAAATTCAAATCTGTCCAGGTTCCTACAATGGTTAAATCTGCAAATATTAAAAGCCCCCCCCCCTTGCTCTCCCTGATGTAGATTTGCTCGCTGGGGTCCCGAATTGTTTATACCCCTCTAAATGAAAATGTAAGTATTCTGTCTCCCACGTTTCCTGGATGCAAATGATATTGAAATTTTTGATGTATGCTATCCATTCCTTTTTTGTGAATTTGGTCGCTAGACCTGCCACATTCCAAGATACCAAATTCAATGTTCTTCCTGCACTAACATCCTCCCCTCCTCGGACAGCTTCCAGGTTTGTGTGAGATATCTTCTCTTGAACTGTTTCATTTACTTCCACCTTCCTAACCAGGACATTTTCCGCCTCATTTACTGTTACATTTTTTAGAACCCCCCTTTTGGATAGTTCTTGTCTCTGCCTGGTTTTTGTATCGCAAAGTCAATCTATTTCGCTAAGGCGCCTACCCCGCTGAGGTCTTGCTTGTCTACTGTACTGATTCATGCCCCCCCACTCAGCTCTCCCTAATGTCTGCTGTGTACAAAGCCTACCCTCTCCTTCTTGCTGCGTAGACTCCCATATTCATCCAAATTCACGCCCGCTCTCTCTTATTCTCCCTATCTGGCCACTACATTCCTCCGCAAGCCGCAGATTTAAGCGAGTGCCCCCAAAATATGCGGGCCTATAAAAGTAACCCAACTTGTGAACCTGGATATGTGTCTCCTGACCATATTCCCCTACAGATGTGATCTACTACTCTAGGATCACTAAAATTGATAACAATACAGTCCCCCCTTTATTTATTTTTTTACTCCCTCCTATCCAGCCCACTCTCCGTACATGAAGGATTTTACATCTTACCCCTCTAGGCAATGGTCTGTGGGTATTTAACCAATGGGTTACCTTGTTTTTCAGCTGGTCATGAGCCTCAATTTTATCACTCTCCCATGGTGGGACCCCAGTGAGAACCACCACATATGGGGAACATTCCGGTGGCAAATCTAAAATTGAATGCAATTCCAGATCAGTACCTCTAGTCACCCCCCCTTTTCATTAACACTTATGACTCCTCCCCCGACTAGTGGGAACTTCCCACTCATCCCATTCCTCCCCAAGGAAACAACTGGGCATTCCTGTGGTATTGGGGGCACCGTAGAAGTTGTGCTTGTTGGGGTAGTAATAACTGGGATAGGGCGAGCCAACAGATCCTTCCCCGCCTCTCTCCCACCCGCACTGGGCAAATCTCCACACACTATTTTATTTTCCATCCCCCCCAAAGCGGCTGAAATCAGTTTTTCTGTTTCAACAAGCCTATTTTCAATGTCTAGAAGTCTTGTTGTTAATGGCTCCATTGCAGCAGTTATCAGTGCCCCTAATTTCTGCCAATATGAGTCCTCCATTGTCAGTGTGCGCCTGCTACAATTGTCTTCATTTGTGGGGGTTAGTGTGACAGCCAGTGTGACCGCTGGCCCAGGCGGCTCTTCCGCCCTATGGTGTTCTCCTTGTGTTATTCCCTGTTTTCCTCTTTGTGCAGCAGTTTTGGACATCTTTCCCTTTTGGTGATGGGCTCCTCGCGGCCCCCCTCCTTTCTTCCTTATAGCCCCTCCTTGTGTGGGAGTATGTAGATCGGGGGGGTCAGTGGGATCAATGGGCACCATATGTATGTCTACTCGGGTCTCACCCATATCCTTCCAGGGATGTGACTGATTAGTAGCTTGTGGCCTATCTACTGCTGGACAGTCAACCATGTCCGGTACTGTTGGTGGAGTTAGGGGTACCATTTCAATCATTTGATTAAAATCCGTGGCCAGAATAGGGTGACTCATTCTTTCCGGTGTACATACATTAGAAATGCCCCCCATTGACGACCTTTTCCTAAGCTAAGGCTCTACTGATAGGCGTCTCTCTGTGGCGGCGATCTCATTAGCCAGTACAGATGATGCCCTTGTGATAAACTGGTCCAGTGTTCCCGCCACATAATCCACACCCATTACTTTCTTACCCCTTCTTTCCCGTGCCGCCATTCTGACGGTGGACTACGACCCTTCAACTACAGTTATCCACACAATATCGAACTTCGGAAATAGGTCACCCTCTAGCGCGCTTCCTCAGACCGGTAGCTGGTAGCGTGTATTGCATCTCAGGGGGGTGGCCCAGCCCTGCCTCTCCTGTCTCGAACGGGCTCAAACGGGCCCGCCCTTGGCCCAGGCTTCGCCCGGCGCGTGCCCGCGCGCGTCCCGCGGGACCAAAGGGAGAGTCTGGGTAAATACACCTAGGCAAGGCGTATCGAGTGGGCAGCTCCTAGCCCTGTGGTCTTCTGGTCCGCGTAGTTCTCTGAATCCGAACTCTCAGCCCCCAGCAGCTCCTTCTCACAACTTGCACCTTTGCTTTCAGCGAGTGTTTCCCGCGAAGCGGGAAACGCGAGAGGTATAGTACACCTGGGCAGAGGCAAGGCGTGTCGAGTGGGCGGCTCCTAGCCCCGCGGTCTTCTGGTCCACGTAGTTCTCTGAATCCGAACTCTCAGTCCCCAGCAGCTCCTTCTCACAACTTGCACCTTTGCTTTCAGCGAGTGTTTCCCCGAGAAGATTCAGTATGTTGTGCTGCCTGGCGCCTATTGCTCCCTCTAGAGCCTCAATTGTTTTGACTTGCCGATTGCCTTCTCCCTTGGTAGCGCGTGTTGTGGCACTACTAGGGCTGACCTTTGGAATTATCCTTCACCATATGAAACTGTCTATTGATTGGGCTTTACGGAGCAGTCATCGAGCTAAAGACTTCCTGGATTGTGCACCCTCGATTTCCAGACGACCTTCCTGACCTGCTTTGTCGCAGCACCTGAAAGAACCCGACGGTGAGTCTGGGAGAGCACACAACCAGGGAAAGGTATTAGTCTAGGGGGTATATCATAGTGAGGATTCTATAACTAGCTGGGGGCACACATCCTTTTCATAGGGTCTGACTTTACTTACCTGGTATTCCTTTCTCTTTTTATTAGGAAAGCCTCACTTCTGAAAGTCTTGAAACTTACCGTACCTCGCCTGAGCCTGGTGGTCCTACGCTGTCTCTTCTCTCCCATCAGGGTAGTTGACTGGGTTTCGGGTTGCATTCGAGTCTGGTGGTGCCCTGGGGGGAGAGTGGAGATACTTCTTCGCTCCTGAGGATTTGGATATCTCCAGCTTGGAGCTTGAACCCTGACATGATGTGAGTTGTAGCCATTGCAAATACTCATCCACACACCCAGGCCAGAGAAGTCTCTGGTACTATGCTCACCTCACAGTGAGGGGAAGTGAACTGGCAAGGTGGCGGACACTGGGGCCTGGTGTTCAACTTAAAGCCAAATCCTTTCAAGGCCCTGTGCACAAAACACCAGGCAACAGTGTCAGCCATCTTGCCAGCACATGTTCACTCAATCCCAGGAAATCTGAATCACAGAAAGGGTGTTTGGGATTGCCGGGAGGTGTGTGTGGGCACTGGGATGATGGGAGTTGTAGTCACTGTAGGAGAGTAGGGTCTGCAATCCTATGATCACCCAGATTTTTTGCTTTTGCTTCATTGGTTTACGACTTTCCCTGGCTGTGGGCCTGCCAATCAGACCCACAGCCTAGCTGTTCTCTCTCGAAATTACACACATGTACATTAGGTGCATCCACTAATTGGAACTGGGCCGCCATATCAGTCCCTGTATCAGCATACCACAGGTATCCAGGGCATCGGTGTACCCAGGGCCCACCAGGGGCTGCAGCATGTATTATGCCACCCCGGGATGGCCGCCCAAATCTGACACAACTGGCTGCACGACAGCTGGGGCAAAGTGGTGTAATCACCCGTTGCTGTAGGTGTAGTATTCCTATACCTAACCCTAGAATGGACACATGGATTCCTATCAGTCACTCCTATGGCAGGCCTTATCAATCCTGAAGGCAGAGTGCGGGGAATCATGTGGGACGGTGCTCTGGCGCGAGCTGAGCCCGTCGACGGCTTGCGGAACCAAGTCCTAATAGCCGTTCCATGGTGACGCGGGCCAACTACCTTAAATTGCATTATAATCCTTGCGGTTATTTGCTAACTTTGGCATCGCATCACCTACACATGTCGAGTAAGGTGTCATACGAATTGGAATACGAACCCCTCGCCAATTCCGGCGACGGGGTTAGCATTCCCCCCTTTTAGAGGGGCACGACATGGAAGTAACCTTGAACCCCGGTTAAAGTTGACTTAAGCCTCAGCATCACAAAATGGATGCTGCCACCAGACACAAGTCTGACCTCCTGCTGCTGGGAGACCTTCCAGCGAGGGGAGCTTGGACAAAGGGTTTCCTGTCGAGGGCGGTGTTAGCACCATCCCAGACAGGGTTTGTGTATCCCAGGTAGGCAGGGCTGAAAGGAAGGTGATTGCAAGTGGCACCCCGGTGCTCACTGTGCATAGCCCGGCTCAAACCAGTTTCGGGGGCAACCCTGCCCCTGAGCTGGGGCAAAGCTGGACAAAGGATAGGGGTGTAACCACCCCCCTCCTGGCCCCACCCATAGGTAGAACCTAGTCACGGGCCAGCCCCTTTTCTTAGAATAAAGGTAGGAGCGAGTCCCCTTCCCAATTTGGATAATTCTGAATCTTGAACTACTTTCCACGAAAGGAACTCTTGACTATTTCCGAAGACTCTCCCTTGTGGCTAAGGAGTAGCCACCCTGCACCAGCAGGCACCACCTAAGCACTTGCGGTTTGCTGTACGTCTCTCCCACGGATCAAGACTGCCCAGCTCGACGAGACCCGGGTTCCCTGCCATCTCTGACCTCTACCTACATCGTCAGCCCAGCTGAGATTCGTAGGTATGACGAGACCTGCGGGACCGGCCATCTTCAGAACCTGCACGACGCTTATCTAGCACGCCCACCGAGGGACCCTCGAGTGAGTGCACCTAGGGTTTGAGAAGCCCTAACCCTGAGCAGCCCCAGCACCGAAGTCTGCCTCCCCAGCATCCACGAGATCTGCGTGGGGGCCCTTCCGCTCCTTGCTGTTCACCGCGTTGTCCGACCACTCGCCGACCGGCTTGTGGCCCTCTTCACGACGCACCACGACAGTTTTCATCACTGGTCTGGTTGCTCCAGACCGGCTCTTGCTCCCCTTCAACAGAGGAGTACCTCGGACCCTCCTGGTCCACCCCAGACGCCATCTTGACTCCACCGCGTGGGTTTGCAACTGCCAAGACCTGCTGCCCCACTCCTGGGCCTGGCATCATCGACAGCAGACACCTTCGTGGGACAGCTCGCCCTCCATCCTGGTCGCCGCCGCGCCTCCTGGTCCGAGGAACCGCCGAGTCCGACGTCATCCACTCACCTGGTCGAGGTGACTTCAGCCGGTACCCTTCTGGTACCCACACGATCGCTGGCTAGCGGTTGAGAACTGAGTCCCCTCTGCTTTCAGGTTTCCTTCATCACCGATCCAGGCTTGGATCTCGCTGAACATCGACACTGGTCGCCTGCCAGCAACTTCTTCTTTCAGGCTCCTGAGACTACAACGAGGACTCCCGACATCTTGCCGAACCTCACGCAGCCGCAGCCTCTGGGCTAGGTAACTCGAGCATTTCGGTGCTCCATCGCAGGTTCGCTCTACAAGTGTCCAGTTCCTTTTTCGTTTAGTCCCACTGATCGGATCACTCCGGAATCAGTAACTCCAGACTCTAACCATTCGCATTTCACTGTTAGTGTAGATGGTTTCTCGTGCCCTTCGGGCATTTGTGTAAATTGTGCAACTGACGTATTTTCATAAGAGTTTTGTAGTGTGCTTAGCTCCCTGACTCATAAAGAGCCAGGGTAGTCTTGTTATAAATAAATATCCTTTATTTTCATAACAACTTGTGTGGTGTCCTTTCACTTGGCGTTCAAGGGGCATATGTGATGGTAAAACAGCTGGCTTAACACGCCCTCTAGAGTTTAGCCTAAAGACTGCTCGTATCCACGCTACTAGGATAGCTGGTCTATACGGTTGACTTACAACCAATCATCAATAAGGGTCGTTTGGAATGATACACAGTGATCACTAGAATAGTGAGCACTACATATCAGGCCAACTTCTCACATTGGTGGCAGCGGTGGGATTTGAGCTTGCTGTTGTTTTACCACACACGTATCCTAAGAATATCAAAGTGAAAGATCACATAAGTACCCAGGTACATATAACTTAACTTAGAATACTCTGAGTTCTACTGAACCAGCTGTTGTAGTGTAACAGGGCTTAGCACACCCTGACTACAACTCTTAGCAAGGGATCAGTAGGTAAACACATAGTGTAGGTAGGTGCATCACTTACACCTCACTAGAAAGCATGTCGGTCCACGGAGAGTCTGCAGAGACTCCCTTAGTGGTCAGTGACCCTCCACAGGTCGTGTCACGATATGCAGCTCTTAGCTTCAAGGAGATGAGACAACTGTGTGCCTCCAGGAAGCTAAACCAGGGTTCTAACCCTACCATCGCATTTCTGATAGGTCTCTTAGAGACGTACGATGCTAGCAGGTCCTCTAACACAGGTCCCCCCAATGCTGATGGGAACATGCCTCCCTTAGAGGGAACCCTTGGTGACCCGGACCTCGACCTCCATACAGAGGAGGAAGACGAGGAGGAGTTATCAGGAGACGAGGCAAACAAAGGTCCAGTGGTAGTCGGCAGGCTTACGAGGACCAACTTAAGCAGGCATGAGAATGGAACTGGGGGAGCCCCTGGCCCACGCTCAAGCAGGCCTAACATTGGGAACGGACGAGCTAGGTCTCTCTCCAGAGGCTCTAACAGATCTGTTCGTACACATGTCTCTCAGGCATCTTCTCAGAGAGGAATGATGTCCCCTCAGAGAAGGGAGCATGAAGCGAAGATGAGGGAAGTCAATCTGAGGATCGAGCGGGAAGAACTTGCCCTCGCCAAAGAAAGACTTGCCTTGGCCCGAGAGCAGAAATTGAGTGGGTTAGATCCCACTGGTGGCAGCATTCTCAATAGAGAGAAAGACAGGGGTATAGATACTAGACACCTGAGTAAAAGAGTGCCCCCCTTTAAACAAGGGGACGACATCCACAAGTGGATAACTGCTTTGGAGAGGGCCTGCACTGTCCAGTGCGTCCCCCCAAGTCAGTGGGCAGCTATACTGTGGCTCTCCTTTGAAGGTAAAGGACGAGACAAGCTCCTCACTACTAGAGCTGAGGATGCAAACAACTACCAAGTCCTGAAGAATACACTGATTGATGGGTTCGGCTTAACCACCGAGCAGTACCGGGTGCTGTTCAGGGACACCCAGAAAATTCAGTCTCAGGATTGGGCTGACTTTGTCGATTGTGCCACTAAGGCTTTGGAGGGCTGGTTGCTGGGTAGCAAGGTTACTGATTACACAGGATTGTACAATCTTATCATGCGAGAACAGATTTTAAACAACTGTCAGAACCATTTGTTGCATCAGCACCTTGTCGACTCGGATCTGACCTCTCCCCAAGAATTGGGAAAGAAGGCAGACAGATGGGTCAGAACAAGGGTCAAGCAGAACCAGACTCAGAACCAGGGTGGTCAGAAGAAAGCAGACCAAAAGGGTAGTAACAAGAACGAACAAAATGACCAGAAGTCTTCGACAGGTCCCCGACAAACCAAAGAGGGTGGGGGTCAGGCTTCACAGAAGAAGAAGACTCAAGAAGGCCAGTCAAAAAGGTGGTGCCAATACTGTAAAAGTAAGACTCACTGGTTTAGTGAGTGCACCAAGAAAGGAGGGCAAACTCCTGCCACTGCAGCCCCTAAGGCACCTGCACCCCCTAGTACAGTCAGCAGTGGTAGTGCGCCTCCCAAGGCATTAGTTGGGTTAACCTTGGGAACCGAGGGGAGTGACAACTTAGTCAGCACGCTCACTCAGGCCGTCCTTGTCTGTACAGGGGATATGGATATGTCCCCTGATGCCAGTCCCAATACTTTGGGCAAATACAGACAGACACCTTTGATCAATGGAAAAGTGGCTCAGGCCTACAGGGACACTTGTGCCAGTGTCACCATGGTGACGCCTAACTTTGTGGACACTGGACAGATCATGCTAGGTACCGATTACCTAGTGACCAATGCCAGCAACGTCACTACCAATCACAGTATAGCAGTTGTTGATTTCTCCCGGGGAGGGGTAAGTGGCCCGAAAAAGGTTGTGGTTAGTTCAGACCTCCCCGTAGAATGTCTGTTGGGCAATGATTTGGAAACGTCACAATGGTCAGAAGTGGAGCAGAGGACTCACATGGAAATGTTAGGCTTGCCAGCACATGTCCTTGCTGTGACCAGGTCACAGGCCAAAAGATGCCCCACTGAACAGGTGCTGGATCCTGGAAGAACGGACCAGACACCTTCCAAGAAAAGGAGCAGTAAGGGTAAGGCTTCGCCTTCCCCCTTGCCCCAGGTCGTGGATCAAGTCTCTGAGGAGGCTGACCTTAAAGAACTGAGGGAAACTGAGCCGAAAGAGGTTGAACCTGGTCAGGTTGAGTTTCTGGGCTCAGGGGGACCCTCCAGGGAAGACCTGGGGAAGGCACAGTTAGACTACCCCTCACTTGAACCCCTCAGACAGCAGGCTGCTGCTGAGGCTGCAGGGAACGCCACAGGTACCCACAAAGTGTACTGGGACGATGGACTCCTGTACTCCGAGGCGAGAGACCCCAAACCTGGCGCGACCAGGAGGCTGGTCATCTCCTTGTCTCTGAGAGGTTTCCTTCTTACCTTGGCCCACGAGATTCCCCTTGCAGGTCACTTAGGCCAGAATAAGACTTGGGACAGAATTGTTCCACACTTTCACTGGCCCCACATGTCCGAAGATACGAAGGAGTTTTGCCGCTCCTGTGTCACTTGCCAAGCCAGTGGTAAGTCAGGTGGCACGACAAAGGCCCCCCTCATACCACTGCCGGTGGTGGGGGTACCCTTTGAACCAGTGGGGATCGACATTGTCGGAACAATGGAACCCCAGACAGCATCAGGGCACAAGTTTATACTGGTGGTGGTGGACCACGCCACCAGGTATCCTGAAGCTATTCCCCTTAGGACCACTACAGCACCTGTTGTGGCACGAGCCCTAGTTGGAGTGTTCTCCAGAGTGGGCTTCCCTAAGGAGGTTGTCTCTGACAGAGGTGCAAACTTCATGTCGGGATATCTGACTGCTATGTGGAAGGAGTGTGGTGTCAACTACAAATTCACCACACCCTATCACCTACAATGCAATGGGCTTGTTGAGAGATTCAACAGGACCCTAAAAGGGATGATTCACGGACTACCTGAAAAGCTTCGGCGGAGATGGGATGTCCTGATACCCTGCCTCTTGTTCGCCTACAGAGAGGTCGCGCAGAAGGGGGTTGGCTACAGCCCTTTTGAGCTTCTGTTCGGACATCCTGTAAGGGGACCCCTTTGTTTGGTAAAGGAAGGATGGGAGAGACCTCTCAGAAAGCCGGCATCAAACATTGTGGACTATGTGCTCGGTCTCCGCTCGCGGATGGCTGAGTACATGGAAAAGGCATCTAAAAACCTTGAGGCGAGCCAAGAATTACAAAAAGCTTGGCACAACCAAAAGGCTGTCCTGACTGTGTATCAGCCTGGACAGAAGGTGTGGGTGTTGGAGCCAGTGGCCCCAGCAGCACTCAAAGACAAATGGTCTGGGCCCCACACGGTCATTGTGCAAAAGGGAGAGGTCACCTACCTGGTAGACCTGGGAACTCCCCGGAGCCCCCACAGGGTGCTCCATGTAAACAGGCTCAAGGCATATGTCGACAGGGAGGGCATGGGCTTGCTCATGGCCACAGATGAGGGACAGGAGGAGGAGAGTGACCCTCTCCCGGACCTGCTCTCTCAGAACCCTGACGATGGGTCAGTAGATGGTGTTGTCTTTTGTGGCAGCCTCTCTGGACATCAACAAAAGGATTGTAAACAGGTTCTTCAATCCTTTCGACATATGTTCTCTCTGACACCCAGTCAGACCAATTGGTGTACCCATGAGGTCGACACTGGGGACAGTCTGCCCGTAAAGAGTAAAATCTATCGACAGACTGATCATGTCAGAGACTGCATCAAGACAGAGGTGCAGAAAATGTTGGAGCTGGGAGTCATTGAGCCCTCGGACAGCCCCTGGGCTAGTCCCGTAGTTCTCGTGCCGAAACCTCACACCCAGGGCGGTAAGAAAGAGATGAGGTTTTGCGTGGACTACAGAGGCCTCAATGCAGTCACTAAGACTGACGCCCACCCAATACCAAGAGCAGATGAACTTATAGACCGGTTGGCTTCGGCCAACCACTTAAGTACATTTGACCTGACAGCTGGGTATTGGCAAATCAGGTTAGCTGAGGAGGCCAAGCCCAAAACAGCATTTTCTACCCCGGGTGGGCATTATCAGTTCGTGGTAATGCCCTTTGGTTTGAAAAATGCACCTGCCACCTTCCAAAGGCTGGTGAATCGAGTTCTCACTGGGTTGGACGACTTCTGCGCAGCGTATCTGGACGATATCGCTGTCTTTAGTTCCACCTGGGAGGATCACCTGGTCCACCTGAGGAAAGTGTTAGAGGCCCTGCAGAAGGCAGGCCTCACTATCAAGGCCACTAAGTGCCAGATAGGGCAGACACAGGTTGTATACCTGGGCCACCTTGTAGGTGGAGGCCAGGTTCAGCCATTGGAGAGCAAAATACAGGCCATCCAGGACTGGGCTCCTCCAACCACCCAGACTCAGGTTCGAGCTTTCTTGGGCCTGACTGGTTATTACCGGAAATTTGTCAGAAATTATGGATCCATTGTGACCCCGCTAAACGACCTGACAAGTAAAAAGATGCCAAAAAAAGTTCAGTGGACAGCAAGCTGTCAGAAGGCATTCGATGACCTAAACCAGGCCGTGTGCACAGCACCTATCCTAAAGAGTCCAGACTACTCCAAACCATTCATTGTCCAAACAGACGCTTCGGAGTTGGGTGTGGGAGCTGTTCTATCTCAGCTGAATTTTGATGGTCATGACCAGCCCATAGCTTTTATTAGCAGGAGGCTGACCCCCAGAGAGAAGAATTGGTCAGCTATTGAGAGGGAGGCCTTTGCTGTGGTTTGGGCCCTGAAGAAGTTGAGGCCATACTTGTTTGGCACTCACTTCAAGATTCAGACCGACCATAAGCCCCTCTTGTGGCTAAATCAAATGAAGGGTGAAAACCCCAAACTACTTAGGTGGTCCATTTCCCTACAGGCGATGGACTTCACAGTGGAGCATAGACCTGGCACTGATCATGGCAATGCAGATGGGCTCTCCAGGTATTTCCACTTAGAGCAAGAAGACTCACCTGGTCAAGGTTAGCTTATTGTCCCAAAGTTTTGGGGGGGGGCATGTAGGAGAGTAGGGTCTGCAATCCTATGATCACCCAGATTTTTTGCTTTTG
Organism: Triturus cristatus; assembly: GCF_964204655.1. Classification (NCBI taxonomy): domain Eukaryota; kingdom Metazoa; phylum Chordata; class Amphibia; order Caudata; family Salamandridae; genus Triturus; species Triturus cristatus. The sequence continues at coordinate 448,786,843 of NC_140592.1, forward strand.
CTTCATTGGTTTACGACTTTCCCTGGCTGTGGGCCTGCCAATCAGACCCACAGCCTAGCTGTTCTCTCTCGAAATTACACACATGTACATTAGGTGCATCCACTAATTGGAACTGGGCCGCCATATCAGTCCCTGTATCAGCATACCACAGGTATCCAGGGCATCGGTGTACCCAGGGCCCACCAGGGGCTGCAGCATGTATTATGCCACCCCGGGATGGCCGCCCAAATCTGACACAACTGGCTGCACGACAGCTGGGGCAAAGTGGTGTAATCACCCGTTGCTGTAGGTGTAGTATTCCTATACCTAACCCTAGAATGGACACATGGATTCCTATCAGTCACTCCTATGGCAGGCCTTATCAATCCTGAAGGCAGAGTGCAGGGAATCATGTGGGACGGTGCTCTGGCGAGAGCTGAGCCCGTCGACGGCTTGCGGAACCAAGTCCTAATAGCCGTTCCATGGTGACGCGGGCCAACTACCTTAAATTGCATTATAATCCTTGCGGTTATTTGCTAACTTTGGCATCGCATCACCTACACATGTCGAGTAAGGTGTCATACGAATTGGAATACGAACCCCTCGCCAATTCCGGCGACGGGGTTAGCATTCCCCCCTTTTAGAGGGGCACGACATGGAAGTAACCTTGAACCCCGGTTAAAGTTGACTTAAGCCTCAGCATCACAAAATGGATGCTGCCACCAGACACAAGTCTGACCTCCTGCTGCTGGGAGACCTTCCAGCGAGGGGAGCTTGGACAAAGGGTTTCCTGTCGAGGGCGGTGTTAGCACCATCCCAGACAGGTTTTGTGTATCCCAGGTAGGCAGGGCTGAAAGGAAGGTGATTGCAAGTGGCACCCCGGTGCTCACTGTGCGTAGCCCGGCTCAAACCAGTTTCGGGGGCAACCCTGCCCCTGAGCTGGGGCGAAGCCGGACAAAGGATAGGGGTGTAACCACCCCCCTCCTGGCCCCACCCATAGGTAGAACCTAGTCACGGGCCAGCCCCTTTTCTTAGAATAAAGGTAGGAGCGAGTCCCCTTCCCAATTTGGATAATTCTGAATCTTGAACTACTTTCCACGAAAGGAACTCTTGACTATTTCCGAAGACTCTCCCTTGTGGCTAAGGAGTAGCCACCCTGCACCAGCAGGCACCACCTAAGCGCTTGCGGTTTGCTGTACGTCTCTCCCACGGATCAAGACTGCCCAGCTCGACGAGACCCGGGTTCCCTGCCATCTCTGACCTCTACCTACATCGTCAGCCCAGCTGAGATTCGTAGGTGTGACGAGACCTGCGGGACCGGCCATCTTCAGAACCTGCACGACGCTTATCTAGCACGCCCACCGAGGGACCCTCGAGTGAGTGCACCTAGGGTTTGAGAAGCCCTAACCCTGAGCAGCCCCAGCACCGAAGTCTGCCTCCCCAGCATCCACGAGATCTGCGTGGGGGCCCTTCCGCTCCTTGCTGTTCACCGCGTTGTCCGACCACTCGCCGACCGGCTTGTGGCCCTCTTCACGACGCACCACGACAGTTTTCATCACTGGTCTGGTTGCTCCAGACCGGCTCTTGCTCCCCTTCAACAGAGGAGTACCTCGGACCCTCCTGGTCCACCCCAGACGCCATCTTGACTCCACCGCGTGGGTTTGCAACTGCCAAGACCTGCTGCCCCACTCCTGGGCCTGGCATCATCGACAGCAGACACCTTCGTGGGACAGCTCGCCCTCCATCCTGGTCGCCGCCGCGCCTCCTGGTCCGAGGAACCGCCGAGTCCGACGTCATCCACTCACCTGGTCGAGGTGACTTCAGCCGGTACCCTCCTGGTACCCACACGATCGCTGGCTAGCGGTTGAGAACTGAGTCCCCTCTGCTTTCAGGTTTCCTTCATCACTGATCCAGGCTTGGATCTCGCTGAACATCGACACTGGTCGCCTGCCAGCAACTTCTTCTTTCAGGCTCCTGAGACTACAACGAGGACTCCCGACATCTTGCCGAACCTCACGCAGCCGCAGCCTCTGGGCTAGGTAACTCGAGCATTTCGGTGCTCCATCGCAGGTTCGCTCTACAAGTGTCCAGTTCCTTTTTCGTTTAGTCCCACTGATCGGATCACTCCGGAATCAGTAACTCCAGACTCTAACCATTCGCATTTCACTGTTAGTGTAGATGGTTTCTCGTGCCCTTCGGGCATTTGTGTAAATTGTGCAACTGACGTATTTTCATAAGAGTTTTGTAGTGTGCTTAGCTCCCTGACTCATAAAGAGCCAGGGTAGTCTTGTTATAAATAAATATCCTTTATTTTCATAACAACTTGTGTGGTGTCCTTTCACTTGGCGTTCAAGGGGCATATGTGATGGTAAAACAGCTGGCTTAACACGCCCTCTAGAGTTTAGCCTAAAGACTGCTCGTATCCACGCTACTAGGATAGCTGGTCTATATGGTTGACTTACAACCAATCATCAATAAGGGTCGTTTGGAATGATACACAGTGATCACTAGAATAGTGAGCACTACATATCAGGCCAACTTCTCACAGTCACAGCAAACACTCCTCCTCCCACACAGCCCAACAGGCCCACCTTGAACAATGCTTTCCTGACTGAGTGAAAAAATACTGGCAAATGGCTGACACAAGGGACTCGTTTGAGGAGCATAAGGCCTTGATGGTCCATTTTCAGCTTTAGAAGCTCCAGCTTCACTTTACTGTGTTTCCCAGCCCATACTAGGGAAACTAGAAGGTTGTTCAGGGTAGTAAATGTGACATTGGGGATTCGACAGGAGGAGTTTTGCAACACATATAGACAACACAGCAGTAAGACCATTTTCGCCAGTGCTACACGTCCCATAACAGACAGTGGGAGGCGATTCCAGAAGTATATTGATGCCTCTAGACCTGTGAGGACCGCTCCTGCATTCAAGGCATATTGGGCTTCGGCTGTTTGGTCAACTTGGATACACAAATAACGGAAATGATCGCACTTCCATGTAATTGCCAAGGCGGGAAGATCCGTAATTTCTCTCCCAGATAGAGCCACCACTGAGAACATAATGGATTTCTGGCTATTGATAACCAACCCCAACACTGTCCCAAACTCAGCCAACACCATCAGGATGGCAGGCATGACCTTTGTAGAGTGAGGCATGTAAAGCAGTGCATCATCCTCATACAAAGAAATTATGTGAGTGCACCCACCTACAACTATGCCCCATCATGCCATGTCCCACTGTAGCTGGATCCCCAGTAGTTCCATCGCCAGTGCAAAAAGGAGCAGTGACAGCGGACATCCCTGTCTTGTACCCCACTCTATTGTGAGGAGTACCAAGGCCACTCCACCAATGCGCACACTAGCAGTTGGGTGACAATAAAGTAGACAAACCCAGGAAATAGAATCTGGTCAGAGACCCAGTCTATCCAAAAGCCTCTGATAGATAGTCTCATTGTAGGGTATCAAAGGCTTTCTCGATATCCAGGGCGACTGTAGCTGCCTATATATTCATATCAGCCATAGAGTGAATATATGAGAGAGTCTGCCAAATTTATTTGAGTACCCTGGCCTGGCACAAACCCACATTGATCTTCATGCACAAGCTGAGTAACCACCCTACTTTGTCGCATTGCTAATACTTAAGCCAGAATTTTTGTATCTACCCCTAACATGGACAAAGGTCGGTATGAGATCCTTGCCTGGTTTGGGGAGTATGACTATCTGGGCCCCCCGCATGGAGGAAGGAAGAGTACCTATGCGCTTTGCCTCATTCAGGGTCTCTAGCAACCTAGGGAGTAGCGTATCTTCAAACGTCTGGTAGTACTCCACCGGGAGGCCATCTGGACCCATGGCCTTGCAGCATGTCATACCCTGCACTGCTTCCCAGAGGCCTTCAAGGCAAAGCTCTTCCCCTAGTTCGTCATATAGGTCATCTGTAGTGCCTGGTAGTGTTATATCATCAAGGAACCGTCCCATTCCCGATCTGTCAACCACCTTGTCCTCTCTATATACTGTTTCTAAGTGTGTGAAAAGTAAGGAGTTTATGGTGGTCTGCATAGAGACAAGGGCCCGATATGCTCGCTTTGACGTCAATAGAATTGGGGGGGTGTTCTCACTTAAGAAGCCATGCCAAGAGCTTACCCAATTTATCCCCTTCCCGGTGAAGGAGCTGGAGGTATTCACAGTGGGCTAGGCAATTCAGTCCGTCCCATATGTCTCCTACTCTGTGCTGGGCACACAGCAGCACCTTAATGTGTGTCACCACATCTGGACCATTGTTCTGTAGTGTGGCCAATGCGATCTCAGCCTCTGTGAGATCTTTCTCTAAGCGCTTCCGCATGCCACCTACCTTTGATAGGCATTCACCATGCTTCAATGCATTCCATTCCGTCCCCCTGCTTCAGCAGACTACCAGTTGGCTCTAAAATTGCCGCTGGTCATTTCTCTGAGTTCCTCTAGAAAGATATAATCTTTTAGGGCCACTGGTTGCAGACGCCAAAGAGGAACCTTCTGCAGGCCACTCCCGTCCCCCATTCCAATAACACAGGGGAGTGATCAGAAAGGAATCTCCCTAAAAACTTTATCTGCAGGGCCTCCACGGCAGCGTCACCAGTAAGCAAAAAGCGATCTAAGCGGCTATAGACTGGACGCGCTAGGGTGTAGCACGTATAACCCTGTTCATCTGGATGTGTCGTGCGCCACTAGTCCACACAACCTAGGTGGCCCATGACCCACCGGAGACCAGTTTTCATATTGGGTTTTGTGTGTATTTTTGGAGGGTGTCTGTCTAGTGCACCATCTAACACACAGTTAAAATTACCTGCCCAAAAAATTGGAATTCCCGCATATGGCAATAGTTGTTTCTCCAGATCTGGAAAAAAAATCACCATCATCTATATTTGGGGCATAGACATTCAGCAGACATACTTCAGTGCCATCTAACACTCCATGCACCAAGACATATCGTCCCACTATATCTGCTATCGAGCAAAGGAGCTTGAAGGGAATCTGCGGGCCACCCAAATTACCACCCCTTGAGCGTTTGTGAAATATGTGGCGGAGAGCATCATACCTCTCCACTTTTTGTGCTGTCTTTGGGTCTCCAAGTCTGACAAATGTGTTTCCTGCAATATAGCTATATGAATCCCATGCTTGCGAAGATAAGTTTGTACTATATATTGCTTCACAAATGAGTTGAGCCCTGAGGTTCCGTGTGGGACGGAACGACACTTTTTGGGTGGTGACGAATATGGGTGAGTTGGGTATCTACGAACCGCAAATGACGAGTATAGTGGGTGTACGCAGTTTCGCTACGCAACCACGTATGGTTCGTCTGATTTTTGGGTTTGTTCATCTGACCCCTCGGGTTCCATTTTAGATACGGCATCCATTTTGTTTCTTGCCCTCAAGTAGCCAGCGAACGGACTTCGCCCGCTTTGTGACCCTGGGACTCCCAAGCTTACACGAGGGACACGTGTTCTTTGGAGTATGACTTTTATGACGAGGGGAACGACACGACGAAGGCAGATGGCCCCGCTCAAGGCTCATCTTGCCGTGCCGGTCTATTGTTTCAGCCATGCATACATTAGACACGGTGTCTCTGATCCCGTTATCAAGTTCCCTTTATTACTCCTAACACTCTTCTCTAATCTGTTGTGCATCCTTGTCCTTTCTTTGCATCTGTTCTTGTCCCTTCTCCTAATGTGTTTACGATCAGGATGGAATGTGTTTTATTGCAGAGAAGATATGTTTTTACAGTTGGGAACTGGCAATACTGTTGTAATTATGTTCCGGCCTCCTGAAACATGAATGCGACCCTTTTGAAGTTTATTATGGGAACTGAGTTGTAATCTTTGTTCACTATACTGTTCTATGGGAAAAACGTGTATAAAAGGAGCGATCCACTTTTGCAAATTGAAGCAGTCTCCGAGAACCTACACGCTGTGTACTTCTTGTGACCTCTGTATCCCTGCAGTAAAAAAACGCTGATCTCTGACGTCGCTGGAAGTGTCCCGTGTCTCTGTGTTTGGTACGCCAGAACAGGTAACCCACGAAGGTTTCAGGTGTTGTTCCCTGGCACCGCTGGGTCTTAGAAAAACCCAGTCCTTCAGTTGGCGCCCAACGTGGGGCGACATCAGCGGTACCGGTCCAAAGCCCGATGATCGTGAGGAACTTCGTGTGAAATCTCCGAGGGAAGGTGCACCCCGCTTCATCGATCCAGTTGTCGAAATAAGTGGCCCGACGTCTTTTCCCGCGAAGATCCCCGCCTCCTGACGGCTGCGACGGACTGATGCCCTGACTGTCGACCTGTTTTGGCGCCTGGCGTAGTCCTTTGTACGGCGAGACGATAGACGGGCCTTCCTGGTGACGCCATTGTTCTTTCAGTTAAGTATTTGTGGGTCGCTCCCAGTGTTCCTTTGTTGTTTGCATGGTACCATAGCATTTGTGGTTCTTAGTTGTTGGGTTTTATTTGACGATTGCAATTGCCAAAAACCGAGGGTCTCGCAAACTTTTTGCGAGGATATCATAAATTCGATAGCCCTTGAAGTTTGTAAACTCGGTTAGTGTGCGCGATGCCTAGCCGTAGTACTTTGTTTGGGTTTCTCAAATGTTGCAGAATGGATTCCCGGCTGGAGGATTCATGTCCGATACCTCCGGTTGGAACTCCAATTTACGAGCTCTATAGTCGCCATGGCGTGGGTCCTATCGTGTATAATGAATATTGGGTCCGCTACACTAAAAATGATGGGGTTCTTAGTTGGCCATCTCATGGTAGTTTCGAAACTGCCGTTTTAGACAATTTGGAAGCTAAACTGTTTAAAAGGAAGGCTAGGCCGGCCATGTTTGATTCCTTCCGGTTGTGGCGGAAAGAGGCCAAGCAGAAAGAAATCAAACAGAGTAAGAAAAATAAAAGAGACGGTGTTATTGCGGTGATGCAAGATGCTGAACAGTATCAGCGAGACAAAAATGAGAAAGAGCAGGAAGTTAGTGCTCGACTTCATCATATGGCGGTGGATAAATGTTATCCGGTGCTACCGTCTAATGTCGATAAGTCGGGAGAAGAAGCGGTAGAGGATTCGCTATTGTCTTATCTGTTGAAATCACCACCTCCCTATGCTCCCGATACTCTGGGTCCTGTGATTCTACCTCTTCCTCCACCTGCTGTTTTGGCGGCCGCTGGTCAGCCCGTTGTTCCTCCCGCTCTCCCGCAACCCCTTGTGCCACAAATCGTCCCTCCTCTTTTACCGGCTTCTCTTCCTACTGCGCCTTTTCAAGTCCCTCCTCAGTCTGTCGTTCCCACTACTCCTGGTGCCGCGTCTACGTCTATTGCCTCTACCCCTACTGTTGCTGCGCCTGCATCTTCTTCCTCTTCTCCTTCTGTTCGTAGTCGTCCCCTGACTGCTGTTGCTACTCTTTATTCTCCACTTTTTGGGCCAATACTCGGCTCAACTCTTTCTGATGCCGCTCAGCGGCGTAGTCAGCTTCCTGATGATAGGGAACGTGAATCGCTGGTAAAAATGGCACGTAAATGGATACGTAATCCCGTTAAATACTCTTCGCGTGTAGTGTTTGAGACGTTTTCTCAGTTTAATGCGCCCACTCAACGATTCGTGTTTGAGGAATTGTGTAAATCGTTGAAGGAGGAGTGGGATCACGATGTGGTAGATAATGTACCGTCAGAGGTTTCTGATCTCCAGCATCGGTTCACAACTGGTGTGATCGTGGGTGATAAGGTTCGAGAAGCTCTAGAACGTCTGTTATCATTTCGATGTACAGTGCAACCTCGAGCATTGTTTAGGGAAGAGACTGCAGCGTGGATGGCACAACCTGGTCAATATCCGATGCGGGAAGTTCCCCCAGTATGGATGCCAGGTGATCCTAATGCTAACCCTGCTGTCCCAGGCCGTTTTCAGAGAGTGTGGATACACCTCCCTTGGAAACGATCGGAAGTCATACAGGTGAAGCAAACTTTGCCTGATCCCCGTAAAAATCCAGCGGGTTATTATAAGGAGTTGTCCCAATTGGTGGATGCTACTGTTATGAACCTTGCTGATATTGATATGTTGTTTGGCAATGTAGTGCCTCAGCCGATTTGGGCGAAAATTCGTCACGAGAATCACGCGGCCGAGTTGGGCGGTGATTGGGCTGCCCTTACAGCGGCAGACGCTCAGCAAGTTGGTGGGGCTAAGCCTGAGCAGCTTATTGTGGAATTGCCCCAGAGGATAATTACCCTCATGAAAACGCTTATGCCGGCGATGCGCGTCAATTGGGACAAGTTGTCCGCGTGCAAGCAAAAGAGGGATGAAAGCGTATCCGACTTCTTTACGAGATTTGAGGAAGCATTTGTCGATCATAGTGGCCAGGACATGGGTTCAGAAGGTGGTCAGCGGTTGTTTGTTGATAAGTTTGTATCGAACTTGTTACCCGAACTTAGCAATAAGTTGAAAAATTCTGAGAGTTCATGGGCTGTTTCTACCACTGCTCAAATATTGGCTACGGCCCAATATTACGAAAATAGGGAAAAGGAGGAAAGTGAACGTGCAGATAAGAAAAGGAAGGATCTTAAAACTAAGGTCCTATTGCAGCAAGCGTATCCTCCGCGCTCAAATTTCAATGATTCGCAACAGCCAAATAGATCGCAATCACAGTTCTCTAGATCGCAGACACGGAATGACTCTCCCGCACCTCGTTTTGTGTTGGGATATAACCAATGTGCGTACTGTCGAGGGGAGGGCCATTTGAAGTTTAATTGTCCGGTTCTCCGTGATAGGAATAATGGTGTGTCAGCTCGAGGAGGTCGTGGTGGTCCTCAACAAGCTTCACGTGGTAGAGGTCGTGGAGTTACTCAGAATCAGGCCGAGCGTTTTGCCACTTCCTCAGACTCGCAGAATTGTTTCGATCGACGTGAACAATCGTCTGGTAGATCTGCACAGTATCATGTGGATGACCATTACGTTGAGCATGATGTTGATACGGATGGTATCTACTAGGACAGCCATAGACGAAGGAAGGGAGAAGTATCAGTTCCGGTTGATCAGAGAGGGCCTTATGTTGCAGTAGCCACATTGGGCGTCGTTGAGCCTTTTCTGTTGGACACTGGTGCAGCAAAAAGTTCCATTATGCATTCGAAACTCCCTGGCGCGCCTTTGTCTGGCTTAACGAATGTTTCCGTTGGATTCTCTGGCGCCCCCGTTAGCAATCCAGTCTCTAGCCCCTTGCCCCTTACGATTGGGTCTCATGAGTTAGAAGCTCCTTTGATTTTGACTACTGGTTGTGGTGAGAATCTTTTGGGCTTGGATTTGTTGAAGAGGTTACATGCGACTTTGTACTGCTCTCCTACGGGTGTGGAGCTTACATTGGGTGAGAATGTGATCTCCCCTATGTATCTGTCAATCGATAAGCTCCCGCCGGAATTGAGTTCTCTTCCGGTTTCTTTGTGGGCAACAGGTCCCAATGATGTGGGCCTACTGAGCATCCCACCTTATGTTGTTCAATTGAAAGCTGATGCGCGCTTACCACGCATACCACAGTATCGTATTTCCCTTGATGGTGAACGGGCACTATTAGCGATCATTTATGATCTGATCGGTAAAGATGTTATCGAGGAGACACGAGGTAACGTGTGTAATAGTCCCGTGTTGCCTATTTTGAAACAAACTGATCCGTCCAAGCCTCCCGTGTACCGTCTAGTTATTGACTTACGAGAAGTAAATAAAATTGTTGTCCCGCAGTTTCCTGTGGTTCCAGACATTACAGCTTTACTGACTCTGATTCCAGCCTCTGCATCGTGGTTCTCGGTAATCGATCTGAAGAATGCGTTCTTTAGCATTCCGATTGCTGAGGAAAGTCGTGATTTGTTCGGATTTTCGTTAGGAGGTCGCAGTTTCCGGTTCAAACGCGCACCTCAAGGCTACTGTGAGAGCCCATCGATCTACAGCCAAGCTCTTAAAAGTCAACTAGATGCATTTGTGCTGCCAACTGGTGCGGCTTTGATTCAGTACGTTGACGATCTGTTGGTAGCTGCGGATACTGAGCAAGTTTGCAAGACTGCTACCGTGTCACTATTGCAGCATCTTTGTGACTTACACCACAAAGTGTCACCTTCTAAGTTACAATATTGTGGTCAAGAAGTTACCTACTTAGGTCACTTATTGTCAAAGGCGGGAAGAAGGTTGACCCCTGAAAGAATTGCAGCAATTGCTCGAATGACTGTGCCGACGACCCAGAGAGATGTGCGTGCCTTTTTAGGTATCACGTCATACTGCAGACAGTGGATTCCGAATTTTTCACTGTTAGCGAAGCCATTGATAGCTCTCACGTGCAAGGACGTTTCGACTCCTTTGCCATGGACGGAGGAATGTCAGAAAAGTTTTTCTGAACTACGTGACGCACTGTGTGCGGCTCCTGTGTTAGGTACTCCTGATTACAGCAAGCCATTCACATTATACGTTCACGAGAGGGAAGGTTGTGCGTTGAGTGTTTTAACGCAACAATTTGGTGACAAGCAGCGCCCGTGTGCATATTTTTCCTCAACCTTAGACCCGGTAGCTAGAGCGTTGCCAAGTTGCTTGAGGGCGACAGCGGCAGCAGCGGCGTCTATTCGGCAGTCCGCAGGTCTTGTTATGGATAATATGCTCATGGTGATGGTTCCGCATGCAGTTGATACTCTTTTGAATCGGACAAAGACTCAACATCTGACGAGTGCAAGGTTGTCTGGGTACGAGCTGACCCTTTTGGCAAGTCATATACAGATCAAGCGTTGTAATGTACTGAATCCGGCGACATTGTTGCCGATTAATATGGAATCAGATGATGTGCTACCACATGATTGTTATTTACGAACTGAGGAAGAAACAAAAGGTCGTGTGGACCTAAAAAACACTCCCTTGACAGATCCCGATGGTACTTTGTATGTGGATGGTTCGTGCTTTAAATTGCCGAATGGTGATGTGACGACTGCGTATGCTGTAGTGACGTTGAGCACGGTTGTGGAAACTGCGAGATTGAATCAGAATTCAGCGCAAGCTGCAGAGTTGATTGCATTGACAAGAGCGTGTGTCTTGTCTAAAGGAAAGCGAGTGAATGTGTTTACCGACAGTCAGTATGCATTCGGTGTTGCGCATAACTTTGGAAGATTGTGGAGAGAAAGAGGATTTATGACATCGCATGGTACGAAGATTCAGCATGGGCAGCTTGTGAATGACCTTTTGGATGCACTTACACTGCCTAAACAAGTGGCGATTGTTAAATGTAGTGCACATCGGAAAGTGACGGATGATGTTGGTCGTGGTAATGCGTTTGCGGATGAGATTGCTAAGGAAACGGCTAAGGATCTTGCGACCCGAATGTATGTCACGAGTTCAGTGAGGTGGCCGATGGAGACTGGTATGTGTGAAAATACTATTGAGAGTGTGAAAGCAATTCAGAACGAAGCTACTAAAGCCGAAAAGACTAAGTGGAAAGAAAGTACGGGAAAGTTGGACATGCATGGATGTTGGGTTGACCTGACGGAATGTCAGAGGTGGATGTTACCAGATGCGTACGTATTAGCTGTTGTGACGATGGCTCATGGGTTGTCACATATCAGTGCGAAAGAAATATGTAGGTTTTTGTCACCTGTATGGAGAAATGAGGGTATTGCTAAGTGTGCCGAGAGAGTGGTTAAGAACTGTATGGTGTGTTTGATGCACAATCCCGGCAAGGGCACTCCCACTCCACCTGGTCATTTTGCTCCTCCTGTTTGTCCCTTTGAGGTTATCCAGCTGGACTTTATCCATATGGAGAGATGCAATAACCTAAAGTATGTTTTGGTTGTGGTTTGTGCGTTCTCCAGATGGATTGAGGCCTCTCCTCTTAAGGATAACACTGCCCTGTCCACAGCAAAAATCCTGCTGAAGGAATACTTTCCTCGGTACGGAATGCCACGGATTGTATGGTCGGATAATGGAAGTGAGTTTGTGGGAAGTGTAATGCAGAGTGTGTGCAAGGGTCTTGGAATTCGTCAAAAATTCCATAGCGCTAATCATCCACAGGCAGCGGGTTTGGTTGAAGGGTACAATGGTACCCTAAAACTAAAACTCGCCAAGATCCAGGCTACGACTGGTCTATCATGGCCTGATGCCTTGCCTCTGGCTCTCCTATCGACCAGAGCGACCGTACACTCTCGAGTAGGGCTTAGCCCGTATGAGATTGTGTTCGGCCGCCCTGCGAATATTTGGGGGGTCCCGAGACCAAGGGCTTTTGATAGTCTTGAGTACCCAATGTTAATTGATTACCTGCATGATTTGACCACTAAACTACGGTTAATCCATCAACAGGTCTTTGAAGCTCTACCGGCGCAGACAGAGGGCCCTGGACACCAGCTCCGGCCAGGAGACTGGGTTGTTACCCGAAATTTTGGTCGGAAGCGTAACTTGGAGCCAAGATTTGTAGGACCCTTTCAAGTCTTATTGACGACGAGGACTGCGGTTCGACTGGAGGGCCGGAAGAATTGGGTGCACGCCAGCCATACGAAAAGGGTACCGATTCCCTTACCAACGGATGGTTGGGTGAGGACTGGGATTTCGGCAACAGAAACTGAGACTCCTTTGCACTTTGTGCCGTTTAGCGACGCTCAACCTGTGGGGAATGATTTGTCACTGCCAAACCCACATGTGGAGTCATCGGTAGCAGAGAGCCCAAGGTCTGACTCGTTGTCCACTTCATCGAATACTGTTGCGCCAGCTGAACAATTGTTTGTAGAGCAAACTCGACCTGGAAGAAGTCGATACTTTCTTCGTTCAAGGACTAATAAAAATTAGTTGTATATTTGCTTTTTGATGTTATGAACATTATGGACAATTATATCCTTTCTTTTTGAGTTTTTATGTGCTGTCCCACGGCTAAGAGATTTGTAATCTGAACTTTTCGAGGGAACCTCTCCATCCGGGTCACCGTAGGGCCGTGCGGGTACTCCTTTCTGTTTAGCAGGTTTCTGACGCTAGGTCGGTTACTTTTGTCGATTCCTGGGAACTCCTGGGGATTGATAATCGCTACTCAGAACGAAGTGCGTCAAGTACGTCACGGACGGTTTGTAGAGGATGGTATTCTCTAAGCTGTTGGAAGTAGAAAGGATGTCGGCGCAGAGATCAGAATTAAGAAGAGTTGTATGTACAAAATGCTTTTTGTTTCAGGTGTTCCTATTGTTCCTGACCGTATCTATGTTATTGGTGGGTGGAGTGTATTTTGGAGTACAGTTGTTATTACCTTCTGTTTCACCTACCTCTTCTCCTAAACTGAGCTCCCTCACCACTGTTTCCCCACATTCTTTTCATCCCCTGCCTCAACATGAACAGGTTAGGCGTGCGGAATTTATGAATAACTCCTTCGTTCAACTTCTACATCAGCATCAGTTGGTGATGAATACTACCAATTGTTGGGTGTGTGGGTTAATGCCACATACCATGGATAGGGGTATTCCATATTTGGTCCTTCCTTACAGCTCCCAGGGTTCGGCTCGAGCATTCCAAACTATGTTCCGTAGTGCACTAGATTCCTACCCCAGTCGAGAGCCACGTTCTGCCAATTTTGGCCCTGGGCCGTATCACAAACCTTTGGCGATAGCGATAGCGGATTTAGATAGAGATGTTTTTGATGCATCGCTTATCCCAAATGAAGAGGTACAGGCTTATAAGGATCTGAGCGAGGCTGAGTATAGTACGTCAGTGGGTGATAGACAGCTTAAGAGCTCGTCCCCAATATGGATTGTACCACACCTCGGTAATTTCTGCTTGAAAGGTATGGGTCGAAATCCGAGAGCACAACTTGGGAACAGTGCTTGCACTGACACGTATGTTCTGCCGATGCTCTCCTCCCCTGTTTTTCTGACCGCTAAGGGCACTTATTTTGTATGTTATGAACGCGCATATACATGGTTACCCTGTGATTTTTCGGGTACCTGTTATATTGCGAATCTTTTACCACCGACTTTCACAGTTGCCTCAGATTATCACAAGACTAGAGTTGTGAGAGGCGTTATTAGCAAAGAGGATACTGCCGGTCAAGAAGCAGGAGACTTCTTTAAGGGTTTCTTGCCGTTTTGGGGACCTATGGTTAATAGTAGGAACCTAAGACAGCTGACACGTGTAGTAGAGTCGACTGCTAATATTACTGCAAGTGCCCTTGGTAATCTCACAGCTGAACTTCAGGCGGATAGACTCATGACGTTGCAGAACCGTATGGTTCTAGATGTTGTTCTCGCAGATAGAGGTGGTGTGTGTAAAGTTATCCATTCGAGTTGTTGCATTTTTATTCCTGACAATGCTCCAACTGTCTACCAAGCCATCTCGAAGTTGCACAAGATCTCCGAGTCCATACACGTGGACGAAGGTAATTGGACGCTTCTAGGATGGTTTTGGGGCCTGATGTCAACTTGGGGTTGGAAGATTCTGATGATCGTAGGAGTTGTTGTAACGTTTCTGTTCACGTGTTGTCTTTGTGTACAGTGTGGTCCTGCCTTATGTGGCCTATGTGCTACAACGTGTATAAGACGACCATCTGTTACCAAGGAGACGTTGATGAATAGAATGATGTTCCAGCAGCAATTGAGCGATCTGCTGAATATTGAAATAGATTCCGATCTTGACTAGTGCTTGCCTACATGAGGGCAAAAGGAGCGTCTGAGGTTCCGTGTGGGACGGAACGACACTTTTTGGGTGGTGACGAATATGGGTGAGTTGGGTATCTACGAACCGCAAATGACGAGTATAGTGGGTGTACGCAGTTTCGCTACGCAACCACGTATGGTTCGTCTGATTTTTGGGTTTGTTCATCTGACCCCTCGGGTTCCATTTTAGATACGGCATCCATTTTGTTTCTTGCCCTCAAGTAGCCAGCGAACGGACTTCGCCCGCTTCGTGACCCTGGGACTCCCAAGCTTACACGAGGGACACGTGTTCTTTGGAGTATGACTTTTATGACGAGGGGAACGACACGACGAAGGCAGATGGCCCCGCTCAAGGCTCATCTTGCCGTGCCGGTCTATTGTTTCAGCCATGCATACATTAGACACGGTGTCTCTGATCCCGTTATCAAGTTCCCTTTATTACTCCTAACACTCTTCTCTAATCTGTTGTGCATCCTTGTCCTTTCTTTGCATCTGTTTTTGTCCTTTCTCCTAATGTGTTTACGATCAGGATGGAATGTGTTTTATTGCAGAGAAGATATGTTTTTACAGTTGGGAACTGGCAATACTGTTGTAATTATGTTCCGGCCTCCTGAAACATGAACACGACCCTTTTGAAGTTTATTATGGGAACTGAGTTGTAATCTTTGTTCACTATACTGTTCTATGGGAAAAACGTGTATAAAAGGAGCGATCCACTTTTGCAAATTGAAGCAGTCTCCGAGAACCTACACGCTGTGTACTTCTTGTGACCTCTGTATCCCTGCAGTAAATAAACGCTGATCTCTGACGTCGCTGGAAGTGTCCCGTGTCTCTGTGTTTGGTACGCCAGAACAGGTAACCCACGAAGGTTTCAGGTGTTGTTCCCTGGCACCGCTGGGTCTTAGAAAAACCCAGTCCTTCAGCCCCCGTACATTCCATGTTACAAAATTAAAACAAGCCATCTATTTTTCTAAGTTCTTACAAAAATTCTGCTATACCCACCCTGCGAATACTGCCATCTGAAAAAAACACCATAATCATAAAAATCCCACCCCACCCACCGCGTACACACGTTAAAAACAAACCGTGCCTCCCCACCCATACCTCAACCCACAACCCCAACCCTATGGACTGGAGTGAATCAAAACAAACAGTCCCCCCTACCCAATTTCAAGAGAAATTCCGACTGGAATATAAGCACATATACAGTACCATACAAACCAATCATGCATCCCTGTGTTCAATCACACCACAGCTATGCCACTGTTATTACTATGCCGGGATGAGGGGGTGCCCTGCCTGCCCCACTATTCGTGAGCTATGGGTGCATCAGAGCACTCTATTGACTCAATTGGCGGTTTGACCACAGGCTTCAGAACTGGACTGGAGACTACTTAAACGGATAGGTAACTGTCCCCTGGACGTGACAGATCTCAGTAAATGGCTCACTATTGGAGTGGGGTGCCCATATATCTTGCTTGTTGTGGGTAACCCTAAACCGTGATCAAGGTAAATTACAAAGCTTTATTGCATTTAATGAAAAACAGTGATTTATTTTTTCTTTACAAAATCCTATCTCTAAAACCCGCCAGTGGATTTTTGTAATTGAGGTGTCTTTTTACATCAAAGTACAACCTATTTTTCCAAATTGGTGTCAGACTTGTATTGTATTGCATTTTCTTCTTATTCGCTGTCTTGGTACTTCTTGATGTCTTCCACTAGTTCCTTTGATAAAGTTTGACTGCTCTGAATGCCAGTTACCCAGGCCTGAGCTAAGGTTTTACAAACATACCTTATTGGACCTGATACACTATTCTGTCATCATTACACGATGTGGTCACATAAAAACATAATATAATAATACACTTCCTCACACGGTTGGTTTAGAATTTGGCAGACTAGGTACTCCGTTGCAACAGTGACGGAGTACCCTCTTTGCCAAACTCAAAGTCAGCTTACTCAATTTGGTGGACCCTAAGTATGTCCACAACAGAGCACGTTTTCCAGCTCCATTGCCGATGTACTCTTCGGATGGCGAGATTAAGTATGGGCCATCAGAGGTTAACACATAGCACCATCTGCCCTATTTATAGTGGACAACTTAATGTGGATTTTTTGTAGCCCTGGTACAGCGGACACTTAAAAAACAAATATGACCCCCGCACCATGGGAGAAACCTCCCATCGTGCGGAGGAGATTTGTTTTACATTTTTGAATAACAAACTCCTGCTTTGGAGTTTTCTTTTGCAAAATGTAAAACTTTGTACATGTTTGATGGACGCTCAGCATGTTTGATTGAGGCGTCTATCAAATATTCATGCCAATGTTAAAAGATGTCCATGAGGCAGGCTGACATCTCTAAATTTGGTGGACTACATGACTGTCAGGGTGATGGAGTATTTTACTGCATTGCCCTGATGGACATACAGCTACCCTCCAAATTCTAAATCAGCCCCCTACTCTCTTTTTTTGAGCTCATAATCTCTAGCAAGGCAAGTCTGGAAGTTGTAGTCCTGCAGGTCGCAACATAACCACTAGGGTCCAGTGAAATATCTCAGAATGGGGCCAACCTGATTTTGTTGCTGCAGAATTCAAACCTTTGGGCCAATAACCTAGAGTGGATAATCCCTGTACCCAGAAGTCAAAAATTATATAAATCCCAATTTGTTTTCTTTTTGAAGCAGTTTCTCCTAAGGTTCTAGGGACCTCACAGACAGGGCTTTGGGGCTGGTAATCACTCCAGAAGAGACCACTAGCAAGGTAAATCAGAATATATTTGTAAATAGTCATCAGGTCACCCTAAAAAAAAGGCATCTTTCAGCCTTCAGATTTTGGTGTCCCTGTGTCCCCAGAGCCAGAAAATAGGTCAGGCAATTGATCCTCAGATCCACTCCTCAGTTCTTGATACAAGTAGAACCAGGTCTAGCCCTTTAGGTCTCCACACAGGCCAGACAGGAATTCCAGATCTTCTCTGTTCATTCACAGGTCCAGATGTATTCTGAAGAGCTCTGAGTGAGGTGCCACATTTGTAGGAATTACTAGCCAGTGGGTGGGAATGAGTCATGGACACTCTCCAATCAATTGGCATAACGTTTCCAAGGGCAAATCCTCCCTATTTTTCATCACATTCTGTTTGCCTTACTGCCAACTATCCCAAAAAGCACTAGTCTAAGTAAAATCAAACATGACAGGACCATTCTGCCCCTTGAGGAGGCTGGTGGCCCAGCAAGGCATGTGCATAGGGAAATGGGTAGTCTCCTTTCGTTCAATCATACCAAACCAGTTCTGGGACTACCCTTCAATCATGCCAAACCACTTCTTGTCCCACTGGAATGGTATCAGTCTGGCTACCTTGTGGCATAGTAGCAAAAGGCCACTCTTCACCAGTTTTTACTTCAAACTTAACTTCGAATAGGCGGGCTTCACCCTGGTCCCTTCCAAGTTAATGAAGCTCCATAATCCTCTCAGCTGCACTTTCTAATCTAAGCATGAGTCCCACCCTTCACACCCAGGTCATTCAACCAAAAGGCCCAAGTGATTGTGTCTGCTTTGGGAGCAGTGTTCAAGGAACCTAAGACCCATACACGCCAGAAAGCCAATTACTTTAATATTTCTTTCTCAAGCTAGAATGCCACAACAGTGTTCGTGAAACTTTTGCCCTTAAGTATCTGTCCCCAAACTCTGCTACCTAACCATTTGCCCTTATGTTACCCTTTCCTCCTCCCTCTCGTCTCTTATTCACCATATAACTGAAACAGACTTTTTTGTCCTAAACACAGTATTGAGACAGAACAGTGAGGCAAAAAATTCAAACTACATTAATATCAAGTTTTAAATATCGTGGAATGGAAATATCGAGTGCAAGAATATCGTTGTCAAGAATATCAATTTGGAAGTAAGTAATATCGATTTTAAAAATATAGAAGTCATTAATATCGTTTCCAAAGATATAGTTGTTTCAAATATCAATTTTTTAATTAGTGTTAAATATTTTAGTATATATTTTAAATGTATGTCATGTATTTTTTTGTGTAAGTATTATTTATGTTTTTAATATATGTGTTACATTTCTAGTAGTTATTGCATTTAATTTAATTACATTTTGTGTCTTTTAGTTCCGTAGCAGGTTGTGGGTTTATAGGGGAATAGGGTGGGAAGTAATTTAATTCTAATAATGTAATGATTTTTTTTTATTTAATTGATATTTAATAGTGTTAATTGTGCTTTAAATTTTTTGTGGTAAATTGTATGTGTGTTGTGGGGTTTATAGGGGTAAAAGTTGGGAGGTAATTTATTTTTACTTAATGAATAATTAGAGGCTCATTAGGATGGCGGGCGGTGGCACCACAGCGGCGCTGGTGGTGCGAAAAAATGCTTTTACTCACGCCCGCCATATTAGTATAGTCAAACATAGGCCATTTCCCGACCTCCTCAGTGCGACGCGCACTGCCATCAAAGTGCGCGCGCCACCGCAGTGGTGGGAGCCAATGGAGACTCACCGCCGTGCGTAATGACGTCCGCCCGGCTCCACAAATTAGGATGACTCAAGCAAGCAGATGCACCGGAGACGCCGCCCAACCAGAGACGCCGGAAGCTCGACAGCGGAGCGCGAAACCAAAGACCCGGTCACGACCGCCATGGACCCAGCTCTACACGTCTTTCCGGTGCTGTACCTGCTACATCACCAGGAACTCATGGACCACCGCGGACGCCGCTGCAGGTACGCAACAACACAAACACAACACATGGGCTGACACGGGGTCCAAATCCACATCAGACACCCTAGGGGAGACAGGGACACATCCACAAGGGTACCCACACATCACCCACCTGTCACAAAGTCACCCCGCTGGATCCTGGACACACAGCTAACGCCACCATCATGCAATGTCCCGGTTACGTCACCGCAGCGGCGAACACAAGCAAATACATGCGCACAATGCAGAAGGCAGGGCCAGTGCCAGGCATGGGAAGGCCACAAAGACCACAGGGCCACACCCCATCCCACCACACACTAGCACACCCCATGAAGGCACATGCCATGTGCCCCTCCTGTGCACCCCATGCACAACAACAAGCCAGGGCAATACACACCTTGCACCACACAACAAACAATCATGGAGACACACACTGCAGGAGTGGCTGCACAGGAACACACAACACACAGCACAGTAGCACAGGGCCAGGGAAACCCACACCACACCACCACACCACCACACTCAGGGAAATATAAATGAGGACAAACAACAAATGAACACATACAAGGAATTAACATCCAAATGGACACACAGCCTGCACAGTCACACATACATACCACAGACTGACACACACACACACATACACACCCCAAATGCCAACAGCAATGGAGCACAACAAATATGGAAACCAAGGTGGGCTGCACACAAATGGAAAGCCATGGAGACCCACAACAAGCATGTGTACATCACATCAACACAAGGAACAGAGCACAACACCCTCACACCATCAAAGCACACATGACTGGCATAGTCAGTGAACTCAAACCACAGACAGCTCAGTGCAACAACACAGGGAGACAGCAAGGCAAACCACGTATAGGCACAAGGATGAAAGGAAGGCCCTGAAGTCAAACTGTGAACAGCCACACATCCATACAACTACTTCACAGGAGTACACCAGCAGCACTACACACAGGGACCATCCACACACCTCAGGACTGACAAACACCAGTAAGAATCTACACACATATCCCCCTCACACCAGCAGCACACAACACCAGTGCCAAACACACTGAAGGTTGGCAATACTTGACAGTCAATACACACACAAACAACCACACACCCTGGGCTCAGCCACAAACATCACACACACACACACACAGGGATGCCACCACAGATGTGGAAACAGATACAACAGACAAACACATAGCCCAACAGAAACACACACAAAGCCACAAGAACAACAACAGACATGCCCTGTGCAGCTAAACTAGGTAAAAAAGGCAATGGGAGCACAGACACAACAGGAGTGCACAACCTCCTCACTCAGGAACAATGCACAGGCAACATACCACGACACACACAAAAAGTACACCATCACAGAACAACACAGCCACACCAAACAAACAACAGATGCACAGGCAGAACAATCACATAGCAAACACAGCAGGACATCAGGGGATGCACACCAGGCAATCACAAGGCAACATACACACACAGCACTACATGCACAACAAGCGGTGTGTGCACACCAAGCATATCAGACACACACAGACATCAGTGACAGAACAGCAACCCACACAGCACCATACAGCATAGCGCAAAGACAACAGCACAAACAGGAAGTGAAGCAAAAACACAAACAACACACATACATCCAACACAACACCCAACAGATGCACAAGTCTGGGACACAAAGGTGGAAACAACTTGACCACAGGACAGGGCAGCACACACAGTTTAACTGCATAGGAGCAACCATGACTGACAAACAGCACCAGAACATCACACATGACCCATTGGGGAAATGCCCTGAGTGACACATTGACCCTGGCAAAAGAAATGCACCACAAAGCACAGTGTCACAAAAGAAGTCATGGGGAGGCATACAAACCAAGGGGACAGCTCTCACCAAAGTGAAGTGTACTGCATGTCAGTAGGGGACATGGCAGGAGTGTACCATACACAAAGAGAGGGAGTGCAGACCCACAATGGGTAGGCAGCTGAAGCACAGATAGGGGATGGCATGACAACACACACAACATCCCACACTGGAGGCAAGAAGGCACCATGTGACAGCAAGCATGAGAAAACACAACCACAATGGCAGTGTGGAGCAGCAGGCCTGCACAGTCCCCACAAACAGCCACCAGGCACATGGATGTGCAACAAAACACAACACTGACTTGCCAGTAGCACTCTCTGCATACTCACAAGGAGTCAGACAGAACTGCAGGGACACACCAACACACTGCACAGTGCACAACATACAACTCACACATGGGCATACAACCACAGCCACAGGGATGAACAATCAAAACAATAGGCACACAACTCCTGTGTGACACATGTGTGTAATTGACATTGCAGAGGCATGTACACATCAACACTCCCCGCAAACTCACCCCCTTCACACTGCACACTAACTGGCCATCCAAGAGCACAAATGGAAAGTAAGCCATGGGACCAGGATGACTGGCCATCACAAGATGACCACACACATACACCACTGGGCACACATATAGGGAGAACACACACACATGATGACCCTGGCCAGCCTGCCTGCAATACTGTGTGCAGAAACCCACTCTGTGCTGGCAGTGCCCCCCCACCTGACATGTGTACAATATAGCCAACATGAACTAATCAAGTAAATGACTACTGCTAACCATTCGAAATTGATACCATTGCCACCACAAGTATCATGGTCAAGAAGAAATGAAGACCTTGTCACCCCTGAAAATAGAGAGTAAGTGAGCCCAAACATTGACCATGTTGAAGTGTCACAGAGACCATGTGGCACAGTAAACCATTTACACACAGCAAAATAACTTTATTCAGTAAGGACACTGCCAAAATAGACAACAGGAGCAACTGTCTTTATTCACATATTGTACAGATAGGTACCATGAGAAGAGAAGAGAAGAGCAAGGCACAAGATGCAGAGCATGTCCATGAGAAGCTGCACAGGCAGGGGGCACACAGCAGTGAACGACAAGGCCAGTGGGCAGGACAAAGTGCAGACTGAGTCCATGAGAAGCTGCACAGGGAAGAGTTCAACACAGCAAAGAGCAACAAGGCCAATGGCCAGTTCATGGTGCAGACTGAGTTCATGAGAATCTACACAGGCAGGGGGCACACACCAGTGAACGACAAGGCCAGTGGGCAGGACAAAGTGCAGACTGAGTTCATGAGAAGCTGCACAGGCAGGGGCAAAACAGCAAGGCCAGTGGCCAGTCCGAGGTGCAGAGTGAGTCCATGAGAAGCTGCACAGGGAGGCGCAAAACAGCAAGGCCAGTGGTCAGTCTGAGGTGCAGAGTGAGTCCATGAGAAGCTATACAGGCAGGGGGCACACAGCAAGGCCAGTGGGCAGGACAAAGTGCAGAGTGAGTCCATGAGAAGCTGCACAGGCAGGGGGCACACAGGAGTGAACAACAAGGCCAGTGGGCAGGACAAAGTGCAGAGTGAGTCCATGAGAAGCTGCACAGGAAATGTGTGCGACTGTACCATTCCATGGTCAGCAACATAGTCAGGGGGCAACAATGTGCAGTACAAGCCCACCTGTGTGAGAGACAGGTGTGTGAGGGTGACTACCACTCAGACTTGGCTGTCAGGTGGACTGGAAGCTGGTGTCTCTCGGGGACTGTCGGGGCACTTGACCGGGGAGAGAGCAGACCAGCTGAGGTAGAGCTACCAGTGGCTTGGCAAGCCAGAGGGCTCCTTGGACCAGGTGGTGTAGTGGCACATGGAGGTAGAGCAGAGGTCTTCAAACTTTTGGATGCCGAGACCCCCCTGTCAACATTTTGAGGCGTAAGGACCTCCTCCTGACAAAAATGTCTAAACCTGTTGACTAAATCGCGTGGGATGAAAATGTAAATGAGGTTATGTGATGCCGCGTATTTTGGGATAGCATTGCTTCATTATCTTGACATTTGTTACACACAGTAACACTGAGGAAAGATTTCACCCAATCAGTACCCATTTATAACCAAAATAAAGCAATTATCATCAGAAAGATTTCAAGTCAACCTTTGTGAAGGCCCTTCCACTCTGCAGGAATACGTGCTGCCACATTAGAAGTTCACCTGACCCTGGACGGGAGTAGCAGGGGTCCCTTAAAACCCTGGGGGTCTTGTGCAGAGTTAAGCAGTTTACCCATGCAGCTTTCCTCTCACCCCCTCCCTTCCATCCCTCTCTCCTTTCCTAACCCCGGATCCCTCTCTCACTTTGCAGGCCATTTTCTTTCACCCCTTTTTACAACTTCTAAATTCAACCCCATTCAACCTCTCACTTCAACTTTAATCACCTCTTGCCATTTTGTCTTTTCACTGCCCTCATCTCTAACAGTCTCTCACATTTATCTCATGGCCTCTCTGGCCCTGTCACATCCCGTGCCCCTCAACACTTCTCATTCACCTCGTCTCTTCATTCAAATTTTTGTCTATTTGTATCTTACACCTCTGCAGTCCCCCCATTCCTCTTTCACATCTCCCCTTTGTTCTAACAGAAGCCCTCACCTTTGGATCACACTCACTTCTTGTGTGTCCACACTTCTCTTCGGCAATTCACATTTCTACTCATCCCTGACCTCTTCAATCAAATTCTCTCACTCCCTTGCTGTCCTCTCTCATCCTCTCATCACCAAGCATACGGGTCGGACCCGTATGCTCCTCTTGGCAGGTGCCACTCTGCTTATTGTTCCCTAATTCAAGAAGGCATGAATTGTCTGTCTCGCTGTTTTGGTGCAGGCCGCGCAGTTATGGAACGTGCACCCTCCTTTGCTTCGCTCCACCAAGAATCTATTATCCTTTAGGAAGATATAAAAACCTTTCTCTATGCTCTGTAGGTTACCCCATTTGGCTGGTTCTCCTTCTCCTTTTGTGTGTTTCTCATTTGCCTTCAGGCAGTAGATGGGTATTAGCCCCAGGACATCTTTTTGTAACAGTAGTGCACTACAAATGTAAATAATAATAGGCAGAAGCAGGGGAGCCACTAGACCAGAACTTCAGAGAGGGGGCTAACACTCCCAGTCAGGGCTGGTCCTAACGCTGGTCGCACCCGGTGCATCAGTCTTTTTTGATGCCCCACCCCCGTTTCCTCCTTCTTCATGAATTCCTTCACTGCCACTCACCAACAATGCACCGCATCTCTCTATAGCACCTTTCTGTTTCATTTCATATTTTATAGCACTACTCATAGTTTACTCACACTCATTTCTGGGATCTGCATGGTACATATTCTTTGTAGCAGGCACATTAACCCTCTGCACTGTGTGGGTGACAAGAGTGCCCATGTGAGTGCACGGTGAGCGATGCAACAGTGAGAGTAGGACAAGAGGAGTGACTGCAGGGTGAATGAGGTGGCATATGAATTTGGGTGCGGATGCAAGTTCAGAATGGGATGAATGAATGTATGATTACTGATGGGCTTGTTTGAGTGAGTTGCATATTGAGTAGTGAGGGGGACAGGTGATTGAAGTGTCACATGAGTGCAGGATGAGTAGTGTACTCGTGTGACTGCAGGGTGAGGTATAGGGTGAGCAGCACAAGTGCATTGTGAGTGCAGAGTGATCACTTATTACAGTACATCCCTCCCTCCCTCTCACCTGGTCAGACCACTACTTTCTCCCTTTTGACCTCACGCTTCCCTCGGCACCTGGTCCGGTGGTGCTTGGTAGGGAGTACAGGAGAAAATGGCATAAAGTTACCTGTACTGCCTTAGATCCCTTTTTCTCATATCAACCAGACTCACTGTCTAAAGATATTGATGCTAGCGTGGCTCAGCTCAATTCTGCTCTACTGCTTGCCATCGACGCCATCGCACCCCTACAACTTATCACCTCCGCTAGATCTCGACCTTCTGCCCCGTGGTTCTCCCCTGCCCTACGTGAGGAAAAGAGTCGCTGCAAAAAATTAGAACGTAAATGGCGGCAAACTTATGATCTAGAGGCTAAAACTATCTACAAGTCTGCTTTAAAAAACTTTTTACAATAAAAAAAATCCACGATGAGAGATTTCTTTGCTCTACAAATCAAGAATGCAGATAACTCCTCTAAAACTCTCTTCAATATTGTAAAGGACTTTGTTAAGCCCCCCGCTATGGTGCCTCAGAATTCCTCTTGCCAGGCTTTATGTAATGGTTTGTCGGTGTACTTTCAAGACAAAATTGACAACATTACGTCTTCTTTTCCTACTGACCTCCCATATCTCCTGTGCCAGTGACTCTGCGAGATCGTCATTGGTGGCTTTTAAAGAGCTTACTACTGAGTCTGCACTTAATCTGCTTACCCAGTGCAAGTCTGGCTCCCCTCTAGACCCGGTCCCTGCTAAGGTCATGGGCAACCTGGCTCCCCTGTTGGTCAGACCATTCCTCTTTATTTGGAATTCATCATTGCGCACGGGCCAGTTCCCGACTGTTTGGAAGGAGGCCATGTTAGTCCCCATTCTGAAGAAAGTGGATGCGGACCCGGCGCAATTTTGCAATTATCGCCCCATCTCTCTCCTCCCCAAACCAGCGAAAGTCCTGGAAAAGGCTGTGCAGTTACAATTGGCAGATTATTTAGAAGCCAATTCACTGCTTCATGACTCACAGTCAGGATTTAGAACTGGTTTTAGTACTGAGACTGCTCTATTAGAGGTCTCTGAGACGATCCGGGAGTTTGTGGATAGGGGCGAGGAGGCCATTTTGGTCCTTCTCGACCTATCCGCCGCTTTTGATTCGGTGTACCACGAAATTCTATTGGATCGTCTGAGGCAGATTGGATTGGGTGGCGCCGCTCTATCTTGGATTGCCTCCTTTCTTACAGGACGAACTCAGAAGGTTCTTCTCAAACCATTCGAATCAGAGGGTAAACCCCTCCTCTGTGGTGTGCCTCAGGGCTCTGCGCTGAGCCCTCTGTTTTTCAACGTGTATCTTGCCCCTTTGGCTGAGGTGGTGGAGTCCTGGGGGGTCAGAGTGATCTCTTATGCTGGTGATACTCAGCTTATGTTTTCCTTTAGAGATCACTCTGACTCCAGCTTCGCCAGTTTTCGCCATTGTCTTGGCAATATATGCTCTGGATGACTTCTAATCATCTCAGGCTCAACACCGATAAGACGGAGGTCTTATTTTTTAATCAGAAAACTACTCTACCTGCCACTTTGTGGTGGCTGACTGTGCTTAACCCCCCTCCCACTCCTGTCCAAACAGCTCGTAATCTGGGCTTTCAATTAGACAACGCTCTTTCCTGTAAGGCTCAAATTAATAAGGTCACGCCAGCCTGCTTCGGGAAACTGCGTATGATTAGAAAGATCTTTCCGTACCTTCCTTTTGATGCCCGTAGAACTGTCATCCACGCCCTGATTACGTCACATCTGGATAATGCCAACAGTCTCTATGCCGGTGCCCCCTTGTACCAAATTGAACGTCTTCAGATCGTTCAGAATGCGGCGGCGAGACTGATAGGTTATATCCCCTACCGTCAGTCGGTTGCATCCTACCGTAAGAAGTTACACTGGCTTCCCATCTCCCGTTGCATTCAGTTCAAGATGCTGACTCTTGCTTTTCGGGTCCTTAATGGGTCAGGCCCGGGTTACTTGAGAAAGAGACTTGTGCTATCCCAATCGGTCAGATCCTTGCAGTCGAACAACCTACGTCTCCTTACTGTTCCTCGCTTTCGCCGCTCCAGAATGGGCGGTAGAGCATTCACCGTAATGACGGCTAAACTCTGGAACAGCCTACCACTAGATCTTAGGTTTATTCCTTCAGAATCTCTTTTTCGTAATAAATTGAAAACCTGGCTGTTCACCATCCCTTAAAATTGCTTCTCTTTCAAAGTCTGCAGTCTACAGCGCCAGGACACCCCCTCTGGGGGTAGCCGTGCGCTTTACAAGCTTCATAAATAATAATAATAATAATCACTGTGAGTGCAAGGTGAGCGGGTGAATGGTGCGAGTGCATGGTGATCAGTGTGAGTGCATTGTGATCGCTGTGGGTGCAGGGTGAGCATGAAAATGAAGGGCGAGAATGAGGAATGAGTTGTCTGAATGCAGGGTGCATTCCCAGACCCATGAAGTAACTCAGCATGTTATTGATGGCGGTGTAGAGTTTAAGATCTAAGTTAAACTATTGTGGCATTAATTGGGGATCGAGGGTGAAGGAAATAAATAATGTGCTGATCCTGTAACAAACTTCCAGTCCTATGGTTAGGGTTGCCAGCAGATTATTTTGATGGCCCAGTCGGTACAAAAAAAAGCAGTCAACTAAAGCGGTATTTTCAGCACTTATCTGTGCATACTTCCAAAAGCAAATATAAATAGAAAGCACTTTTAATTGTGTTCTAGGGCTGCCTCAATGATCCATGACTGATAATTAAAGAGAACAAAGACAGAAAAGTCACATGATGAATGCATACATACTTTTTTATTTCTAAGTCTATTTAGTACCAAGAGGAGATCTTTGCAGGCTCTTTAAACAAAACACGACAGGCATTTTTCTTTTGGCAAGCCTATTTTGTATTCCTTTCCTTGAAATGTATTCTCACACTACAGCAGTAAATGTAAAATACAAATGAAAGGAATAGGCTGAGTGGGGACCCAGGGAGTACTGGAACCAGGAAAAAAACCTAAGCCTCTGTAACCAGTTTGCAAAGGCATGTAAAAATGCAAATGGTCTTTAAAGACCTGTGAAAAACATGGGGGTGCCGGAGATAAGACTCCAGACACTGCCCAGCTGAGCCCCCAGCAGCTGAAGTTTCACTGCAGCAGCCCGGGCTGAGACACAGGATGGGGGAAGAGGTGGGGGGGGCTGAAGCCCTTGGGCCTGGGCAGAAGTGTGACTGGGAAGGCGTGACCCCCTTTGCATGACTCCACGGCCCCCCTGGGGGTCGCGCCCCACAGTTTGAAGACCCCTGAGGTAGAGTCATGCAGACGGGAGACACGGTGTGGCTGGGAGATTATGGAGGGGTGCCCTTCCACTTCTTGGGGATCCTAAATGGCTTGCCTGACTTTGGATCAATGGGAAGTGGTGTGGGCACAACAGGCACACTCACCACCACAGCTGCAGCAGGTGCAGACACTGGCAGCCCCTCTGGTGATGTGCTGGACCCAGCGGAACACTTTGCCTGGCTTCGCCTCTGCCCCCCCTTCCCCTGTTTACTAGGTATTACCCCTACAGTGCACTCTGGCCCCTGCTTCACTGGGCTTGGAATGGGAGTCAAGGTGGTTGGTGATTCTGCCTTGGAGCCCTTCCTAGGTGTACCCTCGGCATGCACCACCTCCATGGTGGGCATACACACTGTATGCTTCTCTTTGCACAATGCTTTAAGGACAGGAGAGTCCTTGGATGGAGATGCCACTGAGGCATGTGTGCCTGAGGTCTGCTGCTTTGCTTTTTGTCCACTGGTGTCACCTGACTGGCTTTTCTCCCTGCACTCTAAGGTGGCTTTGGTCTTCTGTGGGGATGGTGTCTGCGCCCTGGACCGCTTAGGTTGCTGCTGCTGTGTGCTTTGTGTGCTGTATCGTGACTTTGACGTATGTGGACCGTGGTCACTATCGTCAGTCATGGCCACTGCCAGGGGGGTGGACAAAGAGACCAGAGCTGGACTGTGAGCATTTGCCTGTTGCAGGGCAGACGTTACAGTTGATGACAAAGCCTGGACTGTCCGGTGCAGCCCACCCACGTCTGAATGTATGCCCTCCATGAAAGCAAGCACCTGGGCCAATTTCTTGTCATGGTCAATGAAGGCATTGAGGAGAGCTGTCTGGCCTACAAACAGCTGGCGCAAAAGGTCCATAGACTCAGAACTGATGGCAGCAGGGGGACAGGGACAGGGCCAGCAGTGCCAGGGGTGAAGGACACTCTTACCCTCTTACTGAGGAGGACATGGGCAGCACCAGAGGAAGTGGCTGGGAGGGTGGGCACTGGCTGCTGTGTGGTGGAAGTCGATGCAGAGTCCCCGTTCCCTGTGCCCTCCAACTTGGAAGCATCCCCGCTGGCATCAGAGGATGTGGTGCTTTGCGTCTCTGGCTGGGATTCCTCCAGCAGACTCCTGTCCCCCTCTGAGGCGCTGGTGACATCTGTGTCACTGGGCTCCTGGGCAGCTGTTGTGCTAGTTTCACCCCCACTGGTGTCCGTCTCCTGTCCCTCCATGACCACAGGTGATGCTGCATGAGAGAGAGAGATGTAGGGTCAGGTCAGTGACAGCAACAGAACAAACATATACAAGCAATGCAACACAAAAGATGACCAAATCTACATGTTGCACACCACCCTGTGCAATCACATCGTGCCAACTTACTATATTGACTCAAGCAGTGCGTGGAATCTGGAAACTCAGGCATGAGTGAGCCATGTGATGACCACACAGCACAACACCCTGCTTGTGGCCCTGTTCAAACAGACACACAACTAGCGCTGAGCATACCTAGGGACATGATGGGGGCACAGTACTTGTTGTCAATGACAGATCTGGATGGAACAGGAGGGGACAACACAGACCCAGACTACAACATGACAGTCCACAATGGACATTAGCCCATGCCACCCACCATGTCGTACCTTGTGGACAATAGAATGGTGCACATTACTGTCAGATGTGTAGGCCTCCCCAATCCCTCCCATGGGATTCCCAGGACTACCCCAATGCAGAAGAAACCTGAATGTAATGTGAAGGCACAGCATCCAAATCACCTTTGCAATTACAGGTAGGGCAAATGCATGCCACCGGCACCCAGGACAGCAGCCACTTACATGCCACAGCATCACACTACCAACATCACATAGGCCAGCGTTGGCACAGGCTCTGTACACATGCAGCCACTCCCAGCCAAAGTCAGACTCCCCAAATGCTCACCCCTGGCTTGCTGCTGATGCTCCTTCAAACGTGCATCCAGCTCAGGCTGTGTGACTGCCAAGATGCGCCCCATTAGTTGTGTCATGCTGCGCTGTGCCAAACGCCCAGTGCGAGGAAGCAGCCCCAAGGTCATCTCCGCCACATTCTTTGCCAGCCGACTGATGTCATCCCATCTCTTGTGGCAGTGGGTGCGCCGTCAGTTTGAGACCCCCAGAGCTCGCACCTTCGCTGCAATGGCCCTCCACACGGCCTTACGCTGGTGTACCTTGAGCTGCAGGCATGGAAGACAAGAGGGGGAGATGATCAGTGACACAGTGTCATGTACCAACATCTATCAGTATAGCAGCAAGATACAAAATCATCACATATCCAACAATATGTCAATCAGAGACTGTAGCACAGATCACATGGGACACCTACATGGGAAAAGCTGATGTTAAAGCATGCAGGTGTGAGGGGAACACAGTCCCTGCACATCTCACGCACATGCAGGATACCAGCACTGAAACACCCATGTAGCCTGCCCACATCTCCAGTCCATTGTTGGCTTGAGCAACACATACATCACATGTCAACCTGTGTTTGGGGGTGGACTCACTGTGTCCAAGACTGCGCAGCCATCAATGTACCTGTCCTGTGAATAGATGAAAGTGTAATGGTGGTCACATTGAGGGACATGATCTCACAAATACAAAATGCCATTCACACAAGGGCAGTTGTGTGCAAAATACAGTACTGAGATGGCCCATGGCTGGAGTGCAATGTGAAAAGACTGATGTCATACTCTGTAAGTTAAGTGACGTGTCCTTGTCTTTGTAGGCGGGGACTGTGCAGGCCAGCTGGGCTCACACTGAGATGGACTACAGGGGTACACACAGCCATCCAGCCAAGCAATCACTGTCCTGACTACAGCATGAACAACCTTCTGTGTCACTGTATGGCTGACAACACAACACAGGTCACTCATACTTACATGTGCATGGAGGGAAAGCTGTGGCATTGGGTACACACACCCTCCCACTGGAGACAGCATGTCAGGAAGTGCATGACACCACCCCACACTCCCAGGCACATACTGCATCAGTCCAACTACATGTTGGGCCCCCTGCCTCACCCCACCACTGTTGAAGACTTACCACGACATTTGGGGCACCATATAGCCTTGGGTACTGTGTGAGCACCTCGTCCACCAGGACCTCCAGCTCCTCGCTAGTGAAGGGACTGGCACAGATCTTCTCTGTCCTTGCCATCACTGTGGACATGAGACAGCAACGGAATTGGGTGGTGAGGGGTCTCTGGCAGCAGTCCCTGGAGGCAGCAGCAGGTGAGGGGTCTCTGGCAGCAGTCCCTGGAGGCAGCAGCAGGTGAGGGGTCTCTGGCAGCAGGCTCTGGTAGCAGCAGCAGGTGAGGGGTCTCTGGCAGCAGTCCCTGGAGGCAGCAGCAGGTGAGGGGTCTCTGGCAGCAGTCCCTGGAGGCAGCAGCAGGTGAGGGGTCCTAGGCAGCAGGCTCTGGGAGCAGTGGAAATGTGAGGCTCACTCCCACACATATATAGCCCCCTGGGGTCATTTCAAAAGTGCCAAGCTGCAGCAATTGGTGGTCCAGGTCTGCCTCTTTCAAATGCATCCAATGACCACCTCTGCGGTGGCAGAGCACGCCTACTGTGATCTTCAAAATTACATCATGCCACCGCAATCATGGCTCCCATTGGCTGTAAGGGCATGCTCCATGGTGGTGACACAACGCTGGGGCCCGGGGTGCTCTACCGCGATGGTGCATCTTTCAAATGTAGCCAATGACTGCCTCTGCGGTGGCGGAGCACGTGTACCGCGATCTTCAAAATTGCATCATGCCACCGCAATCATGGCTCCAATTGGCTCTAGGGCAAGCTCCATGTCGGTGACACACTGCAGGGGCCCGGTATGCGCTACCGTGAATTTAGCGGCAGAGCATGCCATCAGCCATTTCCACATGTCTCCATGCCTATGACTACCGCACTTGTGTGAATGAGGGTGCTGGTAACACACCGCCGGGGCCAGGCGGTAGCTACCGCGATATGGGTGCCATACATTGACACGAGGCTCCACCATTCATGCGGCGGAGCATGCCAACCACCATTTCCACATGTCTCCATGTCTATCAGTACCACAATTTTGGGAATGGGGGTGCTGGTGACACACCGCAGGGGCCAGGCGGTAGCTACCGCGATATGGGTGCCATACATTGACACGAGGTGCCGCCATTCATGCGGCGGAGCATGCCAACTGCCATTTCCACATGTCTCCATGCCTATGACTACCGCACTTGTGTGAATGGGGGTGCTGGTGACACACCGTCAGGGCCAGGCGGTAGCTACCGCGATATGGGTGCCATACATTGACACGAGGCTCAGCCATTCATGCAGCGGAGCATGCCAACTGCCATTTCCACATGTCTCCATGCCTATGACTACCGCACTTGTGTGAATGGGGGTGCTGGTGACACACCACCCGGGCCATGCGGCAGCTACCGCGATTTGGGTGCCATACAATCGCAATGCCCATCTGTCAAACATCAACAGGGTACAGTGCCAAGGTAGTCAATGGAACATCACCGTGCACACGAGGCCATTGTTCCATTTACTCCACTGATGGCTACACATGCCATGTTTGTGTGTGTTTTTCGTAGATTGGTCTGTACCCACTCACATGTCACTTATGGATCTGAAGTTGGTGTAGGCAGGACAGTGATGTTCTGGACTCTACAATGTGTACACATGTCAATGTTTTGCGATGCAGTGACAATCACAGCGATGCTCATCTCAATGACTGATGAACTATGTTTCATTGTCTCTCATGTCTGCTCATGCACACATTCGTCATTCCAGCGCCGACTGTGGTCATTGTGTGGTGGATGTGTGCCAGGTTGTAATGATGCATTGAGGTGTGACAGGTACAGCAGCTAGGTATGAGACAGTGGGTTAGATTAGTTACACATTTGCTGGATGCTATACTCCCCGGTGTGCCCATTTGAAATGTGGCCGTATCCCTATGTGCATTCACATTGACCAAGGTGGTGTTTGAGGTACTTGCCTTGTGTAAGTTGACAGGTGTGGCCTTTGTGTACATGAAGGTGTCCCTACATGTGAGCTGGTCTGTTAGTCAAGATTGAGGTCAGTCATTGTAGTCGTATTGTCATCCAGAATGTGATGTGCTGTGCACATCTCATGCTGTATTGCATTGACATGTATTCACTATCATCTCCAATAGGAGGAGGCCAAATTTGATTCGTCACTTGACGGTGCTGGAGGACATGAAGGATGTTGCGATCATACGGAAATGCCACCTGGACAGAGCCACCCTGAAAACCCTTTGTGATCTGTTGGGGCCCCACCTGCAGCCCCGCAGAACATATCCAACAGCCTTCACCCCTACTTATAAGGTGATGGCAGCCCTGCATTTTTTAGCCACTGGATCGTTCCAAGAGACAGTGGCCAGCGCTGGTGGGATGTCACAACCGATGTTCAGCATGGTGCTACTTGATGTACTGGCCGCCATGATGCTATACAAGGACAGATACATCCATCTCCCCAGGGGTGTTGAATTGCCAGCTGTGAAGGGAGACTTCTATCCCCTTGGACACATACCCAATGTTGTTGGGGCCATTGATTGCACCCATGTCGGGCTTGTGCCACCACAGGCAAGTGAGCATATTTACTGCAATCGCAAGCATTACCACTCCATCAATGTGCAAGTGGTGTGCCTGGCAGATATGACCATCTCGCATGAGTGTGCCAAATTCCCAGGCTCGGCCCATCACTCCTACATCCTGCAGAACAGCATTGTGCCCCAGCTGATGGCTAATCTTCTTCCCGAGCGTGCATGGATTGTGGGTGAGTATGCCTAGTCGTGTCGCCTGCTGGGTGTGTGACTTGCTGCCCTCAGCCTCTGCAACATTGCAATGTCTATTTGTGTTTGTCATACCTAGGTGACTCTGCATATCCCAACCGTCCCTGGTTGCTGAGCCCACTGCGGAATCCCAGGTCCCCGGCTGAGGTCTGCTACAATGAGGCCCATGGGAGGACACGTTGTGTGGTGGAGCGTACTTTTGGTCTGCTAAAGTCACGTTTCCGCTGCCTGGACAAGACAGGAGGTGTACTGGCATACTCGCCTGGGAAAGTGTGTCAGATTGTAGTGACATGCTGCATGCTCCACAACCTAGCCATTCGCAAGGAGATTCCCCTGCTCCTGGATGATGGTGAGGACCCAAGGTCCCAACCTGCAAACCAAGCCGTGTCCAGTGATGAGGACAGTGGAGAGGAGGAAGGTGTTGACCTGCGTGAACAGCTCATCACCCGCTACTTCACTGGAAGGTGGGTGTCAATGTACAACATACCCATTGTCTGCTGATAATGCTGTTGTCATGAAGGGGCATGTGAGAATTGTAGCAGCAGCCAGTTGTAGACTCAGTGGTGGTTGGAAATGTTTCTGGGACAGGTAATTTGGGTACATCTACAGGACGTGTATGTTGACACTTGTTGCACATTGTGACATGTGCATGTTGGGTTATCCTGATGGTAGGTGTTGTGTGGTGTCTGTGATGCCACACCCAGACCAGTGAAAGTAGTTCTGTTGTGTTTCCCTAGGTGCCTTCGACTACTCCTGGCCTATATACAGCCCATGCTTCTGGTACATTGTGATCATGTTGAAGACTGTACATCGTGCAATAAAGACAGAGCAGACACGACAACATGTATGTGAGGATATTTTATTTGCAATGGTGAGATGCGAGGGGGTGTGTACATTTCCATTGGGGGTGGAGCAGTGAGCTGACAGTTGTGGTAGATGAGATAATCGAGTAGTCACCACATTGCTGTGGTGACCCAGTCCAACAGACAGATGCCATTCACAAGGCAGTGTGGGGAAGGACAGTCCAAAAAGTCAATGCAGTGGTGGAGAGGGTTGCCATCATGGCTGGCTCTGTGACTGGTGTCTGGCAGGTGCTTGTCCTCCAGATACTCCAGTGTCTTCTTGGGACGGCCCCTTCGTCGCTTTGGCTGGGGGGGGCTCTGCTACAGGGCCAGTGGGGTCTGAGGACTCAGCCCTCTCTGTGGGCGCAGGGGAGGATGGTGAACTGTCACTGTGCGCCCACCAGAGGGAGGTGGAGGTGTTGTCTGTGGTGCATGCCTGTCCCTCAGTATCGCCACTTGCTGGCCCAAGAGGTCCACGATTTGTTCCATGCGGGTGTCGATGGACCTCATTAGCAGGATGAGCTTGTGTAACAGTTCGTCTGACCGGCCCGTTCATCCCTGGGCCTGTTCGTATGCGCCCAGGACTCTGGTGATGTGTTCCAGGGATTGGGTCCCAGCCTCCTGGTGTCAGTGGGTGACCCTGCCCCTCCCACCTGCCCTGCTGCCACGGACATGTTGACTCACCACTGTGGGCACACGCATCCTCTCCCTGCCCTCCTCTGTCAGTGGTGTGTGCTGGTCATCCTCTGGGACAGGGAGGCTGTTGCAGGCAGCACTGCTGGTGGTGGTGGCCGCACAGGCTGTGACAGCAGGGGTCTGCTGTGAAGTTATTGTTGGCACAGATGTGGTGGGAGGGGCGATGGGGTCCTGGGACCTGTTGCTCCCTGGCACACCAGATGGACCGGCTTCGAGCTCATCGTCCATGGAATCCTGGAAGTCAACATCCGAGAGTCCATGTACCGGGGGGGAGACTGGCTCTGCAGGTTTCTGGTGTTGTCCTCTGCAGTGAGTTCTTGGTCACCTGTGGGTCAGATTGGAAATGGTCATTGTAGTGCACCAGATAATCCAATTGGCCGCACTCTGCTCGTCCTACCAGCATGTTACCCCAAGGAACTGTGGTCCATGTAGTGGCGACGGCGATTACGCCTGTGCCAAAAGTATTCGAAGGAAGTAAGTGTCGCATTAGCCATCCCTGGACACGTGTTTCGAGGTAGTTGCCTCTTGTCAGCAGGGAGTAGGTGAGTGTGTGGGGTTGCCGCGTAGACTGCCAAAAAAGTATTATCAGGTAAAGTACCACTCATGGCGTGCAGGTGCTGGTCCGGGGCTCGTCAGCCCAATGGCTCATGGGAGCCTTAATACAAAAAATCCAACTGGCCGCACTCTGCTCGTCCTACCAGCATGTTACCCCAAGGAACTGTGGTCCATGTAGTGGCGACGGCGATTACGCCTGTGCCAAAAGTATTCGAAGGAAGTAAGTGTCGCATTAGCCATCCCTGGACACGTGTTTTGAGGTAGTTCCCTCTCGTCAGCAGGGAGTAGGTGAGTGTGTGGGGTTGCCGCATAGACTGCCAAAAAAGCATTATCAGGTAAAGTACCACTCATGGCGTGCAGGTGCTGGTCCGGGGCTTGTTACATTTTGGCAGTCCACTCGGCACCCCGTTACACTGTCCTGCTCCCTGCTGACGAGAGGCAACTACCTCGAACCACGTGTCCAGGGATGGCTAAATGCAACACATACTGTTTTCTTTTTACACATCGTGGAATAGGCGTACCCGCCGTCGCCACTACATTCACCACAGTCCTTTGGGGCAACTTGCTGGTGTGACGAGCAGTGTGCGACCAACTTGTGTTCAAATTATTACGGCTCCCGTGAGCTAACGGGCTGACGAGCCCTGGTTCTGCACCTGCGTGCCATGAGAGGTATTTGACCTGTTTTAATTACATTTTGGCAGTCCACTCGGCACCCCGTTACACTGTCCTGCTCCCTGCTGACGAGAGGCAACTACCTCGAAACACGTGTCCAGGGATGGCTAAATGCAACACATACTGTTTTCTTTTTACACATCGTGGCATAGGCGTACCCGCCGTCGCCACTACATTCACCACAGTCCTTTGGGGCAACTTGCTGGTGTGACGAGCAGTGTGCGACCAACTTGGGTTCAAATTATTACGGCTCCCGTGAGCTAACGGGCTGACGAGCCCTGGTTCTGCACCTGCGCGCCATGAGAGGTATTTGACCTGTTTTAATTACATTTTGGCAGTCCACTCGGCACCCCGTTACACTGTCCTGCTCCCTGCTGACGAGAGGCAACTACCTCGAAACACGTGTCCAGGGATGGCTAAATGCAACACATACTGTTTTCTTTTTACACATCGTGGCATAGGCGTACCCGCCGTCGCCACTACATTCACCACAGTCCTTTGGGGCAACTTGCTGGTGTGACGAGCAGTGTGCGACCAACTTGTGTTCAAATTATTAGGGCTCCCGTGAGCTAACGGGCTGACGAGCCCTGGTTCTGCACCTGCGTGCCATGAGAGGTATTTGACCTGTTTTAATTACATTTTGGCAGTCCACTCGGCACCCCGTTACACTGTCCTGCTCCCTGCTGACGAGAGGCAACTACCTCGAAACACGTGTCCAGGGATGGCTAAATGCAACACATACTGTTTTCTTTTTACACATCGTGGCATAGGCTACCCGCCGTCGCAACTACATTCACCACAGTCCTTTGGGGCAACTTGCTGGTGTGACGAGCAGTGTGCGACCAACTTGTGTTCAAATTATTACGGCTCCCGTGCGCTAACGGGCTGACGAGCCCTGGTTCTGCACCTGCGCGCCATGAGAGGTTTTTGACCTGTTTTAATTACATTTTGGCAGTCCACTCGGCACCCCGTTACACTGTCCTGCTCCCTGCTGACGAGAGGCAACTACCTCGAAACACGTGTCCAGGGATGGCTAAATGCAACACATACTGTTTTCTTTTTACACATCGTGGCATAGGCGTACCCGCCGTCGCCACTACATTCACCACAGTCCTTTGGGGCAACTTGCTGGTGTGACGAGCAGTGTGCGACCAACTTGTGTTGAAATTATTACGGCTCCCGTGAGCTAACGGGCTGACGAGCCCTGGTTCTGCACCTGCGCGCCATGAGAGGTATTTGACCTGTTTTAATTACATTTTGGCAGTCCACTCGGCACCCCGTTACACTGTCCTGCTCCCTGCTGACGAGAGGCAACTACCTCGAAACACGTGTCCAGGGATGGCTAAATGCAACACATACTGTTTTCTTTTTACACATCGTGGCATAGGCGTACCCGCCGTCGCCACCACATTCACCACAGTCCTTTGGGGCAACTTGCTGGTGTGACGAGCAGTGTGCGACCAACTTGTGTTCAAATTATTACGGCTCCCGTGAGCTAACGGGCTGACAAGCCCTGGTACTGCACCTGCGCGCCATGAGAGGTATTTGACCTGTTTTAATTACATTTCGGCAGTCCACTCGGCACCCCGTTACACTGTCCTGCTCCCTGCTGACGAGAGGCAACTACCTCGAAACACGTGTCCAGGGATGGCTAAATGCAACACATACTGTTTTCTTTTTACACATCGTGGCATAGGCGTACCCGCCGTCGCCACTACATTCACCACAGTCCTTTGGGGCAACTTGCTGGTGTGACGAGCAGTGTGCGACCAACTTGTGTTCAAATTATTACGGCTCCCGTGAGCTAACGGGCTGACGAGCCCTGGTTCTGCACCTGCGTGCCATGAGAGGTATTTGACCTGTTTTAATTACATTTTGGCAGTCCACTCGGCACCCCCTTACACTGTCCTGCTCCCTGCTGACGAGAGGCAACTACCTCGAAACACGTGTCCAGGGATGGCTAAATGCAACACATACTGTTTTCTTTTTACACATCGTGGCATAGGCGTACCCGCCGTCGCCACTACATTCACCACAGTCCTTTGGGGCAACTTGCTGGTGTGACGAGCAGTGTGCGACCAACTTGTGTTCAAATTGTAGTGCACCAGGCAAGCTTTGTGTGAGCTGTGTGTCATTCACTTTTTGTACACTGCACAATTGACAGATCATCACATTGTTTACTATGTGCACTACTGTGCTTCCTGACCTGATGCAGTGGTACAGGCATTACTTGTCCATGGTATGAGGTGTCAAGGCATACCATGTGACCCGTGCACAATTGAGGATTACAGGGACTTGTTGCCATCTAGGGCTTGGCACAACATGTGTTTAATTGAGAACTCATTGTTTATTTGTCTGACCTGGCAGACGTCACATCTGGCCATGGACTGGCCATTGTCATCTCCTGCATACCTTTGTCCTGTAATGTGCAGATCTTGATTTGTACCACCACGCATGCTTTCATATCTTTCTAATGGTCCTTGTTGTACTTGCCCCATGGCGATGCACATGTAACTAGGTGCTGTGCATGATTGTGCCCTGACTTTCTTCTACTTGTGCATTGGTGTGTAACACTTTGGTAGCTGTGACAGTTTCCTTAGCTTACCTGTGTGCACACTGTGCTGGGCAATGGGGTAGCTATGCCTATTTGTGCAATGATATGGCTGGTGTTGTCATATGGCACCATTACATTTGTGAAAAATGGGTGGGTGCATGTACTGGCTACCTACCTGTAAGTTTGTTTGGTGTACTGCAATGGCTTCCAACTGCTTCTGCGTGGGGAAGTGCTCCATCCTGCTGAGGGGGGGCAGGGTGCATGGTGGGAGCAGTGGTGCAGGCCACCCACCCACAAACACCCTCACTGTGAAGATGGCTACCTACCTGTAAGTTTGTTTGGTCTACTGCAATGGCTTACAACTGCTCCTGGGTGGGGGAGTGCTCCATCCTGCTCAGGTGTGGGACAGAGGGTATGTTGGGAGTAGTAGTGCAGGCCTCCCACCCACAAACACCTTCACTGAGAAGATGGCTACCTACCTTTAAGTTTGTTTGGTGTACTGCAATGGCTACCAACTGCTTCTGAGTGGAGGAGGGCTCCATCCTGCTGAGAGGGGGCAGGGTGCATGGTAGGAGTAGTGTTGCAGGCCCCCACCCACAAACACCCTCACTGTGTAGATGGCTACCTACCTGTAAGTTTGTTTGGTGTACTGCAATGGCTTCCAACTGCTTCTGGGTGGGGGACTGCTCCATCCTGCTCAGGTGTGGGACAGAGGGAATGTTGGGAGTAGTAGTGCAGGCCTCCCACCCACAAACACCCTCACTGTGAAGATGGCTACCTACCTGTAAGTTTGTTTGGTGTACTGCAATGGCTTCCAACTGCTCCTGGATGGGGGATTGCTCCATCCTGCTCAGGTGTGGGACAGAGGGGCTGTTGGGAGTAGTAGTGCAGACCTCCCACCCACAAACAGCCTCACTGTGAAGACGGCTACCTACCTGTAGGTTTGTTTGGTGTACTGCAATGGCTTCCAACTGCAGGGGGGAGGGCTCCATCCTGCTGAGGGGAGGCAGGGTGCATGGTGGTGCAGGCTCCCCACCCACAAACACCCTCCCAGGGAAGATGGCTACCGACCTGTGAGTTTGATGTGGGTTGTGTAATGGCTGACACATGCTTCTGGGTGGGGTGGGGGGAAGGATCCATCTTGCTGATGCTGTGGGCAAGGGGGCGGCTGGGAGTTGTAGTGCTGTCTGCCTGTACACATGCCCCCTTGGTTATGTTGGTAGCTATGTTTGAGGTGAATGGGAGTGGGTGAATGTTGGATCTGTGAGCCATGTTTTTGTGAGTGTGTGGTGCAGATGGATGGTATGTGTCTTAGGTGGTGTAGCTTTGTAGTTGTGCAAGCAAGTACATAGCAGAGTGGCGGTAGTCATTTGTTTGTACTTACCAGCCTCCACTCCCCCGGCTACTCCTGTGAGACTCTCTGGATACAGTATGGCAAGCACCTTCTCCTCCCATGGTGTGAATGGTTTTGGTGGAATGGGAGGGCCACTGCCAGTCCTCTGAGCCAGCTCACAGTTATTTCTCCTCCTCTCCTTGACCACCCTCTTAAGATCATGCCAACGCTTCATCATCTCCTTTTTTGATCTTGGGGTGGTCCCTACTGCATTGACCCTTTGGACTATCCTTGGCCACATTTGTGTCCTTGTGGCTAATGGTGTCTGTTGGACCAGGGTACCAAAAACATGTGGTTCCACTCTGACTATCTCATCTACCATGACCTTCAACTCACTCTCAGTGAATGTGGGAATTTTCTGTGTGGCGATGGTGTGTGGTGTGCAAAGTGGTTGTGGGTGCAGGAGTGTGAGTGTTGGTTGTGGTTGTGCTGTGTATGGTGTGTGTTGAGCAGGGGGGTTAGTTGTACTGGTGTGGAGGTGGTGGTGGTGCTGTGTGTGGTGTGGCTAGTGATATTGTGTCCTTTGCCTCTCCTGTCAGCTGGGGTATGTGTCCCTTCTCTCCTGGAGTATTGCAAAGGATTGTGGTCAGGGAAGGGGCTAATTTTATACTCAGCTATGTGGGTGTGTCCAATTGGGGTGTTGATGACAGGTGTGTTGTCCTGGGATTTGTATTTTTCTTTTTTCCATGTGGTTGTGTCATCGGGTGTGTTTTGTGTATTTGGGGGGCATGGCTAGTTTTCTGTGTGCACTTTTTGGCCTTCTTGTGGGTTTTTTGCTTTGTCTGCCATATTTTATACGGATTGTCCGCCGCGGTGGCTGTCCTTCAGCTCTTCAGCTGGCTCTCTCATTCATCCCATTGTGCGACCGCGGCGGTCGGAGACAACGGTACGTACCACGGGACCGTCGGGGATATCCTAATTTCCGGTTCCGGTGTCTCCGCTATACTTGCGGCCAGTCGGTGTTTTTCCGCCGCGAATACGACCACTGCGGATGGATCTTGGTCATCTCTGCCCCCTACGGGCATTTTTTCTTGGCCTCGTTCCGCCGCGGTAGGAGTTTTTGGGCGTTTGATCCTAATTTGGTCGCCGGTTTTACCACGGTGCCGGCGGGCGGTTGTTTTCCGCTTCCATGGCGGTCGGGGTGCTTTTCCGACCGCCATCCAAATGGACCCCTTAGTTGTTAATTAAAATTAATTAATTAATTGATAATTAATTATGGTAATTGTGTCTTTTTTTTTGCAGGTTGTAGGGCTAATAGGGGCAAAGGGTGGGAAGTCATTTATTATTAATTTATTATTCATTAGGTGTTACTTAGTATTAATTAATTCATTGATGATTCGTTCTGGTAATTATGTATTTTTTTAAGGTGCGGTTTGCGGGGTTAATTGGGGCAAAGGATGGGAAGTAATTTATTTTTAATTAATTAATATTTTGCTGTTAATTAATATTAGTTAATTCATTGATAGTTAATTATGTTAATTGTTAAATTATATTTTTGGGGGTTTGTGTTTTAGGTTTATAGGGGTAAAGGGTGGGAAGTAAATTAATTTTGCTTAATTTATAATTAGTTGTTAAATACAATTAAAATCAATTTTAATTGTGTAATGAATGTTTTCTAAGTTTAATTTTAGTTGGGGGTTGTGGGTATTATGGGGTTAAGGGAGGGAACTTAAGTAATTTTAATGAATTATAATTTGTTTTTTAATTAATAACATTTGTTTAATTGATCATTTATTATGTTAATTGTGCAAATACATTTTTTTACATTGTAGATTTAGGTTCCAGGTTTTGTAGGAGTATGGGGTGGGAAGTAAATCAATTTCATGCAATTAATGATTTTTATAGAAATAATAATTATGAATAATTTAATAATTATTTGTGTTGTGTGTTTTGTGTGGGAATATTGTGGGACGTACATTAATTATAATGAATTAATAATTAATATTTAATTAATGAAAATCAATTTGTTGATGAATATTTATATTAATAGTATAAAAAATAATTAGGTGCAGGTTCTGACTTTGGTGGTGTTATAGGGTAGGAAGTAACTAAACTAGATTTATGTAAGAATTAATGTTTTTGTTAATAATTTCTAAATTAAAATATTTATTTGTATCAAAATCATTTTTCTATTTTATTGATATTAATATTTGTAGGTATTTTTTATATGTATTGAACATTATAATATGTTTTTTTTTACATTTTCAAATATATATCTATATTTTCAACATATTTATATATTTTTTTAGTTACTTTGTTTTTAAAATATTTTTATTTTGTTGAAGATATTTTGTTTGATGTTAATGTTGAACGGACTGTAGTGGGAATAGTAAATTGTACCCCTCGGTTAACCAACACTTTCCCTATTGTTGTATTTACTAGAGAGGGAATAGTAAATTTTACCCATCCGCAATCCAACCCTTTCCCCATTGTTTTACCGAGTGGAATGGGAATAGTAAATTGTATCCCTCAGCAATCCAACTCTTTCCCTACTGTTATACTGACTGGAGGGGAAATAGTAAATTTTGCCCCTCCGCAATCCAATGCTTTCTCTACTGTTGTACTGACTGGAGTGGGAATAGTACATTTTACCCCTTTGCAATCCAACGCTTTCCCTACAATAGCACTGAATGGAATGGGAATAGTACATTTTACCCGTCTGCAATCCAACACTTTCCCTACTGTTGCACTGGTTGGAGTGGGAATTGCTTTTTTTGTTACTTATACATTTTGTTGTTGTGTTAAGCGTAGTGGGAATAGTAAATTATACTATTTTGTAATGTTATATTTTATGTAACTTTATACATATTGTAGTTAGAATAGTAAATCGTATTTTTGTGTAGTGTAAAATATTTCGTTATTGTTGTGTTGTTTTAGGTGGGAGTAATTATGTTTATGTTTATATTTTTTTAGTAGAATTTTTTTCTTTTTAATGTTGTGGGAAATATATATATTACATTTATTTGGAAAACTGACCTGGTTTTAGCATTTGAGCGGGCACTGTATTTACTTGCTGACATTCCAGACCAAAGTCGCTAGTATTTCACATTCATGTTTATCATAGCAACTGACAGTGCATCACATGGTACTCTGGGACCATACAAAAGTGTTTTGACTCACCCGTCAGGCGCTCATGTGATCAAGGCCACTGCATTGACCGAAACGAGTTACGACCGCTTTGCACCGTTTATTTATTTAATAAACACGATATCCTGAACAGTAGAATACAGAGTATTCAAGAGTCCGTTTTTCTCTGCGTGGTGCCTGCTTGCATCTTGGAGCATAAACTGATGTTTATCAGGAAAAATCTGCTTGGTTTTCCTTCAACCGACCCCTCACTCGTAAGGGGCTGACCACTGTTTCTCAAG
The DNA here is from genome assembly GCF_964204655.1 of Triturus cristatus. NCBI lineage: Eukaryota > Metazoa > Chordata > Amphibia > Caudata > Salamandridae > Triturus > Triturus cristatus. The sequence goes on from NC_140592.1 coordinate 448,830,957, forward strand.
CCGGCACGGATTGGTAGCTTCGTTGGAGCTTTTTCGTGGACAGCCCCCTGCCCGACTTTTACACACAATCAGCCAGTTTGCAGTTGCTCGAGTGACCCTGGAGGGTCGGAGGACTCATGGGGACACAAGAGAGACATGCAGTAAGTCGGTGGACAGCAGGGTCATATGTGGCAGGTGGGGAGGTACTGAAATCTGCTTGTTCTTATGTTCGAAAACCACAAAGGATTTTGAACGAGTGTTAATCGATTAAAATAACAAAGGGTGCAATGTCGGACGAGAGGCTGCGGGAAAGAGAAAAAGTAGCAGAAGAACTATTTTTAAATTTGCCTACCATTTTGACAGTAATAACCAGAAATCAACACAAGTGGATCAAAACTCGGACGTTGAGAGCTTATTAAAATCTTTGAAAAAAAAGCAGTCGAAGCGATCTCACGAAGTGGTGGGAAATGAAGTCCCTAGAAAAGTACTGGCCGGGTACCGAGAGGTCTGCGCATAATGCTTGCCCCCAGCTTTGAAAGTCCTAACCCACTTCTCCTCAAGGAGTGGGCGGAAAGTCACCTCGAAGCTTCCATGCGACTCGTCTGTCTATTGGTAAAATATGCAAGGATCGAATGGGAGATTAACATCAAGGAAATAGCAAGTGTCCTCGATTTGGGATATTTGATATGGAACAAAGCGCTGGAACGGACGTTTAAATATAGAATCAGGCCTGTGAGGACTGATTGTGACGTATCAATATCCTGCGTTGCGTCGCTCATGCCCCTCTATCCATACCGTGATTCCACTACAGCCTATCCTGATCGATATCCTTCATTTTCATCATCTACCTAGCTGCCTATTGGAACAGTCTCTTGTGTAGGTGTTATTTTCATCTATATATCAGTACGGCGGCCATTTGGTATATCGGCGGTTTATGATAGGCCATAACTATAACTCACAAGTCTCGATCATATTTACCTGTTTTAATACATCGAAGAATCCTTGGCGCTTTGTTCCATATCAAATATCCCAAATCGATGACACTTGTACCCATTTGCAGTAGACACATCTTTGTGGTGTTGTGTTGCTCCATCACGTTTGAAGTATCGATATCCTCTTACTTACCTCAAGTTTTTACATCGAGGATTTCTTGTTATGATATAGATTCAAAAGCAATAGACGGTCTCCTGACGAAGGCTACACTGCCGAAACGCGCGTAGTTCTACATCTGCCGCATTGCTTGTATCAATTGTATTTGTATATATTGTCTGTCTGATTATTTAGTGATGATATATGAACTTGTATATAAAAGAATAAATCAACAATAATAAAACACTAAATGAATGATATATATACAGAAAATGAATAAATAAATATCATATTTATATTTTTCTAATTAATAACTGTGTATGGTCAATAATTTTCTCTTGATTTGTCATGAATAGTTGACTGTATGGTTTACACCTAGATGCTGGTTTTTTATAGATTCATCCACTTGCTATAGCACTTTTTACATAAATAACATATTTCTATGGCACTTTGCGGTGCAGGAAGTTACTTGATGAAGGCAAACGCTGAAATGCGTCGTCCTCGATAGTTAGTGCACAATAAAGTTTTTGTGCCGTTTCCTGGTGTGCTGTCTCTTGAATTCCTGGAACTTTCATGGAAAAAAGAAATTTATCGTACGATAGTGGCCGCTGCCGCCACTGACGGCATCAACGTCGCAGGCAAGGGAACTGCTCCGGCAGTGAATCAGCAAGTGCATACATATACATATATGCATACACATGCATGTTATATACATGAAAGTTTGAAAAACACTAATAAAAGCAAAGCTAAAAAGCCACCTTATTACAAACAGAATTGCTTTAACTTAACCGAGGGCGAGACCTATTGCATTTCCAATGCTTGTTTACTTTGGTTCCATCAAGAAGTTATTCAGATGTATCACACATTTGCCATAAATTCTGAATGTTAGCACTCTAGTTGCTCGTTAGATCACTGTAGTAAAGCTACTGCTCACCAGGGAAGCCTGCTGCTGGTATTCAAAGTGCATGTTTCGGTCTGCATGTCAGAATTTTTTAATGAAATAGAAGAGGATTTGACAAGTCAAAATGTGCCCTAATTTTCCTTTCTGCAGCACTAATCATAATTTCTATAGCAAAATAAATTCCCTCATTTTGTTCCTTTGCAAATTAAATGTTTTAAGTGTTACCACTTTATTCCAATCAAGATGGCTTCAGGTGTGCCATACTTTTGTAATAAGTAAGGCTGTTAGTGCTCTAGTTGTTCTTTAGAACGCTCTGGGACATTCTGTCATTGGGCTATACTTGGGCTACATCTGGGTGATATTTGTGCTATATTTGGTCTCTTTTGTCTCTGCTGGCCATCTTGGGAGACTTATTTGTTATGAAGTTTTCTAATTTCCTCATTTACTACAGTCTCCTCAGTAGGAATACTTTCAGTTTTTTACTTTGATTCCATCAAGAAGGCATTCAGATGTGTCACATATTTGCCATATATTCAGAATGTTAGCACTCTAGTTGCTCATTAGATCACTGTAGTAAAGCTACTGCTCACCAGGGATATCCGCTGCTGGTCTTCAAAGAGCATGTTTCAGTCTCCATGTCAGAATTGTTTAATGAAATAGAAGAGGATTTGAGAAGTCACTCAAAATGTGCCCTAATTTTTCTTTCTGCAGCTCTAATCAAACTTTCTATGCCAAAATGAACCCCCTCATTTTGTTCCTTATTAAATTAAATGTTTTAAGAGTTACCACTTTATTCCAACCAAGATGGCTTCAGGTGTGCCATATGTTTGTCATAAGTAGGACTGTCAGCACTCTAGTTGTTCTTTAGAACACTCTGGGAAGCTGCAGTAGAACACAAAGGAATCAACTGACAGTCTCTGTCCTTGTTGGATGTACATGTTTTGCTGAGAATGTCAGACTTCATTCTCACATGACTGAGAAAGATAATGTGAATTTACAGAAAATATGCTCTCAGGTTAGCTTATAGATCACCTTCCAACCCTCTGTGGGAAAAGCATGAGAAAATATTTTTCTCTCAAATATGATTCATGATATCCCAGCAGAAGGCGTTTTCACATGGTAAAATCAGCTGAGAACACATCAGATTTCCTAAAATGAGTATGATATCATCAAGAAATGATTTATAATGTAACTAAAGCCTTAAAACCTTCTATTAACTGCAATGCTTTTTAATGAGGTGGTATCATGTATATTGGTCCCAAGATGGCTGCCAATACTTCTTGGATGAAGTGCTGACAGCCAATCAGATCTCACGATGAGATGTGTGGTTAGGCTCCGCCCACATATATATGTGATTTTGATTTTGATTTTCTCAGGAACTGCTGAACAGAATGACACCATTTAAGCAAAAGGCACGAGTCTGAACTACCTCTTTGCCAAATATGGTGTAATTCCATTCAGCAGTTCGGGCTGTAGCTGCGGCTAAAGGTCCTATGGGAAATTGCATGGGAAAAACACGTTTTGGTACCCCCTTTTTTCTCGGCCCCCGCTACATGAATCATCCCAAGACTTTTAGGATAGGAGCGGACCGGAGCTGGCCAATAGTTTTGAAAGTTTCGCAAAGATTCGTTAATCGGCGCCAAAGTTATTGGGAATAGAATGCTGCGGATTTCATACGGAAAATAGGTCCTAACTATAACTACCTACTGGCGACCGCCAGTAGGTAATATATGTATATATATATTTTAATTTGTAAAAATTTATTTTATGTTGCAATTTATATAAATTTGTGTTTGATTTATTATAATAATATTATAATTTGTAATATGTTTTGTTTGCAACTTATTTTTAAATAATTTGTAAAGTATGTGTGTTGTTTAAGTTTTATTTTGAATTAAATTGATTCCCCTTTTTAATATTTTATGTTTTTGGTATATTTAAATATGTTTACATATATTTTTGTTAATATTATGCTATTTAAGATTTTTTAAATTATATTATCAATTCAAATATTAGTTTGTATTTTTTATATATGTATAATTACATAGATATATGTGTGTGTGCTTACATTTTTAAAAAATTGCATTTGTTCAAATATACATTTAATTATATTTTATAAATTAAATTTAGTATTTAATTTATGTTTATTTTAAGTTTTTTAATTTACATATATTTAAATTCAATATTTAATACAACTATATTATTGTAAACTATATATTTTTTTCCCAATATTTTTGTACTTACCTGTTTAAGTGTAGGGAGTCGATATTTTTGCATTCTATAGTTTTACCTCAATAGTCTTTACATCTATATTTTTGTGGTCAATATTCTGTCAGTGAACCACTAAACACTAGCAGCAATATTCTGAGACTCAGTAAAACCTATAGTTTGACTTAGTTATAATTACTTATTTGTACTCATAAACTGAGTCTCTGTGAGTGGATCACTGACAGAATATTGATACAACACAAAAATATCGGAAACTAAATATCGATCACAAAAATATCGACTTCCTATACTTCACTATAAAAAGTACAACTATCGAGAAAACACATATTGTTGTTAAAAATATTGATTTTTACCTATATCGAGAACAAAAACATTAGAAATAATGATATTGTTTCTTTTAAATAAACATAAAGTATATCAAACGTATTGATTCAAACAATATCAACTACAAAATAATTACAAAAATTATTCATTAATAATAGATTGATAAAAAACACTTTTACATAAACAATTACTTCAAATGAACCCAAAATGTGTTCTACTCATATTAAATAAAAATATATTACTTCAACAAAATATTTTTAATTCACCCCAAAAAATTATATATCTAAAATATTAACAATACAAACCCCAAAAAACCTTAGCATCAACTGCAACCATTTAAACACCAACCTTAGGGCCTCATTTCGATGGATTGTCTCCTATTTGGGCCAACCTGCCAACTGTGCAGCAGTCCCACAACAGAAATTATGATGCAACTGCCACCGTGGCGGTCGCATTACCCACCTTTAACATTGCGGCGGGTGCTGCTGGATGCAACACCCCCCGCAATGTTAAGAAGGGATGTTACACAAATCCCTGTGCTACGTGACAGGCACACTTGGTGCCCCCCAACACTCACAGGAATGGGACAGGGGGAAGGGAAGCCTGCTATGGGCCCCCAAAGCCCATCCTCGTCAGTCTTTTCATGGCTGTTGAACCGGCATGGAAAGGCAGGCGAGGATGGATATCATAATCTGTCCGACGGTGTTTACCAGGCACTGCCACCATTCTGTGTATTGTGGGCGGTCCGTTTGGTGGTTGGAATCTATCCGACTATCGGGACCGTGGTGGTTGGATATTCTGACCGCCACCGATCCGACCGCCATCGTAATGTGGAGGTCTGATTGGCCCTTAGAATAGGCGGGCTGACAGTGGCAGTCCTCCTGCGAACGTAATGAGATCCTTAGTATTAATAAATGTATATATCAATACATTTATATCCAAAAATAGCAAATTATATAGCATACATACAATATAAAACCTAAATTACTGTTTATCATAGAACTCAACTGCTCCCAAAAATTTCAAACTAAACTAAACCAACCAATAAAGTAAAACTATTAACCACTTTAATTAATAAAATCAAGCAATAAAAAAATATACATCTGAATAACTACCTAACCAAGTCAGTAAAAGTTACTCCTAAGCTAAAACGCAACTGTTATTAAACTTAAGAATGTAAAATAGCAAATAAATATTAACACACTCTCCAACTTCTACCTCTTTACATAGGCTTCATAAAGGAAAACATCCAGGATTTGAAAAATGATAAATTACTAGAAAATAATAACTATAACAAACAAGTAAAAAGGTATAAAAAAAGTAAGTATATACAAACTGATAAAAAATATAAACTTACCCATATAATGAGAACAAATAACCCTAATTACCTCAACCTCTACAAACTACCAACAAATTGTCATTTAAACTGAAACACAAGTTTTTTTTCATTCATCAGAAAGGAAAGCACTGGCTCCACATTAGAACATCCCCCTACGGAAAAGTTGCAAAACTGTGTTAAACATGTAAACATACATGTAAGTATGCTAAATAGAAGTAGTTGCATTTTTTTACATTTTAATAACAAACTTTCAATGATTAAAATATGATATATATTTATACGACTACTCTACTTCCATATAGGACAGAGGCTCCCAAATGTATCACTTCACAGAAAGGAAAGCAATTACTAAATCACATGGGCTACACCTACAGCCAAGAAAGTTCATCATCAGACAATATAAACTGGAAATGTACTAAATATTATTCTAATGCATGTACTGGGAGGGCAACTACAAAATATAATGTTGTAATTCTTGTAACAGAGCACAATAACCCCCCAAATGTGTCAAAAATAAAAGTAAGAGAAATATTGTAGGATATAAGAAAGGCAAGCATTAGCTCCCAGCAAACCACAAACATAATCCTTAAAGATATACTTCCTAAAGCATTTGATCACATAAACTAAAAAAGACACCTGTAATACCCTACCTGCCCCTAAAATATACCAAGACATACACATACGTGAACATTTAATAATAACACATAATGCGAACCTTTCCTTTTACACGACAACCTATATAATTGGAAGTGAATACTAGTATTTTCTACAGTAGGCAACTTAATAAAACTTATGCAATGTCAAACCTGGATGATGGATGGAACCTTCAAAATGTGTCCCAAACCATTCACTCAAATATATACAATACATGGTGAATATAAAATCTCAAGTATCGCTTTTATATATGGCCAACTATCAAATAAACAAAGCAGCACTCATTTCGACTTTTAGACCATTTTAGACCATGTAAGGCATAAAACAAATAACTAACACCACCCAAAAATAATCATAGACTTTGAGCAAGACATGATTCAACCATTCTCAAAATTTGCCGTCACACAGTCATACAAGGCTGTTACTATCATTTCAATCAAGTATATGGAGACACCTCCGAAAACCATCTGCACTAAGGGCCTGATTAAAAGTTTGGTGGTCCCAAGACCACTCTGGCATCGGATTGACCGCTGCACCGCTTGCGTTCTGACCGCTATATTATGAGACATGTGGTTACATGAACGAAAGACCGCCGCAGTCCCATGCAAATCTGACTGCGGCGGCATAGAGTAGGCCAGTGAGACTGTCGGAGGCTCAGGCTTTCAGTGTAACGGCCAGCCCAGTTAAGAGTTACCTTATAGCAGAGCTGGTGGAAAGGGAGGGAATAAAGATAAAACTCACTTCTCCACTTCCTATGCTGCCATGGAGCTGTTCATACATCTCATGCTGCAGCTGTACCTACTTGATCACGTCCAAAACCAACACAACTGACTTTAAGTCATACTACTACTTGTTTCCACAGACTCCTCAGCAAAACACTGCCCTGCCTTGTACCTGGCAAGGGGGTTGGATTCCCTTAGTCAAACACATTGTTTGAGACCCTGTTTGGGATTGTTTTAAATGTATAACCCCAATATATCTGTATGATGTCCTCCGTGGCCAAGTCACTGACACTGCACAGGCTCACCACACACAAATGGACATATTTTCACAAATCATAATCAGTGATAATGATGTGTGCATTAAATTGGGTTACACAACCTCCTTATTAATATTATACCGATGAATTTCTGTGATACCCTCACATTGGACATATCCTAAGTCCTGTTTTGATATCAAAGATGCGTCTGTATGATTGTGTCATGAAACTGAAATCCACCTTCTCTGCAACAACTCTGTATTGGACTCTTACCCTCATAAAAAGGCAATGTCAGTAAATGGGACTACAAAGAAAGAATCTGAGTGAGAAGCATTCTAAGGGCACAATGTAAACACTTTCTGCAAAATAGGTATGCATCTACCAGGGTGTACCCTGATAGGCTGAGGCCCTGGGGCACAGAACATTTTGCAGTTGCTTGAAAATGTGCACAGGACCTGTGGATTGTAGTATATCAAGGACAGCCAATAGCATAACCAAGTGCCATGCAGGTGTGTACAGGTGTGTACAAAAAAGGTGCGGATGCCCTCCGGGGTTACTCCCTTTCATTGTCGACGACAATGATGGGTAGCATGGCTAAAGCTGCTTATCTTCCTGTGGGCCCGAATAAAAAATTCAATTGACGCGTCATCAGCCCAAGGCAATGTCTGTGGAGATTCACAAAGAACATTAGGGGAGTTAGAGAAAATAATGTCCAATGTGTGGCCAGATGTATGCGTAGGGCCCTCATTAAGATTGGATAGCCCTAATGTGGCTAAGTCCGCCAGGAGTGTCTTTGCATCCACGTTGGAGGCACATTCACTGTGTATGTTGAAATCGCCCAGCAATAGAAAATTGCTGCTCGCGATCACATGCGGGGCGATTAATTCAATGAGTTGTGGGAAAATTCAGTTAGAGGGCCAGGAGGTCGGTAGACAAGAGCCCCCTTCCAACTTGTTTGGGGCGAGAGGTCTATACGAAAGACCATGACTTCCATAGTCAGATCACTTCGTTGTTCTAATATGGTGACCTTGATACTGTCTCTGTGCACTATGGCAATTCCCCCCCCCCCATCTTGGATTGTCTGTCCAAACGAACAAGCCTATATCCCTCAGGTAAGGCAAGTGTGATGGAGGGGACAGAATGGGGCTTCAGCCAAGTTTCAGTCAGAAACCCAAGGTCAGGCTGCGCAGATGAAAGAAAATCCCAAACCTCGGCAGAGTGCTTAGGAAGAGGTCTTACGTTACATAATAGACTTCTCCAGCCTTGCTTCGTGGGGCGTTTACTTGTATTAATGATGGCAAAGCCTGCATTGGAATATTCGGAAGGAGCAGGTTTATAGCCTGAAGATTGTGTAGTGACCGGGGCAGGTGGAATTGGAATACTCTCGTCCAGAGAGCCCTGAAACCGGCAGGCTAGGCATGCAAAAGGGCCCTCCGGAGATGGCCAGGTTTCAAACCAGTCGGCGGAACAGGGCTTAGTTCTGAGCTCCAACAACTCTCCAATAGAGTACACCAGTCTCAATGGGAGGTCGTCTGCTACTTCGGATTGGCCAGGGTCCCTGGCTCCAGGCGACTCCCGGGCGCAGACGTGCTAGCCTTTGGCGCGCCGGCAGCGCACCACCGGCGCGCCCACTGCGCGTCTCCGCTGCGCGACCGGGAGAGCATCCGGTTTTGTACAGGGGGTTAAGCCACTAGAGCGCTAACCCGCCTCCCTCCACTCCAACGAGCTAGCCGCGCGGTGGACCGGAGAGGGGTGTAGTGGTGTAGAAGTGCAGGTAAGTAAACAAATTTTACAAATATACAGTTTTTAAAACAAGTGCAGATTAAAAGGACCAGCTTGCCAGCGTAACACTCACTTCACACTGCCAGTGCGCGTCTGCTGCGTGACCAGGAGAACATCCGGTTTTGTACAGGGGGGTTAAGCCACTAGAGCGTTAACCTCCCTCTTGCCCGGAAAAAGGACCTGCCTCCCTCCACACCAACGAGCTAGCCTCGCGATGGACCGGGGAGGGGTGTAGTGGTGTAGAAGTGCAGGTAAGTGAACAAATTTTACAAATATACAGTTTTTAAAACAAGTGCAGATTAAAAGGACCAGCTTGCCAGCGTAACACTCACTTCACACTGCCAGCGCGCGTCCGCTGCGCGACCGGGTGAGCATCTGGTTTTGTACAGGGGGGTTAAGCCACTAGAGCGCTAACCTCCCTCTTGCCCGGAAACAGGACCCTCCTCTCTCCACTCCAACGAGCAAGCCTCGTGGAGGACCGGGGAGGGGTGTAGTGGTGTAGAAGTACAGGTAAGTTAACACATTTTACAAATATACAGTTTTTAAAACAAGTGCCTATTAAAAGGACCAGCTTGCCAGCGTAACACTCACTTCACACTGCCAGCACGTGTCTGCTGCGCGGTCGGGAGAGCATCCGGTTTTGTACAGGGGGTTAAGCCACTAGAGCGCTAACCTCCCTCTTGCCCGGAAACAGGACCTGCCACCCTCCACTCCAATGAGCTAGCCTCGCGGTGGACTGGGGAGGGGTGTAGTGGTGTAGAAGTGCAGGTAAGTGAACACATTTTACAAATATACAGTTTTTAAAACAAGCGCAGATTAAAAGGACCAGCTTGCCAGTGTAACACTCATTTCACACTGCCAGCGCACGTCCGCTGCGCGACCGGGAGAGCATCCGGTTTTATACAGGGGGGTTAAGCCGCTAGAGCGCTAACCTCCCTCACGCGCGTCAAATAGCAGAGGCACACAGAATGGTTAAACAAGAAAATGCCTACTTTCTAGAAGAGCTGTGGCAACAAATGATGGAGGAAATGCTGAATGAATCACGAATCCCCCCCCAGTTAAAAGATCTGGGTTGAATCCATTGTTCTTTTGCTCACTACGCCACCCTAGTTTGGACCCCGCCATATGTAAATAAGTCTTTTTTTTTTTTAGGTTTTTTTTTTTTTCACTGAAAAGCAAAATTTACAGATGGGAAAGGAAGTCGTTAATGCAAGAAGTGTGACCAATAGCAAGCATACAAGTACATCAGTGGACAATAAGTAATGTTGCAGGCTTGCCAATGATAAACACAGACTCACATCACCATTATCGACCTGTAAGTACATATGTCTAAACCCCCATAGTCCTGGCTCCGGATGTAAGGTAGGAAGGCAGTTATTAAGGGCCTGATCCTGACCACCCAGGAGACAGAGCGAGGGCTTTCCCTTCTACGGCTAGATCCAGCTTGTAATACTTCAGCCATGGGGACCAAATTCTCCGGAATTTACGTGGGCATCCCCTCGCTTTATAAACCACTTTCTCCGCAGCCATGTAGAGATCCATATTGGACTTCCACTCCGTAAGTGTAGGAAGGTGTTGTGCCCCCCAGTACTTGGCTATGTCCCTTTTGGTCACCACTAACCCAAGATTGGCCAGCAAGAGCCCGTAGCGCGGCAGGTCGATATCTGTGGGTATACCTAGGAGTAAGAATTTCACATCCAGCCCTAGACTCGCCCCTAGTATTGTGTTCAGTTCACCCATGATCGTATGCCAGTACGTTTGAATGTGGCTGCATTCCCAGAGAGTATGAATGTATGTGGCGTGCTCCGCCCGGCATCTGAGACAGGCAGGGTCTCCCACCCTCCCCATCTTGTGTAGACGTTCCCTATCAAAATAGACCCTGTGGAGGATCTTATACTGTATAAGGCGCAACCTGAGTTTGATCGCTACTTCACACGGGTCCATGAGGGCCGCTTCCCAGTCTATATCCTCAAGTGGCCCAGTGGTGAGTTCCCACTTCGCGTGAAGTGGATCAAGATTGTCAGGCATGTTATTAATTTGCGTTTTGTGTGTCAGGGATATCGCTTGGGTCAGGATCTCTTCCTGCAGGAGCCTGCCTTCAAGGGGGGCATACTCTGGCAGCGTCACACCGTCTAGCCCCTCCGCTTGCCAGGCATGTTTAAGTCTAAGATATGCATAGGCTTGTGAGCCTTTGGTAAATCCCGCGGGAGCTAGAGTGGTATAGCAACCCCGTCCCAGGAAAGAGAAGGTGGACCCCAGCAGGTGCGTTTCCTGCAGGAATACTATGTCGGGTTTATGCCTCTTAAGGTAGTGGGTTACCAACCCCCTCTTCACTTTATTTCCTAAACCATTGACATTCCATGTCATTACTGCATATCCATCATCTGACATAGTAACTAGACCTTGGGATCTATCTCAGTGCTTGCTCTGGGCAGGAGTCCACCCCCTCACCACCCCCTCCACCTTTTGTGGCAGTGTGATCATGACCCTGAATCAAGCTAACTCCATTCCGATCAAACAACCTCAAGACATTACTCAAAACAAAACAACAACCACCCCCCTCCCCACACTCTTCAGACATCCCCACCACCCCCTGCTCATCAACATGACAACTGTGGAGCAGATAGTCTGCTAAGAGGTCTGATACCCCCTTCCCTCCTACCCAATTACCTACACAATACTATAACAAAAGCTGCACACAAAATGCACCGGCTTAGCTCTAAGTCAGTGGATATCCACCAGGCCTCAGGAAAGCCTTACTGTCCGGTTGTGGCAGGCGGGCCCCGCTTCTCAGTTCTCCTCACCTTCATCAGGCGGCTGCCGGGTCTGCGTATCGGGAGCTTGGAGGTTTTAATCCGTCGCTTCTAATCGTAGGATACCGTTGAGTAACGGGTGATCACTAGGTATCTCGTCAGAGTCCTCCCGTCAGATAGGTCGGTTTGTCCAGTGTCTTCTGGTCTGATTATGGGATCTGCAAATCGCGAGCGAACCACATCGTCTCCAGATTCTGATAGGAGTATGTCCGTACCTCTGGATCTCAGTGTTCTTCCCGGAGTATTTCCCGCTGAGATCCTGGCCAGCAACCATCATCTCTGACGTTTGTCTTTGGGCCTATCTTGAGACCCGCTCACTCGTTTTAATGGAGAGTGGGTTGGATCTTTCAGTGTCGGCCGCCGTAGTTGCGGTCGTTCCTCTACCCAGGCCCACGCCTCCTCAGGGGTTTGAAAGAACAACGTGGACTCTTGAAAGATAACTTTCAGTTTGGCCGGAAATAACAACATATACTGGATCCCCAGAGCACATAGTTTGATCTTGACTTGGTCAAAGGTCCGCCTCTCCTTTTGCACGTCGCGGGAATAGTCAGGAAAGACCATCACTCTAGTATTTTCGTAACGGATCTCCCCTTATTCCCAATTTCCCTCAGTATTAAGTCTCTATCGTGAAAGTTCAGGAAACGTGCTATTAGGGGTCGAGGGGGGGCCCCAGGTGGAGGAGCAAAGTGTGGCATCCTGTGCGCCCGTTCTATAACAAAACATGTAGAGAACTTCGCCTGTGGTAGTACATTATTCAGGAATGTCAGAAGAAACTGTCCCGGGTCAACCCCCTCCACCTTTTCAGGAAAACCAACAAATCTGAGGTTGTTCCTCCTGGCCCTATTTTCGGCGTCGTCCACTCTCCAGGCCACTTCCGCTACTGTTGACAAGAGACCTGCAACATCCTTGCGTGTGACTTGGGAGGTATCTTCCAGCTCCGAGATGTGGTGTTCAATTTCGGTCACCCATTCTGAGACCTTACGGAGATCCTGGCACAACAGTGTCACCTCTGAATGGACCTCCGCAATTCTCCCCTCCAAACTTTCCCTGGACTCGCAAATAGTCTGCAGTATGGTCGCCGTATCCGGAGGTGGAACAGGACCGCCTTCCGCACCCAGCGCGGCCGGTACCACCTTGGTGAAGCGGTCCAATTTACCCTGCTGAGATTGCTTGGGTTCCTTGTCTTTGTCTTTGTCCTTCACCATCGTGAAAGGGCGTGGAGAAGGCGACAACCCGGCCAGCGTCAAAAGGGTCCTCTATTCCCACCTCTATTCAGCAGCGGAGCCAGCAGTCGAGCCCTAATTGGTTCATTGGTGGCCAAGGCGTCGGGCAAAGTCTGAGCAGGGTCCTGAGGCGGTGCGAGGTCTTGCAGACGTCCCTCCAGACTCGACGTCCCAGCGATGGATCTTCCCAGACACCGTTTTCCTCCAAAACATGGTCAAGATCACCCCAGACAGGAGAAATGGGAGTCGTCAGCATCCTGGGAGAATCGGCACCAGGAAGTAATGGTCTTCAGAGGAACTGCATGGGGACAAGGGATCCAGAACCAGTACCATGAGGGGTGGGGAACACCAACATCTGCACTCCTCATATATCCGCCAGCTGATAATAGGATCTTGTCACGCCAGTGCCACCAGCCGATGGCATCCCCCTCCAGTCACAAGTCCCACCGAAGCACCTGGAATCCGAACCCCGCCTGCGCTCAAAGAGGAGGGTGGGTCGGCCTGCAGGGAGAATGCGCGCCGGTCAGCGTGCCGTGATGGCTCTCCAGCATGGTGCAGAGGTTCCAGCTCAATGTTCGGGGAAGGGCACTGGCGCGTCAGGATCAGCCGACATCCAAGGCATGGTCTAACTGAGTTGAGTGGAGGGGTAGCAACGCCAGGGCAGCAAGCACGGTGCTTAGGGACCAAGCAGCACCCAGGTCGCCGCTGCTCACCTGGGCAAGTCATCCCTGTTGATGGAGGCAGCTACCGTGCCAGTCAGGAGCGAGGGGGCCCAGCTCAGTGCTGGTCACACGGGTCGTGAATCAGGCGACCGGGGTCCTCGCCGCACCAGCGTATCTCCACGTTATGCAGCCCTCCGCGCGGCCCAACAGGAACTAGAGCCCTGGAGAGGGAAGCAGCATCACCGTCTTCTCGGGCCAGGCCGCCTCCGTGGAGCAGAGAAGTGGCGGAGCGCTGACTGCGCCTGCGGTTCTCGCAGCTCGCCGCAGGGAACAAGCAGCAGTGCTGCACTCGATACTTCCGATGCAGGCGCTTACGTCTGCGCCCCGGGATCACAAACAGCCGGCCATCCTTTGCAGTGTCCTCAAACTCAGGGAGGCACATCAGGCACAGCTCCGGGTGTTTCTCTTACAGTTTTAGGTCCAGGTGACAATGCCAGGCTCCCCTTCCGGGCGGTTGCTGTGTCGGAGCGGCTCTCACTTGGCGCCGGGCTCCGGCTAGTGTGCCAGCGCCGCCATTTTGGAAGCGATCGCGCTCCAGCCCCAGTGCCAGACAACTTTGCGGTCACCGGGTCAGGATGGCACCTCAGGACCCAGCGGTGGCACCACCTTGTTCCAACAGGTTTCTGCCGGCAGGACAGCCGCTTAGGCAGCGAAGAGAAGCAGGATTACGTCAGGATTATGAGCGGGCCAGCGGAGCTCTCGTTCAGCACGTCTACTCCGCCATGCTGCTGGCCACGTCCCCCCATGTAAATCAGTCTTGATCCTGTTCCTCATGGGAACAGTCCAGCCCGAACTACCAAACAGGTCCTCTCTGGACTTGAACCAAGAATCCTGGAATCGGTTTCGGGGTAACACCCCTCATCAGCCAGGCTAGCTTGAATCCAGTGGCACAGTGAGCAAGGGACCCTCATCTGGGCATACCCATCCCACTTAGGGCAAAAGGTGCTGCAGCAACAAATGATGGACAGGATGCTGAATGAATAAAACATTGACCCCAATTCAAGAGATCTAAGTTTAATCCATCATTCTTAGGCTCACTACTCCACCCCAGTTTGGACCCAGCAATATGCAAATCAGTCTTGACTCTGTTCCTCTTGGGAACAGTCCAGCCTGAACAGCCAAGTTGGGTCCTCCCTTGGACTGGAAACAGGCATCCTGGGACTGGTTTCAGGGTAACACCCCTCATCAGCCAGACTAGCTTGAATCCATTGGCACAGCGAGCAAGGGATCCATGTCTGGGCATAAAGATGGCACAGATTGTTCATTAAGTTAGACTGATACACATAAGCATCAGAGAAGATAATAAGAAACTATTGGATAAACTCAATGAGAAAGGTATTATTCAAGGTACTGATTCCTCAAAGTGTTTTAGTCCCATTGTGAATGTCTGGAAAAAAAACAGGTGGCATTTGCTTGTGTGCGGATCTCCACGCACTCAATAAAAATATAATTGTAGATTGTCATACATTACCTAAGATTCAAGGCTTGCTGGCTAACAATGGGTATACAAAATTATTTTTACTTCAGGACTTGAGATTGGCTTGTCATCAGATTCCACTTTCCTTAGAGTCTCAAGACGTGACCACTTTTGTGATACTCTTTGGGGGTGTATAGATTCCATTGGGTTGGCTTCAGCAGCATGTGTGTTTCAAAAATTGATGGATACGGTTTTTGCAGGAATTAAAGGCGTACATGACCAGAAAAAAGACCAGAAGCTATGTAAGGTGCAAACCTCAGCCTCACAGACTATTACAAGTAACTACTCAAAAGGGGGTTAACCTACGTTATCGTGATCTCTTTGGACTGAGAGATTGGTTGCGGGGTCCTAGTAAAACACAAGAAATTGAAGGATCTACACCCATGTAAATTAGTGAGATCCTGGCATCTCTCATATATTTTTGTAGAATCCTATCCCACAGGTACCACCCGTGGCATGCTGCATCATCGGATTCTCACCCTCTACACCTAGCGTGAGTGGGTGGGCTCAACGCAGTTTGTAAGCTGAGCTCCTATTCTAAGAATGAGAGATTATCAGTAAATTAAAATTGCCTCCTTATCCTAGCTCTTTTTAATATAAAGGTTATTTGGCAGAGATAAAAACAGTGAGATGTTTTGTGGGTATGATGACCCAAAACATGAATAGGTCGACATGTATCAGCCTATAGTATGCCACACATGGTCAGTAGGCTTTCTTCAGGACCAAGAATTATATTGAATCCCTACAATTTGTGCTTGATATTTCCAATTCTAGGCTAGTTCAATTAGACAAACAACATGAAGCATGCATGCAACAAACAGACCATAGTGGACCTTTTCCTCTTTTTGGCCTCTAAATTGGAAATTGAAAATATGGTTATGTTTCTGTTAGAGGGGTCTTTTGCCTCTTAACATTCTGTTAGATCATGCTTTTAATGATCAGTCTCAAGCTTGTGGTGGTTCAAAGAAAATAATAAAGTCCCATCTCCAGTTGTTTCGAATTCCCTCAAACTGATTCCTGTTCACAAACTGTAGAATCTGACATTAATGCAGAGTTTCAATTGCAGGAAGATACTTCGGGG
The DNA here is from genome assembly GCF_964204655.1 of Triturus cristatus. Taxonomy (NCBI): domain Eukaryota; kingdom Metazoa; phylum Chordata; class Amphibia; order Caudata; family Salamandridae; genus Triturus; species Triturus cristatus. The sequence continues at coordinate 448,847,549 of NC_140592.1, forward strand.
CAGATGTACACTAACTGGCGCATCCCTGCATATCAGCAGGGATGCGCCAGTTATTTTGTGTCACCGCAGACACCTCTTGTGCCACCATGGATGCGCCGCATTTACAATGCGGCGCACCATGGGGCAAGAACAGACAGATGCGTGATGCATCTGCTGCCATAAAGGTGACGCATTGCTGGAGTCGCATCGCAAGCGCGACGCAGCTCCAGCAAGGCTCGGGGTGCCCCTATGCCAAACATGCTGCGTCAATCCTTACGCCTGCTTCAAGCAGGTGCAGGGTTTTGACGCAGCATGGCCGTAAAAGTGGCTGAGTGAAATCTTGTAGTTTTCACTCAGCCACTTTTAGGAGGCGTTCCTGCGCCAGAACGCACCCCCCCTGCGCCGGAACGCCTACATGTGGCGCAGGGCTTTACAACGTGACGCATCTCCCTAGATGTGTCACGTTGTAAATACCCCGCAGCATGATGCTGGCTTTGCGCCGCCGCTGCGTCACAAAAGTGACGCAACGGTGGCGCAAATGTGGCGTACGGGGCTTGTAAATCTGCCCCTTCATCTTTTTCATTCAACGATTCTGGCAGCGATGGTACTGGTGATCGAATCTCTTCTGATTTACAATCAGATTTTTGTCCATGTTTTCAAAATAGTAGCGTGTCTCACAATGCGTTCATGCCTTCAAAGTTCAAAGATTTTTATTTTCATTGAAGAGTAGTCAAAGACTTTTTTTATAGTGTTGTATTTTATTTTGTGCTAACAATATTATTTCAGTGTTGATTTTTATTTAAAAAGGGGAAGATGATGTAGTGTTTTTGATGGTATCACTTTGTTTACCTTACTTACCTGTCTGTGATGTTTTTGTTGTATGCTGGGTGTTCCACCTTTCAGTTCATCTATCTGTGGGTTCCAACCAATGCAGCCTGAAGCAGTTGGAGTTGGAAGACACAGGAGTAGGTTGTGCTGGGCATGGGCTCATTTTATTTGGAAATAAAGCATCTTTCCTATCCCTGCTTTTGCTGTAACTTCCTTTCTTGACATTAGCACAGATTTAAAGTTGGTGCACATAAACCACATATTACTTAATGGTGCACATCATTCTCTATTGAGTTTGATGCACAGAGAAATAGACAAATGCAAATGCAGGCTTAAAAATAGGGGCCATGTTCTGGTTGTCTCTACGTGAGCGGGGGCAGTATAGCCCGCAACAATGCCCCCAATGAGGTGACCGGCTCCAGGTATATCGAGGCGTCAGCTCCAGTGACGCTGACACCAGCGCTCTCTGCTCCACTCCACTTCTCGCAGCCTCAACCTTTAGCGTCTCCTAGCATGTGAATGCATGTGTGTTGCAGTCGGTAATTCACTGTCACTTAAATCCTGCCATTCAAGTGTAAGGAAAATGTGAGAATCTGGTTGTCAAAAACAGATTGGGTGAAGCCAGCTATATATTTTAGAGTGGCAATGAATGGCCTAACACAGTACCAGTAGTGATGCCATCTTGAGTGGAAGACCACTTCACACCCTCTTGTGTGTATAGTACTCAAAACTAGCACTAGGGCCTCCGCCCACCCACCCTCCGATGAACATAAAAGCATAGATACAGAAGGCAGGTTTGCTGAAGTCAAAAGCAACAATGCTCCTTGGTAATGGTTAGCTTTAAGATGTTTCTAAACCACTTCATGGCCCTTTAAGTCACATCAGAGCACACATCGAGGGGTGGTGGCAGATGTAGAGAAACTTAGGGGCATATTATCAAGCACGGCGTTAAAATTATCCCCGCTTTGGCGGCAGAAAACTGCCGCTAAAGCTGCGATAATGGGCTTGTTAATATGCCGCAGAGAATTCCAATAGAAGTCCATGTTGACACCAGAACATGGGCTTCTATTGGAATTCTCAAGGGCATATTATCAAGCCCATTATCGCCGCTTTAGCGGCAGTTTTCTGCCGCTAAAGCGGTGATAATTTTAACTCCGTTTCTTGATAATATGCCCCTGAAGTGGCTGTCAGTGTGAGACCATATGATTTGCATCTTCCCAGAATTTACAAAGTCAAGTCTTCTTGGGCCCGATTCACAGAATTAACTTAAGACTAAATCCTAAACTTACTACTTTGTAGTATTCACAGAATGCACTTACTACTTTTGGTATTCACAGAATGCACTTACTACTTATGGTATTCACAGAATGGATTTACGACTACTAACTTTACGTCCGCGCTCGGGCTGGAAATTCCGGCCCGGAGGCGGGGCTTCTGGCCCAGAGGCGGGGCTTCCGGCCCAGAGGCGGAGCTTGCGGGCCGGAGGCGGAGCTTCCGGGTCGGAGGTGGAGATTTCGGCCATGGCTAAATTTCCGCCACCGGCCGGAATCCCCACCTCCGGGCCGGAAACTCCGCCTCCGGCCCGGAAGCCCCGCCTCCGGGCCAGAAGCTCCGCCTCCAGGCCGGAAGCTCCACCTCCGGGCCGGAATTTCCGGGCCGGAATTTCCGGCCCGAGTGCGGACGTAAAGTTAGTAGTCGTAAATCCATTCTGTGAATACCAAAAGTAGTAAGTGCATTCTGTGAATACCAAAAGTAGTAAGTGCATTCTGTGAATACCACAAAGTAGTAAGTTTAGGATTTAGTCTTAAGTTAATTCTGTGAATCGGGCCCCTTGTGTTTGCTTGCAGAGAAGATGATAACATCTTGATAGTGGTGGAACCATTGAAAATCTTTTGAGGCCATCTCAGTGGCAGATGTCAAGGGCAGGCCAGCGTGCATTTCTTTATTTTGTAGTACATCAGCTTTAAGCTATAACCGTGTCAAAGCGCTTGCAGAATAAATGGCAAGATGAGGCAAGGACAAATGCAGCTGCTTTCTCCCTCCAGAGCGGTAGCTAAACATGGCTTGTCGAGCATGAAGTATGTCAGTGCAGTAGAGCAGCAAAGATGCCATCAGCACTGGTAAAAGCTAGGAAAATTATCATTTTGACTACCGGTGTAGTAGTAAAATAAACCACATATCAGGGCTCAATTGGCCCCTCAGGGTTCTGGGCCCGATGCCACCACACGTGCTATACCAATGGTAGTTCTTCTTTGGGCTTCAGTAAAGTCCTGGTATTCAGCTGATTTATTCAATTCTGTGCCTCTTTGTAAAAAGGCATTTAGTGACACAAAAGTGGAACAGCACTCACACTACGCAGCAATCCCAAATGCAGTAAGAAGCATCCCCGTGGAACATAAACCACATGAAAAGTACTTTGTCAGGACAAAGAGTGAATGGCAGTAAACACTTTTACCACAACAAATGAGCAATGTAAGTGGTTTTATACTAGGATATTGTGTAAGAATATCTTCTGGGATCCCAGGACTGATGAGAGGAGGCCTCTTTTTCTTCATAATGTTAGGATACGGTTTTCTGTTGAATAGGCCCTTTAATGTCAAATGAGTATTGGACCCAAGGTCTATCGGGTACTCTTGTGTGGGCGAGTCGAGCCTTTCTGACTGCATGTGTCCTGTCACTTTCTGAACATCATTGACAACACTTTACCTTGCTGTCTATCAGACTGTCCATTCCTGGCCACCAATATTCTGAACGCACCTTACTCTGTCAGGCTGCGGACGAAATGAACCTCTTGTGCCAAATCTACCATCTTTTCTCTTAGCATGCATAGAGGAATGACTTTCTCACCACAACATACAGCCGCTTTTCTGACTCAACTCATATATGATGTCCCAGTACTTACATAAGCATTTTATTTTTATTTTATTTATTATTTTAATTTATAGGGCGCAACAGCTTCCCAAAAAGGGTTTCCCGGTGCCAAGCGGACTAGATGTAGCTAATAGAAGGCAGTAATAGAAGGAGTTACTGGTTAAATAACCAGGTCTTGAGTGATCTGCGGAAACGTGTGTAAACAGTCTCTTTGCGTATGGCGAGAGGAAGGGTGTTCCACAGTGATGGACCTAGGTAAGTGAAAGATCTTCCCCCCATCCTGGATAGTTTGAACCTAGGTACTGTGAAATATCCGAGAGTGGTAGATCGTAGATGGCGAGTGGGGGCATAGGGACGGACAAGAGAGTTAAGATACTGTGGTGCCGTTCCCATTTTGATCTTGAACATATAGCTCAGGGTTTTAAACTTAATGCGGGTCTCCACCCTGAGCCAGTGCAGGTTACGGAGGTAGCCAGATATCGGGGTGGCTTTGGGAACCTTGCAAAGTAATCTTGCTGCAGTGTCCTGTACTAACTGCAGTCTTCGAGTCACTGCTTTGTTTGATCCAAGGTAAAGGATGTTTCCATAGTCCAGCCGAGAGGTGATGAGGGCATGGACCACTGTTTTCTGGGTGTCATCTGGGAGCATCCAGATGATCTTCCTGAGGCATTTCAAGATGGTAAAGCAGATAGCTGTGACCTTTACTGCCTGATGGTGCATGGTTAGAGAGTCATTGATAGTTATCCCCAAATTACAGACATGACTGGAGGGTTTGGGGAGGGCGCCCATCTCAGCAGGCCAATGTAGTGGGCCCCACAGATCTTTATTTTTGCCTAGGATGAGGACTTCCGTCTTATCACCATTTAATTTCAGGTGATTGCGGTTCATCCATGTAGCAATTTTCCCTGGGCCTGTCTGAAGAAGGGAAGTCGAGCCGGGGTCAGTACTGGAGAGGGAAAAGATGATCTGGGAATCGTCTGCATACGTAAAAAGAGTTAGGCCTGCTTGTTCTGCTATGTCTGCTAAAGGCCTGACATATAAATTGAAAAGAAGAGGACTAAGGATGGAGCCCTGGGGCACACCATAGGGTGATGGGTAAATGTTGGAAGTGTCTGTGACAGAGAAGATCTGGAAAGTGCGGTTGGTTAAAAAAGAAGTAATCCAGTCCAAGGTTGAGCCACAGATGCCGAAAGACTTCAGTGTGTTGATTAGGACTGAATGGGAGATAGTGTCGAATGCCGCACTAAGGTCTAACAGTATCAGTGCGACTGTGTCCCCAGTGTCGAGATGATGGTGCAACTTCTCTGTGACCCCCAACAGTGTGGTTTCCATGGAGAATCCGGTTCGAAAGCCGGATTGAGAGGGGTGGAGGATTTTGTGAGTTTCGACAAACTGAGAGAGATGGGAGTGAATGTGTCTCAAAAGAATTTTGGAGAAGGCAGGCAGGAGTGAGATGGGCCTATAATTAGAGAGGACACTATGGTCGGCAGAGCGCTTTTTCAGGAGAGGGGTTACCATGGCGTGTTTCCAATGCCCAGGGACTGTGGATTCGAGCAGGGAAGAATTTAGAGCATTCAGGCTGACGGACAGATGAGAGAGGTCCAGCTGTTTTAGTGTGGAGATTGGCAGGGGATCCTTCAGGGAACCGGATTTGACCTTTCCAAGGATGGTTATCAAGGAGTCTAGGTCAAGAGGGGGCCAAGAGACTAGCTGTGGAACTGTTTGGGGAGAGACAGTGAGGTGTGGTAAGGGTAAGGTCTGGGGTAAGATGATGGATTGAGACTGTGGGGTTTTGCTTATATGTGAGTTAGCAATTTCAAAATAAATTTTCTCTATTTTTTGTGTGAAAAATTGGGCAAGATTGTCACATTTAGTTAAAGGCAGAGGTTTTGCTAGGGTCTCAGAGCCGGCAAGCTCTTTAACTAGGCCAAAAAGTGCTCTTGAACAGTTAGTGGCATCCGAGATGGTTTTGGAGACAAAGCTAGCCCTAGCGGAGTTACAGTACAGGTAGGTCTCGACCTGGTTAGGCCACCCCTTACACATGCTGTTCATAAGCGACTTAATTTGATTGTCACATTTCATGCTCTCTTCCGTATCCTTTTTACTCACACCTGCGGGTTTGATGGCAAAGACCATTTCATCCATTACACCATTCTTCTTCACTAATATCTGTTTCAATGGGCATATGTGAAAGACAGTCTGCCACAACATTTTTGGCACCTGGTAAGTATTGCTTCCTAAAGTTGTACACCTCTAAACCAAGAATCCAACAAGAGATTTTTGGCATGGTGCATTCAGAACCTTTAGTGGTATAAGGAAAGCCCCAAGGGTTTGTGGTCAGTCCTAATCACAAATGGTATATCCCAGAGAAAATAAAAGTGAAATTTCTAATCGCACCGTTTAAGAAAAATAACTATTTAGCATGTTCACCCTCCCTCTAATTTGTGGACTGATGCTGCTAGTGTATGAATTTTGTAAACACTGGGGTGCTTCCATAGAGCATCCAGGTTATTTGTTCTGTCTCCTAAAAACAAGTCGAATTGGCTAATCCCTCACTGGCATATTTAATTTACCTATGCATCCCTAGCATACAGTACTCTGTGTAGTCAGGGCCCGCAAGTTAAATGTCACCAGTAGACAGCGGCACCAATTGCACCACCACTAAAGTGACAATGCAAGGCATGTTTTCAGGCTTGCCCCTGCAGCTTGAGTGTGCAATTTTAAAACTGCAAATTCGACCTGCCAAAATGAACCCTTTTCCAGACCTAAACCTTCGTCTTTAACACCTAAAAGTCACCCCTAAGGGAGGCGCTAAATGCCAATGGGGTCGGGTAAATGATATTTGAAAAGTAGGACATGTGTAGTTACGTTATACGCGTCGTGACAGTGAAACATCTCCAAAGTTGTTTGTTACAATGGAAACCTGGCTCTTCCGTAGAAAAGCACTTGGTTACATTATAACACCTTAAAATGTATACCATCAGTTTGGGAATAGCTAGGACCATGAATGAAGGACTGAAATGAATAGGAATTTAAAATCCAATCTGATGGTAAAGTCAGGTTTAAACTACTATGCTAAAAAAGTCACTTTAAGAGAGTTGTCACTTTCCTGCCTAAGTGCCTCCAATAGCTTTTTCATAGATAATCCCCCACTGTCATGTAGCAGCCCACTATGAGGTGTGAATTGCTCTCAGGAAAGGAATCAAAGGAGTCTTGTCTGGGAGGAGGGGTTACCTCCTCCTGACAGGATAGCCTGGGGGATGTGGCCACCAACTGTACAAGCTACAAAGGGGTAGCCCTTGTCCCAGGCAGTTTTAACTCACACTTGGGTGTGCCCCTGCAATTGTCCATGTAGATAGAGTGGCACCAGTCCCAGTGGGGGGGGGACCTGTCCCAGAAAAGGTTTTGCAGGAAGGGTTCTTTATTCCCCCTAGACATACTTCAGAAGTGTGTTGAGAGCTCTGACCAAGAGAATAAAGATTCTGCCATTTTGGATTTTGGCCGAACAGCGTACTGTGGAAATGCTTAAGGTCAAACCTCAGGAACTTATGTCAAAGTACGTAGGATTGCCCCTGGAAACTTTCCCCTTTTGGTTAGGGAGTTACCCACACCCACTAGCTTGTGCTGGGGATGAAAGTGGTACCCGTGGATACTGTCTTCAGAACTCTGCTGGACCTCAGAACGACCGAGGAAGGACTGCTCCTGTTGAACACTGACTTCAAAAAGAGGGATGCACGTGATGTTATATGTGGAGAGAAACCACAAGGGCTGGACCTGCTCCCACTTGTATCCAGGACAGCAGTGTGGACTCCAAAAGGTCCTGGACAGTGGGCTAGTAAAGATTGGACTCTCTCTCCAACAAAAACTGCAAAACTGGACACTCGGTCACTTTTTCCCAATTTTCCCAAAAAGGACCATAGACTACAACTAGACCCTCACCAAGCCACAGCCTCCGACATTGCATCGCTGTTCAGATTCAACTTTCTGATATGCCCCGATGAAAGAAGTTTGACTTCTAAAAAAGTTTATAAGTTCGCAGTTGAAAACCCTAACCAGGAGAAGGTGCTATAAGCATCTGGCCTGTGAGGGACCTTCCCAGGGAGTGAATTTCAAACTTATCATACTTGGAGCCAAAAGTCAACGGCTTCACTGGCACTTCTACCAGTGGCTATCCAGCCTTGTGGTACCCATTTCAGCCACAGACTGCTGTCTTGACCTGCTGGGGATTTTCTACTTTCATAAAGCTTCTAATTCAGAAGGTTGAACTTTCCACCTGACAGAACTTGGCCCCTGTATCCGACCCATGCTCCATCGCAGTTGGCCTTAACTGTTTACTTCAACCCGGTCTAGTGTAACCTGATACTCGCGGGTGGTACTTTGCACATTTTGGAGCTAGAAACATCTAAAAATTTAAATCATATCTCCAGTTCACTACATCTGATTTTGTCATTTTTGTGTCCATTTGCGCATTACATTTTACTCTAATTTTGTAAAATTTAGTGTTTTTTATAGTGTTGTGTTTTCTACTTTTTAACGGAAAAGTTACCAAGGAAGAGCACAGATTTAAATGATTGAGACCCAACTGGACTTTGCCAGGAATTGTGCTATTTTTACTTGAAGGGGAATACCATCCACTTCAACCAATAATCCCCATTCTCACACACTCTATAGCTTCTCTTTTATCCATGGAGTAGAGCTTCTCTGGCCCTCTCAATGAGTGTGATGCAATGGCAATTTTCTTCTCATTCCCATCAGCAAGTTGAGTAAGAGTGGCTCCCAACCCTTTGTTGCTGGCATCCATGGTTAAACAAGTTGGTTAATTGGTATCAAATTTACCTAATGATGGGGCTTTAGTAATGCCTGATTTGACCTTTTCAAATACGCCTTGCCAATTTGAAAAGTTGGTTCATTGGTATCAAATTTACCTAATGATGGGGCTTTAGTAATAGCTGATTTGACCATTTCAAATATGCCTTGACAATTTGTTTTCAATAAGAAGCGTGTGTTTTTCTTTAAGAGAGGGCGCCAAGGAGTAGTGGTTCACTGGCCCTTTCAAAGAGCTGGATGCAAAATCTAAATTCTGCTCATTCCATCAACAAGTTGAGTACGCAATGGCTGATTTGACCTGTTCAAATGCACCTTGACGATCTGTTTTCCATAAGAAGCATTCTTTTTTCTTTAACAAAGACTGCATAGGTTCCACCAGACTGGCAACATGTTTGACAACTTTGGCATAAAATTCAGCAAGTTCCAAAAATGACTTGAGCTCTTCTTTTGTTTGTCAAGGTAGGAAGCCTAATAATAGCTTCTATAAGGTTCAATTTGGGTCTTATTCCCTCTCGGATTATGGTACGGCCAAGGTATTCCACTGACCATTCTCCAATGGGGCACTATTGTCTTTCAACTGTGATTCATGCTTGGCTTAGTAGCACAATCCTCTTTTACGATGAGATCATGGTCTTTTTCAATCACCCCAAATATCTCAATCCCGTTTTGAAAGCAGAAGACATGTGATAATCATTTTAGCTCATGTTGCATTATACATTGGAATACTGCAGCAGCCGAGGCTAGGTGGAAAGGGATTCTAAAATAATGCTCAGTTCCCAGGGGCATGACAGACAAGGTTAGATGATATGATGAAGGATGAAGTTCTGCCTAGTGATAGGCAGAGGATAGGTCCACTACACTAAATCGGGCAGCATCCTTAATCAAAGCAAGTATTTCATGGATGTGAAGAAGGGAATGTGATGGAAAGGATGCGACCTAACAGATAAAACGGTCTGCCTTGAAGCCGGAGAACCGGGTGCAAGTCTGGTGATAGTGGGCAAATCACTTAATCTCCTTCTCCCTAACAAAATGAGTGTGTCCAACACAACTGGTGCTCATGTAAAGTGCTCTGATACCTTCAGGTCGAGTTCGCGCCATATACAACTCTAGTTAAAAAAAATGTCGATCAACCCAAATATTGGCATATATCATGTTGGTCTACACAGAGTTTAATGTCCTTCCCACCAGATTTTGTGGCAATGATGACAGGAGCAAGTCAGTCAGAATTTTGTGTGGTTCGATGATCCCTTGGTTTAACAATGTGCCTTTTTCTTTTTGTAAGTTTGCCTATATCAGATGGAGATTGGGCCCTACTTTTAATTCTATTCAGTGCTGATAATACCTTGATAACCCTAGTTTATCTAAATTAGTGGACAAAATGTAGACAAACATAATTCCCAGAAATAGATGGATCCACAATGAGCACAAAAAGGATCAGAACAGTTGCGATCAAGTTTGATACTGAGATCCTTTTGGTGTCTCCACCCTAGTTAGGTCCCCTTTCCACCATATAAACTTTTCCTATAGTAGATCTATCTTTAAAGGTTATGTGCATCCTCACCATGCCTTCTAAGAGTATAGGATCAAAATAATATTGGGTTGCTCCTAAACATATTGGTCATTAGAAAACATTTAATTAAACACTTGACTATCTAGTAGTGTAATTGGAGAACAGGAGTCTGCAAACACAGTCACGGGTTTCTTGTCAAAAGATTTTCTTAACTGGGGTATTTAAGATTGTGAGAAAAGTGGTTTATTATAGGGTGTTTTTAATCAATCTCACCATTTAATAAAGACACAATACATTATCAGGTCCAGTCATGTTTGTTTGTAAAACCTGAGCTCAGTCCTAGGTAGCTGCAACTCAGAGCAAGCATACTTTATCAGAGGGACAAGTGTAAAGCATTAAGGGGTACTAAAAAATTAGAATAGGAGAAAATACAACACAATAAAGATCTGAAACAAATTTATACAAATAAGTTGTACTTTTATCTGAAAATAGACACCTCAATGACAAAAATCCCTACAGAAGGGTTCCAGAGATATGAATTTTCAATGAAACAATAAATCATTGTTTTCACTGAATGCAATAAATCTTTGCAATCTACTGCACTATTGGTTTAGGGTTAGTCACAACAAGCAATTTGAAAACAGCTATACTACTCTGATCAGAAGCCATTCACAGGGACCATTCCGGTCCACTTGGATAGCTACCAGTCTGCTTGAGTGATCTCCAGTCTAGTTGTTAACCTTATGGGCAATCCACCATTTAAGTCAATGGAGTGGGCCTGATGCACAGAATGCAGGATGCTGAAGATGCTCAAGCATACTGAGGATGCTAAACTGGTGTTGCGGGTCTGCCTGTGGCCACCCCTTGGTCTTCGGGGTTGGGGGGTGACTTTGGCCTCAGGGGTCAATGTCTCATGAAGTCTGGGTGAAGTCCAGCACAAGACCAGTTACCACTGGTCTACATGTTTCCGGTTATATTCAAAACAAGCGATTTCCTTTGGTTGGCAAATGCTTCCTGGCTGGGCAGCCAAACAGCTCTCTGATGACTCTACCGGGTCCAACAGATTTGGGTGCACATTTTGAGGATCAGGGCATGGTCTCCCAGGCAGCACCTCAGTGCCCATCAGTGGTCAGGCTTCTTGGCGCTGGGCCCCCTTGAGGGTGCAGACTTCTTAGCTTTTATCGCTCTGTGGCTGTAACAGGGAGTCAGCCAACTGAGACACATACTTAGTCTGGCAACTGTAGACAACGTTTTCACAAGTTGGGCACCGCAGGTGTTGTCCTCTCTTTCTTAGTCCACAAGTCAGCACGTGCAGTACAGTCTTTGGTATAACCTCCCTATGCTGGGTCCAGGGAACACCAAGGCAATCCATCTTCAGTCCTCTCTCTAGTACAGATGTGATCTGAGGTCTGGGTGCCAGAGTGCCACGTTTATGTCCGATATGAGCATGGTGGGATGTTGCGACTAGCTAATCAAGGGGCTACCAGGCCCCCTCTCACCTGATGACAACTTCCTATGTAGTGTGGCATCTAATTAGCCCAGAATGCACTATTCTGACCACTCCCAACATGGCAGAACCTTTTCTTGGTGTGTGAAGCCTCTTAGCCCAACCCAGAGATGTGGCTACCCGGGGGCTATAGTTCCTTTACAAAACCAGTTTGACAACGGCTTCTCCCTCTCTGTTCAAGACGCTAGCCTGTCTACCCAAACAAATGAGCATCACCTCCTCAGTGTGACTGCCATTTGCCTATCAAAGGTGACTTCCCCTTTGAAGCTAGTCTTTTAGGCACACAACAACTTTGGCCATCCCACCAGGAGGAGGTCACATCCCTTCCCTCATTAGGTCCTTTGTTCCTCTTCCTGAGAGTCATTCCCACGTCTCTCCAGGAGGGCAACAGGCTGTCTTGAGGACAGCGACTTGCATGAAACCCTAAACAGCTACTCAAACCTTTTGGGAAACAAAGTGGCAACTTTCTAAAGTTGCCATTTGTGAAATAGTTACATTAAATTTGACTTGAGCAGTGAGTTTAGTTTAATGCAACAATTCTTTTGATACCTTGAATTACCATATTTAGTAGTCCCATTTGAAAGATAGCACTGCTGAGTTGGCAGCACGTAAATCTATACTTCCCAATGGGGCTACTGTACTTGTAACAGTTAAAACAACAATGCAGGGTTTTTACTTCCAGGACATGTAAAGTTAACAAAACCCATGTCCTTCTTTTTTATATATTGCACCTTGCTTTAAAGCTCACCAAGCCTGCCTTAGGGGTGACTTATAAATGCAAAAAAAGGAAGGATTTGAGCTTTGCCATTGGTTCAAATGGCAAATATGTGTTGGCAGTTGAAAAAACGGTTTGCCAGCCTGCACTGGCATGCTGGGAGACATACTTTGCCTTGTCACGCTCATAGTGGCACAAATAGATCTACACTCCATGAAGGACACCTAACTTACAGGACCTAGGTACTGGAACCGTAAACTAGGGACTTATAAATAAGCTACCTTGTGCCAGTTGTGATAGACCAATTAGACATATACCTTTTAAAGGGCACCTCACTGGCACTGAGGCCTGTTTTACCGAACCCAGTACATTCTCAGAATCGAAAAACCAGCCACATCAGTCCAAAGGTTTGAAGGTGATCACATAAAAAGAGGCATTTCCTAATTTAGATCGTTATTCTTTTCCAGTTTTTGAAAGACCGATCTTTCCTCTGCTTCCTGTACTGGTTCATTCATATGATATGTCTTAGAGCTGCTTCTTTACAGACTCTCACATAAAATCCTTTCTACCACATTTGCAACCTATATCCCTTTTGCCTGGGAGATAACATTTTTCACCAGATGTTCACATCTACCACAGTGGTAGTTTTTAAGTCTGCATTGATAACAGCAGGTTTGGGTACTATGGGTGCCTAGTTCTTCATAAATTAATCTTGATTTCTGATGACATTAACTTCAGCCACTGTTTCCGAGGGAGTCAACCTTAGTTTTATGCGGTCAGCACTGTGTTTAATCTCTACTGCAATTGCTATGCTTTCTTTAAATCTGGATTATTGGCCGACGTTTTTCTGGTACTCGCAGATTGATGGTATACCTAAACAAGTTATCACAAATGAAGGAATGGGGTCTAATGGAGATCCAGATTGACAGATGAGGTCACCTAGAATGTGAACCAAAATTGCAAGTGTTTTTAAATGCCTCTCAGGGCACCTATATAGGGAATACCCTTTTCATTAGGGAATACCTTTACATGAGGGAATACCTTTTCATTAGGGAATACCCTTTTCACTTTTTCCTTGAATTCTACAAAACAACAGATCAGCTATGTTTTCATATGTTTTTCTTCCTTCAATACCTATCCTACGCAGGAGCATGTATTGTTTACATAAGGATATTATTTTTCTCCTCCAATTGCAATAGAATAGGGTTCAAACATATTTGTGCATTGTTTCCAGGGAAGGGAGGCTTCTCCAATGTCATTAGGAATTGGAGGAGGCTGTGACATGCTAGCTGCAGACATGATGTAAAGGAAGAAAATGGTAAGTAAAATGTTAAAGAAATACTACTGAGTAGCATGATGTCATGCTGAATGTGGTCCAAAGGCGGACCGGCTGACTAACTGCTTTACAAATGGAATCTGACTGTAGGAGTTCATAACATGTTGAGCATGACTTCTAGATAACCTTGCTGAGATTAGTCAGTATAAGATCATGGCCAACAGTGTCAAATGCCACTGAATAATTCAGTAGAATCAGACAATTGACACCACTGCAGTGCTGCCACTCTCCATAAAACATTCAGGAAGAAAGCTAGTCAGGGATTCATCTAGTTCTTTCCTAGACTCCAAGGAAAAGCTTAACTGCTTGGCTACAAAGTATGATAACATTTTGACCAATGCACCTAGGACAGCAAAGGGAGGGGCATTTCTCTGGGTAGAAGGGAACCATGGCAGATTTATTTTTAAGCAGAGGGACTATTGCTCAGTTTGAAGGAAGGAGGTGTCACATTGATCAGAAAATATAGTGTTAGAATATCAAGCAACGTTTGATTCACATTTGACTTTTATCTCAAAAAGAATATGAACAGAAATGGTATCTAATGAAGATCCAGATTAGAAAATGGGGTCATCCAGAAGATGAGATTAGTGCCAAACATGTATTCCATGTGGTTGGCTAAAGCTTCAATAAATATAGAGTAAAATGGAAATGAGTCTGTCAAACTTCAAGCAATCACATCTTAGATACTGCCAATTTTAGGCACAAAGTAAACTGCTCACAAAATGATTGCTAGAGATTGCAAAAGGGTGATATATGTTTTCAGCTCATCTATAATTGTAAAAATGACTTTTTTGCAAATTACTACACACTGTGATTAAACAAGACCTTCATTATGAGTTTTACACCCAGATACTTATTCCCAGGCGAAATTCTTCAACTTGCATTTCCATATCTCTGCAGGCCCGGAAGTATCATGTCTGAAAACTCTGCACCTGACAATTTTGGGCCTGTTGTCTTTTAGATGTTGCCTGGGCAGGATACTAAAGGCAGCAGCATTGCCCAGTACCAGCAAGCAGTCCAGAGGGAGAAGAAAAGGCTCTGCCCCGGAACAGACCCAAGCCTGCTCTGCACCCTTGATACTGCTTGACAGCCCCAAACCCCTTACAGTGTTCCTGCTGACATATTTTGTCTGCTCAGAGCAGGTGAAAAATGTCCTCAAAACTGGGCAAAATACACACTTTAAATGGCACAGTTTCACTGGGTCTCAGTGGTTATTTCCTAATAAAAAATTCTGAGAAAACTGAAAATAGCTGGAATTTAGTGCAGCTGTATGTAGTGTGATGACTCCGGAGCCAAGGTAAGTTAATAGGTTTAATTATTGGCTACACAGTTGTGGAGCAGGAGGAAACTGCTCTAACTGTCACCAACTGCCTCAAAATTTAAATTTCAACATTTTGAGTACACTACGCACGGGCATCACTAGGCAACATGGAATACTAAGGAGAACGCTCATTGAATTCTACGATTATGAATGTGTCATAATCAAACTTCCAGTAGCGATTTTGTCTATTGGATCATTCATCTGGTTCTACCGCTGCAAGTTAGGGGTATTCCTTTTGATATGTATGTTCTTGTTGCATACTACTGGGAACGCAAGGAGCATTTTCAACATTGAAAACACTGTATTACACACGTAGCATTGCGTTTGCTTGTAATTTTGTGTTTATCTTTTACAGATTTCTTCCTGTCTTCAAATGGGATGACAGGACACCTGACCGTGAGTAAATGGTTAGGTTTCTGTGACCAAGGGTAGGGTACATCTTAGCGTATTTACACCGCCCGGGTCACTTCATTCGGTCCTGACGAAAACCTAAGTAATATCATCACATAGGTTGAAACATGTAGACCTTCTTTTTGCACTTTTCAGCACTTCATTTCACTTTTAGATACCAGTGGGCAATTTAACCAATCAAGGTATCTCAGGCTTCTCAGCAACGTTTTTAATATTGGCCAATTGCTCCAGAATAAACCTTTTTAGCGAGTATATCTGGCCCATTTTTAAGTCACTATTCACACACTTGCACTACGAAAAACTACCAGCTCCACTGTAATCAGGTGTTGTAGCACACCCGGACGGCATTCAGCTGTTCGGGTGGAACCCCCTATGATGAAGCATGTCACCAACTAGGTTGGTGAGTGAGGGGTCTTTTAAAGAAAAGAAGGTTTTTCGTACCTTGCGCGTGTTTCCCAGTATTTCGGAGACCCTGACCAGTCTCCTGGATATACTCCTCTTTGTGTTTTTCTACAAAACAATCATCACAGTCTTCCTTACACAACTCACTGAAAGCAACATCAACACTTTCAACCCTCTTTTGAGGAAAAAAAGATAAGAAATCAGCCCTCCCATTTCTTCCCCCAGAAATGTGAAAAACATTAAATTGATATTGCAATAATTTACAAACCATTATTAAAATCCTTGATGTACAACACTTGTTGACACCAGCACTGAGAATAGAAACTAATGGTTTGTGATCAGCCATTAGCATGAAACGTCTGCCCCAAATATACAGGCGAAATTTTTCTATAGCCCACAAACATGCTAAAGGTTCTTTCTCAATGACTGAATATTGTGTTTCAGCATCCCTCAGAACTCTTTATGCAAAAGCACCTGTGTCATCACAATCATGATGTTTTTGTGTAAGAATTGCTCCAAGACCAACCTTGCTAGCATCAAGTGAGATACAACATGGTAAATCAAGATCAAAAGGCTTTAAAGCATTGCTCTCACTCAACAACGATTTGATAAGATTTAAAGCAGATGCAAACTCATCAGACCACACAAATCTAACACCTTTTTTAAGCAAATTACCAATAGGTTGAACTATAGTTGCAAAATCAGGAACAAAACGTGAGTAGTACTCACATAAGCCAAGAACGCACTTGACACCAACCTTGTCAGTGGGAGCAGAAGCATTGACTGTAGCCTCTACTAAACCTCCTCTAGGCTTAACTCCCTCTTGAGTTAATAAATGGCCTAAATATTAAACCCCAGAACACAGAAACTTGCATTTCTCAGGCTTTAAAACAAAACCTATCTCCTCAAAACGTTTAATAACTTTATGTAAAATGATGTCATGTGAACAAGTATCCTTTGCAAAAATTAAGACATTGTTATGAAAAACTAGGACTCCTTCAATATCTTTCAATAATCCTTGCATCACCCTCTGAAAAACAGAGGCAGCGGATGCCAGACCAAAGGGCATGCGCCGGTATTGGAATGTCCCAAGGGGTGAAATAAAAGCAGTAAGATGACGAGACTCAGGATGGAGTTCTATTTGATGGTAAGTACAGGCCAGATCTAATTTGGAGAAAAACTTGGCTCCATTGATACATGCAAACAGATCATTAATCTTTGACAAGGGATGGGAATCAATCCAAATCTCCTTATTAAGAGACCTAAGGTCCACACAAATCCTAAGTTGGCCACACCTTTTATGAGACACAACTAAAGGTGATAACCACAATGATGATTTAGTAGGTTCAACGATACCCTTCTCACAAAGACCCGTAAGTTCCTTGACTAAATCCTCTCTAACACTGAATGGAACACCCCTACATGTATGTTTAATAGGGATGGCATTATCTTTTACGATGGTTTTGTGCTTGAACCCATGGATCTTGCCCAATTCAACCCTAAAAACAATCAATTTTGACCATTGTCAATACAACTGGCAAGGAAAACTTGTTCTTTGGTACCCGGCCTGAGGATAATGCCTAAAAGCCCTTGGTAAAACCACCCTAATATGTTGAGTCCTTTCACAGCTACATAAGCTTTCCCCCTTATCTTCTTCCCCTTAAATTCCATGTCATCTTCAAAGAAACCTAGTAACTCAATGCGGCGTCCTTCATAAGAAACCGGACATCAATCTGGGAGTTCTAGGGTTTTGTCACCTCACACTTCTTCAAAAAGTTGTTGTGTGATCATGGCGATCCTGGCTCCAGAATCAACTAATAATTTCAAATCTTTACCACCAACCATGACTTTGCGATAGGATCAACACACTTAGAAGAATCACAAATTTCAGATGATGTAGTCACTCTGACCACCCACAGAATTTTCAAAAATTACAGAAACAACTTCAGACTCTGAGTCTTCCTCCGACTCAACAGCACAAACAACAGACTTCTTAGAGTTTTTAAGTTTGAGACACACTTCTGCAAAGTGTCCGACTTTCTTGCAATAATTGCATGTGACACTAACTACAGGACATTTCCCACCTTTAGGATGCGGTGGATTACCACAATGCATACAAACATTACTATTAGAAGATCCACCAGTTTTTGATTTGTTAGAAAAATAATTGCCAGAACGTACATTTTTTTGTTTTGGTTTGTTGACAGAAATGACATTAATAGGTTCTACTAACTTGTCCTCAAGTTCTTTTAAAGAGACTATGGAAGTTTCAATGCTTTTAGCAACCTTAATAGTCTCCTCAAGAGACGGATTGCCCATTGCTAACAGTTTCTGTTGTATTTGTTTGTCCTTACACTGACAAACAAATTGATCACGAATAAGTTGGGTCGTGAAGTTTTCAAACAAACACACTGCTGCTAGTCTCCTTAAAACTGATAAATAGGCATCAACATCCTCTTCATCATTTTGTTTCCTCATAAAGAACTTATGATGAAGGACCATGAGAATAGGCTGTTTGTCGAATCTATTTTTTAGTTTGATGATAGTCTCCTGATATTCGTCAATATTGTCATCATCAGTTCTCGTAAAATCGGGAAGATGTTGGAATATAGAACGTCCATCGAAAGTTTCGAAACCAAGAGAATGTAATAGAAGACATTTCTTTCTTTCTGCGCAAAATCTGGATGCACCAGTGGCCCCCACATAGGTCTCAAAAGCATCAAACCATACCTCCCATCGCACAGGTGGTTCACCAGGATTATCAAGAAAAGATGGTGGAGGAGTAACAGCTTGCATGTTAGATAAAAATAAATGCTGATTTTGTTTTTATAAAACAAATCAAAATGTAGGTATGCGAACAGCTGTGATGTGCACTGTTATTAGCGATATGAGAGAACAGATTCAACTATATGTAAAACATCAAACTTTAATTTATTGAAATAAGTGTAAAATGTATAAGTACTTGGATGAGTGTGCACTTAGTATGTATCAGCAAAATGCACAACTTAGGTAGCAGGTTAAACAAAACAAATGTAATGAGATAAGACTTTTGAAATACAGCTTTGTTGCTCAATGAAAGAGAGTTTTCTTTATTTTTTTTTTAACAAATAGATGTGGTGCGTATCAGCGAAAATATGCAGAGAATGCCATGTTGTTGAACACACAAATATGCTGATGTAATTATTTGCCATGCGTATCGGCAAAAATACGCAGAGAATGACACATTGTTAAACACACAATTATGTTGATCTAATTATTAGCTGTGCATATCGGCGAAAATACGCAGAGAATGTCACGTTGGTGAACAAGGATCCTACTGCCGCTTCGCTTCAGCATAGAAACATCTGCCAGGAATGCACAAATCTAAAAGCGCAGCTTCCCTTCATGAGTGATGTTAACAACAGCTTGTTGTTATTAAGGAAACCTTCAGCAGAATACGTAAATACAAACGCACCACTTCCCTTCAAGAACGACGTGTCTTAGGAATGACGTGCTGACACACCCCGCTTGACTTCTCCGACTCCCTCTGCATGTTCAAAAACGTCATCAAAAGGAAGAAGATGTAGTGACTGAAAGACCTCCGCACCGACCAACAGCTGATCCTGAGGTACGTGGCAGGCGATATCATGCACACCAACAGAACTGTAATAAAACACACCTGTGATACAAACTTCACAGTTCACCCAGCTGAACTAGTGAATAATCGCGCGAAGTTCATGCAAAGTGGGGCTCATACAACGCAACAACCACAAGGGGAAAAACGTCTCACCGTGTACTATAGAGGTGCTAGCCGGAGCAGTGCGAGTACCTTGAATGTTGTCAGGTAATTGCCTCAAAGCATCGGGAGTGATGTACGGCGAAAGTGAGTGAAGAGCAGGGACCACCAAGCCAAACTCACAGAAGAAATATCCCTGAACATGGAAACCAGAAGAAAACGGAGCCCATCAGTCAGTTGCACGCAGAAGGTTTGTCTGTATAGCCAGTTAGTCGCAAACAATCTGTAGTGACGACTCCGGAGCCAGGGTAAGTTAATAGGTTTAATTAATGGCTACACCGTTGTGGAGCAGGAGGAAACTGCTCCACCGGTTACAAAGCCTTTACAACTGTCTCAACATTTCAATATCAACATTCTGAGAACACTACGCAAGGTCATCACTAGGCAACATGGAATACAAAGGAGAATGCTGGAGGAGGCATAGGAACTTTAATGAACAGGTAAGTAAGATACAACAGTGTAATGGCCTCAACCCTCTCGTATCCCCTCACCGAATTCCAGACAAAGGTCAATAAGGGGCTTAAATTCTCTTGGAGTAAAAGAAGTAAATGGTTTTATGGTCAATGTGGACAGCAGATTTTGGAAAGGATAATTTAGTTGTGTACTCAAGCTTTTTTCCCTACATACTGATTAGAACACCATGTCGTGTTATCTTCTTTTGTACAGAGCTTGAGGCCCAGAATAGTTTTGTTAAACCAAGGTGTTGTTTCATTTGTCTTTAAGTGAGGGAGTAGAGTGTCAAGAACAGCAAAATTCTGATTGCAGTAATCCATATGGTCAATAGCAGATCTAAAATAGCAGCATAAAAATTGATGAGACAGTTTAAGAAAAGCTGAACAAAATCAGGGAATATTTTCCACCAGTCTCAGGTTTACTGAAATATTGTGGGGTTGAAATAACATTTTTTTTAAAGTGTAGCTCATACCCAGTATTTGTCATACTTAAAAATAATGTGAATATTGCCTTTATCAGTGGCTGCAATGTGCATACTGAAGTTTGACTTTAGTTTGTTTTCTGATTTCTTTTCCCGGATTGGTGTTTCAGTAAAAAAGTAGGAGTGCGAAAGGGATAGCATGTTAAATGGAAGGGGAATGTTTGCAAATCCTCGTCTGTCTCCTAATAGACTCCACAATTGCCAGTTAATGTTTTATCACAGGGCTATCCCAGGTCAGGGTCAGTTTTTCTTATGTCAACAACATACTGTTTTCTGTGTGATCAACTCAGACCAATTGAGTCCAGGTAGGTAACAGTGCCACTCAGCAAATGGTGCAATAGACAAGTGCAAGACAGAAAAATTCCTAAAAGGTTAAAACTATATATATACAGGCGGCAGTGGCACAGTGGTACACCCAAACATTACACCACTCTGATAGTCTGAAAAGATTCAAAAGTAGCTGTGAAGGGTACAATTGCTTCACTTTTGGGGTGCTTTCTCCCTAGGACCCCTATAATCAAAGAAATCTCCAATGAACCCTTGCTAGGTAAACTCATTGAAATCCTATCTTTTACATAACTCGTGCAATCTGTAAAAGAGGATTTCACTCTGTTTGTTGTACTAAATTATCCATAATCACCATCTTGTATGACATCCAGTGAACTTCTGTTGAGAAAGGAGTTGCTGCAACCCACGGCTGAAAACATGCCTCTGCCTTTACTTTTGATACAGTATCCATCCTTCTATTTGACCTCAACATTCAAGGAGTTGTATTGGACTTGATCTAATCACATTTCTCCATGTGATTCCAGGTAGTTTCCCTATTTCCGTTCAAGTTACCACCTTTCCTCTCCTATGCATGTACCTGGATAGCACACTTTTGAGATCCAATCTACTTTTGGGGAGGTGTTTTTTCAGACTGACCTGACTGAGCCAACTTCTAGCACAACCATAACTCACTGGAGGACTATTAGAATTAAACTTTCTTCATCACATTGCGCACTAAACGACTTGCAACCTAAACCTTGAGGACAGCTCTAGGGAAGTCTTAAGACTGATATTAGCTGAACTTGAACCACTTGCATATAAGACCATTAAGTCAGTTTATTGTTTCCTGAAAAGTCAGTTGTTGGCTGTGCCTTTGAAGCAAGATATGGAAAAGTACATTTTTACTTCCTTATATGCATATTAGAATGGGTCAAGCCCAACGATCTGCTAGGCCATATAAAGTTTCTGCATTTCTACTGTGGGCAAATTCATCATTTCATTTATCAAGCCCTACTCTCATTAAAGCATGGTATTTCTTACCTGTGTTTGTAAGGAATAGGCTCACCTGAATATTTAAATATATTGGGCCATATGTAGGTAGCATACAAGTTACCACTTCTTAAATACCGAACTTTACCGATTCGGTATTTAAGAAGTGGTAACCCGTATGTAGGTAATTATTCGGTAAATATTACCGAATCGGAGAAATTCGGTAATTACCGAATCGGTATTTACCGATTCGGTAATGAGGCATACCTTCCCATTGATTGAATCAATGGGAAGGTATGCCACATTACCGAATCGGTAAATACCGATTCGGTAATGGGGGGAGCACATTCAAGGGTGGCAGGGTGTCACATTGACACCCTGTTGCACCAATGATTCCTGCATGTGTGCACATGTGGCGCACATACATGCCCTAAGGGCATGTATGTCTGCCACATGGCACTGTTATTCCAGCAAAATATTGCTTTTTGCAATGAATTCGGTATTTAGCACCAACATATATTTGGTGCTAAATACCGAATTATTTTCCCTACACATCACTCATTTGAGTGTCACCTACATCTCATTTCAGGATTCGGTATTTACCGAATCGGTAAAATTACCGAATCGGTAATTTTACCGATTCGGTAAATACCGATCCTGAAATGGTCCCCCTACATAGCAAAAGCCTAAATACCGGTCGGTAACGGTATATTTACCGAAAATCGGCCGTTACCGACCGGTATTAGGCTACCTACATATGGCCCTAAGTATTTATTAGAGCCTAGTGATCCTAGTACATATTACTTATAACTCCTGGTCTTAACTAACATACCGTTCCTTGAAAACCCTTCACCCTTCTCAAATAGAAGTTACCATTCCAGGTGACATCACAGTCAGTGTCACCACGTCCATCATCACATCATTACATTCTCACCCCTCCCCACTTTTGAAACAGAGAAAGTAATAATTCAACAATGTTCAATAAGTCGCTCAGGTCTTTTTGAAACTTTTTCAGCTTTTCTGTGCATCTGCTCATTTTGTTGACCATTTAATTGTATATTTTCTTGTTCAATGCTCAGTTTGATTTTTCGAAAACATTCCTTATTTATTGTTGCTGTTGATGAAAGTTATTAAATAGAAAATCTATGCTGAATGTTATGTACTGGTGGTGAAGGAGTGTGGTGCACTGAAAGGACATTCACAGTGTAAAAGTAATTTATAGCACTGCCTGTAGCGGCTACAGCCCCACACGTTACTGTTACTGAAAAAATACAACAGAAAAAAGCAGCAAGTAAGACTGAAGTGAACCTCAACTGTGAGCTAATCTTAAAAAAAGATTTGAAAAATTACACCGCAGGAAGGTTAAAACAGTCCTGTGCAGACCAAATATTCGTTCACTTTTTCTCAGTTCTACTTTAGTGTCACTGCGTACACCAGGGAAAGACGGCTCATTTACCTCAATGATGACAAAACAAGAAATCCTGATTCTACACCTAGAGACTAGTCACCAATGGGACTGCCTATAAACTTACTGTGCTACAAACAAGAAATTGCGGGGCAGATTTATGTTTCCTGGCGCATCCCTGCAAATCAGCAAGGATGCGCCAGGAATGATGCGTCACGCAAGTTTACCCTTGCGCCACACATGATGCGCCGCATTTACAATGCGGCGCATCATGGCGCAGGAATAAACAGATGCGTGACGCATCCGATGGCGTAAGGTTGGCGCAGTGCTTCAGTTGCGTCGCAAGCGTGACGCAACTCCAGCACTGTTCCAACCTACCCTATCCCTAACATGGTGCGTCAAGCCTTACGCCTGCTTCAAGCAGGCACAGGGTTTTGGCGCATCAGCGTTGGGAAAGTGACTCAGTCAAATCTTATAGATTTGACTGAGTCACTTTTCAGGGGTGTTCCTGCGATGGAACGCCCCCCCCCCTCTGTCGACACACCCACGTGAAACCTGACGCAGGTTTTACGTGGCGCAGGGCTTTACATCGTGACGCATCTCCATAGATGCGTCACGATGTGAATATGGCGCAAAGTGGCGCAGGGTTTACACCGCCGCTGCGTCACAAAAGTGACGCAACGGTGGCGTAAAAGTGGCGCATCTCCAATATAGATCTGCCCCTACATTTGGCTTAATAAAACACAGACTATTAAACAAGGTACCCCTCTCACAATAAGCCTTAAAGATGGCCCAGGCAGTGCTACTCTTTTGCAACAGCATCTTCAAATTAACTGAAACAGATACAGCTCCTGGCCTCTGCACATGTGTTGTCTGATCAACCGAAAGCTAACATGTTAGCCTCTGTCTTCCCCAACTTCTAACTGTCAACTGATTACTCTTAAATCCCAAGCATTCTTCCTCACCTCAGCACCAGTTCCATGATCTCATTGATGAACTCACTGGAGGCCTAATGCCTGGTTGACACTGGAACATTTTGCACAAAATAACACATACAAATCAAGTAATTCTGATAAAAGGTACCACTGATCAGTAAATAAAACAATTAACTCTTAAAACTGCGAAGAGTAAGTGAAACTAGAATCACTGTGCCTTGTGCAATTAGCAACATCCCTGCTAACAGAATGTCCTATGCAATCAACTAAATTAATAACCTTAAAGGAGCTATGTATGAATGTTTCTATAAATGTATGTGCTTTTTATAAAGCAGAAACCTAGCCAAAAGGCTAAGCTGCCAAATTACATTTTGGTTTCCCTACTTCTCTTCTAACTGGCACGAGATGTTGGCCGAGGGAAAGTGATGTGAGATTGAAAACCGGTAGGTGCACATTTAAGAAATACTGTGTAAATCTGGCGTAAAATTTATAAGGGGAGATAAAAATGTGCATATATTTTGAAATCAAGGTTTACAAATCTGAAATGCTGATTCTGGTGAAACACAAGGCTTTATAATTTAAAAAAAACGTAAAATTCTACTCATGCTTATTTCAGCACCAAAAGTGATGATTCACACCCAAAAGTGATTAGTAGTCAAAAGATACATTTAAAAACAAATCATTTTTGGCAATTTTAAGGCACTTCCTAAGGGTTATTGTCAGTGATTTTAAAAAATTCAGACGTTTTCTCTTGACAGAAAATGACTCCAAGAACGGTTTATATCACACCCCATTCTGAATAAACACGACACTTTTTACGACCTCGAAGTGATCGAATAGATGTTTACTCATACTGTAAATTTTATGTTATGAAAATGACTATAAACATTCTCATTTTGGTGTTTGGCAAAATATGAAGTTACAAATATCGGGACACAGAAATTTCAGAAATTAAATACCGTGACACACAAATATCGTGACACACAAACATCGTTGGCAAGAACATGTTTTTTTTGTAAGTAAGCAATATCATTTTATATAATAATTATGTGTTTAATATCGTTTTAGTAATATAGTGGTTGACAATATGTGTTTTAGTTGATATATATTTTATGTATTCCTATTTTGTACATAAATGTAACTTTTTTTCAAATATAGCTTGTAATTTAGCATGATTTTGAATTTTTCATTTAAGAGTAATTTAAAATTCTGTACTGGTTTGTTGTGTTTGTAGGGGGATATCGCCGGAGGTTAGTTAGGTAATAATTGCTTATGAATTTTTCTAAAACTATTTATACATGATTGATATTTAATCTGGAAATTATGTATTACTGATTTATTTTTGTTCCATGTTATTTGTGGGCTGTTAGGTTTGTAGGGTTACAGGGTGGGAAGTAAAATAAGTAATAATTAATTATTAACTGTTAATTAAATATTTAAATGGTATTCACTAGGCCAGGGCCAAAATTTCGTTCCGTTCGTGGAAATTGCGATAATTTGGCATTTTCGCGTTCCGCGGAAAGCGCAAAAATGTCAAAATTTCCGCATGCCGCAGCTTAGCGATAATTTGTTTCTTGCTCGCGCTGTAAAATAATACATTCTCGCGTGCGCGCGATCGCCTTACCTGAATCCCCGCGTTCGCCGACAAGTTTTCCCGATCCGGTCGCGTTCTCCAAGAGATGTTGGATTGTTGGTAGCTATTTGAGCTGTCTAGCGACAGTTCGCGCCCGCAGTAACGTCATGCGTTGCGCGATCATGTCTTTCTTCTCGCGATCATGCACCGCGAGACAAGTGAAAACAAGATGGCCCGCGCCCGCGAGCAACCGCATGGGTAAGTTGGCGAGCCGCAACCACGCAGAAAATACCGCGAACGGGCGGGAAAAAAACTTCCGCATCTTCGCGATATTTCCACGTGTTTGCGGAGATTTTAACATTTTCGCGATAATTTGCGAAAGTGCATTTCGCAAATTCCGCCCACCCCTAGTATTTACCTAGGTAGTTTATGAAACACTTATTTATTTTACTCATATTTTAGTTAAAGGCTGCTAAGTTTGTAGGTTTCTAGAATGGAAAGTTAATTAACTAAAAATTAGCAATTTATTAGTAATTGTTAAATAATTATTTAATTGATTTTTATTTTTGTCAAATATGTAATCCTGATTTCTTTACTTAGATTTTAGTTGCGGGATGCTAGGTTTGTAGGGGTATAGGGTGGGAAGTTAATTAAGTAGTAATTAATTAATTATTATTGCCAAATTAATTATGTAAGTGAAGTTGAAATATGTAAATTATTGATTTTTTTTAGAAATTGATAATTCTTTAATTAAATTGTAATTATGTCAATTTAATAATTATTTTTAGTTATATATATGTGCTTGTGTGTGTGTTTTGCATGTCAATTAACACTTTTGATATCAAGAGTTTAATATTTTTCCTACATTCATGGGGTTACATATACATGTAATGTGTTTGAAGTGAAGTGCTTTCCCTACTCTTGTTTAGACTGCAGTAGGAATAAGAAAATGTACCTCTTCGCTGTTCAACACTTTAGATACTATTGCACTGTTTGTAGTGGGAATAGTACATTTCACACCTCAGAAATCCAACACTCTCCCTACTGTTGCACACACTGGGGGCGATTCCGATAGCCGATCGGACAGCTGTCCATAGCCCTACCGTGCGACCGACACGTACCTGGAGCCGGTCCGTCCTGTAGAGTAAGTACGATACGCACAACAGCCAAAAACCCGACCGACACGTAGGCTGTGATTCAAGCTCCATTCTCCGTCCGAGCCGTAACTCCTAACGCTGAACCGAGTCACCCGGAAGCAGTATCCATAGGAGTTTCCGGCATGACAAGTACGATGCGTACCTCCTACGTGCTGGATGGGTCGCTACGTACTGCACGTCACAGCATCCGGAAAACAAGCATATCAGCTACGATTCGCGCTACAACGCAATACACGGCTATGAGACCGACCAGCTTGCAGCGGGTATGAGACGGAGCAACAAGAAGCGTGTACGACACGAACACATCATGAATCCCATCGCGCATGTCATACCAGGCTCAGGAACCGACAGCGCAGGCGGTAAGTCAGACACCTACCACATAAACAAACGACACGTACCCGCAAAATGGCACACACACACAGGAGATCCACTTCCTGGCCACTGACAACAGCCCACAATAGGGGTTGCATGGCCAGCACCACTAACACCCCCACCCATAGGGCTTATGTTGCCCATCACCCCTGCCACCCCCACCCTTAGGGCTTATGTTGCCCATCACCCCTGCCACCCCCCACTCACAGGGGACCTGTTGCCCATCACCCCTGCCACCCCCACTCACAGGGGACCTGTTGCCCATCACTACTGCCACCCCCACTCACAGGGGACCTGTTGCCCATGACTACTGCCACCCCCACTCACAGGTGACCTGTTGCCCATCACCCCTGCCACCCCCACCCATAGGGCTTATGTTGCCCATCCCCCCTGCCACCCCCAGCCATAGGGCTTATGTTGCCCATCACTACTGCCACCCCCACTCACAGGGGATCTGTTGCCCATCACCCCTGCCACCCCCACCCATAGGGGACCTGTTGCCCATCACCTCTGCCACCCCCAGCCATAGGGGACCTGTTGCCCATCACTACTGCCACCCCCACTCACAGGGGACCTGTTGCCCATCACCCCTTCCAACCCCCACCCATAGGGCTTATGTTGCCCATCACCTCTGCCACCCCCACCCATAGGACTCATGTTGCCCATCACCCCTGCCACCCCCAGCCATAGGGCTTATGTTGCCCATCACCCCTGCCACCCCCGCTATAGGGCTTATGTTGCCCATCACTACTACCACGCCCTCTCGCAGGGGACCTGTTGCCCATCACCCCTGCCACCCGCACTCACAGGGGACCTGTTGCCCATCACCCCTGCCACCCCCAGCCATAGAGCTTATGTTGCCCATCACTACTGCCACCCCCATTCACAGGGGACCTGTTGCCCATCACCCCTGCCACCCCCACTCACAGGAGACCTGTTGCCCATCACCCCTGCCACCCCCAGCCATAGGGCTAATGTTGCCCATCACCCCTGCCACCCTCACTCACAGGGGACCTGTTGCCCGCCACCCCAGCCATAGGATGGGTGATGAGCAACACATCCAGCATACTCCAACATCAGGTATGTCCGCAAAATACATCCCCCCCAACATCATGTCAACAGTGTGTAGTCTTTGACAAATGCCCACAACAGTGATTATGGCTACAAACATACAATGTAAGTAACAGCACATGTGTGACCAACACATGAGTGTGACATACACAAGGCAAGCATCACCATAGCACTGTGGCAATGTAAAAAGAACACCACCTCACTGTGTAGAACAGAAGTTAAGTGTGGGCTTACAAAATGCAGCAGATGTTGAGCATTGTGGTGATGGGGACTAAACCCCCCCTCATCACAGTGACCAAAAGGTAAGTGTCATCATGGTCAAAGCTGCAAATAACAAACAGCATGTATGATCCCTGCTCCCAACACATTAAACACTTCTGGGGCAAACTAGTGGTTGTGTCCCATACACACAGAGATGTGGTGAGGCTAACAGTGCTGTGAAAACATAACACACTCTTGGCCATGTGTAGACAAGCACCACACATGGGGGCTGACAATGCATACAGTGTACAATGACACAAGAGCAGAAGTGACCATCACCAAGCAAGCACACATCTCGAAGACAGACACATCAATCAAAACAACATGTGTAGACTGTAGGTGTCAGCTCACAAACTCACATTCCATGCCAGCAATGGCACCTAACAATCAGGATGAATGTGCACAATGATGTGATATGACTCACAGGGTCAGCATGCAAAATCACAGAAACAGCATCCAGACAAAGGCGCACAACAGCAATACCAATGCACTGGTGCAGATGCACAAACACAAACAGGCAAACTCACACTGCACATCTAACACAGCATGTGTGTGTGTGTCACAGTATCCCCAGGCAACTACACAACACATGAGGGGGGCTGAACCACAGTGACACAGATGTGGACACAGTGCCATACAAAAGTAAACCATCATTGGGATACCCTCAGTGGGCAATCAGGCATTTGGAGTTGAGAGGGAGCACAACAGACACATGGGACACAAGCTGGAATGAACACCAACTAACACAGCAAGAGACTGACACACAGCAGCACTACCCCCAGGGACCAGACATTAGGGTGACACAAGCATGCATGACACCTCCACTGTGATGACAAAGGCAGATATCGTACAAACTGGGATACCCAGACATGTGTCGTGTTCCACAAACGTACATCACACATACACAAACACAAATCACTCAGCTATGGCCCCTCATCCATGGACAAACGGGAGCTAGGGGACTATCCATGCAAACATTCACATCAGTCCACCCTCAACACCACACACCCTGAACTGCAACAATGTGTATCTGTGAAGTCCACATGGACAGGTGACATTGCACATGCACCCATGACAAACACAGGAATGTTTGGAGGAACTAAGGTGCACAGACACACCACACAAGGACAGTTTACAAGCCTGGTGAATGACAGACATACTGCACAGTATGCGGTACATGGCCATGACCTCAAAGCTCATGTAACCTCCAGAATCCCTGCCACAGTCCCAGGACAATGCAGAAGCCAAGGAGAACCACAAGGCACACATGCTGACACCTGCCAGCATCGTAGCCATGAACCCGACAAGTGGGAGCAGTCACACACACATACAAATATCTCAATCACTGAAAACTACCACCTAGGGACAACTACATGATTTAGCAAATAAACAGGTACCCTGAGGGACCCTGACTGTGTCCGATCTGTGTCTCACAACATCATCACCACTCAGGACTGACAAATCCCAATGATGATACACCAATTAACAGTAGTATGTCTTGCACCCACACATCTGGTAGCCCATTGGAAAAGTAGTGGGATGAACCCAGTACCACTCAGCAACCATCAACAACAGGAACATATCAAGGGAACACTGTTTGTGTATGAACAGGGATGTGGACACACACACACATGCTCATACAACACACACCATGGGCCCAGGCCATTTCACTGGACAACACACTTACTTGAGGGGACCCAACTCCTGTGGAAGCCCAGCTGTGCCAAACATATTCACCGCAAGTCTCACTCATGTCTGCAGAACACTTGGTCAGTCAGCCATCAGTTACCACACAATGAAGGCTCTGGTCACAACAGCCTGGGGATGTGAGTCTCCCCTAAGTCATCTGCACATACCCAAAACATATGTCTAGCAAGTTGCACAGAGGACCCAGTTGGTCCTATTACAATGATGCCCACACCTGTAGGTCCAGTGTTGATGAGCACATGTGGAAGTGAAAAATTGGACAATGGGAAGCACATCATATGTGCATGGATGCAAGCCAGAGATGTGACCATGCAAATGAAATGCTCACAGAGAGATGTTCACAAATAGTTGATCCTGACACACCCAGGTAGCTGCAAAGGATGACATGGATACCCACTAGAATAGGATACATATCTCATGGACCCACAGGGAGTACCTCACAGCAACACATCAGTATTCAACATTGTAAACAAAGCATCACAGGTGCAAGGGCATGTTAAACATCATCAACATAATGTACAGCTAAATATAGTTTACAGGGAGAAAGAAAAAAGCTTTATTCAGCATTTTAAAGTATTTTAAAAGTTA
This sequence comes from Triturus cristatus, assembly GCF_964204655.1. Taxonomy (NCBI): domain Eukaryota; kingdom Metazoa; phylum Chordata; class Amphibia; order Caudata; family Salamandridae; genus Triturus; species Triturus cristatus. The sequence continues at coordinate 448,878,291 of NC_140592.1, forward strand.
AACGTCTGCAAAAACAAAAGGCCAATGTCCAGTCCATGTCCAAATGCCAAGGAGTGAAGTAGAGTGACAACTGTCACACCTTGCTTGCCTGCACTGCTAAGGACCGGGGTCATCCCCTCGGAGGGGCATACATGGGGACTGGCCAGGCACCGCAGGGACAGGATCAGGGCACAGCAGAAGGAGGCAGTGAAGAGGTGGGGGATGCAGGCGAGACACTTGCAACTGCAGTGGAGCTGACTGAAGTGGTGGGTGCTGTCACAACTGTGGGGCACAAGTCAGATGGTGTGGGTGCCGGCACAACTCCAGTGGGCAGGTCAGATAGAGTGGATTGGCTCACCACTGCAGTGCCCAAGTCAGACGGGGTGGTTGTGGACTCCAATGCAGTGCCTACATCCATGGGAGCAGAATGGGGGACAGGTGAGGTCGGAAGGGCAGGGGGGACACGGTCCCCACATCAGTGGCACTAACTGTCTGACCAGGTGAGGAGGAGCAAGTGCTAGGGGGGGATGGCCTTAGCATTTTGGGGATGGTGTATCTGTGGGTGGGGGAACCCAGGGTAGGGAGTGGTGGGGGAAACTCTGGAGTGGTGGCCTGGGGGATGGAGGACGGAGACTTTGCCTTGGAGTTGTGTGATGGTGGGGGTCTTGCTCTTCTGGTGCCGGGGGGACTTGCGGGTGGGGGTCTCTGTCTGACTGCACCTGGGGAAGGGTGGCTGGGTGTGAGGGGCACTCCCCTCTGTGTGTGGGGACTTCCTCTCCCCCTTGTAATCAGGATCTGCAGGGTCGGTGGGAAGAGGCCAAGGTCACAGAGGAAGAGCTTCTGGGGAGATGGGGTTGCAGGTGAGGCAAGGGAATGGGGCTGGGAGGGAGAGGTCTCGGAGGACTGCGGAGTGGTTGTGGATGACTGTGTGTGTGTCTGCAAACCAGCCCCTGTGAGTGTGGTATCAGTCCCCTGCACTTGCTTGTGTGCACATCTAGACCTTGGTTTGGGAGTTTCTGTGCTTGGGACAGGTAGGGTGCTTGGAATCGTGGGGTAGGAGGGGTGCAGGACTGTTGGAGGAGGGACACTGCTGCCGTCAGGGAGGAGGCCACGGACTGATTGGTCCTCTGTAGGGCAGACATGCCTGAGGAAATGCCCTCCATGACTGACACCAGTTGTGTCAACAGACCTGTGTGTGCATCAAAGTCTGCCCTACATGGATTTGTTGAAGTAAGTCCACAGACTCCTCACTCAGGGCAGCAGGGGACACAGGGGCAGGGGGTGCCGTGCCTGGCACAAAGGAGACATGCTCACGAACACGGGAGCCCACAGAGACCTCTGGGATGGAAGCCGATGGGAGGGTGGTGGTGGTGGTGGTGGCGGTGGCAGTGACAGCCTCACTAGCTGGGGTTTGGTGGCTGCTGACACCCGCCTCCACAGGGGAGTTATCCTCAGAGCTGCTGTGGCCCTCAGCTGGGGGTGATGGTGCTGACGTCTCCTCTGTGTGACTCCACTCGCCCTCCGTGCCACTGGGTCCACCCGACTCCTTTCCTTCTGTCCCTGTCAGGCTCTGTGGCTCCTCCTGGTCCGTGGAGCTGTCCCCTCCTGTGGCCGTGGATGTATCTGGATAGGAATAAGAAGGAAGAGAACAACATCAGTCACCTGCACCGACTGCACACAAAACAGTGAGAACATCACATCACAGGGCAAGCCCTGGCATCATCCGCTGAACACAGCTCAAAGTGCCAACACTGTTTAGCATAAGACAATTGTCATTCTCAACATCAACCATGGCAAACATATCCCTCCTTGACTTTCACACATATGTCTGTCGCATGTTGGATGCTAACACCCCAATGTGCCAACATGCACCACCCACACATTAGTTGTACATGCAAGTGAGCATGTAGGAGTATGTCACTATACACACAGCACATCTCTTGCTACTGATTCGCGCTTTTCACTACTTTGGCTGCCGTGAGGTGAACGGCCCTACGATCTACATACCCCTGCGTGAGGGGAACGGCCTTTGGGTGCTGAGAAACTTACCGCACACTACGGCGCCGTGAGGGGAACGGCTTCTGGCTGCTGAAAACCACATCCCCCATAAGGCCCTGCACAGCGCCGAGAATCGGCATCATCAGAGGGCGTCAGAAGCCCTCTTAATCAGCGCGGGGCATACGCAGCGCGGGACGCGCGTGGGCGTGCCCGGGCTCAGCCTGGGCCAAGGGCGGGCCCATCCGTGCCCGTCGGAGCCCGAAGGAGTCTGGGCTGGGCCACCCCTCCAACAATTCCAGATGGGTAAGCGCAAACATCTGGGTAACTCTGACAAGGGGGGCTTAAAAGCTAAAATACCCAGAATGGCACAGTCTATTATTTCTTACCTGACTTCGGCTGTGGGTGCCCTGAATAAAGAAAAAGCAAATGCGGAAAAGGTGTTAAGCTTGGACACAAGTGAAGCCCCTAGGGAAGGGATTGAGGCGACAGCATTTTTGGCATCTGCCCCCGTACCCCTGGACCCGGTGGTATTGATTAACGTCCCCAAGTCTAAGAGTGATGTTTTACCCCCTGTTTTGGCCGATACTGATGGCATGGTTAGCCCCCAGAGCTTTTACACTTTACCATGTGATAAATCAGAAAGGGCCCCATTGGAGGGGTCTATAGGAGTAAAACGCTCTTATAAAAAAACTATAAAGCGCTCTAAGGGCTCTAAGGACAGCACCTGTAAGCCCTCCCAGGAAATTGATGAATCTACTCAACAGACTTTGCGGTCCCTTATTGAGGATATTTTTAGGGCTAGATTTGAACTAATGTTGACTACTATCGCTAAGAATATTATTGATACCATGAACTCTTGTGTGGCTGATTTAAAAAAGAAATGTGAATGCTTAGACACTATTTTAGATTCTCATTTGAGAGAAAAATCGTGCCCCACGGAAGTTAATATTGATGTGTTTCCAGCAGCAACTGGTTTAACTATCAGAGGGAACAACCAATTGAGTGACTTGCTGCCATCCTCGGGGAGGGGCGGTATTATGAATCCAGGGGATAGGTCGGATGTCCCGCTTATTTTGAGTCAAAGGGATCCTAATGTTGCCCCCTGTACTGTTACTACGCAACCTAGAGGGTCGCCTATAGCTTTGAGGGGGAATTCTGAACAGTGTATGAATCCTATATCTTATAATAACAACAGGATTGATCTTCCCCCAGAAGCCACTCCTCTGGTTGCTGTTCTTGTTGGAGTTCCTTCCCTAGATCATCCGGAAAAAGAGTCAACAAATGGTGCGATGCGCAAAACAAAAAACTGGTGTAATCATTATTGTTCTGGCCCTTCTAAGATCTCAGATCATATTATTATAGCTAGACGGGTGTCTTTGGTGGGTAACCATCCCAAAAAATCTCTGGTGACTGTATAATAGTCAATTTTAATAAAGCTGATATAGCGGACAGATGGTTTTGGGATGCTACTGACCTAAACGGGGACGGCACAAGAGCTGTCCCTCTGGGTTATTTTTATCCACCAATAAGTACTGGTTATCTTCATAATAGGTCAAAGGTCAACAATACTTTCCATCCATTGTTGCACCCGTCCAGACCTTTAAGCATTGTCTCTAGCCCTGCAAGTTTGAGTGGGGTTGGTGCTTTGTCTCCTAATTTCACGGGTGTGCGGTTAGGACCTAAGGAGGAGGGTCTACCACTGTCAAATAGATTCAATCCATTAAGACAGCTGGAGTCAAATTATTGACTTTTGGTGAAAGAGGTTAGTTTATTTGCACCTAGCCTTAATGATCTGGAGGGCATCGATATCGGGAGCGAGAATTGTTTATCCGATATGCCTCATATCAATTATGCCCGAGAAGTTATTGGCGATCTAAATTTAACTAACTGTAAAATTATTAACTGGAATATTGCGGGTATAAGAAGTAAAAGAGACAACCCCCACTGGTTAGAATTTATAAAAACATTTGACATAATCGCTCTTCAGGAAACTTGGGACAGGGGGAATAATTTTTGGTTGGATGGTTTTAGCTCTTATTTTCTACCAGCTCGAGCTGTTCCAGCAGGAAGAGCAAAAGGGGGTCTTATGTTACTTCTGTCCCTAAACTTAAGGGGTTCTATAAAAAGGATTGACATAGACTCCTTTAACTGTCTGGCAATAGAATTATGTTCCTCAAACTATCCCAAGATACTTCTTGTGAACTTCTATAACTTCTATAACTCAGGGGAAAATGACTATAGGAACCAACATTTGAATATTCTGAAACTTTTTTTAGAAAATTACATAGCCATACAAACTACTCTGTACTATGTTGTGCTTATGGGTGATTTTAATATACATCCTTGCAGTTTGCACTGCTGTATTGAAGATGTTCTTGGGTATAATCTTGCTACGACCCCCCATTTTGAACACTCAGAGCGGGGGGAGGGCCTAGAATCTCTCTTGTCTGAAGCTGACCTTTTTGAACCTGGTTTTGCTAACATCCTCGAGCGGTGTCCTACGTTTAAATCTATAGTTAGAGATACCATTATTGATTACATTTTTTTGTCTCCTATGCTATTAGGTAAAGTAGTTTTTTACAACGCCAGGGAATCGCCTTTTAGCGACCACAACCCTGTCATCCTGGAACTACAAAAAGCTGCTGCCTATTAGCACTTGGTAGTAGGCACCTTGCTCCTAGTACTGTGACCACTTGTGATCAGGGGAGAAGGCTCAGATGGTCTAAAGTTATGCCGGACATTTTCTTTACAGATTTGTGCGAGAAATGCAAAGGGAATATTTTAATTTGTGCTGAGCCTTGAGCACGCAGGATGCTATTTTTAGAGCCTATGAGGGTATTTGCAATCAAATAGCTAGTGATTTAACAGCTAATTTTAAACAAAGAGCGTCACGTGGCCTAAAATGGTTTGATGATAAATGCTCACGTGCTCACCGATTTTTAAATGTAGCATTGAAAAGTTCACCACGTGATAAGGCCTTAATTGCTGATTTGCGGAGATTAGGGCTGAAGCATGGCATGCGCTGTTATCAGTAGAAGTACTCAGGGATAGTTCGAAATTCTCGGGAATTATCAATATCCCTTTTTTTCTGGCATGGACAATGAAATCCAGGAATGTAACATCACAGAGGCTCAATGGTTGTTGCATTTTAAGGCAATTTATGCCTCTCTAGAGACTCAGGACTTGTTTTTTAGACCATCATCCACTCAAGTCCTAGCCCCACTTGTGTTTCTTGAAGAGGAAGTAGAGAAAGCAATTAGGGAGCCTATTAGTGACAAGTCCCCCGTCCCCGACTCTGTTCCTGCAGATCTTTATAAAAGTGAACCTAAATTTTGGGCAAAGATTTTGGCTAACGTTTTTAATGCCTCTGGCACCTCAGGGTTTCCTGTATCATGGTCTCGATCGATTATTATTCCGATCTTTAAAAGGGCCAGAGAGGGGACCCGCGGTATTATAGACCAATATCCCTGATCAATTCTTCTGTGAATTTTAACTAAAATTTCGGATTGGGCCACTGAGAAGAATATCATTTCTGTTTTACAATATGGGTTTAAAAAAAGTAGAAGTACTATCGATCAGTGTCTCAATTTGTCCTGATTAATTAGTAAATATACCGTGGCAAAAGAAGGCTGTTTAAGGATGGCATTTATGGACCTATCCTCAGCGTTTGACCTGGTTAACAGGTCAAAGCTGTGGAATATTCTGATGGACAAAGGTCTTGACCCATCTTTAGTGTATTTCCTAGCAGATCTTCATCAAGATCTTACTGCCTCGGTCAGGATCTCACAGGATGGGAAATGCTCAAGTTCATTCAAATCAGCCCAAGGAGTCCGCCAGGGGTGTATCCTGGTGCCTGTACTTTTCACTCTGTATATTAATGACTTAGATAAATCCCTTTTGACGGCATTTTTGGATATCCCGCGTGTAGGAGACTGTTCTATCCCGGTTCTCCTATACGCGGATGCTTTAGCACGTACGGCGGTGGGTCTCCAGCGGCTCCTAGATGCATTTGGTGCCCACATGCAGGCGCTGGACTTGGTAGTAAATAATGGTAAGTCCCACATTTTGTCATCTGGTCGCAGAGCAAGAAAAACCTATTCTTTTTATTGTAATGGGTTGGAAGTGACCTCGGTCTCTTCCTTCACCTACTTAGGGGTTGTTTTTGATGAGAGGTTCTCGTCCATACCCCAACAGAAAATTAAAAAGAATTCTATTACTCAATCTGCCCTAGGATGAATGGGGTTTGCAAAGCGTCTAGGAGCCAGACCGATTGAGAGCATACTGAAAATATATAGTGCAAAGTGTGTGGCGATTGCGGCCTATGGTTCCTCTATATGGGGTTTTAAGGAACAGCCTGATATTCAAATAGCCGAAAATAAATTTTTACGCAGTCTCTTATCAGTTCCTCAATCTACTCCAGTCTTTTCGATTAATCAGGAACTGGGGATTGGTTATATCTCTGATATTTTGAGCCTAGCTCCGTTGCTTTGCTGGCTCAAAACATGGATAAACCCTGAATTGACCTTGAATCATAAGATCCTACGAGACTGTTAATTTAGAGAAGTCTAATAAGATCAAGTGGTTGTCTTATGTTAAACGTATGATAACTAAATTGGGGCGGCCAGAGCTATTTGAAGCTCCCGAAAAGATTCGAAAGGAGGATGTGCTGTGGGTGAAAACTAATTTTAAGAATTTATTGTCTGCGGAAAGGGAAGATTTTGAGCTGCATAAACCCTTAGTTAGGGCCCATTTTTTAACAAAAACTAATACCTGTATTGAACCTTATCTGGTAATAGTAAATAAGCCCCTCCATCGTTGGCTTTTAACTAGGTTTCGTTTTAATCTGGTTCCATGTTTATTAGGTGATTTTCAGGAGTGGTGTAATCCCAAGTATGCGGTTCCTTGTCATTGTGATAATTTTTCTTCCCAGAATACCCTCCATTTTATGATGTTTTGTCCTTTTTATACCAATATTTGCAAGAAGTATATAATTCCTATTCTGAGAGGAAGAGGTTTCCTGCAGGTTAGACCAGCGCTACTTTATCTCCAGACATTGAGTACTCCATGGGATATTTTTAATATTGCGTGTTTTTTGGTTGCTGCTATGAGGCTTAAGAAAAACAGACATTTGTCACTTGATTATTGTCCAGATATCTAAATGTTATTATATAAATCTAAAGGGCTGTGATTTTAGTCATAATGAATTTTATACAATGGATTGTATACATATTGTTGTCTGTATGTTTGTATTTATTTTGTATGTCAGTTGTGTATTGTACATTTATGATTTTAAATGAATCGAATAAAGTGATATGACTGACTCAGTACAGGTGTCCGGATGAAGGGATGGGCAGAGACTCATTTGACATGCTTGTGATGCATGCCAGCAACGCACACTATGATGTACCCATGTCCTGATGGGCAATGCCACAATGGGGGGCATGGTGCACACTTGAACACAATGCAGGATCACTCATAGCAAGTTCAATGCCATGGCACTGGGATGTCCTGAAAGTCAGTCAACACTGTCTCCTGTCACAGGGGCAGGGCATCCAGACAACAACAATATGCACTGACTCACAATCCTAGCTCAGGGGTAAAGCTAACTCTGCAGATGACCGGAACACTTGCCCATCCCATGCAAACAACATATCCAGGACCCACAAGACCCCACATCATACGAATCATACATATGAGTCTCTGCAAACACAAATCCCTGTACACTAACAAATCAGTCTGCCATGCATGTAACCCAGCTGCATGAAGGACACAGTTGCATATACCATTAAGCGCTGTCAGATTGAGGAAATATGAATTTTGTGATCAGTTATGTCCCCTATCGTAGACCCCAACGGCTCCATGTGCATGCTATAAGTACATGTATATTCCCTCCTGCTCCAGTTCTGAAGACGCAAATATATGTGCGTCCACCATCAACATGTCCCCTTTCAGATCCGCCATGAATGGGTCAGATATTCCATTCCTAAGTATGAAAGGCCACCGACTTTATGTGGTTCACTTTCCACATTTCACAGATTCAGGCGAGTAGGCCCGAATTCTGTCATCAAGCCTTTTCCTGCCTTCTGCCTCTGAAAGCTCCAGTCTGAGCCTGCATCTGTGACCATGAACTTTGTCTTACTCTTTGCGCGGCTAACGGTGCCTGATCCAGCCTGTCGCCTGCCAAAAAAAAAACTGTATTTCACCTTCGAGATTATCTCCTTCGCTCCTCATCCGATGCATTCCTGTCTAGCAGTTTAGGTAAACATTCCTCCAGCTCCCGTGCAAAGGGCCAGGCCTCGCTGTCCTCATGCAAGTAATTCATAGCCCCGTTACCATGGAATATTCCTACCCCCATGCATCTAGTGTAGACACTTAGACGCTTGTACACGCACTAACAGTCAGTATAGTCAGTATAGAATAAGATTCTATCCTAAGAGACCTCTCTTTTTGGATAACACAGTTCTTTAAACATAGGATATTAGATATGATTCGGGATTAGGTTGACATAACCCCAGACTTCTGTCTCCACATGTAGAGCTAAATGTCAAGTCCCCTTCACCCTCTCGTTGCACGTCAATCACACGTCATGCGGCTGCGCGCGCATCTCTGCCAACTATTTCTGCTGACATTGCAGGATTCTCTTATGGATCCACCCACTTATGACATCATGTATGATGACGTTTATTAAATTACGCCCTCTATAAGCTACGTATGCACATTTTATCAGCTGTTACGCCTCTTGCATCTGTTTTACTGTAATGTATTTTCTATAAAACTGCCTATCTGTCAATAATATATGCTCCCTTCCTTCCTGAACTTTCGTGGTGATGGAACAGAAGGCCCACAATTCGAATTGTCTTCCTTTGTATAGGAATAAAGCCTTTTAAAACCTCTAATACCACGGATTCTGCCTCTTATATTTACTGAGTTATTCTTGATAGATTTTACCGCATAAAAAATAGTACCGGTAACGAAATATTTACCACATAAATTGGCGCCCGAACGAGGACACTTTCTCATCTCACGCGCCGGCGGTGCGTTGCAGGCCCGGTCTCCTGCCACAGCTGAACGGACAAAAACGCGTACCCGCAGGATTTCCTGTATCTCCCTCCGGCCAAGCGGGAACGACTGAGGCTGCGATCAACACCCAGACGAGGCGGTGAGAAGTGCGAAGTATCCCGACCAGAGCCTAGCTGAGAGAGCAAGATCCGAGGTATACAGAGTCCCGCCAGGTTCCGAAGTTCCGAGTCCAGTCGAGTCGAGTCCAGTCCGGTCCAGTTTCAGTTCCGTTCCGAGGCCTTCCGTTCCGAGCTACCCGGTGAGTACCATTATCGGGGAGGCATTTTACGTGCACATAGTCTGTGCCGGTCAAGACGGGTTTGGGTACACAAATCCGGTCTGCACTGTTTCAGCAGTGTATCTGTACTGTTTAGCAGTATATATAGTAATATAGTATGTCTTGCATATAAATAAGTATCATCTAGTGTCAGTATAATGTCAAATAAATAGTTTTCTATTAGTTATCATTGTTCGTTAAAACTGTTAAGCGTTAAATGTTTTAAATACGTTCTATATACTGTGGTGTGAATGACTGTTCATTATTGTGTTTTCTTGTATAAAGTGTGTTCTAGAAACAAGATCTAAAAATGCCGCTCTTTTCGAAACTAAGACAGATCAAAACTAGAAAAGGTGTACTCGAAGAAGCTGTTCCCATTCCACCTAGGGACACTCCAGGATACTTTATGTATCATAAGCATGGCCTAGATGCCGTATTATTTCTTGATTTATGGGTGGACTACACCAAAGAATTACCAGAGAGTCAGAGATGGCCCCCAACGGGGACCTGGGATGCAGATTGCATCATGAGAGTAGAAGAAGAATTATGGAAAAAGAAAGCCAGACAGTCACAGAAAGATGCCATTGAATTATGGCGTAAAGAATCATATAGACGTACAGAAAAAGCACTTAGACACACAGAAGATAAGGGTAAGGAGAATTCAAATAAAACTCGAGAAAATCTATTACTTGAGGAAGGTACCCGAGTAAAATCAGAACAAATAGATAGACAAAGAAACGCCCTTATGAATGGTATGTATCCACTTCTGGCCGAAGGGTTACCTAAGGCTACTCCGGAAATACCAAAAGACTTGCCACCTCCATTGTTTCCGATAAAAGCACATCCCAAATCACATCCCAAAACAGAAAAGGACGTTTTTCTTTCGTCCTATTTAGATGACGCAGCTCCCGAGTATGCTAATGCCATACCACCCACACCGCTTGCCGATGGTGTTCAACACCAAGAGCATCCGTCTGTATCCCCGCAATTACAAACTCCTACACAAGTTCCAACAGACCCGCCCGTTTCTACAGTTTTTCCCGCATCTACAATCTCTATCCTACACCCAACGAATCCTTTCGTGCCTAGCACCTCAGACGGTGCTACAGGAGGTACGACAGACATGTTTGCCACCCCGCCGCGAAATAAACAGACTCTTAGAGATTTAGCCCTCCAACGTACGCCCAAACTAGCAACTCCCGACATGCTTAAGGAACTTCTAGTAGATTGTAGATATGATCCTGTGCCCGGTAAACGGGACGAAATGCTGCTGTCATCATTACGTATTCGACGAGCTGCAATATATTTAACGAAGCTACCAGGAATGACTACACATTTAGAAAATATATATCACTTTGTCCAGTCAGGGCGAAGTCCTGAAAGTATTAGCAGAGCCATGGAGTACCAGAAAGCGGAGGTACAGGGACAATTGTTACGTTTCCTCATAAACTGTGTAATCAGAAATCAAGACCGGCCTGGGGTAAATCCGGAAGAAATGCAAAAACTTGTCACTTGGGGTCGGAATATATCAGAAGGGAGACATGATAAACAGTTATGTATAGTAGCTATGTACCGAAAGATCTGCAAAGAAGTAGAACGAATACACGAAGAAAGATTAGAGGTAGACGCCGCTAACCTAAACAGAGAAGAGGAGGAGCAAGAGTCAGAGCAAGTAGAAACGATAGCTTATGTAGGTAGAGGAAGACCCCATAATAATTCCAGAGGTTTTAATGATCCGGTACGTCCAATACGTCTAGAATATAATAGACATTTTCCAAACCCTATGTTAAATACAAAATCCCCCGAACACTTATTCCAAGCCGCTGATAAATTACTCCGAGATCGAAGGGGGTACCACATGCTCGATTCCATGGACGAACAAGAATTAGCCAGGTCAGCAGTACAATGGGCTGACAGTCCCAGCGACTACAACGATGATGTACTTGCACACACGTTCCTGAATCTAGACCCATATGAACAGCGTTTAGCTAGTATATACATGATTCAACACCTCCTTATATTATATAAAAGCCAACACTCTGATCCAGGACCCTTACCTGACATATTGACAGAACTACTCACGAACATATGGAAAGGGTCAGGTACTGATTTGATTAAAGAAATACTAGAATCCCGAAACCAATATTTAAATTTCGTATGCCCAGAACACGTTCCAGTTCCCATCATGGGAAGAAAAATGTATCACATAGATAGACAGAACCCGCTACGCGAAGTACACCCAATTAGAGGTGCCGGTGATAATTTTACACGCGTATTTGTGTACACACCTATAACTAAATTAGAATTATTAGAAATGAAGAAAGTAGTACCCAGCCATGACAAGGACCCAGCAGGTTTCCACAGTGAGATAAAAGACATGTTACTCATGGGAGAGTATACCTACCCTGACATTATGAAAATATTAAAAGTCCTATTACCCGCCGGTGTTTATGAAAAACTCAAGGAAAAAGAATGGGAGGTGGGAGACCAAAAGATAGATTGGACAGCATTAGAAAACGAAGAAAAGGCCCGAGCTGCAGGAGCAGGGCTTGGGGAAAAGACTACAGCACTAGCAGGATTACTAATACAGGTACTGCCACGTTTATTAACTACGAAAAAGGAAGACTGGGGTGCAATCTCAGCCTGTAAACAAAAACCCGATGAAGACACTAGTGATTTCTATTCCCGATTTGAAAGATGTTTTGGTATAAATAGTGGCATAAAAGCCAGTAGTGAGTCATACCCACATCTGTTTGTGACAAAATTAGTTGAAAATTCTCTGATACAAGTTAAGAATAGAGTATTGAAATTCGAAAGTACCTGGCAAGGTAATACCCCATCACAGATGCTACAGATGTTACAATATCATCACAATAGAATTAAAGAAGAACAAGAACACGAACAAAGACGTATGAAAGATACAAAAATGAAAATGCTTGTTGCACAGTCGGTTCCAGCCGATAGTCATCAAAGGAGTTATTCCGCAGGCCCTGCAAAAGGGACATGCAACTATTGTAAACAACCAGGTCATTATATACACGATTGTCCAGTCCTGAAACATAATATTGCTACAGGTAGAACACATGAGAGACCACGTCCACCTAGACAGGATCAGAACCAACAACAAATATCTCAGCAAGCACAACCTAGGTTAGCTCCGCAACAGCTAGCTCCGCAACAGGCAGCTCCACAACAAATTGTAGCACCACCACAAGCGCAGCCTATTGCTGCAACACAAGCAACGACACAACAGATGTATCAGTATGCACAAGCAGATTATCATTATCCCGATTATCAGCGATACTCATGAGATAGCCTAGAGAGGGAAGTTGGCTTACCCCTTATTGAGGTTCCTGTAGACCAAGAGGGACCTTATGTACATAGCGAACTATTAGGGGAAGACAGAAAGTTTTTACTTGATACAGGGGCAAGCAGAACAACTATAAGACGTAGTGAAGTTCCAGGGGCACCCCTCTCAGGCTCACAGAATATTTCCCTTGGATTCTCAGGAAAACCTATAATTAATGATGTAACACAACCTCTTCCACTTACGATTGGTCCATTGAAACGTACTACAGATTTATTGCTTACTAAATCATGTCCAGAAAACTTGTTAGGCATAAAAACATTGAAAGCTCTAGGAGCTATAATATGTTGTTCTCCGGAAGGAGTACGACTATTTCTACGTGACTTTAAAGGTCACTACGTATCCAGAGACATGGATCACCGACTGCAGAATTTACCTACACATTTATGGGCACAAGGCCCCACTGATGTTGGTTGCATGAATATTACACCATATCGAGTTACACTGAAACCAGGAATAGTACTACCACGAATACGACAATACAAGTTACCACCCGATGCTGTTGTGGCTTTGCTGCAAATCATTGACGAGCTCATTACACAAGGAGTGGTTGTCGAAACTGACTCCAATGTATGTAATTCTCCGATAATTCCGATTCTTAAAAGAACGGATCCAAAAGCTCCACCAGTATATCGATTAGTTATTGATCTGCGCGAATTAAATAAATGTATTGTGCCACAATACCCCGTGGTCCCAGATATCTCTTCATTACTCACAGCTATTGACTCAGAAGCAACGTTCTTCACTGTAATTGATCTCAAGAATGCTTTCTTTAGTGTCCCAATTGATCCGGAAAGTCAATATTTATTCGGATTTAGTTTAAATGGACGAAGTTTTAAATTCACACGCGCACCTCAAGGATTTACAGAAAGCCCCAGCATCTATAGCCAAGCACTGAAACGAGAACTTGACAGTATCCACATGCCAGTTAACACTGCCTTGCTTCAATATGTCGATGATCTGCTGATCACCGCCCGAAGCGAACCTGAATGTGAAAAAGCGTCACTGACGGTTTTAAAATTTTTGGCTGACAAGGGGCACAAGGTGTCCCCTTCTAAGCTGCAATTCTGTGTCCAGCGAGTTGTTTACCTTGGGCACTCGCTGTCCAAGGAGGGAAGGCAGCTTACATCCGACCGCATCCAGTTAATCGCTAACATGCCACCACCCAAGACACAAAAGGAGGTACGGGCTTTTATAGGCCTCACTTCATACTGTAGGCAGTGGATCCCTCAATATGCATTTCTAGCAAAATCACTCATCCAGTTGACAACACAGGAGGCAGCCACATCGACTGTCCTCCCTTGGACTCAAGAACATACACACGCCTTTGAAAGCTTAAAGAAAGCTTTATGCCAAGCACCTGTCCTAGCAACACCATGTTACAGCAAACAGTTTACACTCTTTGTTACAGAACGCGAAGGTACTGCCTTGTCAGTACTCACTCAGGAACAAGCAGGATCACACAAACCATGTGCTTATTTCTCTAGTACATTAGATCCAGTAGCTCAGGCTCTTCCTGCGTGCCTGAAATCGGTGGCAGCAACAGCTTTAGCAATCAGACAAAGCGATGCCATAGTGTTAGGACATCAATTGACAGTACAAGTACCACACGCAGTAGAGGTTCTTTTGAATCGCACACAAACACAACACTTGACTATAGCGAGACTCACCGGTTACGAATTAACATTGTTTCAGCCACATATAGAAATCAGACGTTGTAATACGTTAAATCCTGCCACACTGTTACCAGTGGGCGGAACAGATCCATTGGCACATGATTGTGTTGAAGTTATTACTATCACGACGAAACCCAGACAAGACTTGACAGACATCCCTTTGTCAGATCCAGACTTGACATTGTATGTAGATGGGTCATGTATGAGAACAAGTACAGGAGAGCTAGTGGCCGCTTACGCAGTCACAACAGACACTGAAGTCATTGAGACAAATCGTATTAACACTTTGTCAGCTCAAGCAGCAGAGCTCACCGCTCTGACACAAGCCTGTATTCAAGCCACAAACAAAAAGGTCAACATATACACAGATTCACGTTATGCCTTCGGAGTCGTCCATGACTTCGGCGTACTGTGGCGAGAGAGAGGTTATTTAACTTCTCACGGTGCCCACATCCAGCACGGACCCCTTATTCAAGCCCTATTAGATGCGATTCATCTACCTACTGAAATATCGATTATGAAATGTAAAGCCCATACAAAAGTTACCGATATCATTTCTCAGGGTAATGACCTAGCTGACAGAACAGCTAAACAGACTGCTCAGAATCAGACTCTCACAATTGACGCGACAAAGACAATAGTCCCGATACTAACACATTGCATGACAGTTAAGGATCCCGCCCTTGATGTAATTGACATACAGACACATGCTACACCAGAAGAAATAAAGAAATGGACTGAATTAGGAGGGATCCAAACAGATCAAGGATGGATGACGAAGGAAAAATCTATATGGTTTCTTCCCGACTCTATGGTCCAAGTTATTATTAAAACAATACATAGTCCAGCACACCTCGGAGAGAAAGCTATGCTAGACAGCATTCAACACATTTGGTCCAACAAACACTTGCGAGCCGCAGATAAACAAAAAGTTCGTACCTGTATGATATGTTGTCAGTTTAATCCAGGTAAAAGCATCCCCGTAGAGCAGGGTGGATTTCAACCTCCTAATCATGCTTTTGAAGTCCTCCAGATGGATTATATCCAGATGGAACGATGTCGAGGATTCAAATATGTTCTCGTAGTTGTCTGTGCTCTTTCCCGTTGGACAGAAGCATACCCGGTTTCAGATTACACTGCCCCGACTACTGCCAAACAGTTAGTTCGAGAATTCTTCCCACGGTACGGTTTACCACGTGTTGTCTACTCAGATAACGGCCAGCCGTTCTCATCCGAACTAATGAAACACGTTTCCCTTCTATTAGGCTATCAATGGAAATTTCACTGTGTCCGACATCCCGAGGCAGCAGGTCTCGTAGAACGCCATAATCAAACTTTGAAAATTAGATTGTCCAAAATATGTAGAGAAAAAGGAGTCGATTGGATAGTAGCCTTACCAGTTGCGCTCTTTTACATGAGAATGGTAGCACATTCTCGAACAGGGCTATCCCTGTATGAGGTGATCTTCGGTAGACCACCAAATATGTGGGGGACGCCTATACCTCGTAAAATCACTGACGTTGACTGTAATATGCTGACAGATTACCTGGCTTCCTTGATGTCTGCACTACAATCTTGTCGTTCACAGGTATCCGCAGCTTTTCCCGGCAATACTGAGGTGAAGCCCCATGACGTGGTTCCTGGTGACTTGGTGCTGGTCAGGAACTTTGACCGGAAGACCCAACTGGATCCTAGGTGGAAGTCACCGAAGTTAGTTTTACTCACCACAAGGACAGCCGTGAAAATCGAAGGAAGAAAAGGGTGGTTGCACTCGAGTCATATCAAGAAATTGTATGGACTACCACCCAGTGTAGATACTCAACCCTGTATTCCCTCACAAACAGACTCAAAGCTCCCCTTGGTTGAGCAATCGAACTCTGAAATTTATAAACTAAAATTGAGGTCTAATAAGTCAGACAATTTGATTGTTTAAGTCCTCTCCAAGGTGAATCGGTTGAATTTGTCTCTGACATGTATCCTCTAGACCGGAATAGAGAAAGAAATCAGCGAATACAGCTGAAGAAGCATGCGTATTGTGAATCACTTCGTAGTCACTGTACAGTAACATTATTAATTTTGTTTTTTCTAAGTCTTCTGATTATTATTTTTAGCATACTATTGCACATGTATTACCCTATTCTTGAACGTGCTTATAATATAACTGCAGAACATTCTTTTAGCGAATTACCTCCACATGAATTGTCTTATAGATTTGCGCTGCGCAATAACACTTTCATTAGTATGTTACATCATTCCCATCAAACCAGCAATGCCACAAATTGTTGGATATGTGGCCGACTCCCCCCCTATCAGAACTATAAGGGAGTTTTGCCCCTCTTTCCCTATCCGTTTACACACAATGGCTCCTGTGGAGCATGGTTTAGTTTGATTAATACCCTAGATTCAAATTCTGCAGTTTATCAAGACAACTGGGTATGGGGCAACCTGAACTTAGTTTTGCTTAAAGTCTGCTACCCTAACAAGGAGGGACTTCCCAAAAGAACAGGAACTGATCTGGAAAATGAAGTATATGGATTAGGTAATTTTACACTTAACCTCATGATCCTGAACGTTGAATCTGAAGCTACACCAATCTTGCCCGCCATGTCAGTATTCCCAGTAAAAGGGGAATTATGTATAAGAAAGAATGGTTCCATACACATGGGCCATAGTAAATGCACCACTGTAATAAAATTCAGTGATCAAGGCAAGTCTACATTTAGAGCTTTCCATCATTCCTACTTCATATGTGGTCAGACCGCATATATATGTCTACCTTTAGATTGGGATGGTACCTGTTACATAGCATTCCTTCTGCCACCTGTTTTCCTAGCTCCTCCTGATTATCACAGAAATACCCATTTAGTACACAATAGACAACAGAGAGATCTCCCAATTGTCGATTACACTGAAACAGCATGGGAGAAATACACAGATTTCAATAAAGGTTTCTTTCCCTATATAGGTACAGTCACTAATAGTAAGCTGATACGTAGATTAACCAGAACCCTTGAAGCAGTAGTGAACGAAACTATTTCCGCCTTAGGCAATTTAACAGAAGAACAGTCTGCTATGCGGATTGTTGTGCTTCAAAATCGTCTTGTCCTTGACGTCATCCTGGCCGATAGGGGCGGAGCTTGTAGGGTCATCGGATCAAGTTGTTGCATTTTCATACCAGAAAATTCACCGTCAGTATATAAAGCCATAACCCGCCTTCATAAGATTATAAGCCAGATACACCAGAGTCCAGGCACCTGGACTTGGTCCGGTTGGTTCTGGGGCGTGTTGTCAGCCTGGGGATGGAGAATCCTATCCTTCCTAGGTATTGGCTTTCTCATACTATTCAGTTGCTGCTTATGTCTACAATGTGGGCCAGCGATTTGTGGTCTGTGTGCCACCTCGTGTATCCCACCTCCAAGTTTTCATTCGAGATCCCGGAAGAAGAAAGAAGAACAAATGATACTATATGAACAGATCGATGGATTGATGAAGATCGATATCTCCTAAGGGTCCGAAGGGGACAAGGAGGGAATGAGGAAATATGAATTTTGTGATCAGTTATGTCCCCTATCGTAGACCCCAACGGCTCCATGTGCATGCTATAAGTACATGTATATTCCCTCCTGCTCCAGTTCTGAAGACGCAAATATATGTGCGTCCACCGTCAACATGTCCCCTTTCAGATCCGCCATGAATGGGTCAGATATTCCATTCCTAAGTATGAAAGGCCACCGACTTTATGTGGTTCACTTTCCACATTTCACAGATTCAGGCGAGTAGGCCCGAATTCTGTCATCAAGCCTTTTCCTGCCTTCTGCCTCTGAAAGCTCCAGTCTGAGCCTGCATCTGTGACCATGAACTTTGTCTTACTCTTTGCGCGGCTAACGGTGCCTGATCCAGCCTGTCGCCTGCCAAAAAAAAAAACTGTATTTCACCTTCGAGATTATCTCCTTCGCTCCTCATCCGATGCATTCCTGTCTAGCAGTTTAGGTAAACATTCCTCCAGCTCCCGTGCAAAGGGCCAGGCCTCGCTGTCCTCATGCAAGTAATTCATAGCCCCGTTACCATGGAATATTCCTACCCCCATGCATCTAGTGTAGACACTTAGACGCTTGTACACGCACTAACAGTCAGTATAGTCAGTATAGAATAAGATTCTATCCTAAGAGACCTCTCTTTTTGGATAACACAGTTCTTTAAACATAGGATATTAGATATGATTCGGGATTAGGTTGACATAACCCCAGACTTCTGTCTCCACATGTAGAGCTAAATGTCAAGTCCCCTTCACCCTCTCGTTGCACGTCAATCACACGTCATGCGGCTGCGCGCGCATCTCTGCCAACTATTTCTGCTGACATTGCAGGATTCTCTTATGGATCCACCCACTTATGACATCATGTATGATGACGTTTATTAAATTACGCCCTCTATAAGCTACGTATGCACCTTTTATCAGCTGTTACGCCTCTTGCATCTGTTTTACTGTAATGTATTTTCTATAAAACTGCCTATCTGTCAATAATATATGGTCCCTTCCTTCCAGAACTTTCGTGGTGATGGAACAGAAGGCCCACAATTCGAATTGTCTTCCTTTGTATAGGAATAAAGCCTTTTAAAACCTCTAATACCACGGATTCTGCCTCTTATATTTACTGAGTTCTTCTTGATAGATTTTACCGCATAAAAAATAGTACCGGTAACGAAATATTTACCACATAAATTGGCGCCCGAACAGGGACACTTTCTCATCTCACGCGCCGGCGGTGCGTTGCAGGCCCGGTCTCCTGCCACAGCTGAACGGACAAAAACGCGTACCCGCAGGATTTCCTGTATCTCCCTCCGGCCAAGCGGGAACGACTGAGGCTGCGATCAACACCCAGACGAGGCGGTGAGAAGTGCGAAGTATCCCGACCAGAGCCTAGCTGAGAGAGCAAGATCCGAGGTATACACACCTATATGTCACACAGGTCTTGTCTCTCACAGTCACATCTCAGATGTCATGCTGACCCTCTGAATCATGGACACCCCAGTTGTACATAACAACAAGCCACACCCTAATGACAAAGAGGCAGACACCCGAGGGCACATGTCACTAAACACAACCTGCAATTTCATACACAGGAGTGGGATTACAGAGTGTTTCTAAATGCCCTTGGGGAGCCATAACTGGCCAGGTCTACATGAAACAGTGTTTGGCCCTGGACAGTAGTCAGGTGGCTAAGCAAGTGTGACATACTTGATATACATACTCCTGAGGCCCCAAAAGTGGAGTCCCCTGCTGCATGGGTTTGTTTGGAATACCCCAGCCACATGTTGCGAGTCAGACCAGCAATTGGTACACATCTCAAGGGCACACACAGATCACATGTCAGATCTCAGGCATTGTGTAAACAGACCCACCCATGTAACACACAACAGAGTCACGGGACCAGATGCTGACCGGTAGCTGAAGCATAGCTGACTGCAGGGACACAGTGCCCTAGTGACACAAGCAACAGACTGTAGGGGCCACACCTGTGGAACAGATGAGGAGGATGCATCACACAATTGAGGGACCTGAGTATTGGACTACAAGACCTACGTAATGTGGAAGTGTGACCAGACCAAACGACTGCAATTAGCATGTCAGACATAGTACACAGATTAGGCATGGACTTACCCCCTTCCTGCTGCTGTCTGGCCTTCAGCTGTCTATCCAGGTCTGGGAGACCACTGCCAGTATCTGGAGCATATGGGGAGTCAGGGTCCGGTGACCGCCCCTCCTGCGTGGAGGTGACAGCTTCAGCTGGACTCTAGCTATCCTCCGGGTCCAGCCCCGAAGGTCCTGCCACCTCTTCTGGCAGTTGCGGATCCGGCGCTTGTAGACCCCCACAGAACGAACAGCCCGGGCGATGGTCAGCCAGATCTCCTGCTTCTGGTGGGCATCAACCTGTGAGGATGACAAAGTGAAAAGTACATTAACACACATTCCCCAGATTTGTGCAGCACACATTTGGATATACATGTCATCATCATAAAGGGAAATGGATTACACAGGTAGTGCAACCATGGGGAAGGAAAAATCACCTGCATGTCTGACATGTTAACAATGCCTGGATAGTTTAAGCTTGCAATAATGCACTTTAGCAGCAGGAAACCTATTCATTACATGTACCCACACACTTTGGGGGATGAAAGTAGTCATTGAGAATGCTTGCCACTGGTGTACACACTGGTAGTACTACTAGTCAGCCAACATGCATAATTAGGAAGTCAGTGGACTGCACACTCACCTGCTCCCCTGGTTTCCCACAGAGCTTGTCGTACTGTGGAAGGAGCCAGTCCAGCAGGGCCTGGTTCTCCTCCTTAGTGAAGGCTGGGGCACTCTCCAGAGTATGTGCCATAGCAGGAGCCGGAGGATGCAGAGACAGCAGCAGTGGTAGCAGGGATGTGGTGCAGTAGCATGTAGTGCAGGCCAGTGAGCTCCCTGGGGGCCAGCCAGCCTTATGTATCTGTGCTGCAGAGAGAGAATCAGTGCCATGTGTCCCAAGTGATAGGTCCAACACGTTTGCATTCTATGAATCTGGCCAATCCATTTAAGAGTACGACTCATACACGCCTTCCGCATCGTTCAAATCTTCACCTTCATGGAACACTTGAAATTGCAACATTGTTGTAGGCATGCAACTGAATTTCCAGTGCACAACTCATACAAGTTTTGAATCCGCATCCGTCTCCATGACAGTCCGGAGCCAATGGGTGCGCCCGGCTCATTCAACTGACGTTACAACGCATATTTTGAATATACACATGCACCCGTCTCCATACGATTCAATGGCCAAGGCATACGCCTGTCTTGGACCATGCCTGTCCGACGCGTATGCATGATAGTCACCCGTGTCGGTCCTCATTGCATTCAATGACAAAGCGAACGCACGGCTCGGACATGACCCGTGCAATGCGTACGCATTGTCACCCGCGTCGGTCCTCATTGCATTCAATGACAAAGCGTACGCACGGCTCGGACATGACCCGTGCAATGTGTACGGATTGTCACCCTCGTCGGTCCTCATTGCATTCAATGACAAAGCGTACGCACCGCTCGGGCATGACCCGTGCAATGCGTACGCATTGTCACCCGCGTCGGACCTCATTGCATTCAATGACAAAGCGTACGCACGGCTCGGGCATGACCTGTGCAATGCGTACACATTGTCACCCGCGTCGGACCTCATTGCATTCAATGAAAAAGCGTACGCATGGATCGGACATTACACGTGCAATGCGTACGCATTGTCACCCGCGTCGGACCTCATTAGTGTGACTATTATATGGATGCAACACACATACGCCTGTCTTGGACCATGCCTGTCCGACGCGTATGCATGATAGTCACCCGTGTTGGTCCTCATTGCATTCAATGACAAAGCGAACGCACGGCTCGGACATGACCCGTGCAATGCGTATGCATTGTCACCCGCGTCGGTCCTCATTGCATTCAATGACAAAGCGTACGCACGGCTCGGACATGACCCGTGCAATGTGTACGGATTGTCACCCTCGTCAGTCCTCATTGCATTCAATGACAAAGCGTACGCACCGCTCGGGCATGACCCGTGCAATGCGTACGCATTGTCACCCGCGTCGGACCTCATTGCATTCAATGACAATGCGTACGCACGGCTCGGGCATGACCTGTGCAATGCGTACACATTGTCACCCGCGTCTGACCTCATTGCATTCAATGACAAAGCGTACGCATGGATCGGACATTACACGTGCAATGCGTACGTATTGTCACCCGCATCGGACCTCATTAGTGTGACTATTATATGGATGCAACACACATATACTGGCCAGGGACATCTGTGCACACCTACCACACTAGAGCATTGGCCACACAGTGTCCCATGGCATGTAAGGCTGCATTCCCTGGGTGTTTGGGGAGGACACATCTGTTTTTTTGGCTGGCACTTTGTGCAGCCACTCCCAGGCTGTGCACATGTACACTGTGATGTGCAATTGGACAGTAATGGGCATGAGTCACAAGCACAGTGTCAGGTTGGATATGTTTAGGTCACATACACCCTGAGTCCTGGGGGTGATGGCATGTACATCACAGTGATACCTGTAGCCACAATACTGATGTGCACCCACAGTCTGTGTGCATGCTGTGTCTCAGATGTGTCTGATCAAATGTTCCCAATGGGTGACAGTCTCCACATCCATGTGGTATATGCATCAACCTTGATGGGGTGTGTATCTAAGAGACGTACATGTCGGGCCAGCAGAACCAACAGTGGCCACTACCTGTGGAACTTAGGCTTGCCTTGTGGTGTGTACGTGCTACGCCATGTCCCTTGCTGTGTTGATGTGGCAATACAGGGAGCCTGGGTTTCTGCATGGCAGAGATCTGTGATGCCTGGGAGACATGAGGCCTCAATTGTCACTGTGGTGTGTGTTTGGAATGTTGCAGCAGCACATAGGTTGGGTGACACAGCCAGATGATTGGCCATTGCACTACATGGTACTCATGTGGACATGTGGAATTGAGATGTGAGGTGGTGGTCTTGTAGGTGACATATGTGTCCATGACCAACAGCACACACCTCAGTACATTGCGTAATGTAAAGAACTAGCATGTGATATTGATCTTGATCATGGCCACATGGGTGGATGAACTGACAATCTTCCTTTGTGCATCTCTGTACTCCAGGGCACCAGCTGTCCATCGGCCATTCCCAGACCTTGCAACCATGCAGGAACGCGACTGCATCAGACAGTACCGCTTCACCAGGCCACAGATTGTGGAATTGGCGGAGCAGTTGGTGCCACATCTGCTACCTGGCCGGACATACCCTACAGCACTGACCCCAGAGGTGAAGGTGATGGCAGCCCTGCACTTCTTTGCTACTGGTACCTTCCAGTACACTGTGGCTACTGCTGGTGGGATGTCGCAAACGATGTTTAGTCGGGTGCTACGCAATGTCTTGGAGGGGATGTTGCAATTCCTCGACCTGTATATCAAGTTCCCCAGCCCAGCTGAACTTCCTGAAATAAAGGATACCTTTTATACACTGGGGAGGATGCCGAACGTCATCGGATCTATTGATGGGACACATGTTGCCCTGATACCACCACAGGGACATGAGCAGGCATACCATAACAGGAAGCACTACCATTCGATCAATGCTCTGGTGGTCTGTCTTGCTGACATTTCAATCACACATGTGTGTGCACGGTTCCCTGGTTCTGCGCACAATGCCTACATTATGAGGAGCAGTCGCATTGCAACGCTGATGTCACAGATGCCAGCTCAGCATGCCTTGCTTGTCGGTGTGTACTGACTGTTTCTCATTGTGTGTGTTTGTCAATGTTGTATTCCGCACTCCTACAAAACTCAGCTACTTGTTCATTTTTGTGTGTGTAGGTGACTCCGGATACCCCAACATGCTGTGGTTGCTGACACCGCTCAGGAACCCTGTGACACCAGCCGAGCTGCGCTACAATGAGGCACATGGTCAGAGTAGGAGGGTGATTGAGCGCACATTCGGCCTCCTGAAAAGCTGCTTTCGCTACCTGGACAAGACCGGAGGAGCCCTCCCATATGGTGGTGCGGAAGGAGGTGCCTCTCATCCAGGATGACGATGACGATGACCAACGTCCGGTACCTGTGGAGGATCCCGGCCTGGGCCAAGATGCCAGTGATGATGAAGATGATGGTGACGTCCGCTCACAGCTCATCAACAACTTCTTCACCTGAATGTGAGTTTCCATGGTTGTTATGTGAATGTATGGAGGTAGCCTGGAATGTGTTGTGCCAGCTCTGTTGCTGACTGAGTGTGTCTGTGTGCCACTTGACTGGATGCATGCTGTGATGTGTCCATTCAGGCGGTGTGTACTCTACAATAGGGTAGTACTGCAAGCTAGTGTTTGTGTAGGTGTCTTGCAACATGTTTTGTGCATGTGTATGACATTTCTCTACTGTTCTTCTGTGCTTTTGAATGTATCTTGTCTGTTCTTCCCAGGGTACTTTGCATGTTGTGTGGTCAACACTGACCCCCAACATCCAGAAGCCAACACCAGTGTGGAAGTTGACAATTCCCATCAACTGATGTACCACACATCCCTGGACTTCCATTCTCCAACACATTGGGAGCGTGTGTCCACTGTTACGTAGAATTACCGTGCAACTAGTGTCGAATAAACGTGTTGCTGATGTGTAATGAACCTGTGCTACGCTTTGTTATGTGCGTTGTCTGTCTTCCCACATCTGAGTGACATCTGCTTATCTCACCTGTGTACTTGTTACCACTGACTGGGGTTGGTGTTGTGTCTGTGCATGCCAATGCATTTCAGGTCAACATCATTGTGTGTGATGAGTAACATGGCCATGGTGAGTATGTTTTGTGTTGCCATAGTGCTGTATCTCCCGCACATGTGTCACATCCCCATGACTCACCTTACGTTGGTCACATTGTTGCAGTATTTGGCATGCACTGTGTTGTGTAGCAGATCGACATCTCCCTGAACATGATAAGTTGGAATCACAACAGAGGCAAGTATGGTGTACTGGTGAGTTTATTTACAAACATGTGTGAGGGAAGTGCACAGGATGATGGGTGCTGTACAGTGGTTTGGGAATCCAAAGTTCACACTGGAGTTGGAAGTGCTGGTAGATGAAATGTCCAGAGTAAAGTCCACAGTCATCTGCTACATTGGCCCAACATAAACCCTCCATGTCATGTGGGCGATTTGTGTGCGATTGGACAAGGTGAACGGGTTGTGCACATAGAACATTGTCCAGAACAGGTTTAGAGGCCCTGGGGGATGTGCTGGGACATCTGCCTCTCACATGTCCTTCTTCGGACGACCCCTCTTCTTCCTGGGGGGGGGAGGGATCCTCATGTGCAGGCCTCTGCGGTGCAGGGGACTCTCTGCCAGAGTCCTCCTCCCTCCCTGTGGCGCTGGCAGATGGTGTTGCGACAGATGTTGTGGGCACACAGGGGGGTGTGGACAGGTTGGTGTTGATCTGGCGGAGGCATTGTAGTATGTCACGATGCAGTAATGTCATCCCACTTGGCCTCCATGCGGGCATGGTGGGCGACCTGCTCATGTTGCATGTCCTTGAGGATCCCCACTACCTGGCCAAATCCTCCGGTGCTATCCTGGTATGCATCTAAGATGTGTGCCAGGGTGGGGGTCATCATGCAGTCGACTCCAGACCCTCTGCAAGGCGCACCCTGTGCCTCCCACCCCTCCCAGCACCCCTCTCCACACGGGCAGGACCAGCGGCGGGATGCCCAGGTGACACTGGGACCCCTTGGGTAATGTTGCTGGTGGTGTTTGCTGTAGCTTCCGGGGGGTCCTGTGTCCCTGTGCTGTGGGTGTTGATTGGCCTTGGTCTTTCTGTGTTGGCGGGGGTGCCCTGTCGGTTTCCAGATGCTGGAGGCGTGAGTACAGGGGGGCAGATGTTGATGCTGCTGGTGCTGCATGATGGCTCACACCGAAGGGGCCAGGTTGGTCGTCGTCATCCGAAGAGGACAGTGAGAGAGTCAGACCAGAGAGCTCAGTGTCCACCAGAGTCTAGGACTGGGTATCCTCATCATTTGTTGCTGGGTGCCCAGCACCACCTGTGTTTGGAAGAGACACACAATGTGATATATGTTTCTACATGCATCGTTGGTTCACAAACATTACATTTTCTACTTTTCGAACAGATGCCTGCCTGTACACTGCTTTTTCCCAGCTTGTCACGGACAGAGTTTGATATTGTTGTTCGCCATTTCCCAGCATGGCCTTGTGCTCCCCACAACAGAGCCCAGTGTCAGACATCTTGTCAGTCCCTTCCTACTCCCTGTGAGGCGAGAATGGTTCAGTTTGATCTTGCTGGGCCATGTGGGTGGGAGTAGGTTGTCTGTGACTGTGAGTCCCATCATACTCTTGGCTACAACCCCCTTCCCAGCATGCCCATACTTCCTCCCTCTTGACTCTGCTTCCCTGTGAGGGGGTGTGACAGCAATAGCAAGATGGCTCACTGTGAATTCCTGATGTTTGTTGTTGGCCATTTCCCAGCATGGCCTTGTGCTCCCCACAACAGAGCCCAGTGTCAGACATCTTGTCAGTCCCTTCCCACACCCTGTGAGGCGAGTATGGTTCAGTTTGATCTTGCTGGGCCATGTGGGTGGGTGTAGGTTGTCTGTGACTGCGAGTCCGATCATACTCTTGGCTACACCCCCCTTCCCAGCATGCACATACTTCCTCCCTCTTGACTCTGCTTCCCTGTGAGGGGGTGTGACAGCAATGGCAAGATGGCTGACTGTGAAATCCTGGTGTTTGTTTGGCTACAAGTCCAAAGTGAGCCCCTGTGCTTCACACAGCAGCACCCAGTACGGGGTATCTTTTTCTGATATTTCAATGAGGTGTGTGCCAATGCATTGTACCCGGTGAATTGTGTGGAGTTTGTGTTGAGGGGGGTGTCTCCCCATGCTGATAAGTATGGTCAGGGCTGTCAGTCCTCCTTCCCATCATGAAACATGCTTCCATTGTTGGGCATGCAAGTTGTCTTTCAGGATGTCAGTCAGTGGTGTCCTGCTTCTGATTTGCACACAAGCCCTAGAAGGGCCTTGTGCTCCCCACAGCAGGACCCAGTGTCAGTCATTTTCCACTCCCTGTGATGTGGGCATGTTTCAGAGAGGTCTTTATGGGCCAATAAGGAGGGGGATCATTATCTGTGACTACAGGCCCCATCATGCTTTTGACTACACTCTCTTCACCTGCATCCCCACTATTCCTTCCTGACAGTCAGCTGCACTGTGAGGTGGTGTGTTTGTGGTGGCAAACTGTCTGGCAGGGTCTATTTGGCTTAGTGCCACTGGCTTGCTCTATTTGTTTGTAGGTTGGTGCATGTCATGACAAAGTTCCCAGTCACTCTGAGATGGCAGGTATTGTGTTTGTCTGACTGGAATACACACCTTGGGATGATTATCTATTGGTTACTGTAGCTTTGCTTGCGGTGCATGGTTTCACTGTTCCCTTGCCACACAATCTTGGGTATGTTGTTTGTGTACTCACCAGGCTCTGGGATGTCTGTTAGGCCATGGACGCTCTCTGGTGGTAGGATGTCCCGCACCTTCTCCTCCCAGGTCCTGAGTAGACTGGTTTGGCAGGAGGGCCACCGCCATTGCACTGACTCAGGGCGTGATCTTTTTCAATGAGTTTCTTGACCCTCCTGCGTACGTCATACAACCTGTTCTGGATATCGTCCTTTGTGCGCCTTGCTGGTGCTTGTGCGTTCACCTTGTCCACAATCCTCGACCACATCTTGGTTTTCTGTGAGATGGGGGTCCTTTGAACCAATGTACCAAACAAATGTGGCTCTACTCTGATGATCTCGTCTACCAGCACTTCTAACTCACTATCTGTGAACTTTGGATTCTTCTTTGGGGACATGGTGATGGGTGGTGGTGGTGAGTGATATGTGTGTGAGGGTGCAAGTGATGGTGGGTTGGTGTTGGTTTTGCTGGGTATATGTGTGTGTGCTTTTGTATGAGGTGCTGATGGTGTGTGAGTTGTGTGATGGGTGAGTTGTGAGTGTGTCTGTGGTTGCTGTGTACTGGTGTTTGCTGCTGGCTGTGTCTCCTGTTTGCAAGGGATGATGGTAGTGATTGCAGTCCTTTATATAGTTGGAGTCTTGGGTGTGTCTTTGTCCCATGTTTTTTTGGGGGGTATTTATTGGCTCTGTCATTGCTTGTTTGGTCCTTTTTTTGTTTTTTTTTCCTTTGTGTTTTGTAGGCATGAAGGAGACGTTCATGTGATGGAAACGGACGCTGCTGTTGTCTCGTGCGGGCTTCTCCGCCTCGTTCACGCTGCCTATCTTCTGTGTTTGGTACGCGTCGGTCACGGTGGTCTCTATTGCTTGTGTGCCGGGTTGTCTGTGCGTGTCGGTCGTGTAGCTTGGTCTCCGTGCGAGTCGGTTTGGTTTTACACGCATTGCATCGTACTGCGCAAATCGTACATCAAGGGTACGGGTCGGTCGGCTTCATTCCAGGTTCGTGTCGGTCGGTGATAATCGCGTCGGTTTTCCGGCCGGATCACTATTTTCCCTACGGCTCGGTCGTACGGCCTGTATTCTGTACGTGTCGGTTGTAATTCACACGCGTTGCATCGTACCGCACAGGTCGTACGGCGCTGGTCCGTGTCGGTCGGTATTCGGTCCGGGTCCGTGCCGGTCGGTTCGTTTTGCGGCCAGAATCGGAATCGGCCCCACTGTAGTGAGAATAGTCAATTTTACTCCTCCAAACACCAACACTTTCCCTACTATTGCGCTGTTTGGTGTGGGAATAGTAAATTTCACCCCTCCAATGTACAACACTTTCACTACTGTTGCAGAGACTAGAGTGGAATAGTAAATTTTACCCCTCCGAAGTCCAACACTTTCCTTACTGTTGCGCTGTTTGGAGTGAGAAAAGTAATTGTAACCCCTCCGAAATCTAACGCTTTCCCTACTGTTGTGTTGTTTGAAGTGGGAATAGTAAATTTAAACCCTCCAAAGTACAAAACTTTCCTTACTTTTGGACAGACTGGAGTGGGAATGGTAGATTTTACCCCTCTGAAGTCCAACACTTTCCCTACTGTTTCGGTGTTTAGAGTGGGAATAGTACATTTTACCCTACGAAATCCAACACATTCCCTACTGTTGTGCTTTTTGAAGTGGAAATGGTAAATGTAACCCCTCCCAAGTCCAACATAGTCCGCCCTCTTGTTTAGCCTGAAGTGGGAATAGCAAATTTCACCCCTCAGAAGTCAAACGTCTTTCCTTACTGTTGCAGTGACTAGAGTAAGAATAGTAAATCTAACCCCTCTGTAGTACAAAGCTTTCTGTACCATTGCATTAACTAGAGTGGGAATAGTATACTTAGTCTCCAATAGTTTTTATTATATTGATAAAAATAGATTTTTTAGCATTGTTTATTTTTATATTTTATATTATTTATTTAAATTTTATCTTTACATTTATTTTAATGTTTATAGCATTTATAGTAAATCTGCTTTTTGGGGTTTTAATTTTTAATATTTTAATTAATGTCTACATTGATTTATATATTTTTTTCTTATTGATAGTTCATAATTTTTTTAGGTTTTATTGTGCAATATATATATATATATATATATATAGAACAAACTTCTCTCTCGCTTCACCCTTAGTCCTGGGGTACGTCGCAATGAAGAAAAGCACGGCACCACAGAGAACACTTGAAGTGTTTATTCAGCAAAAGAACATCAGTAACACGCACAAAAGGACGGTCGACGCGTTTCGGCACTCAGCCTTCAACTGGACCATAGAGTCCTAATGTCCAGAGTGTCTTTTTATAGAGACATTTTTTTATACATGAAAAAAACGAAAAATAGAAAGTGAAAACATACTGGACTTGAAATGCATCGTTGATCAAGGTATGTTATTTGAAAGTAAATAAAGTTTTTAGATCACAAAGAACCACAATAATTCATCCATCATGGTGATTGCTGTAAATTAAATAGTGATATAAAATAAATGTAGTTTAAGCGGAAACAATTTTAAAGAATTTAAGAAAAATCGCAATCAAGGTAAAGTACCTATAGGCTCTAGAGGAATCAATTGGAATCAGACAATTTTAAATAATTTTGACGAATTCTAAATAAGGAAATCCTATTTGGCAATTCATGAAGTGAGTGATAACAACTTTAGACTACTCACTAAAAAATGTTAATCATTGGCGAATTTTACATAAAGTATGTAAAGTCAAAGTTGATTATTTGTCAAAAAATTCCAAATGTTACCAACATATAATTGTTTCAACTGTTACAATGTAAAGTTCATATGTAGATCACAGTCAGCAATCAGAAGGGAGAGAGATGAAAATATTGTTATGAGAGCAGGCGAAGATTTTGCAATGTTTTGATCAACAGTGGGATTTGTGTATGAGTATAAAAGGGAGAACAGGGATGAGTCCATCATAATTGATCAATTGAAGATGAATTACAGGTGCACATGTAGTTCAGCATCCAAATTGTGTCCTAATGGGTTTTCTGTACCCATTAGTAATATCATTCTCGACTCTGCTCTTCTTAGCTCAAGAATGCGGTTTCCACCCCTTTCTTTTTGTTTGATGATTTTGATACCTGAATACTTGAGTAAATTACTGTCACTTGAGTGAAAATCAAAGAAATGTTTAGCAATGGGATATGTGAAGTCCTTATTCTTGATAGCACGTAGATGTTGTAGGATGCGAAGTTTAAGTTTGTTAATTGTGCTGCCAATATAATATTTTTGACATGGACATCCCAGTCTATAAATTACATATTTCGATTCGCAAGTGATGTGATCTAGAATCTTTTCATGATGGCCATTCTGTAGTTGGTAAGAAGTGATGTTTTGGCCCTGTTCACACGCCTTACATTTTGAACATTTCCAGAATCCCGGTGTCGTTAACCAGGACGTGGTAGTTAGAGGTTTGATTTCAAAATGGCTGTGAGTGAGAATATCTCCCAGAGAGGCAGTTTTGCGGTAAGTAATTCTGGGTCCAGCTGGGAGAATGTTTTTAAGGGTATCATCTAGAAGCAGTACATCCCAATGTTTGGAAATGGTTTTTTGGAATTCTTTACTTTGGTTGTTAAAGTCGATTATGAGTCTAGTTATGGACGCAGTGTCCTCTTTGATTCGGCCTACTTGGAGTAATTCATCTCTATTTTTGTTTTTGACTCGGTTGATTGCAGTTAGAATTACTTGCATGGGGTAGCCGCGTTGTAGGAAACGTTGACTCATCTCGACTATTTGTGTATTAAAATCTGAGACTTCTGAGCAATTTCTTCTGGCTCTTAGCATCTCCCCGTAGGGGATACTCCATTTGAGTTTGGCTGGGTGTCCGCTGTTAGCATGAAGGATGCTATTGCTAGCCGTGGGTTTTCTATGCATTTTAGTGCAAAATTTACCATCTAGTATGTATACTTCGACATCCAGAAACACAATTTTAGTAGTGCTGGTAGTGAAGGTAAAAGTCAATTGGTAACTATTGGTGTTGAGAGAGACCAGAAAGTTCGTAAAGAGCTCAATATCGCCTTCCCAAATGATGAACAGGTCATCAATATATCTTGACCAAAATTTGATATTTTTTGCACGAACATCTTTTAAGACTTCAGTTTCCCATGTTGCCATGAGGAGATTGGCATAGGTTGGGGCAAATGAAGTGCCCATCGCGGTCCCTTGTTTTTGTAGGAACACTTCTCCTCTGAACAGGAAGACGTTGTGTGTCAAACAGTAGGTTAGCATTTCAATCAACATCTCAGAATGTTCCAAAAAACAAATTGCTCTGGTGTCAAGGAATTTTTTTACTGCTGCGATGCCATCAGAATGACGAATCGAAGTGTAAAGTGATGCAACATCAATGGAAGCCATGATGTAGTTGTCGTGCCACTGAAACTGATCAATTTTTTGCAAAAAGTCCATTGTGTCCCTCAAGTATGATGGGAGAGCTGTAACATAATTCATTAAAAAGATGTCAATGAACCGGGATGTGGATTCTAATAAGGAACCAATGGAGCTAACAATGGGTCTACCAGGTGGGTTGATAATTGACTTGTGGATCTTTGGTAAGAAATAAATGGTTGCCGTAGTGGGATGATTAGTTTTTAAATACAAATATTCTTCCAGATCAATAAGTTCTCTGTCTTTCCAAGCGGAGAGTTTCAGATGATATTCCTCTGTCCAATCCCTGATAGGATTCTTGGATAATTTTTCATAATGATCCTTGTTATTGAGTTGTCTGGCAGCTTCTTTGATATAATCCTCACAATTTTGAATAACGATGTTACCCCCTTTATCAGAGGCTTTGATAATGATGTTTTGATCATTGCGTAGTTCTTTTAATGCATTGTGTTCTTCATAGGTGAGGTTCCATGTCTTTCTCATGTTCTTGGATTTGGTTGAAGATTTAGGCTTTTTAGTAGATGACATAAGGCAGTTAGTAGACATTTTGTTGATCTCCTCCACCATGATTTCCTGAAAGAGATCAATTTTGTTGCCAGGAGGAAGTTGAGGACAAAAAGTTGATTGGTTTTTAGAACCGCTGTTTCCTCCTCTGTTAGTTTCAAGGCCAGTGTCTTGACAATATTGTAGATCCGACATGGAGGGAAGGTTGCTGGCACCAACTTGAGTAGAAGATTCTGTTTGTAATGAGGTGGCTGTTCTTAATGCTGGAATATCTTTAATACTTAAAGATTGAATAGTTTCGCTTGGTGGGAGTGTAGAAGATGGTTGAGAAGGTCGTTCTTCAAAATATTTTTTAAGTTTAATTTTACGGCAAAATTTGTACAGGTCAATGCGTATGTTAGCAAGATCCATGTCCTTGTTGGGACAGAAAGAAAGACCCTTGTTGAGCAATGAGGTTTGCGCTTTATTAAGAATTTTATTGGAGTGATTCACAATGAGGTTGAGATTTTGTGGTTTTAGTTTTACTTTGCTCTTCCTCTTCCTCTTTTGGGTCTGACCGCCTCTCCTGGTTCTCCGTTTCGGGTTTGTGGTCGTCCTCTCCCCCGTGATGGTCCTTGGCCGCGCCCTCTTTGTCGCGTTGTCATCTGCATGAGGCGCATTTCCCCGGAAAAATCCAGGCTAGAGGTGGTTTGATCCTCATCAGCTGAGCTCAATTCAGAGCTTTCTTCTGACACAGGAATTTCTTGTCCGCTGTGTTTATCCATGACTACACGATTTCTCAATGTATCGTATTTTCTGGCAAAAGTGTAGATTCGGCCATAAGTGTAGTCGAGTCTGTCCCTGTTAAATTTGTTGGCTTTACGTTTTTC
This sequence comes from Triturus cristatus, assembly GCF_964204655.1. Classification (NCBI taxonomy): domain Eukaryota; kingdom Metazoa; phylum Chordata; class Amphibia; order Caudata; family Salamandridae; genus Triturus; species Triturus cristatus. The sequence continues at coordinate 448,911,466 of NC_140592.1, forward strand.
CACATCATCTTCATGTTTATTGACTTTCTTTTCCATAGATTCAATTGATTTGGTAATTTCCTCATCAGTGGGAATTTGATTCAATTCAGTCTCCAAATCTTTAATAGTTGTGGCGATCAAAGCTAGTTTCCTATCGGCGTGAGCAATCAAGGTGGCCATTAATCTGAATGAGCATTCGTTGGTATCAGTTTGCCATTGTTTAATTAAATCTATATCCAAGTCATTAAGGGTGGGCATAATGAGAATTCTCAAGCCTCTGGGAATTCTTTTGAATTCGATGTATTTTTCAAGTGTAGTTTTCTCCCACCATTTATTAACTTCTTGGATACGGGCCGCTTGTAATTCCTTTAAAATGCAGGAGACGGTTCTATTTTCTTGTCTCCACTAGATGCGCCGTTGCCAGCTTTGTGAGAGAGATTGGAGTCATCGTTAAGAAGATCACATGCTCTCTGTGCTCGATTTTTTACTCTCTCGGCCATGGTGGATTGTGGGTATTGTGGTTCGGATTAGTTTGGTACGATGCAAAAAAATAATTCAATATTGTTAGTGCGTGTAAGTCGATGATAATGCAATGATTATTCCTACTGGGGTAATGTCTCTGTTACTTGACTAGTAATTCGTACTAGTCAATTCCGGGAATATGGTCATAGTACGCTGCTTCAAAAGTAATGGTACGATAAGTCAGGTTACGTTCCGGTATTGTGGGAGAAAGTGAGCCGAGGGTCTGTCGGTAACAATTCTGTGACACAGTTCCTTTGCACTTGAGCACTTTAAGAGAACAAAGGGTGTCCGGAGGTGCTAGGTATACGGCGAGGGTGACCCGGAAGCCGCACCCGCAGTCCCCAAGGTCGCCAGTAGGTAGTTATAGTTAGGACCGTGTTTCCATAGGAAATCCGCAACATTCTATTTTGAATAACTTTGGCGCCGATTGACAAATCCTGGCGAAATTTTCAAAATAGGTGGGGCGCTCCGCTCCGCTCCTACCCTGAAAGTCTCAGAGGGATTCGTCAAGTGGGGGCTGAGAAAAAAGGGGGGTCCCAAAACATGTTTTCCCCATGCATTTTTCCAGAGGACCTTTAGTCCAAGCTACAGCCCGAACGGCTGAACAGAATTACTTGAAATTTGGCAGAGAGGTAATCCTCAGGTCAGGGATGTGCCTTTTGTAGGTCTGGTGTAAATGTGTTCAGTATTTGCTGAGAAAATAGCATTTGAATCAATATATATATCTATAGGCGCGCTCCGAGCGCGTACGGTAAGCTTACCGTACGCGTACGGTGCCGTGCGCGAGCTTAATTCTGATTGGTGGTTACATGACTGTAAACATTCGAATCAGTCGAAATCAGGAAGTGTCGGCCTCCATTTTGTGTGTCTCACACTGATAAACAAAGGAGGAGAACGTGGAAAGGGGGCAACGAAGAGAGTTGCAGACCCCCTAGCGTTTGTCAGGGGGGTCCAAGAAGGTCATAAAAGTATGAAAAATAAATGTGACATTTTTTTAAAAAAATCCCGTGGTGCGCGTACGGTAAGCTTACCATACGCGTACGGTAGAAAAAAAATAAAATACAAAAAAAGAAGTAAAATACAAATTTAAGTGTTAAGATATTAGGGGGCTCTAAAAAGAGCCGTTGTGTTTATGAAGTGTTTTTTGGTACCTATAAGTAAGTACCGATGCAGAGTCTAAAGTTCAAGAGGAAGACTCTGTTGCCTTCATCATTGAAATGTACACCGTCTCCTCTATAAATGTCTTGCATGTTGTAACGCAAGTTGTTGTGGTGTCCTTAATAAGCATTTCCAGACCTACACCAGTTAAAGTGGCTAGGTCATTTCCACCACAGTGCACAATAAAAAGGTTAGGCTGTGGGAGATGTTGAAAGGTTTTCACCAAAGGCATTAATTGGTGCCACTTTAACCCTCTCTGACCAATCCATTTAATGTCTACATTTGGCAAAGCAAGGTCTCTCACCATACCTCTTTTTTCTGCATACTTTTCACTCCAGAAGACATAGCTGTGACCTACAATCCACACTGTGAACATCTTTCAAGGAGATCTGGATGCACTCAGAAGGTGTCTTTCAGTAGAATGGCAATATGAAATGAAAGACAGTTGTAAAATGGAGGCATACATATTTTTTTAAATAAAAAGAACTCATTGGCTGATTCAAATCTTTTTACAGTAAAAAGTAGGCTGTATGTGTACATTTTTAGAAGCATGTTTTGTATTGGTTCAGAAAATTGTGTTCCCACAGAAGATTAGTTTGGATTTGCTGTTAGATTGGACAGGTGAAGCTCTCTTGCTCTTTGGATTTGAAACATTGTGTGCTGAACTTCTGACCTCTCTCCTCACAGCAGTGTTCCATGAGCTGTTGCTAATGTAGCAGGCAGAAGTCAAGTTGGGGGAAGGGTACTTTTTTAAAAGGGTTGAAGTTTTCAACCAATAGAAATGTGTGATTTAATTTGAAAAAAAGTGGGAAGCACTGAGATTTGTAATTAACATGTATATGTGTGAAAAAAGAGAGGGAAACATTGCCATTTACTGGTTCTGGAGAGAGGAGAGAGGTGTAGAGCTCGGATATTCTGACTCTGATAGTCTGCTGTTTGAGTGCCACATTTCTTTCTCAACTAACTAATTTTAAAGGTGAGTTATGAGTTGAAATATGAAAATATGTGCACTGTATTATAAAATGTATTGTTAAATATTAATACCTTTTTCTTTTTTTTACAGATTGAGAAAGGAAAAATATGAAAAAATAAACTTCTTTATAGAAAGTTAAATAAATCACTTATTTTTAATTAAGTTATTTTGATTGGCAGGTAAGTGTGATGTTTCTGGAATTATCACACATTTACTTTAATGCTCACTTTTTTTCACTACTCTTCTCTATGTTTTTCTCATTTCTGTAGTAGTCCCTCAAGGACCTTGTAGGGTGATTAAAATTTTGTTGTTTTAAAAAATAAATGCGCGTACCGTACGTGTACGGTAAAAAATCTTTTTTAAAAAAAGTGATTAAATTTTTTTTTAAAAAGTTAAGAGGTAAGGTTGGCTCTTAAAAGAACCGTTGTGTTCATAAAGGGTAAGAGGAAAGAAAGAATGGGAATATTAACAAGGACCACAGATGTGCGGGTCTATCCTATTGTTTATTAGGGAAACACTGGTCTCCGCATGAACAATTAGGCCATGACATCTTGTGCACCTCATTGAAACCCTTCCAAAACGAGGGTTTATTTCCAGAGGAGCAGAAGAGGGTGATGCTCCCACCGCATAGGAAGGGCTCAGCTGAGCTGCCGAAGATGTTCTCGGCTGAGCTTCTGCAGGTGTGCTCGGGTGACTTACTGGAGATGTTTCTCCAGTATGTCGAGCATAAGTCCTGGGATGTTTATCCTTAATGTGTCTAACCATAGAGTGATTTCCAAAGGAATACTTCTTCCTTGGATTCCCTCTAGATAAGACACGCTCACAAAGTGAGCAGGTGACTAAAGGAGCATTTACCTTTTTCTGCCCCTCTGGAAAGGTAAAATATTCCCATACAAAAGAAGTCTTTTGTTTCCTCCTTCTCTCTCTGATGATGCTGCTACCAGGCTCACTCTCAGAAGAGGACTGCTGTTCTGCCATCGTATCTCAAAGACAATTCAGCTCCTTCTCCTAAGGGGTCACAAGCAGTAATGAGGGGAATGGGTGTGGTGTAGGAAGGTTCTAGAACTGAAAGTAGTTTAAACCAATCAAAAGTGTTGTTTCTTGATCACATGACTAACCGTACGGTACGCGCATTTTTTTTTTATTTTTTTAAACAAAATGTTTTTAATCACCCCACAAGGTCCTTGAGGGATTACTACAGAAATGAGAAAAGCATAGAGAAGAGTAGTGAAAAAAGTGAGCATTAAAGTAAATGTGTGATAATTCCAGAAATTTCACACTTACCTGCCAATCAAAATAACTTAATAAAAAATAAGTGATTTATTTAACTTTCTATAAAGAAGTTTATTTTTCATATTTTTCCTTTCTCAATCTGTAAAAAAAGAAAAAAGTATTAATATTTAACAATACATCTTAGAATACAGTGCACATATTTTCATATTTCAACAAACATTTATTTGCCCTTTTTTGCTGTTTTCAGAATATATTGCATTTCACTGTAAATCGTAAAAGCAATTGCATTCATCACTTGACAGCGGGCAAAAAAAAAAAAACAATCAGAAAGATTGTTTAAAAAAAGCCCAGAATCTCTTCTCACTAAAACATACCGTAATAGAAATGTAACATTTGCAATAAAAATCTCACCTAAGAACAATAACTAATTCCAATAAATATTGTCTGAAAATTCTGATGCATTAGCATAATCACCAAAATAATTTGTGTCAAAGAAGTCCACAATGCAAATTATTACCTTTCCTTTAGGCCAAATGGTAATTTTTAAAATATTTTTTGATGACATTTCCAATGGTAATCCAATTAAATTGCAATAATGTTTTATACAGATGTTGCAATTTCTGTCTAAAATTTTGGTTTCAGAAAAATTAAATAGGAATTTGCTAAATCAAAAGGCAAACGTTGCTTGAAAACCAATTGAGAATCATTACACAGTGTCCAGCCTTTTTCACATTTAAGAAAAACTGTGTAATGACCAGAAGTTACAATAGGCCCATCATGGAAAATTATTGCAACTGTGACAAAAGTTTTTCCAGAAATTGATAATTGCTGTCCTGTAAATTTCTTTATTAAAGTGTCCAATTTTGTTCCATCAGCTCTACAACGTTGCATCATTAAAATTACATACTGTCCATATTTCTTTAAAAGTAAGGTTGAAAACATGTCAGATTTACATTCACAACATTCCATGCTATGATTGGCATCTTTAACTAATTTACTAAAAGTCACTGATTTAGTCTCTGGCAATGTTAAATAGATAAACCTTTCTGAATCAACATTAGAGCTGCATGTGTAGAAACAGTTTTCACAACTTTGGGCCATATGTAGGTAGAAAGTGTTTTGCGATACTCTAATTGCAATTTTTAGGGAATCGCAATTAGAGAATTGCAAAACGGAATGTAGGTAGGATTAGCAAATAATTTAGCAAATCCTACATATTCCTTAATTGCGAATTGCAAATTGCAATTCGTAATTAAGGAATACCTCCCCATTCATTCCTATGGGCCTAGAGGCCCATAGGAATGAATGGGAAGACATTCTCAATTTGCGATTCTCAATTAGAGAATCGCAAATTGAGAATGCAATTTCAAGTGTTCCAGGGTGTCAAAAGGACACCCTGTTGCACCCCTGAAATGAGCATGGGTGCACATGTGGCACACATACTTGCCCTAAGGACATGTGTGTGCACCACATTCCACTTTGAAAAATGCAAAAATATGCATTTTTGAAAGAAATCTCAAATTACCACCAACCTGTAGTTGGTGGTAATTTGCGATTCCTTAAGGCCAAATTGCACTTTTTTGGTGCTTCCTACATTGCATTTAAGGAATCGCAAAATGTGCGATTCCTTAAATGCAATTGCAAAATAAGGAATCGCTAATTTAGCGATTCCTTATTTTGCACGCAGATTTGCCTTCCTACATTCCACTTAGCAAAATTGCGATCGCAAACGCCGAAATTCGGTGAATTTCGGCGTTTGCGATCGCAAATTTGCTTTCTACATATGGCCCTATGTTCCCATTTATAACAGAGACCAAACAAATTTTCAATTTCTATCCCTTCATCTTCAAGTACCAAAAGGATGTACATCAAGAATTCCTGTGCATCTTGCTGGACATTTTGAGAAAACTGTGTTCGTCCTGAACATACATCTAATAGATTTCTAATTTCAGTCGCACTTTCTATTTTAGCTTTATCAACACTCAGCTTCTCATAAAGAAGACTTAGCACAGAACAGAATCTTTTTTCATGATTTTCTATTATCTGCTCTTGCAAACTTTCAAGATAAAATACATCATTCAGCACTACATTAGCGTAGCAGTTGACACCAGAGCTATTTTCAAAATGACAACCAACAACCTCTTCAATACTGTTCTTTTTCTTTTTGCTTGCAGTCACATCACTCTTTTTTTGTTTTCTGTTCTCTACATCCTCATTACAGATATTCTCAAATTTCCTTTTCCGACAAACAACACGTTTTTCCAACACAGGATACTGACCTAAATGAGGAGCATAGGTTCTCCTTAATCTATTGTACTCCTTTACACAATTTGCATCTGCACTAACTTTTGTGTCATCAAAGTCTATCATGAATAAACCAGATAATGTTTTTACTCGTGACAGAGCAACATATGCCATACCTTCTTTGAACACAGTAGATCCAATGTTTACAAATGCACTATCAACAGTTAATCCTTGACACTTGTGAATAGTTACAGCATATGCTAGAGAAAATGGAAACTGCTTCCTACGTACATATAAGTCTTTCACAAGCAAAAAACGAACTGAACAACGACTAATGTCTTTTACCTCTTCAATCTGATCAAATTTTATTTTTAAAAACTCAATTCCTTCTTTTTTCTGGTGGTTAACAAAACCCACAACTTTACCCATAGCTCCATTTACTAAACCTTTTTCAACATCCAAATTTCTCCTTAAAAATACTCGACAGTTCATGCAAAGATATAGATTTTTTTCTAATCCAGCTGTTTTCGAAATGTTCTTCTCTAGAGAATCCAATTTATTTTTCAGTTCACCTGTTAATGTAATAGTAATTCTTTCATGTTGGATTTTGGCCACTGCTTCCATTTTCTTAATCTCTTCCTTTTCCAATTTCAAAAGTTCCTCATTGAATATTGAGCATTCGCGTAGTGTTGGCATTAAGCAGATTACAGTATTTTTTTCTGCAATGTTCTTGTATATTTTTTCTGCAACTAATTCTTCACTTGGAAATAAATTATGTAGCAACCGACTCTGTAATGCTTTTCTGCCAACTTCTATGAGTAGTCCAATTCTGATATCTTTCAGAATACTTCCATATTCTTCATCGTTTGCTTGCCTCATATTGGTAGTGAGTTCTTTGTACTCAAAGAATGACCAAATATTCGCATTACCAATGCTTCCTAATGACTTCTTCGTGTCCTCATGTGTCACAGTATTAAACACTGGTTGTCCTTTAACTGGAGTAAGCTGTAGAAGATCCCCAAAAACTATAACATGTTTTCCACCAAATAACACGTCATAGTCTCTCTTTAGAATTTGCAGCATTCTTAAATGCACAAAGGCAAGCATTAAGTTTGATACCATGCTTACCTCATCAATAATGAGAACTTGCATCTTCTTCAACACTCTTGAAACTTCGAAGCATGCTTCGCCAGTTAGCTTGTGATATTCTATTTTGTTCTCATGCTCCACTGGTAACATTAGCAAGCGATGGAGAGTAATTCCTTTAATGTTATATGCTGCTAACCCAGTTGGAGCAGTAACAACACAAGATAAAGTTGAATCAGTTTTTTGCTGTAGGTAGCTCCTGATGACTTTAATTAAGAAACGTTTCCCAGTTCCAGCTTGTCCACTCACATACAACCTAATTGGTTCAAATGATGTGCATGTGCACTCTTTATTTTCATGTAGTAATCCGTGATCAATTTTTTTCTGACTTCTTCATAAATTTGTTGTTGTTCTTCATTCAGTTGTTGTTCCAAATTTGGTAAGTCTATTAAATCTTCCTGAGCTTGATTCATAGCCGTTTCCACTTCAGTCATGGCTATTGCAGCTTCATTTTCTAAGACTGGCTGTCCTAGTGGATCTTGACTGAGCGTTCCAGAACTTTGGCTGTCTTGAGAACTGTCTCTAGCTACTTCAGCTGAAATTGTAGCTTCCTGTTCAATTTCTTTGTTTAACATTTGGACATAATTCCTGAAACTACTGCATTCAATGGTATCTTTACATGCATTAAATGAATCCTCATAGCTTTGAAATTCTCCAAGTAGTTCGTCCTCTGAACGCCATGGTTTAAACAGCTGTAAAAGTGCCAAGTAGTAAAATTACTTTTTGTCAGTAGTGTCACAACTCAGCTTCCTGTGATTAATCAAACTTCCTTTTGTTTGCTTCACCAAACATCCTTCCTCACCAATGACTTTATATTTTCCATTGTTGATGTCTTCTGTGGCTTTCCGTGAAAAAATGTAGTTCTGCAGCACTTCATAGAGACACATGTTCTCAAGATGATGACTTCTTTTTGGGTAATATGTGTCCAACATGTTTGTTTTCAAAATATCTGTACTTTCTGGGTCGTTCTCGGACAAATATTCAATTTCTCCAACAGATTTCAGTACCCGATTTCGCATTCCTGCAAGGCCTAAACTGACCCAAATTATTCTTCTTGATTTCGAGTACAAACTTGCAGATGATAACCTATCTGAACATTCGTAGGATCCAATTTCTCGATGGGATAACATCTTTAAACGGAAACTGTACAGCTTCTTACTGACAGTCTTCTCGTGAGAAATCTCTTCCCACATTTCCTTCAATTCCGTTTTCTCAGATTTAGTGATGTAAGATGTGACATACCGAGCAACAGCAATAGAATTGTCTGCCACATACTGAATATCCATGTTAGCATTCCACATGGATAAAATGACTGGGTTGTAGTCATTTATATATTTTGACTCTTCTTTCCTTCTTAGGTTGTACGTATTTTTGGGAGATTTTCTTCTAATAGTATGTCGCAGAGCTGACATAAAACTGTTGACTCTTCCTTTTGAAAGAACAGGTCTAGGAAATCCAAATCGACATTTTGTGTAGAATTTATCTTTGGTCTTGTACTTCCGTCGACAGTATTTTCCACACCGATGACTTTGGAAACGGAAAACTTGCTCTTTTAACTTTTTCTCTTCTGTGCTTTTAGGTATAGCACATGTTGCATATTCTTCAATGAAAGATAACACTGCTTCATCAGCATCTGTTCCAAATTTTGGAGCATCCTTGATCCACAACAGCATATGAATATGAGGAGCACCTCTTGCTTGGTACTCTTTTCTCCAAAAGAAATCCACAACTTCTCCAAGAGGTAGATTTTTTTTATTGCAGATGAAGGACATCATAGCCTCAAATCTATGATTGAAATATCTGCAAACATTAACCGGATCCAATGAGCACAGTTCTCCTGCTGTCTTGTATTCGATGTTTTTAATGTTTGAATTTGCCTCTCGTAGAAAATCCAGTCAATCATCCCAAGCGTGCTCGGCACAGCTTAGGGTTAGGAACCATGTAGGAGTTCCTAAATTCCGTAGCATACATTTCAATTCTCCATGGCGTCGGTACCAATATTCATTTGTCCCACGCTGACAAGCCATCAGATTGATCAATTGTGATTCCAAATGATCATCTCGCTGCAGCACTTTGTTCATAAAATCCTTAGCAGACACATTATGTAGATGTGTTCCACTTTTTAAAATGTGGTTTACTGCATAAGATAGTGCAGACAAGTCACTTTCAAATAACAGATGGAACAAATATGGAATACTTTGACGAAATCTTGTATCTTATGCATATAATCTTGTAGTCCGATACTCAGAAGCAGGAATCTGTACTGGGCGTTCATCGTATCGTCCACCTTCTCCTGTAGGAAACAGCTGGGGAAAACAACGAGCTTCCAAGCTCTCCTCCCATACACTCACGGGAGTTCCTTTGGCTTTTTTCATTTGAAACAGATCAATGGTGTTTGCCATTACTTCTTTTGAATGAAGAGGATGTATGCTGAAATGTTCATAAATACTTTCCATACATCTACCAGCTCCTGCCAAATTTTCTTATTCTTCGTAGGTACACCATTAACCAGAATAACTAATGTTTCAGTTTCCAAAGTATCTGCATCAATAGTTTCCATTTTTTTTTCAAATCCAACGGCAAATAGACCACTCTTCCTTTTAAACCTCTCTGTAAATCTGAAGGAGGTAATTTACCGGTTTTTGGCTCCGTACGTACTATGGTCTGGAATGGATGAACACATTGAATGAGTATAGACTCATACGTATTTAATTCAGAAAGTTCAACTGGAATATCAACCAGTTCTAAATTATTATGTACAGCTCTAGCAGGCATTTTATTTTCTTCTAACTTGTTATAACAATATTTGCAAATACGCTGATCTTCACCCAAATCAAAACATTTTTCAAGAAATATATATGTTGCAAAATCCTTCCACTTATAATTATCTTCTTCTTCACTTTTTTCATACAGATCAACATTCCTTGTTTGATTTTTGTAATGGCTTCTCCGGCAACATATACAAGTAATATTTGGTCTTTCATTAGAGGTGATAGCAAATTTTGTCATATGATCTTCAAATTTCTTACTTACAGAGGGTCCTACATTCTCTTCCACATTTTCCTCAATAACTGTGTCATTTTCTGCACTTTCTTGTTCCGGACCAAAGTAACTAAACTGAATTTCATCAGTAACCTTCTGAACATCTGATACAGTTCCACGGAACAGAGCCCTATTCAACTCATTTAATTTTAGTGCTGGACTTTTAGCAGAATACAATCTTTTCACAAATTTTCTTATTTCAGTATGATGTACTGCCAGCATCCTAAAATGGTGAAAAACACTTTGACAAATTTTCCTAGAAAGACAAGCCAGAGAATGTCCTTGCAAACCAGTATTCTCTCTCACTCTGCATGGATCTAGTCTTTGAAGCACCTTAATCTTCTGTTTAACACTTTTTTTTACTATATTCTCTTAGAAACTCACGTAATTTATCAATAGATTCCTGTCGCACAGTACAAATACTACTACAATTCCAAGTGTACACTGGGGCTTTAGGACGTCTCCCCATAACCTCAGCCGCCATCACTTCTTCCTCACTTCATAAGCTCGGCCACTGGTGTCAACTGGATGCAACAAACTATTGCTTTGAAAATAACTCTCTTCATTAAAAAATGGTTCAGAACTTGAACTATGCATCCATTTTCCTAAAAACACTTTACAAAAGTTATTTCTTTTTACTACTCTTTTCGTTTTGCTTTGTGACTTCATTACATTGACCATTTTATCTAATGTACGCATCCTGTTCAAAATTAAAATGAATAGTTTTCTTTTTAATTCTAAAGCCTTAGCTACAATGGCTTCAATATCTTTTTTTCTCTTGTAAAATTTAGCTCTTTTCTTATATTTTTTCACATCCTTTAGCAAATTGGACATCACTCTTCTCTGAAACATTTTCCTACGGATCTCTTTAAATGCTGATTTTCTTTTCAAGTCAATTTTTATTGCTTGTGCTTCTACATTAGCATTTAGTATATTCTCACTATTGTCCTGTTGTTTTCTACTTGAAACAGTTTTTCCACTGGGGACATTTTTTAAATTTTTCCTTTTTTTGAATATATTTTTAAAGAATTCCTTTGTCTGCTTACCAGAAGACTTTTTCTTTTTCCCAACATGAGCATCTTCAACTAACTTGGGTCCTCCAGTTGTCTTCAAATCTACATGTTTTTTCTGTTGTTTTCGCTTTCTTGATTTTATAGGCATCTTATATTTCCTTCACTGCTCTGCAGCAATACCTGAAAGAAACTAAAAAAAAAATACCTTTTTGTAATTTAAATATATTACTATATTTGTTATGATCTTTTCTAATCTTATAACACTATCTACCCCTTTCCTACAAGTGAAAAACACAACAAAGCCAACACTAATTTAATCTCTAAGAACAATTCCTGTGTGCACACAGACTCTTGGTGTGATTCTAGGCAGAACACGATATTTCATTTGCAATTCAAAAGCACACTTACTTTTTTTTTGTTGCAACTGTTAATTACTCTAACAGTCTGACACATTTTCTTTATAGTTTAGAGAGGCAGAAAAGAGCACATGTCCAATCAGCTCTTTCAGAGCATGTACATGTGTAACCTGGCTGACTGACTACACTCCAGCAAAGATAATGAGCCTTGGTGATGTTCAATGCATTAGCGTTCCTCACTCCTACCTAAAACACCACACAGTGCTGATTAGTAAGCATGAGTGTACAGGAAAAACAGCTAGCTCTCTGCTAAGAGTGTGGTTCTTGAGACTGTCTACTGTCAGGTGCAAGAGAGACTTGAATGGACCCTTACATAACTGCATAAACACTGTAAACATGTATGTAAGACTACATGTGTGGTAAGGGTTAATATGAGTTTTTTGTATGTAGCAACTACATGACCCATTGCAAGAGTGGAAGAAAAATCTGCCATGTTGATTTCAAATATGTTAGCATTTGCCTCTTATTTGAGAAACTGTTTTGGGCTGAATGCTAACCATCACATTTCCAGAAAACAAGCTTCCCCTTTCATACGAATGCAATTCTAAATGAAGCAGAGTATCACGAAATAGATCTCTGAGAACAATTCCTCTGTGCTCACAGACTCATGCTGTGATTTTAGGCAGAAAATGAAATTTGCTTGCCAATTTCAAAGCACACTTACTACTGTTTTTTTCTGCAAGTGTTAAGTACTCTAACAGTCTGATACATTTTCATTCCAGTTTTCAGATACAGATAACAGCACATGTGCAAACAGCTTTTTGAGACCATGAACATGTGTGACCTTGGTGACTGACTACACTCCAGCAAAAGAAATCAGCCTTAGTGATGTTGAATGTATTAGCGTTACTCACTGCTACCTGAAACACCACTCACTTGTGAATACTAAGCATGATTCTACAGGATAAACCAGTGGGTGTGTGCTAAGAGTCTGCTTATGGAGACTGTGTATTTTCAGTTACAAGAGACATATGCATGGATACATCCAAAAAGAACCAGAGTGACACGAAATACATCTCTGACAAAAATTCCTGTGTGCTCACAGACTCATGCTGTGATTCTAGGCAGAAAATGAAATTTGCTTGCCAATTTCAAAGCACACTTACTACTGTTTTCTGTGATTTTAGGCAGAAAATGAAATTTGCTTGCCAATTTCAAAGCACACTTACTACTGTTTTTTTCTGCAAGTGTTAAGTACTCTAACAGTCGCATACATTTTCATTACAGTTTTCAGATACAGAAAACAGCACATGTGCAAACAGCTTTTTGAGACCATGAACATGTGTGACCTTGGTGACTGACTACACTCCAGCAAAAGAAATCAACCTTAGTGATGTTGAATGTATTAGCGTTACTCACTGCTACCTGAAACACCACTAACTTGTGAATACTAACCATGATTCTACAGGATAAACTGCTGGGTGTGTGCTAAGAGTCTGCTTATGCAGACTGTGTATTTTCAGTTAAAAGAGACATATGCATGGATACATCCAAAAAGAGCCAGAGTGACACGAAATGCATCTCTGACAACAATTCCTGTGTGCTCACAGACTCATGCTGTGATTCTACGCAGAAAATGAAATTTGCTTGCCAATTTCAAAGCGCACTTACTACTGTCTTTTTCTGCAAGTGTTAAGTACTCTAACAGTCTGATACATTTTCATTACAGTTTTCAGAAACAGAAAAGAGCACATGTGCAAACAGCTTTTTGAGACCATGAACATGTGTGACCTTGGTGACTGACTACACTCCAGCAAAAGTAATCAGCCTTAGTAATGTTGAATGTATTAGCGTTACTCACTGCTACCTGAAACACCACTCACTTGTGAATACTAAGCATGATTCTACAGGATAAACTACTGGGTGTGTGCTAAGAGTCTGCTTATGCAGACTGTGTATTTTCAGTTACAAGAGACATATGCATGGATACTTCCAAAAAGAACCAGAGTGACACGAAATACATCTCTGACAACAATTCCTCTGTGCTCACAGACTCATGCTGTGATTCTAGGCAGAACATGAAATTTGCTTGCCAATTTCAAAGCACACTTACTACTGTTTTCTGTGATTTTAGGCAGAAAATGAAATTTGCTTGCCAATTTCAAAGCACACTTACTACTGTTTTTGTCTGCAGGTGTTAAGTACTCTAACAGTCGCATACATTTTCATTACAGTTTTCAGATACAGAAAACAGCACATGTGCAAACAGCTTTTTGAGACCATGAACATGTGTGACCTTGGTGACTGACTACACTCCAGCAAAAGAAATCAGCCTTAGTGATGTTGAATGTATTAGCGTTACTCACTGCTACCTGAAACACCACTCACTTGTGAATACTAAGCATGATTCTACAGGATAAACTGCTGGGTGTGTGCTAAGAGTCTGCTTATGCAGACTGTGTATTTTCAGTTACAAGAGACATATGCATGGATACATTCAAAAAGACCCAGAGTGACATGAAATACATCTCTGACAACAATTCCTGTGTGCTCACAGACTCATGCTGTGATTCTAGGCAGAAAATGAAATTTGCTTGCCAATTTCAAAGCACACTTACTACTGTTTTTTTCTGCAAGTGTTAAGTACTCTAACAGTCTGATACATTTTCATTACAGTTTTCAGATACAGAAAACAGCCCATGTGCAAGCAGCTTTTTGAGACCATGAACATATGTGACCTTGGTGACTGACTACACTCCAGCAAAAGAAATCAGCCATAGTGATGTTGAATGTATTAGCGTTACTCACTGCTACCTGAAACACCACTCACTTGTGAATACTAACCATGATTCTACAGGATAAACTGCTGGGTGTGTGCTAAGAGTCTGCTTATGCAGACTGTGTATTTTCAGTTACAACAGACATATGCATGGATACATCCAAAAAGACCCAGAGTGACACGAAATACATCTCTGCCAACAATTCATGTGTGCTCACAGACTCATGCTGTGATTTTAGGCAGAAAATGAAATTTGCTTGCCAATTTCAAAGCACACTTACTACTGTTTTTTTCTGCAAGTGTTAAGTCCTTTAACAGTCTCATACATTTTCATTACAGTTTTCAGATACAGAAAACAGCACATGTGCAAACAGCTTTTTGAGACCATGAACATGTGTGACCTTGGTGACTGACTACACTCCAGCAAAAGAAATCAGCCTTAGTGATGTTGAATGTATTAGCGTTACTCACTGCTACCTGAAACACCACTCACTTGTGAATACTAAGCATGATTCTACAGGATAAACTGCTGGGTGTGTGCTAAGAGTCTGCTTATGCAGACTGTGTATTTTCAGTTACAAGAGACATATGCATGGATACATCCAAAAAGACCCAGAGTGACACGAAATACATCTCTGACAACAATTCCTGTGTGCTCACAGACTCATGCTGTGATTCTAGGCAGAAAATGAAATTTGCTTGCCAATTTCAAAGCACACTTACTACTGTTTTTTTCTGCAAGTGTTAAGTACTCTAACAGTCGCATACATTTTCATTACAGTTTTCAGATACAGAAAACAGCACATGTGCAAACAGCTTTTTGAGACCATGAACATGTGTGACCTTGGTGACTGACTACACTCCAGCAAAAGAAATCAGCCTTAGTGATGTTGAATGTATTAGCGTTACTCACTGCTACCTGAAACACCACTCACTTGTTAATACTAAGCATGATTCTACAGGATAAACTGCTGGGTGTGTGCTAAGAGTCTGCTTATGCAGACTGTGTATTTTCAGTTACAAGAGACATATGCATGGATACATCCAAAAAGACCCAGAGTGACACGAAATACATCTCTGACAACAATTCCTGTGTGCTCACAGACTCATGCTGTGATTCTAGGCAGAAAATGAAATTTGCTTGCCAATTTCAAAGCACACTTACTACTGTTTTTTTTCTGCAAGTGTTAAGTACTCTAACAGTCTGATACATTTTCATTACAGTTTTCAGATACAGAAAACAGCCCATGTGCAAACAGCTTTTTGAGACCATGAACATGTGTGACCTTGGTGACTGACTACACTCCAGCAAAAGAAATCAGCCATAGTGATGTTGAATGTATTAGTGTTACTCACTGCTAACTGAAACACCACTCACTTGTGAATACTAACCATGATTCTACAGGATAAACTGCTGGGTGTGTGCTAAGAGTCTGCTTATGCAGACTGTGTATTTTCAGTTACAAGAGACATATGCATGGATACATCCAAAAAGACCCAGAGTGACACGAAATACATCTCTGACAACAATTCATGTGTGCTCACAGACTCATGCTGTGATTCTACACAGAAAATGAAATTTGCTTGCCAATTTCAAAGCACACTTACTACTGTTTTTTTCTGCAAGTGTTAAGTACTCTAACAGTCTTATACATTTTCATTACAGTTTTCAGAAACAGAAAAGAGCACATGTGCAAACAGCTTTTTGAGACCAAGAACATGTGTGACCTTGGTGACTAATTACACTCCAGCAAAAGAAATCAGCCTTAGTGATGTTGAATGTATTAGCGTTACTCACTGCTACCTGAAACACCACTCACTTGTGAATACTCAGCATGATTCTACAGGATAAACTGCTGGGTGTGTGCTAACAGTCTGCTTATGCAGACTGTGTATTTTCAGTTGCAAGAGACATATTCATGCATGCATCCATAACAGCTTAAACATTGTAGTAATGTATGTAAAAGTACATGTGTGGCAAGGTTTAATTGCAGTTTTGTATATGTATGACCAAGCTCAGCAATTGCATGATTAGAAGCAAAATCTGCGATATCAATTTCAAATGTGTTAGCATTTGCCTCCCATTTGTGTCTTACTGATTTATGCTGAATGGAAACCATCATATTTACAAAAAGAAAGCTGCCCCTTTCCTACAAATGCCATTCTTACAGAACCGGACCATCACTATTAAAATCTCTAACAACAATTCCAGTGTGCACACAGACTCATGGATTGATTCTAGGCACAAAACAGTATTCCTCAGTGATACCAGTACACCTTAACTTATGGGAAAAACACACTCCATAATATTTAACTAGTTAAAGACAGTTAAATATCTCCCAAACCACAATATGTAAAACACAACTTTAAAAGAAGAATGACAATTCTAATATTTATATCAAAAATCACCACATACATCCCCTCTCAAATTCATAACTCACCTTTAAAATTAGTTAGTTGAGAAAGAAATGTGGCACTCAAACAGCAGACTATCAGAGTCAGAATATCAGAGCTCTACACCTCTCTCCTCTCTCCAGAACCAGTAAATGGCAATGTTTCCCTCTCTTTTTTCACACATATACATGTTAATTACAAATCTCAGTGCTTCCCACTTTTTTTCAAATTAAATCACACATTTCTATTGGTTGAAAACTTCAACCCTTTTCCAAATGTACCCTTCCCCCAACCTGACTTCTGCCTGCTACCATAGCAACAGCTCATGGAACACTGCTGTGAGGAGAGAGGTCAGAAGTTCAGCACTCAATGTTTCAAATCCAAAGAGCAAGAGTGCTTCACCTGTCCAACCTAACAGCAAATCCAAACTAATCTTCTGTGGGAACACAATTTTCTGAACCAATACAAAACATGCTTCTAAAAATGTACACACACAGCCTACTTTTTACTGTAAAAAGATTTGAATCAGCCAATGAGTTCTTTTTATTTAAAAAAAATATGTATGCCTCCATTTTACAACTGTCTTTCATTTCATATTGCCATTCTACTGAAAGACACCTTCTGAGTGCATCCAGATCTCCTTGAAAGATGTTCACAGTGTGGATTGTAGGTCACAGCTATGTCTTCTGGAGTGAAAAGTATGCAGAAAACAGAGGTATGGTGAGAGACCTTGCTTTGCCAAATGTAGACATTAAATGGATTGGTCAGAGAGGGTTAAAGTGGCACCAATTATTGCCTTTGGTGAAAACCTTTCAATATCTCCCACAGCCTAACCTTATTATTGTGCACTGTGGTGGAAATGACCTAGGCACTTTAACTGGTGTAGGTCTGGAAATGCTTATTAAGGACACCTTTGTACAATTGAAGTCGCTTTTTCATCAATCTGCCTTTGTATATTCTAACATATGCCAAAGGCAAAAGTGGAACTGGTCCAACCAATTTTGTCCGCAGATTGACAAAACAAGAAAGCACATCAACAAATCTATTTCTGCTTTCCTCAGAGACTATGGTATGGGTTCTATATACCACAACAACTTGTGTTACAACATGCAAGGCATTTATAGAGGAGACGGTGTACATTTCACTGATGAAGGCAACAGAGTCTTCCTCTTGAACTTTAGACTCTGCATCGGTACTTACTTATAGGTACCAAAAAACACTTCATAAACACAACGGCTCTTTTTAGAGCCCACTAATATCTTAACACTTAAATTTGTTTTTTACTTCTATTTTTTTATTGTGTTTTTTTTCTACCGTACGCGTACGGTAAGCTTACCGTACGCGCACCACGCGATTTTTTTAATAAAAATTTAAATTTATTTTTCATACTTTTATGACCTTCTTGGACCCCCTGACAAACGCTAGGGGGTCTGCAACTCTCTTCGTTGCCCCCTTTCCACGTTCTCCTCCTTTGTTTATCAGTGTGAGAAACACAAAATGGAGGCCGACTCTTCCTGATTTCGACCGATTCGAATTTTTACAGTCATGTAACCACCAATCAGAATTAAGCACGCGCACGGCAGCGTGCGCGTACGGTAAGCTTACCGTACGCGCTCGGAGCGCGCCTATAGATATATATATTGATTTAAATGCTATTTTCTCAGCAAATACTGAACACATTTACACCAGACCTACAAAAGGCACATCCCTGACCTGAGGACTACCTCTCTGCAAAATTTCAAGTAATTCTTTTCAGCCGTTCGGGCTGTAGCTTGGACTAAAGGTCCTATGGAAAAATGCATGGGGAAAACACGTTTTGGGACCCCCCTTTTTCTCAGCCCCCACTTGACGAATCCCCCAGAGACTTTCAGGGTAGAAGCGGAGTGGAGCGCCCCACCTATTTTGAAAATCTCGCCAGGATTCGTCAATCGGCACCAAAGTTATTCAAAATAGAATGTTGCGGATTTCCTATGGAAACACGGTCCTAACTATAACTACCTACTGGCGACCGCCAGTAGGTAATATATATATATATTTATATATCAAAACACACCTGGTCCTCAGCTAGTGAGCAACGTCCGTTACATCCACCTTCACACCAAGGAACCACGAACCACCGATTAGAAGCAACAAGATGTTTATTGAAGCTGTTAGTTCTCTAGAAGACGCGTTTCGGGCGCCACTCGCCCTTGTTCATATCAATCCATATATCAATCCACGAAATTACTCCTTCTGAAGTTCAAGCCCCCGTAGGAGGGGTGGCGCGGACCGGCGGAGACAACCGGCAGTAATATGATCCCAAGCGGTGTCCCAAACGCGCTCTCGGAGTAAATAATAATTACCAGGGAAACGGATGGTCACATTGACACAGGTAGGTTTATTCACATCATAAACCTGCTGCAACGCGTTTCACCCGCGAACGGGCTTGTTCACACAGCGTGTCACACACTAATGCCACAATACATACTGTTCCGTAGACAAGTCAATAACGTAAACAAAGGACTTGAAAAATACATGCAGTCTGCAATGTTACGCTAAGTAAGGCGCCATATTATAATGTGTTTTCACTGGTAGTTAATATAACTGATCATCTACAATTTTTTCTGTTATTCTGTCAGGAAGTATTAACCATGATGGAAAGTGTCACCATTATAATAGTACTCGTATTTCATTAGTTAGCGAAAAAATCCACATCAATTTCAAACTCTGGCACATGTTGCGTTAATACAAACATCGATACACAAATTTCTTCAAGGCATACGATACTAATTTAACAACATCGTGTGATTCTGATTAAAGCATCGTGCCGTTCGTAATGTGAGGTCTCTAGTGTCGGGTTTGATCCTTCACATGCTAGGTAACCGTCTTTTGAATAAAACTTTATGCGAGCATGTGATTACAACGTTATCCCTAGGGTCGCGTAACGTTCGCCTAATAGTGGCAAGCAAAATTATATTGCATCTGTTTAGACATAAACAGTAACACGTTCCCCAGTTAGCCACCGTCATCTTTTCAAATAATATGATAAATTAATATGCTCAGTAAATGAAATTGTTCATTAACTTGTCAAAATGTTCAGACGGTTAAACAAAACTTCGCCATATAGTGGCAAAGAGAACATAACTTCTATCTCATGTTCTTCAGTCAATTAATTACGTCAGTAATACTTCGCCAAATAGTAGCAAAGAAAGCATAACGTCTATTCCATGATATCCTGGATGGAAAGAGCATCAACCATGATCTGAAAAATCTGTATAGAACTTTCTTCATGTATACGTAATGCTTTAAGCTATACAAGAAACGTCCTATGTCTCTATCGGAACTATAAATGTGGCATGTTGTGTTTACCCTGTATTTCTAGGGCCAACAGGGTCCCTACCCTTTTCTTCACTTACCTTCCAGACATTGGTGTTTTGACAACTATCAAGTAATTTATTGAAGTTTGAGGTTCCGAGTATATATAAACAAACTTTTGCCTTAATGCTGTACTTAATAGGCATGCCAGAGAATTTGACCTCTAATTTTACCTTTTGTCATCTAACAAAGTAAGGTGTTCTCTTCCCTCTCTATCTTCGATATAAATTCTTCTTCTTATATCATTTTGTTTTCACTGATGGGTGTTTTATAGGAAGTTAGTTTGAACAGGGTAAACACAACATGCCACATATTAATTTATCATATTATTTGAAAATATGACGGTGGCTAACTGGGGAACGTGTTACTGTTTATATCTAAATAGATGCAACATAATTTTGCTTGCCACTATTAGGCGAACGTTACGCGACCCTAGGGATAACGTTGTAATCACATGCTCGCATGAAGTTTTATTCAAAAGACGGTTACCTAGCATGTGAAGGATCAAACCCAGCACTAGAGACCTCACATTACGAACGGCACGATGCTTTAATCAGAATCACACGATGTTGTTAAATTAGTATCGTATGCCTTGAAAAAATTTGTGTATCGATGTTTGTATTAACGCAACATGTGCCAGAGTTTGAAATTGATGCGGATTTTTTCGCTAACTAATGAAATACGAGTACTATTATAATGGTGACACTTTCCATCATGGTTAATAATTCCTGACAGAATAACTGAAAAAATTGTGGATGATCAGTTCTATTAACTACCAGTGAAAACACATTATAATATGGCGCCTTACTTAGCGTAACATTGCAGACTGCATGTATTTTTCAAGTCCTTTGTTTATGTTATTGACTTGTCTACGGAACAGTATGTATTGTGGCATTAGTGTGTGACTCGCTGTGTGAACAAGCCCGTTCGCGGGTGAAACGCGTTGCAGCAGGTTTATGATGTGAATAAACCTACCTGTGTCAATGTGACCATCCGTTTCCCTGGTAATTATTATTTACTCCGAGAGCGCGTTTGGGACTCCGTTTGGAATCATATATATATATATATATATATATATTCACTGAAAAAACCATAAGTTTCAGGGACGTTATAGTTAGAAATTAGCATTTAAAAAACCTTAGCAATTCACTGAAAAAACCATAGGTTTCAGGGGTGTTATAGTTAGCTGGACATTTCACTCGTACAAAACCATAGAAATTCCCCCGTTATAGTTAGTTCTGCTAACTATAACTCGCGCCCCGCAATGCACTGCTGATGACATCACATATTACATCACTCATGACATGGTCAGTGACGGATCACTGACATAATATCGACTACCAAAATATAGACCTACAGAAATATTGATGCCAAAATATCGACTACAAAAATATCGACTTCCTATCTACAAACAGGTAAGTACAAAAATATCGAGTCAAAATATCGTTGTAAAAAATATAGTCAGTCAAAATATCGAATTTTTTTAAATGTATTAAAAGTAATGTAAAAGTAATTAAATAATAAATATAATTAACTAAAACATATTTAAAAATACTTAAATAACCTTAAAAATAATAAATAATTAATGTAACTTAAAAGAAATAAACTTACATTTTTATTTTTTAATAGAAATATATAAACGTAATATTAATACAAAATAATCAATATTTTTACCGTAGGATAGCGGCTGGGTAAAATGTACCATTACCACTCCAGTGAGTGCAACAGTAGGGAAAGCGTCAGATAGCGTAGGGGTAAAAATAACTATTCCCACTCCAAAGAGTGCAACAGTATGGAAAGCGTTGGATAGCGGGAGGGTAAAATTTACTATTCCCACTCCAGTGAGTGCAACAATAGGGAAAACGTTGGATAGCGTATGGGTAAAAATTACTATTCCCATTCCAAAGAGTGCAACAGTCGGGAAAGCGTTGGATAGCGGGAGGGTAAAATTTACTATTCCCACTCCAGTGAGTGCAACAATAGGGAAAGCGTCAGATAGCGTAGGGGTAAAAATTACTATACCCACTCCAAAGAGTGCAACAGTAGGGAAAACGTTGGATAGCGTAGGGGTAAAAATTACTATTCCCACTCCAAAGAGTGCAACAGTAGGGAAAGCGTTGGATAGTGGGAGGGTAAAATTTACTATTCCCACTCGAGTGAGTGCAACAATAGGGAAAACGTTGGATAGTGTATGGGTAAAAATTACTATTCCCACTCCAAAGAATGCAACAGTAGGGAAAGCGTTGGATAGCGGGGATCCTTTCCTTGCTGACTTGGGGACGTGCTTCCAGCGCCTGTGCCTGTGTCCCACTCACCTTGTGCCCTCTGCCTCGCTGCTGCTGTTCTTCGTCCTCCGCCGCCGCCATTTTCACCAGCGGCCGCCGAGAGGGGACGAACTGCAAGTCCCATCATCCTCTGAGACAGGAGACCTGCTGACATCGTTTCCCGCGCTAGGAGGCGCTTAAAAGCCCGGCGCTTCCTCTGCTGAGCGGGATCCTTTCCTTGCTGACTTGGGGACGTGCTTCCAGCGCCTGTGCCTGTGTCCCACTCACCTTGTGCCCTCTGCCTCGCTGCTGCTGTTCTTCGTCCTCCGCCGCCGCCATTTTCACCAGCGGCTGCCGAGAGGGGACGAACTGCAAGTCCCATCATCCTCTGGGACAGGAGACCTGTCGACATCGTTTCCCGCGCTAGGAGGTGCTTAAAAGCCCGGCGTTTCCTCTGCTGAGTGGGATCCTTTCCTTGCTGACTTGGGAACGTGCTTCCAGCGCCTGTGCCTGTGTCCCACTCACCTTGTGCCCTCTGCCTCGCTGCTGCTGTTCTTCGTCCTCCGCCGCCGCCATTTTCACCAGCGGCCGCCGAGAGGGGACGAACTGCAAGTCCCATCATCCTCTGGGACAGGAGACCTGCTGACATCGTTTCCCGCGCTAGGAGGCGCTTAAAAGCCCGGCGCTTCCTCTGCTGAGCGGGATCCTTTCCTTGCTGACTTGGGGACGTGCTTCCAGCGCCTGTGCCTGTGTCCCACTCACCTTGTGCCCTCTGCCTCGCTGCTGCTGTTCTTCGTCCTCCGCCGCCGCCATTTTCACCAGCGGCCGCCGAGAGGGGACGAACTGCAAGTCCCATCATCCTCTGGGACAGGAGACCTGCTGACATCGTTTCCCGCGCTAGGAGGCGCTTAAAAGCCCGCCGCTTCCTCTGCTGAGCGGGATCCTTTCCTTGCTGACTTGGGGACGTGCTTCCAGCGCCTGTGCCTGTGTCCCACTCACCTTGTGCCCTCTGCCTCGCTGCTGCTGTTCTTTGTCCTCCGCCGCCGCCATTTTCACCAGCGGCCGCCGAGAGGGGACGAACTGCAAGTCCCATCATCCTCTGGGACAGGAGACCTGCTGACATCGTTTCCCGCGCTAGGAGGCGCTTAAAAGCCCGGCGCTTCCTCTGCTGAGCGGGATCCTTTCCTTGCTGACTTGGGGACGTGCTTCCAGCGCCTGTGCCTGTGTCCCACTCACCTTGTGCCCTCTGCCTCGCTGCTGCTGTTCTTTGTCCTCCGCCGCCGCCATTTTCACCAGCGGCCGCCGAGAGGGGACGAACTGCAAGTCCCATCATATGCTGACATAGTTTCCTGCGCTAGGAGGCGCTTAAAAGCCCGGCACTTCCCCCGCGTCACGGGACCGCGCGCGGGTAGCGCCGGGAGAAGCCCGGGACAAGGGCGGGACCGTCTGTGGCCGTCCGGGGCCGGAGGAGGCCGGGCTGGGCCATATCCCCTTCGCCCTGAGACTGTGAGTCACTACGGTGTTTTATGTTATTGATTCGTAGTTGATTAGTACTAGACACAGGCATATGGATAAGCTAACTACCCACTGATGCACAAGACCCTCCATTTACGGACTAGAGACTACCAACAGTTTGGATTGCTATTTCCATCTACTGTTTACTAGTGGCAGAATTATCTCTATAGTTTATTAATTTGCTCTACGTGATAAAATAAGGAAATGATGAAACGGGGAAGGAAAACAAATGCCAAAACCCCTGCAACACGGTCACACACTAAGTCTTTAGCTGCAGGTCCCCAGCAACTACCAACGTTGACTGCTATTGATAAGATGTTGCAGCAGACCATTGGGGTTGTGGCTAATGCTATCGAGAATACCGAGAGACGGCTTTCCATTACACCATCACTGTACATTCCAAGTCAGGAAAGAGACACTTCGGTCACTATGACTGAAGCGCTGGAGGCTAGTTCTTTTATGACATCATCTTATATAGATCTACCTTCCAGCCAGGTGCCAACAGAAAACTCTAAAGATCCCCGAGATAGATCTATTATACTGGCTTCTCCCCCTGTTGTAAAGAAAAGGGTGGATACATGTAAGCCGTGTCCGAGGAATAAAAATAAAAATAATATTGCCCCAACTAAATTAAACAAAAATATCCATACCAACCATAACCTGGTGACTCCATCCGAAAATCTACGTGACTTAGCGCCAGGAATACCGTGTTGGGTTGCTAATATGGTCACGGACCTACAAACTTCCTTGGAATGCACAATTCTCACCCAGCTTAAGCCACTGGTATCAAAACTTGATAAATTGATTTCCATGTTGAATGTCAGAGGTGGGGGGAAAACTGAGGCAGCTAATCCCCAAAGATCGTTGGCCCCTCTTGTTATGGAAGCCCAACAACATAAAGCTTCCTGTACTTTAGTACCTGGCACTACTAGTCAACCGGTACAGATTGTAAATACGGGAGTGACTTTGGACACCCACAAACTTACATCCTCTCCACCCCAAGACACTTTTAGTGTTGCTTCTCAGCAAAGAAATAGCCAACCTACAAAAACTCTGGCAAGTAAACCTGATAAAGTCCCGATTAAATCAAAGCAAGGCCAACTGAGTAACAATACTAGCATCCCCATGAAAGTTAATATGATACCAGAAACTAATGCCCAGCACTTACCCACAATAAACTTACCTCCCGAAGCGCAAACCTTTGTCGTTGCACTGGTGGGTGTTCCACCTTTAAGTGAGGGCAAAAGAGAAAACGAGGGTGAGCTAAAAAATAAGTGTATTCAGTGGCTCACAGTAAACAGGCCCCTACCAAGAGACATTTCAGGAGAAATTTTGCTGGCTAGAAGAGTGGGCTGGATTGGGAGGAACCCAAAGACTGTAGCAGGAGATGTAATAATCCTAAATTTCAGGGATGCCACTGCTGTACAATACATATGTAGTAGTGGCACTTATAGACAAAACACCCAAATATCTGCTCTACATCTCTCCTATTTCTATCCTACCCCTAGCTGGGAACCACACTGTTCTAGAGCCAGGCTCTTCAATAGGGGGCATCACCTCCCACCCTGCAATTCGGAAAGTAGAGGAATACATAGAGAAGGTTGGCCTATCCGTACTCCTCTCTACCCGCTCCAGCCACATTGGAATAGATTCAGTGTACTGGAAGAGGTGGATTGACTTAGCTTAGGCGGAAAATTAGATCAGCAACCCACCAGTAAAACCTCTAGCCGGACAAGGGTCACAGAGGAAGAAGTACCGCTAGCAGATTGTACAAACAGCTCACAAACTGATCAGACGAGTGTGAGCAGGGAAACCAATATAAATAGCTTGGACACTGAGAGCTCTGATGATCTGTCACAAGGTTGTATAAAATTGGTCTCTTGGAATATAGCTGGCCTAAAAAACAAGTTGGGTACCCCAGATTGGACTGCATTTATGACTAAATTCGATATCTGTCTAATGCAGGAGACTTGGGCATTGGAGGATAGCAGTAGCCCGACCTTTGCTACCTACAATATCCTCGCAACATCACTAGGTAAAGGCCGCCCCTCTGGGGGATTATCGATATGGGTAGCCACACATTTGGGAACCCAGGCTGTACAAATACCAACAAAATCGCTGGATTTCCAATGTGTTTTATTACAACCGCTAAATAACCCCCCAGTAGCACTAATTAATGTTTATTCAAGGCCAATCAGAAACGGTAAAGAATCAACCACACTGAGTGAGCTGACATCATTTATCTCAGGGCTAGATCCTTGTATTTCTATAGTCCTTGGTGGGGACTTCAACTGCCAGTTTGAACCATTGGGTGGGGTGGATCAGGGTGAGCAGGATGAGGTAGATGCGCTATGGCACATTCCAGACCCTGATATTTCCCCAGCCAGAGCTTGGACACCTTTGGTATTACAAGTAAAATCCTTCTGCCTTACAACGTCTCTGCGGGCGTGTAATGGGAGAATGGACTCTGACCGCCCAGCAATAGGAACGTTTAACCGGACAGACAGGGTCTCCATCATTGACTATATAATGATAGAAGCTAAAAACTGGAGTAAGTTAAAGAACTTCAAAGTTGAAAAAAGGCAGGATAGTGACCACAACGCTCTGATTTTAACTTTGAAGCCAGGGTCCTTCGGGCTAAAAAACCCTGAGACTACATTAAATGTGGCAATTCCTCCCCTTGTATTATCTAACAATCGCAGAAGGGTGAAATGGCCTCGTCTGGAAACGTCACCTTCACAACTCGCGAAAATGTATCAAACTGCGATACCCTTGATAACCCGGATGGCTGCTGAAATAGGGCCTATGCAGGTAGTGGAAACACACAAACAGTTAGTGTTGGAATTGGGGGATGTTTTCTATCCAATAGCTAGAGCAAAGAGGTATGTGCCCAAAGCTTTTCCTTGGTTTAACACTAGGTGTAGGGAACAAAAAAAGAACCTTCTCGCAGCAATTAAATCAAAAAATAAACCCAACATTCGAGATGCTAGACAAGCGTATAAGAAGGAACTGTCTAGGAGTAGGTTGGAATGGGAAGAAGAGAGGTGGGAAGCGCTGAGGGATGCCTTGGTGACAAAGGACGCTAAACTCTTTTGGGAGCTAGTGAATTCTTCTGTAGGAGGCAGTGGGGAATCTTTTCTGCCAAATATTGCTCCCTCAGTATGGGAAACGCACTTTGCCACATTGTATTCTTCCCCCTCGGTCACCTTGGAGCCACTGAATAGGGCTCTGATAATGCAATCAAATGACCAACTCGGTGTCCCATCGGATTTAGATCCTACTCACGAGCATTGTTTACAGGAGCTGTCAGATCATGGAAACCACTCTGGCCACCTAAGAATTAGGAAGCAGATGACTTCTGAAAGTATTGAGGATATCTCAATCAAAGAAGTAGAATCCGCTATTGCCAGGCAGCCCTCTAATAAAGTCCCAGGGCTTGATAAAGTGCCAGGCGATCTCTTTCGTTCACAACCTAAAATCTGGGGACCTTATCTAGTTGTATTATTCAATGCAGTTTTGGCAGGAGCTAATTTACCAGATACCTGGGCAGGGGCTGAAATTGTTCCTATTTATAAAAAAGGTTGCCCTTTAGTTCCCTCGAATTACAGGCCTATAAGTCTCTTGGATACTACACAGAAACTTATGGGCCGGATCATACTAGATAGAATACTTGGGTGGACAGAGGAGAACAAGATATTAAGTACCTACCAGGCAGGGTTTAGAGCAGGGATCTCGACCTTGGACCAGCTCTTTAGATTACAGGTCTTGTTTTGGAAGACCGTAATTCTGGGAGGGGGTAGCCTCTACCTGGTCTTCGTAGACTTACGGGCTGCTTTTGACCTCGTGCCTAGAGAAAGTCTATGGAAGGTCCTGAAAGATCTAAACCTCCCGCCTTACCTACTAGAAGTTTTGAAGCATTTCCACAAAGAGAACTATGCCCAGGTACGCTGTGGGAAAAATGGAGAGCTTTCAGAACGTTTTCCAGTTACCAGAGGAGTACGTCAGGGCTGTGCCCTGGCCCCCACTCTCTTTAGCCTCTACATTAATGGCCTGGTGGGTGAGTTAGATAAGGTTAAGAATAGCGATGTTCCTCGGTTGGCATCTGGACGGGTGCCTGCATTGATGTTCGCAGACGACACTCTACTGTTGTCTCGAACCTCTACAGGCATCCAGAGGGTATTGGATGGCTTTGTAATATTCTGCGCTTCGCGGGGGCTTGAGATCAATCTAGAAAAGACAAAGTTCATGATCTTTGGCCCCCCGAAGCGCACTCGCCCCTGCCCAGTCCTAAATGGCATCCCATTAGAAAGGGTTGGCACCTTTGTCTACCTGGGTGTTACCCTGACTGAAGATTTTGGCTGGGGCCCACAGGTGGTTAAATCTGCCCTGAGGCTCACACAGATAGCGGGGGGTATAAATAAATTTCAAAGGAAAACGCTATTTAAACCAGTCTCCCCTGGTCTTGAAATATATAAAGCCCAAGCTAGACCTGCTGCAATGTACGGTGCAGAACTCTGGGGCTACACCCGTGTATTGGCCCTTTCCAAGGTCGAACATACATTTATTAGAAATTTGATAGGGCTCCCCCAGAGCACCCCGCTGATACCACTGAGACTAGATTTAGATCTAGAGCCTATATCTGAACTCCTGGCGAGCAGACCCCTCCTGTACTGGAGAAGGTTGTGGACAGCACCAGAGCTCGGCGATTACAGAGCTGAGTTTCTAGCAATTTGGGATCAGCTGAAGAGCAGAAACATACCTTGGCTATCCCATATAAAGGCCACATTATACCAGATTGGTCTCCCTCAATTATGGGAGACTCCAGAGGAAGGCTGTATGGCGGTAAAAAGAACGGAGTTGCTAGCTCTAGTTAGACAGCACAATCTGGACCAACTATACCGCCTGTCATCCATGGGTAGGCTGACTACGGAATTCCTGCAAGTAAAATTGACCCCTAGCAGGGAGGAGTTCCTAGATTTGATCCAGCCGCCCAGAGCAAAGAAATTATATATCCAATTAAGGTATGGTTGTGTCCCGATTGGGGAACTGACTTGCAAGTGGACGGGAAGAGGTGCGGGGGTTTGCCCCGTCTGTAATAAAACCAAAGAAGACCTTGCTCATGTTTTATTTTTCTGCACCGCTTATAATGAAATACGCAGAGCCTGGCTTGTGCCATTGTGCAGAAATTTGGGATTAAAGCATTGTGCACAAGCCTGCAGGATTTTACGCTATGACACTTCCCCCCCAATTGTGTTCTCTGTTTCCCGTTTTTTATATGGTATGTGGAGAAGAAGGTCTGCCTTGATAAACTAATCAACTGTTTACTTTTAATACAAATGGAATCTAATTGTTCATTGCTGCTACTTTGATAACTGTTGTTTAATAACTTTTTATCTAAAATACGGAATTATTTATGTATTTTATGTATATGTATATATTTTATCTGTGGTTTTATGGTCACCGACCGAAATAAAGCTATCAAAGTGAAGTGATAGCGGGAGGGTAAAATTTACTATTCCCACTCCAGTGAGTGAAACAATAGGGAAAGCGTTGTATAGCGTATGGGTAAAAACTACTATTCCCATTCCAAAGAATGCAACAGTAGGGAAAGCGTTGGATAGCGGGAGAGTAAAATTTACTATTCCCACTCCAGTGAGAGCAACAATAGGGAAAGCGTCAGATAGCGTAGGGGTAAAAATTACTATACCCACTCCAAAGAGTGCAACAGTAGGAAAAACGTTGGATAGCGTAGGGGTAAAATTTATTATTCCCACTCCAAAGAGTGCAACATCAGGGAAAACGTTGGATAGCAGGAGGGTAAAATTTACTATTCCCACTCCAGTGAGTGCAACAATAGGGAAAGCGTTGGATAGCGTATGGGTAAAAATTACTATTCCCACTCCAAAGAGTGCAACAGTAGGGAAAGCATTAGATAGCAGGAGAGTAAAATTTACTATTCCCACTCCAGTGAGTGCAACAATAGGGAAAACGTTGGATAGCATACGGGTAAAAATTACTATTACCACTCCAAAGACTGCAACAGTAGGGAAAGCGTTGGATAGCAGGAGGGTAAAATTTACTATTCCCACTCCAGTGAGTGCAACAATAGGGAAAACGTTGGATAGCGTACGGGTAAAAATTACCATTCCCACTCCAATGAGTGCAACAGCAGGGAAAACGTTGGATAGCGGGAGGGTAAAATTTACTATTCCCACTCCAGTGAGTGCAACAATAGGGAAAGCGTTGGATAGCGTATGGGTAAAAATTACTATTCCCACTCCAAAGAGTGCAACAGTAGGGAAAGCATTGGATAGCAGGAGAGTAAAATTTACTATTCCCACTCCAGTGAGTGCAACAATAGGGAAAACGTTGGATAGCGTACGGGTAAAAATTACTATTACCACTCCAAAGACTGCAACAGTAGGGAAAGCGTTGGATAGCAGGAGGGTAAAATTTACTATTCCCACTCCAGTGAGTGCAACAATAGGGAAAACGTTGGATAGCGTACGGGTACAAATTACTATTCCCACTCCAAAGAGTGCAACAGTAGAGAAAGCGTTGGATAGTGTGAGGGTAAAATTTACTATTCCCACTCCAGTGAGTGCAACAATAGGGAAAGCTTTGGATAGCGTATCGGTAAAAATTACTATTCGCACTCCAAAGAATGCAACAGTAAGGATAGCGTTGGATAGCGTAGGGGTAAAAATTACTATTCCCACTCCAGTGAGCGCAACAATAGGGAAAGCGTTGGATAGCATATGTGTAAAAATTACTATTCCCACTCCAAAGAGTGCAACAGTAGGGAAAGCGTTGGATAGCGGGAGGGTAAAATTTACTATTCCCACTCCTGTGAGAGCAACAATAGGGAAAGCGTTGGATAGCGTAGGGGTAAAAATTACTATTCCCACTCCAAAGAGTGCAACAGTAGGGAAAACGTTGGATAGCAAGAGGATAAAATTTACTATTCCCACTCTAGTGAGTGCAACAATAGGGAATGCGTTGGATAGCGTATGGGTAAAAATTACTATTCCCACTCCAAAGAGTGCAACAGTAGGGAAAGCGTTGGATAGCGGGAGGGTAAAATTTACTATTCCCACTCCAGTGAGTGCAACAATAGGGAAAGCGTTGGATAGCGTAGGGGTAAAAATTACTATTCCCACTCCAAAGAGTGCAACAGTAGGGAAAGCGTTGGATAGAGTAGGGGTAAAAATTACTATTCCCACTCCTATGAGTGCAGTAGTAGGGAAAATAATAATTTAATATTTTTATTAAAATAATTTAATTATTAATACCAATACAAAAATTATTAAAATTAATTACCAATCACAAAATATGTAATAATCAAATAATTATAAATACCAATAAATATTGTTTATTTAATTAATTATCTATTAATAATTAATTAACAAACAATTAATTTTCAATACCACAAATGATTAAATACAAAACTACCAATTAATAATTAATTAATAGTAAATTAATTATCAATATACAAAATTAATTTCAATAATTAATTATTTAAAATTAAATTACTTCTCACCATATTCCCCTATAAACCCACAACCCACTACAAATAATAAATTAAAACAATTAACATAATTATCAATTAAACAATTAATACAAATTAATTACCAATTAATACAAATTAATTACCAATTAATAATTAATCAACAACCAATCACCAATTAATACAAATTAATTACCAATTAATAATTAATCAACAACCAATTAATTTTCAATACCAAAAATTGATAAATAATCAAAAATGAAAATTAATAATTAATTAACAGTAAATTAATTATCTATACCAATAAATAAAAATAAATATTTACTTAATTAATATTAAATTACTTCCCACCCTATTCCCCTATAAACCCACACCCCGCTACTGAATTAAATTACGCAAAAATGTAATAACATAAAATTCATTACTTTAACAAAATTAAACATACATTACAAAAAATAATATACACTTTTAACACATATACTAACATGCAAAACACTTTAAAAAATC
The DNA here is from genome assembly GCF_964204655.1 of Triturus cristatus. Lineage (NCBI taxonomy): Eukaryota > Metazoa > Chordata > Amphibia > Caudata > Salamandridae > Triturus > Triturus cristatus. The sequence continues at coordinate 448,943,452 of NC_140592.1, forward strand.
GATATTAATAAATATTCGATATTTTTTCATGCCTATATTATGACATTCGATATTACTTACCTGCAATTCGATATTTTTAACGACTATATTATGTCCATTCGATATTGTGTCCATTCTATATTTTAGACTCGATATTATGTCCATTCGATATATTTTTTTCGATATTATGTCTAGTTACCGTCAGTGACATCACTGATGACATCACTGATGACATTTCAAATGACATCACTGATGACATCATCCATGTGATAATTTCATGCATCTTCTCACACACAGGACTATCATATGCACTCATACACCTATATAAACACACACAAACCACCACTCATCCATAGAGGTACTCACACACCTAGTTAGTCATGCAAATAATTAATCACACTGCCATTTACTCACCTATACAGTCATACACACACCAGCTCAATCGCTCATACAAATACTAGCACATTCTTACACTCTTGTACAATTACTGATACAAGCACACACTCATCCATGCAGCCACTCTCACATTCACACACTCTCACTTATGGCCATTTATATACTCCAACACACATATACACTACCTTTCACATATGTAGTTACTCACATATGTACCACTGAGATATACATTCACTCACTAACACACCCATACACACACTCACCCACCCATACAGTCCATCACAGAAGCACTCTTGAAACTATGCACCCACTGAATCACCTACTCACACATCTATGCACAGAGTCACACACACCCCACCCACATAAACACTCAGGCACCCATACAGATACAACCAATCAATAACCCATGTAGACACTCATGTAGCTATTCACAAACCCATGTAGCCGCTTACACACCAACAGACAGACGATATAGACATTCACACAGTTTAGTCACTAACCCATGCATTCAGTAAGATATGTTTAATAACTCACTTATAGAGTCAGTCACGGACTTACTAAATCATCCATTCAGACACTTATACACCCACTCATTCTTCAATACACCTTTCCCTATATATATTAAACATATTTAAACTTTACAGAAACACAGTCACTAGATGATATCATCAGTGATGTCATCAGTGATGTCATTTGAGATGTCATCAGTGATGTCACTGACCATGTCATGAGTGATGTAATATGTGAAGTCATCGGCAGTGCACTGCAGGGGGCACGAGTTATAGTTAGCAGAACTAACTATAACAGGGGAATTTCTATGGTTTTGTACGAGTGAAATGTCCAGCTAACTATAACACCCCTGAAACCTATGGTTTTTTCAGTCAATTTCTAAGGTTTTTTAAATGCTAATTTATAACTATAAAGTGCCAGAAACCTATGGTTTTTTCAGTGAATTTCAATGGATTTTTAAATGCTAATTTCTAAGTATAATAGTAGTTATACCTATGTTTTTTGTACTGAATTAGAAGATTTTTTTAAACTGTTAATTTGTAAATATGTTATTTATTAAACAATATTATATACTTTTCTGAAAATTGTATAAACATTTTTTTTAAATTAAAACTGACATATACTGTTATTATTTTGTTTTATTTTAATATATTTATATTATTTTTATGTTTTTTAAAGAAATTCTGGAGTCGCGCACTCAAAGCGTACCTAAAACGACGGGTGCTCGTATTAAAGCCGCCATATTGGAAAAGTCGTGAAGGATCCGCGTACGGTGTGCGACGGGCGCGTGTTTTTCAGTTACTTGATATACGTATATTATTACGTGTTTTGCGAGATAGGCATGCGACTGATGCGCGACTCCTGCTCCCGCTAATTCACGACACATGCGCATTACGGTACGTGACGCTTGTGCGGTGGCGGGCCCCGCGTGACGTCATATGCAGGGCGTGCTGCGTGTGCGGTTCCCGCAAAAGTTTTTATATATTAAAATGATATGTAAGTGTCTTTAACTTACATATTAGGGCAAGAGATTATCTAAGGTATTCATAAAAATAATACATTTCTACTTATAATAAACTAATATTATTTTTAAATATATTTTCGCGGAGTCGCATCGGGTGAGTTCTTCGTGAGCGCAGGGTGCGCGACTCCCATGTGACCTTAAAAAAAAGGATTTGATTGGTTTATAACATTTCCCACTGTAACTATTGAAGGACCCCATCCATTTTAATCATTCTTCTTGGACTATCTTTAGAGAAGCATCTCTTCTCCAACTTGAACCTGTTTGTTTTTTTTGTTGTTTTTTGTGAAGTCTAATCAAAAATGGCATCTGGAGAGGAGCAGCAGGTACTACTACTTTCTGAAGAAGAAGTGTTGGAGGAAGACCCACCCAAGAAGAAACCAGAGTCTGTTGTCTGGAAATTCTTCACTTTTCCAGATGGGGAGAAGAAGGTAAATGCAAGAACGGTGACATGCTTGCTGTGTGGGAGGGTCATGTCGTGAGGCAGTGAGAAGAAATACTCCTGTGGTGCAGCAAGTATGTACAAGCATTTGCGCACCATTCACCCCCGGAATGTTGCTCGGGAGGAAATTATGCGAGCTGCGGAAAATCCAGCACCAACAGTTGCTAGCACCTCAGGAGCATCACAACCAACACCTCCTATGGACATTAGGGCAGAATTTGTATTTTTGGAACAGCACTGTGTGATGTGCAAAAAAAATTATCTGCTACAGCGAGCAGTCGGTGGATGCAGTTTGTGCTGTCCAACGCAACCACCGCTGTTAATTTTTTGTTGTTGTTGTTTTTGGAATGAATACTAATTCCAAAAGTTACCTGTTTATTTCCTTTTTTTGTTCAGTTTTGAAAAACCAACAAAAAAATTGCTAAAAAAAATACAAAGAAAATACAAAAAAAAGAAGAAAAAAAAAGTTCTTGGCAGAACTACCTTATCTGGTTAAACAGAAGAACTATAATTGCATGGTAATGTGTGAACGTTTGGTTGAATATATGTGTAGAGCATGATTGACTGAAAGAATGCATTAGTAGTGTATGGTGAATGTATAGGGGCAGATGTATGAGGAAGTGCTGAAGTGTGACACTGCAAACCTTTTTGCTGTACTGCGCTGCAGCACTTCTGAAGCACAGAGATGCAACATATTCACACGAATATGTCGCAACTCTGTGCTTCCCTCTGCATTGGTGCACAAACTGTAGCCATGTGCTGGCACAGGCACCCTTGCACCATGGATGCCTGCATCAAGGGGAGATTGTTTTTGTGCAGGAAGGGACACGTTCCTGTACAAAAACAATCACTAAAGGCATTTTCCTCCTTCAATGTGTGGTGTAGAGTGCAGCACGCATTGAAAGAGGAAAAAATGAGGAGAAATGAAAACTTTCTCCTCGTTGTGTCTTGCTACGCCAGCTCTAGAGTGGTGCAGAATTCACACACATGTCTAGATTTATGATTTCTTGTAAATCTAGAGATATGTCTTGTTCCATGGGTGTTGTGTGGGAACATACACAGCAACAGCCAAGGAACGCACCTTCAACTGAAAGTGTTGCGTATAAAGGGGCTGTATTTACAAGGAGAGGAAAAGCCATGCAAGATGGCTTTTCCTCTCCTTGTAAATCTGGAGCTGCCACCAGCACCACCACTAGGTCACAAAGAGTGATGTACTGGTGGTGCAGGGGGCTTGTAAATCTGCTCCATATGAGCTTACATATTGGCAGAGTAATATGATAAGTACATAGTGCTGGATGGTTGATTGAGGAAGTGCATAACAGGAGGATTGCTACACCGCATGGGTAGTACCTTAGTATTTACAGGAGTGTTCCAATAGTATGTATTGGGTTAGAGGTGTGCATGCATAGTGCTGTGAATACTGTAGGTGTACTTGTGTTAGTGGCTAGGCCACTCTATATGTATATCTTTAGTCAGGATAATTACAAGAGTGGCGAGAGAGTGACAGTGTGATTGGAGCACTGCATGAGTACTACCTAGATTATTGCAAGAGTGAATCAGTAGTCTGCAGGGGGTTAGAGGCCTGCATACATTGTGCACATTTAACTGTAGCACAGTGTCTCTTCATGTCTGAATCATTGTACAAGTGCATACTCAGTGACTGAGTAGATAGAGGGTGGGTAGTTGACAGAAAGATGAGTTTATAAGTGCTTGTATTTCGGCACAGAGATTAGTTAAAGGCCTTGGTTCTGTCAGGATGATTGCAAGAGTGGCGTGAGCGTGACAGAGTGATTGGGGCACTGCATAAGTACTACTTAGATTGTTACAGGAGTGAATCAGCAGTCTACATGTGATTAGAGGCCTGCATACATTGTGCACATTTAACTGTAGCACAGTGTCTCTTCATGCCTGAATCATTGTAAAAGTGCCTACACAGTGACTGAGTAGATAGAGTGCTGGTAGTTCACAGCAAGGTGAGTTTATAAGTGCTTGTGTTTTGGCACAGAGAATAGATAAGGGCATGGTTCTCTGAAGATGACTGCAAGAGTGGAGAGAGAGTGACAGAGTGATTGCGGCACTGCATAAGTACTACTTAGATTATTACAGTAGTGAATCAGTAGTCTACATGGGGTTAGAGGCCTGCATACATTGAGCACATGTAACTGTAGCACAGTGTCTCTTCATGCCTGAATCATTGTACAAGTGCATATGCAGTGACTGAGTAGATAGAGTGCTGGTAGTTGACAGCAGGGTGAGTTTATAAGTGCTTGTGTTTCGGAACAGAGATTAGATAAGGGCATGGTTCTGTGAGGATGATTGCAAGAGTGGAGAGAGAGTGACAGAGTGATTGGGGCACTGCTTAAGTACTACTTAGATTATTACAGGAGTGAATCAGTAGTCTACATGGGTTTAGAGGCTTGCATACAATGAGCACATTTAACTGTAGCACAGTGTCTCTTCATGCCTGAATCATTGTACAAGTGCATATGCAGTGACTGAGTAGATAGAGTGCTGGTAGTTTAAAACAGGGTGAATTTACAAGTGCTTGTCTTTCGGCACAGAGATTAGATAAGGACATGATCCTGTGAGGATGATTGCAAGAGTGGAGAGAGAGTGACAGAGTGATTGGAGAACTGCATGAGTACTACCTAGATTATCACAGGAGTGAATCAGTAGTGTACAGGGGGTTAAGGGCCTGCATAGATTGTGCACATTTAACTGTAGCACAGTGTGTCTTCATGCCTGAATCATTGTACAAGTGCATACACAGTGACTGAGTAGATAGAGTGCTGGTAGTTCACAGCAAGGTGAGTTTATAAGTGCTTGTGTTTCGGCATAGAGATTAGATAAGGGCATGGTTCTGACAGGATGATTGCAGGAGTGGAGAGAGAGTGACAGAGTGATTGGGGCACTGCATGAGAACTACTCAGATTATTATATGAGTGAATCAGTAGTCTACATCGGATTAGAGGCCTGCATACATTGTGCAAGTTTAACTGTAGCACAGTGTCTCTTCATGCCTGAATCATTCTACAAGTGCAAACACAGTGACTGAGTAGATAGAGTACGGGTAGTTCACAGCAAGGTGAGTTTATAATTGCTTGTGTTTCGGCACAGAGATTAGATAAGGGCATGGTTCTGTGAGGATTACTGCTAGAGTGGAGAGAGAGTGACAGAATGATTGGGGCACTGCATAAGTACGACTTAGATTATTACAGGAGTGAATCAGCAGTCTACATGTGGTTTGAGGCCTGCATACAATGAGCACATTTAACTGTAGCACACTGTGTCTCGTCATGCCTGAATCATTGTTCAAGTGCATACACAGTGACTGAGTAGATAGAGTGCTGGTAGTTCACAGCAAGGTGAGTTTATAAGTGCTTGTGTTTCGGCACAGACATTAGATAAGGGCATGGTTCTGTCAGGATGATTGTAAGAGTGGCGAGAGAGTGACAGAGTGATTGGGGCACTGTATGAGTACTACTTAGATTATTAAAGGAGTGAATCAGTAGTCTACAGGGGGTTAGAGGCCTGCATACATTGTGCACATTTAACTGTAGCACAGTGTCTCTTCATGCCTGAATCATTGTACAAGTGCAGATGCAGTGACTGAGTAGATAGAGTGCTGGTAGTTTAAAACAGGGTGTATTTACAAGTGCTTGTCTTTCGGCACAGAGATTAGATAGGGGCATTGTTCCGTGAGGATGATTGTAAGAGTGGAGAGAGAGTGACAGAGTGATTGGGGAGCTGCATGAGTACTACCTAGATTATCACAGGAGTGATACAGTAGTGTACAGGGTGTTAAGGGCCTGCATAGATTGTGCACATTTAACTGTAGCACAGTGTGTCTTCATGCCTGAATCATTGTACAAGTGCATGCACAGTGACTGAGTAGATAGAGTGCTGGTAGTTGACAGCAGGGTGAGTTTATAAGTGCTTGTGATTCGGCACAGAGATTAGATAAGGGCATAGTTCTGTGATGATGATTACAGGAGTGCACAGAGAGAGACGATGTGATTGGGGCACTGCATGAGCACTATCTGGATTATTGAAAGAGTGAGTCAGTAGTCTAAATGGGGTTAGAGGCCTGCATACATTGTGCATATTTAAGTGTAGCACAGTGTCTCGTCATGCCTGAATCATTGTTCAAGTTCATACACATTGAGTGAGTAGGTAGAGTGGTGGGAATTGACAGAAGGGTTAGTTTTTAAGTGCTTGTGATTTGGAACATAGATTAGATAAGGGCATGGTTCAGTGAGGAGGCTTGCGAGAGTGGAGAGAGATTGACAGAGTGATTGGGGCACTGCATGAGTACTACTTAGATTATTACAGGAGTGAATCAGTAGTCTGCATGGGGTTAGAGGCTTGCATACATTGTGCACATTTAACTGTAGCACAGTGTGTCTTCATGCCTGAATCATTGTACAAGTGCATACACAGTGACTGAGTAGATAGAGTGCTGGTAGTTCACAGCAAGGTGAGTTTATAAGTGCTTGTGTTTCGGCACAGACATTAGATAAGGGCATGGTTCTGTCAAGATGATTGCAAGAGTGGAGAGAGAGTGACAGAGTGATTGGGGCACTGCATGAGTACTACCCTAGATTATTACAGGAGTGAATCAGTAATCTACATGGGTCTAGAGGCCTGCATACATTGTACACATTTAACTGTAGCACAGTGTCTCTTCATGCCTGAATCATTGTACGAGTGCATACAGTGACTGAGTAGATAGAGTGCTGGTAGTTAACAGCAAGGTGAGTTTATAAGTGCTTGCGTTTCGGCACAACATTAGATAAGGGCATGGTTCTGTCAGGATGATTGCAAGAGTGGCGAGAGAGTGACAGAGTTATTGGGGCACTGCATGAGTACTACTTAGACTATTACAGGAGTGAATCAGTAGTCTACAGGTGGTTAGAGGCCTGAATACATTGTGCACATTTAACTGTAGCACAGTGTCTCTTCATACCTGAATCATTGTACAAGTGCATATGCAGTGACTGAGTAGATAGAGTGCTGGTAGTTTAAAACAGGGTGAATTTACAAGTACTTGTCTTTCGGCACAGAGATTAGATAAGTGCATGGTTCAGTGAGGATGATTGCAAGAGTGGAGAGAGAGTGACAGAGTGATTGGGGCACTGCATGAGTACTACTTCGATTATTACAGGAGTGAATCAGTAGTCTACATGGGGTTAGAGGCTTGCATACATTGTGCACATTTAACTGTAGCACAGTGTGTCTTCATGCCTGAATCATTGTACAAGTGCATACACAGTCACTGAGTAGATAGAGTGCTGGTATTTCACAGCAAGGTGAGTTTATAAGTGCTTGTGTTTCGGCACAGAGATTATATAAAGGAATGGTTCTGTCAGGATGATTGCAAGAGTGGAGAGAGAGACAGAGTGATTGGGGAACTGCTTGAGTACTACACAGGAGTGAATCAGTACTGTACAGGGGGTTAAGGACCTGCATAGATTGTGCACATTTAACTGTAGCACAGTGTGTCTCCATGCCTGAATCATTTTACAAGTGCATACACAGTGAGTGAGAAAATAGAGTGCTGGTAGTTGACAGCAGGGTGACAGCAGGGTGAGTTTATAAGTGCTTGGGTTCTGTGAGGATGATTGCAAGAGTGGAGAGAGAGTGACAGAGTGATTGGGGCATTGCATGAGTACTACTTAGATTATTATAGGAGTGAATATGAAGTCTGCAGGGGGTTTGAGGCCTGCATACACTGTGCACATTTAACTGTAGCACAGTGTCTCTTCATGCCTGAATCATTGTAAAGTGCATACACAGTGGCTGAGTAGATAGAGTGCTGGTAGTTCACAGCAAGGTGAGTTTATAAGTGCTTGTGTTTCGGCACAGAGATTAGATAAGGGCATGGTTCTGTCAAGATGATTGAAAGAGTGGAGAGAGAATGACAGAGTGATTGCACAGCATGAGTACTTCCTAGATTATTACAGGAGTGAATCAGTTATCTACATGGGATTAGAGGCCTGAATACATTGTGCACATTTAACTGTAGCACAGTGTCTCTTCATACCTGAATCATTGTACAAGTGCATATGCAGTGACTGAGTAGATAGAGTGCTGGGAGTTTAAAACTGGGTGAATTTACAAGTACTTGTCTTTCGGCACAGAGATTAGATAAGTGCATGGTTCAGTGAGGATGATTGCAAGAGTGGAGAAAGAGTGACAGAGTGATTGGGCACTGCATGAGTACTACTTAGATTATTACAGGAGTGAATCAGTAGTCTACATGGGGTTAGAGGCTTGCATACATTGTGCACATTTAACTGTAGCACAGTGTGTCTTCATGCCTGAATCATTGTACAAGTGCATAAACAGTGACTGAGTAGATAGAGTGCTGGTAGTTGACAGCAGGGTGAGTTTATAAGTGCTTGTGTTTTGGAACAGAGATTAGATAAGGGCATGGTTCTGTGAGGATGATTGCAAGAGTGGAGAGAGAGTGACAGAGTGATTGGGGCACTGCTTAAGTACTACTTAGATTATTACAGGAGTGAATCAGTAGTCTACATGGGGTTAGAAGCTTGCATACATTGTGCACATTTAACTGTAGCACACTGTGTCTTCATGCCTGAATCATTGTACAAGTGCATATGCAGTGACTGAGTAGATAGAGTGCTGGTAGTTTAAAACAGGGTGAATTTACAAGTGCTTGTCTTTCGGCACAGAGATTAAATAAGGGCATGATCCTGTGAGGATGATTGCAAGAGTGGAGAGAGAGTGACAGAGTGATTAGAGAACTGCATGAGTACTACCTAGATTATCACAGGAGTGAATCAGTAGTGTACAGGAGGTTAAGGGCCTGCATAGATTGTGCACATTTAACTGTAGCACAGTGTGTCTTCATGCCTGAATCATTGTACAAGTGCATACACAGTGACTGAGTAGATAGAGTGCTGGTAGTTCACAGCAAGGTGAGTTTATAAGTGCTTGTGTTTCGGCACAGAGATTAGATAAGGGCATGGTTCTGACAGGATGATTGCAGGAGTGGAGAGAGAGTGACAGAGTGATTGGGGCACTGCATGAGAACCACTTAGATTATTATATGAGTGAATCAGTAGTCTACTTCGGATTAGAGGCCTGCATACATTGTGCAAGTTTAACTGTAGCACAGTGTCTCTTCATGCCTGAATCATTCTACAAGTGCAAACACAGTGACTGAGTAGATAGAGTACGGGTAGTTCACAGCAAGGTGAGTTTATAATTGCTTGTGTTTCGGCACAGAGATTAGATAAGGGCATGGTTCTGTGAGGATTATTGCTAGAGTGGAGAGAGAGTGACAGAGTGATTGGGGCACTGCATAAGTACGACTTAGATTATTACAGGAGTGAATCAGCAGTCTACATGTGGTTTGAGGCCTGCATACAATGAGCACATTTAACTGTAGCACACTGTGTCTCGTCATGCCTGAATCATTGTTCAAGTGCATACACAGTGACTGAGTAGATAGAGTGCTGGTAGTTCACAGCAAGGTGAGTTTATAAGTGCTTGTGTTTCGGCACAGACATTAGATAAGGGCATGGTTCTGTCAGGATGATTGTAAGAGTGGCGAGAGAGTGACAGAGTGATTGGGGCACTGTATGAGTACTACTTAGATTATTAAAGGAGTGAATCAGTAGTCTACAGGGGGTTAGAGGCCTGCATACATTGTGCACATTTAACTGTAGCACAGTGTCTCTTCATGCCTGAATCATTGTACAAGTGCAGATGCAGTGACTGAGTAGATAGAGTGCTGGTAGTTTAAAACAGGGTGTATTTACAAGTGCTTGTCTTTCGGCACAGAGATTAGATAGGGGCATTGTTCTGTGAGGATGATTGTAAGAGTGGAGAGAGAGTGACAGAGTGATTGGGGAGCTGCATGAGTACTACCTAGATTATCACAGGAGTGATACAGTAGTGTACACGGTGTTAAGGGCCTGCATAGATTGTGCACATTTAACTGTAGCACAGTGTGTCTTCATGCCTGAATCATTGTACAAGTGCATACACAGTGACTGAGTAGATAGAGTGCTGGTAGTTGACAGCAGGGTGAGTTTATAAGTGCTTGTGTTTCGGCACAGAGATTAGATAAGGGCATAGTTCTGTGATGATGATTACAGGAGTGCACAGAGAGAGACGATGTGATTGGGGCACTGCATGAGCACTATCTGGATTATTGAAAGAGTGAGTCAGTAGTCTACATGGGGTTAGAGGCCTGCATACATTGTGCACATTTAAGTGTAGCACAGTGTCTCATCATGCCTGAATCATTGTTCAAGTGCAGATGCAGTGACTGAGTAGATAGAGTGCTGGTAGTTTAAAACAGGGTGTATGTACAAGTGCTTGTCCTTCGGCACAGAGATTAGATAAGGTCATTGTTCTGTGAGGATGATTGTAAGAGTGGAGAGAGAGTGACAGAGTGATTGGGGAGCTGCATGAGTACTACCTAGATTATCACAGGAGTGAATCAGTCGTGTACAGGGTGTTAAGGGCCTGCATAGATTGTGAACATTTAACTGTAGCACAGTGTGTCTTCATGCCTGAATCATTGTACAAGTGCATACACAGTGACTGAGTAGATAGAGTGCTGGTAGTTGACAGCAGGGTGAGTTTATAAGTGCTTGTGTTTCGGCACAGAGATTAGATAAGGGCATAGTTCTGTGAGGATGATTAGAGGAGTGAACAGAGAGAGACGATGTGATTGGGGCACTGCATGAGCACTATCTGGATTATTGAAAGAGTGAGTCAGTAGTCTAAATGGGGTTAGAGGCCTGCATACATTGTGCACATTTAAGTGTAGCACAGTGTCTCGTCATGCCTGAATCATTGTTCAAGTTCATACACATTGAGTGAGTAGGTAGAGTGGTGGGAATTGACAGAAGGGTTAGTTTTTAAGTGCTTGTGTTTTGGAACATAGATTAGATAAGGGCATGGTTCAGTGAGGAGGATTGCGAGAGTGGAGAGAGATTGACAGAGTGATTGGGGCACTGCATGAGTACTACTTAGATTATTACAGGAGTGAATCCGTAGTCTACATGGGGTTAGAGGCTTGCATACATTGTGCACATTTAAAAGTAGCACAGTATGTCTTCATGCCTGAATCATTGTACAAGTGCATACACAGTGACTGAGTAGATAGAGTGCTGGTAGTTAACAGCAAGGTGAGTTTATAAGTGCTTGTGTTTCGGCACAGAGATTAGATAAGGGCATGGTTCTGTCAGGATGATTGCAAGAGTGGAGAGAGAGTGACAGAGTGATTGGGGCACTGCATGAGTACTACCTAGATTATTACAGGAGTGAATCAGTAATCTACATGGGGTTAGAGGCCTGCATACATTGTGCACATTTAACTGTAGCACAGTGTCTCTTCATGCCTGAATCATTGTACGAGTGCATACACAGTGACTGAGTAGATAGAGTGCTGGTAGTTAACAGCAAGGTGAGTTTATAAGTGCTTGCGTTTCGGCACATCATTAGATAAGGGCATGGTTCTGTCAGGATGATTGCAAGAGTGGCGAGAGAGTGACAGAGTTATTGGGGCACTGCATGAGTACTACTTAGACTATTACAGGAGTGAATCAGTAGTCTACAGGTGGTTAGAGGCCTGAATACATTGTGCATATTTAACTGTAGCACAGTGTCTCTTCATACCTGAATCATTGTACAAGTGCATATGCAGTGACTGAGTAGATAGGGTGCTGGTAGTTTAAAACAGGGTGAATTTACAAGCACTTGTCTTTCGGCACAGAGATTAGATAAGTGCATGGTTCAGTGAGGATGATTGCAAGAGTGGAGAGAGAGTGACAGAGTGATTGGGGCAATGCATGAGTACTACTAAGATTGTTACAGGAGTGAATCAGTAGTCCACATGGGGTTAGAGGCTTGCATACATTGTGCACATTTAACTGTAGCACAGTGTGTCTTCATGCCTGAATCATTGTACATGTACATACACAGTGACTGAGTAGATAGAGTGCTGGTAGTTCACAGCAAGGTGAGTTTATAAATGCTTGTGTTTCGGCACAGAGATTAGATAAGGGCATGGTTCTGTCAGGATGATTGCAAGAGTGGAGAGAGAGTGGCAGAGTCATTGGGGCACTGCATGAGTACTACCTAGATTATTACAGGAGTGAATCAGTAATATACATGGGGTTAGAGGCCTGCATACATTGTGCACATTTAACTGTAGCACAGTGTCTCTTCATGCCTGAATCATTGTACAAGTGCATATGCAGTGACTGAGTAGATAGAGTGCTGGTAGTTTAAAACAGGGTGAATTTACAAGTGCTTGTCTTTCGGCACAGAGATTAGATAAAGGCATGGTTCTGTGAGGATAATTGCAAGAGTGGAGAGAGAGTGACAGAGTGATTTGGGCACTGCATGAGTACTACTTAGGTTATTACAGGAGTGAATCAGTAGTCTACATGGGGTTAGAGGCCTGCATACAATGAGCACATTTAACTGTAGCACAGTGTCTCTTCATGCCTGAATCATTGTACAAGTGCATACACAGTGACTGAGTAGATAGAGTGCTGGTAGTTGACAGCAGGGTGTGTTTATAAGTGCTTGTGTTTCGGCACATAGATTAGATAAGGGCATGGTTCTGGGAGGATGATTGCAAGAGTGGAGAGAGAGTGACAGTGTGAGTGGGGCACTGCATTAGTACTACCTAAATTATTACATTAGTGAATCAATGGTCTACATGGGATTAGAGGCCTGCATAGACTGTGCACATTTGACTGTAGCACAGTGTCTCCTTATGCTTGAATCATTGTACAAGTGCATGCACAGTGACTGTGTAGAGAGAGTGCTGGTAGTTGACAGCAGGGTGAGTTTATAAGTGCTTGTGTTTCGGCACAGAGATTAGATAAGGGCATAGTTCTTTCAGGATGATTGCAAGAGTTGACGAAGACTGGTAGCGTGATTGGGGCACTGTATGAGTACTATCTAGATTATTGCAGAAGTGAATCAGTAGTATATATGGGGTTAGGGACCTGCATAGACTGTGCACATTTGACTGTAGCTCTGCGTGTGTTAATGCCTGAGTCATTGTACAAGTGCATGGACAGTAACTGGGTAGATAGAGTTCTAGTGGTTGACAGTAGGGTGAGTTTATAAGTGCTTGTGTTTGGTACAGAGAATAGATAAGGACATAGTTTTGTGAGGATGATTGCTAGAGTGGGCAAAGATTGATAGTGTGATTGGGGCTCTGCATGAGTACTACTTAGATTATTATAGGAGTGAATATGTAGTCTGCGGGGGGTTAGAGGCCTGCATACATTGTGCACATTTAACTGTAGCACAGTGTCTCTTCATGTCTGAATCATTGTACAAGTGCATACAGAGTGACTGAGTAGATAGAGTGCTGGTAGTTCACAGCAAGGTGAGCTTATAAGTGCTGGTGTTTCGGCACAGAGATTAGATAAGGGCATGGTTCTGTCAGGATAATTGTAAGAGTGGAGAGAGAGTGACAGAGTGATGGGGCACCGCATGAACACTATCTGGATTATTGCAGCAGTGAATCAGTAGTCTTCGTGGGGTTAGAGGCCAGCAATACACTGTGCACATTTAAGTGTAGCACAATGTCTCTTCATGCCTGAATCATTGTACAAGTGCATACACAGTGACTGAGTAGGAAGTGTTCTGGTAGTTGACAGCAGGGTGAGTTTATAAGTGCTTGTGTTTCGGAACAGAAATTAGATAAGGGCATGGTTCTGTGAGGATGATTGCAAGAGTGGAGAGAGAGTCACAGAATAATTGGGGAACTGCATGAGTACTACCTACATTATTACATGAGTGAATCAGTAGTGTACAGGGTGTTAAGGGCCTGCATAGATTGTGCACATTTAACTGTAGCACAGTGTGTCTTCATGCCTGAATCATTGTACAAGTGCATACACAGTGACTGAGTAGATAGAGGGCTGGCAGTTGACAGCAGGGTGAGTTTATAAGTGCTTGTGTTTCGGCACCGAGATTAGATAAGGGCATAGTTCTGTGAGGATGATTACAGGAGTGGAGAGAGAGTGACAGTGTGAGTGGGGCACTGCATTAGTACTACCTAAATTATTACATGAGTGAATCAGTATTCTACAGGGGGTTAGAGGCCTGCAAACATTGTGCACATTTAACTGTAGCACAGTGTCTCTTCATGCCTGAATCATTGTACGAGTGCATACACAGTGACTGAGTAGATAGAGTGCTGGTAGTTAACAGCAAGGTGAGTTTATAAGTGCTTGCGTTTCGGCACAACATTAGATAAGGGCATGGTTCTGTCACGATGATTGCAAGAGTGGCGAGAGAGTGACAGAGTTATTGGTGCACTGCATGAGTACTGCTTAGACTATTACAGGAGTGAATCAGTAGTCTACAGGGGGTTAGAGGCCTGAATACCTTGTGCACATTTAACTGTAGCACAGTGTCTCTTCATACCTGAATCATTGTACAAGTGCATATGCAGTGACTGAGTAGATAGAGTGCGGGTAGTTTAAAACAGGGTGAATTTACAAGTACTTGTCTTTCGGCACAGAGATTAGATAAGTGCATGGTTCAGTGAGGATGATTGCAAGAGTGGAGAGAGAGTGACAGAGTGATTGGGGCACTGCATGAGTACTACTTCGATTATTACAGGAGTGAATCAGTAGTCTACATGGGGTTAGAGGCTTGCATACATTGTGCACATTTAACTGTAGCACAGTGTGTCTTCATGCCTGAATCATTGTACAAGTGCATACACAGTCACTGAGTAGATAGAGTGCTGGTATTTCACAGCAAGGTGAGTTTATAAGTGCCTGTGTTTCGGCACAGAGATTATATAAGGGCATGGTTCTGTCAGGATGATTGCAAGAGTGAAGAGAGAGTGGCAGAGTGATTGGGGCACTGCATGAGTACTACCTAGATTATTACAGGAGTGAATCAGTAAGCTACATGGGGTTAGAGGCCTGCATACATTGTGCACATTCAACTGTAGCACAGTGTCTCTTCATGCCTGAATCATTGTACAAGTGCATATGCAGTGACTGAGTAGATAGAGTGGTGGTAGTTTAAAACAGGGTGAATTTACAAGTGCTTGTATTTCGGCACAGAGATTAGATAAGGGCATGGTTCTGTGAGTATGATTGCAAGAGTGGAGAGAGAGTGACAGAGTGATTGGGGAACTGCATGAGTACTACACAGGAGTGAATCAGTAGTGTACAGGGGGTTAAGGACCTGCATAGATTGTGCACATTTAACTGTAGCACAGTGTCTCTTCATGCCTGAATCATTTTACAAGTGCATACACAGTGAGTGAGAAGATAGAGTCCTGCTAGGTGACAGCAGGGTGAGTTTATAAGTGCTTGTGTTTCGGCACAGATAATAGATAAGGGCGTGGTTCTGTGAGGATGATTGCAAGAGTGGAGAGAGAGCGACAGAGTGATTGGGGCATTGCATTAGTACTACTTAGATTATTATAGGAGTGAATATGAAGTCTGCAGGGGGTTAGAGGCCTGCATACACTGTGCACATTTAACTGTAGCACAGTGTCTCTTCATGCCTGAATTATTGTAAAGTGCATACACAGTGAATGAGTAGATAGAGTGCTGGTAGTTCACAGCAAGGTGAGTTTATAAGTGCTTGTGTTTCGGCACAGAGATTAGATAAGGGCATGGTTCTGTCAAGATGATTGCAAGAGTGGAGAGAGAATGACAGAATGATTGGGGCACCGCATGAGTACTTCCTAGATTATTACAGGAGTGAATTAGCTATCTACATGGGATTAGAGGCCTGAATACATTGTGCACATTTAACTGTAGCACAGTGTCTCTTCATACCTGAATCATTGTACAAGTGCATATGCAGTGACTGAGTAGATAGAGTGCTGGGAGTTTAAAACAGGGTGAATTTACAAGTACTTGTCTTTCGGCACAGCGATTAGATAAGGGCATGGTTCTGTGAGGATGATTGCAAGAGTGGAGAGAGAGTGACAGAGTGATTGGGGCACTGCATGAGTACTACTTAGATTATTACTTCAGTGAATCAGTAGTCTACATGGGGTTAGAGGACTGCATACATTACGCACATTTAACTGTAGCACAGTGTCTCTTCATGCCTGAATCATTGTGCAAGTGCATACACAGTGACTGAGTAGATAGAGTGCTGGTATTTCACAGCAAGGTGAGTTTATAAGTGCTTGTGTTTCGGCACAGAGATTAGATAAGTGCATGGTTCAGTGAGGATGATTGCAAGAGTGGAGAGAGAGTGACAGAGTGATTGGGGCACTGCATGAGTACTACTTTGATTATTACAGGAGTGAATCAGTAGTCTACATGGGGTTAGAGGCTTGCATACATTGTGCACATTTAACTGTAGCACAGTGTGTCTTCATGCCTGAATCATTGTACATGTACACACACAGTGACTGAGTAGATAGAGTGCTGGTAGTTCACCTCAAGGTAAGTTTATAAGTGCTTGTGTTTCGGCACAGAGATTAGATAAGGGCATGGTTCTCTCAAGATGATTGCAAGAGTGGAGAGAGAGTGGCAGGGTCATTGGGGCACTGCATGAGTACTACCTAGATTATTACAGGAGTGAATCAGTAATCTACATGGGGTTAGAGGCCTGCATACATTGTGCACATTTAACTGTAGCACAGTGTCTCTTCATGCCTGAATCATTGTAGAAGTGCCTACACAGTGACTGAGTAGATAGAGTGCTGGTAGTTCACAGCAAGGTGAGGTTATAAGCGCTTGTGTTTCTGCACAGAGATTAGATAAGGGCATGGTTCTGTCAAGATGACTGCAAGAGTGGAGAGAGAGTGACAGAGTGATTGCGGCACTGCATAAGTACTACTTAGATTATTACAGTAGTGAATCAGTAGTCTACATGGGGTTAGAGGCCTGCATACATTGAGCACATGTAACTGTAGCACAGTGTCTCTTTATGCCTGAATCATTGTACAAGTGCATACACAGTGACTGAGTAGATAGAGTGCTGGTAGTTGACAGCAGGGTGAGTTTATAAGTGCTTGTGTTTCGGAACAGAGATTAGATAAGGGCATGGTTCTGTGAGGATGATTGCAAGGGTGGAGAGAGAGTGACAGAGTGATTGGGGCACTGCTTAAGTACTACTTAGATTATTACAGGAGTGAATCAGTAGTCTACATGGGTTTAGAGGCCTGCATACAATGAGCACATTTAACTGTAGCACAGTGTCTCTTCATGCCTGAGTCATTGTACAAGTGCATACACAGTGACTGAGTAGATAGAGTGCTGGTAGTTCACAGGAAGGTGAGTTTATAAGTGCTTGTGTTTCAGCACAGAGATTAGATAGGGGCATGGTTCTTTCAGGATGATTGCAAGAGTGGAGAGAGAGTGACAGAGTGATTGGGGCACTGCATGAGTACTACTTAGATTCTCACAGGAGTAAATCAGTAGTCTACATGGGGTTAGAGGCCTGCAAACATTGTGCACATTTAACTGTAGCACAGTGTCTTTTCATGCCTGAATCATTGTACAAGTGCATGGACAGTGACTGGGTAGATAGAGTGCTGGTAGTTGACAGCAGGGTGAGTTTATAGGTGCTTGTGTTTTGGCACAGACATTAGATAAGGGTATAGTTCTGTCAGGATGATTGCAAGAGTTTACAAAGACTGATAGTGTGATTGGGGCACTGCATGAGTACTATCTAGATTATTGCAGAAGTGAATCAGTAGTATATATGGGGTTAGGGGCCTGCATAGACTGTGCACATTTGACTTTAGCGCTGCATGTGTTAATGCCTGAGTCATTGTACAAGTGCATGGACAGTAACTGGGTAGATAGAGTTCTAGTAGTTGACAGTACGGTGAGTTTATAAGTGCTTGTGTTTGGTACAGAGAATAGATAAGGACATAATTCTGTGAGGATGATTGTAAGAGTGGGCAAAGATTGATAGTGTGATTGGGGCACTGCATGAGTACTACCTAGATTATTGTAAGAGCGAATCAGTAGTCTACAGAGGGAAAGATGCCTGCATACATTGTGCACATTTAACTGTAGCACAGTGTCTCTTCATGCCTGAGTAATTGTCCAAGTGCATAGATAGTGACTGAGTAGGTAGAGTGCTGGTAGTTGACAGCAGGGTAACTTTATAAGTGTTTGTGGTTTGGCACAGACATTAGATAAGGACATAGTTCTGTCAGGGTGATTGCAGGAGTGGACAAAGTTTAGTAGTGTGATTGGGGCACTGCATGAGTACTATCTGGATTATTGCAGGAGTGAATCTGTAGTCGACATGGGGTTAGAGGCCTGCCTACATTGTACACATTTAACTGTAGCACAGTGTCTCTTCATGCCTGAATCATTGTTCAAGTGCATACACAGTGACTGAGTAGATAGTGTGCTTGTAGTTGACAGCAGGGTGAGTTTATACGTGCTTGTGTTTCGGCACAGAGATTAGATAAGGGTATGGTTCTGTCAGGATGATTGCAAGAGTGGAGAGAGAGTGACAGTATGATTGGGGCACTGCATGAGTACTACTTAGATTATTACAGGAGTGAATCAGTAGTCTTCATTTGGTTAGAGGCCTTCATACATTGTGCACATTTGACTGTAGCACAGTGTCTCTTTATGCCTTAGTCATTGTACAAGTGCATACACAGTGACTGGGTAGATAGAGTGCAGGTAGTTGACAGCAGAGTGAGTTTATTAGTGCGTGTGTTTCAGTACAGAGATTAGAAAAGCAGCTGATTCTCTCAGGATAATTGCAAGAGTGGACAGAGACTGATAGTGTGATTGCTGAACTGCATGGCTAGTACTTTTATTTTTGAAGGAGTGAATCAGTAGACTGCAGGGAGTTATGGGACCATATAGATTGTGCACATTTACCTATATACTAACTACGAAAGTAGACATTATAGAACCACAAAAACACTTCTCATGCACTTATAAAATCACATATTCACTTCCTTTGCACTCTTCTAATCAATCAGGTAACCTCTCATTAATTCAGTAAATATGGAGACAACTATATAAATATAATCTAAACAAATACATGACTCGTGACATACAATCTACTTAAGAAGACCACTACTACATACCAGAAAGAGGAAAATCTAGTGGCTTTGTTTTGAACTATATGTTGCCAATTAAATGTAGAAATATGCAACATCATCAAACTGCACCTCTCAACAGACTTAATTAAGAAGTGTAATCAACAACACCTTTTTTATGAGGATTCCTAAAACCACACAAACTGTACAAACTAATAACAGAATAATAATCATTAACACCTTATATGATCAATTTGCAAGCAGCACAGTTGTACCCCCTTTTCCCAAACTATGTATAATAATGCCATTTTGTTAAACTATACCTTTTAACTCAAAAAAATATGCATGCCTAATAAACTGCACCTTATATAAACAGTGTTGAAAATACACATTCTTCATGCATATTTAACCAATTAATAATAAATAAGAAGCATCATTCAACTATACCTTTCAAGACACTTAATAAATAATATATATATTAGTACACATACTATTTTTTAAACAAAGTTCAAATACAATAGTAATTATAACATTATATATTTGTGCATTTCATAAATTAATTTAACCAGCAGGGTTTCATATAAATGTCAAATCTATATTACATAAATCTCTTAAAAATATAACTCACCTTTTAAATAAATCTGTTGAATGAAAAATCTCATACACTCAGTCAGGATTTTCTTTTTCACATAGAGAATGTAGATGAGCACACTCTCCAATGTAAAACCAGTAATGGCAAACTGGCCCTCTAATTTTCCATACATATACACATAACCAACAAATGACATTGCTTCCCAGTGTTTTTCAAATTGAAAATTAATTTTCCATTGGTCACAGAGAATAATACTTTTCAACTGACATCTTCACCCCTTGTCCTTAATATCAGTTTCCATAGCAACAGGTCATGCAACATTCAACTTAACTGCAATGTCACAAGTTCACCACACAATGCTGCAAATGACAACAGTAGGTGTGGTTGGCTTTGCAAAGCATGCCCTTATCCTTTCTGCTGTAACTTTCAAACATTTCAAAATAACCAATTAGAAACATGCTTTCTAAACAAAGTAAAATGCACCCTATATTTGAATGTAGAGTGTTCTTAAACAGCCAATCAAATCTCTATTTTCTTAAAAACAGCATGTTGTCCACCATTTTAGGTAGATTTCATTCTACCACCTGCCTACCTCAGGTAAAGACATCTTATGATTACCTACAGAGATCCCTTCAAGATGCTTTCAGTGTGGATTACAAAAGGTATGCTGAAAGCAGAGGTATTGACAAAGACCTAGCTTTGCAAAATGTACATATTAAATGGATTGGACAGAGAGGATTGAAGTGGCACCAATTGATGCCATTGGTTAAAACCTTTATGCACTTCCAACCCCCTGACCGCATGATTGTGCAAAGTGGTGGCAATGACCTAGGCACATTGACTGGGGTAGGTCTGGAAATGCTAATGAAAGACATCTTTTCAGAATTGATGATTTTTTCCCTCAAAACTGCCTTTGTGTACATATGCCAAAGATAGAAATGGAAGTGGTTGAATCAATTTTGTCCACAGATTGAGAAAGCTAGGAAAAATGTAAATAAAGCTGTTTCTGCTTATCTCAGAGACCATAGTATGGCGTCCATATACAACAACAATCTGCATTTTGATATAGATGGTATCTACAGGAGTGATTGTGTACACTTCACAGATAAGGGAAACAGTGTCTTTCACAACAACTTAAGACTCTGCATCGTCACTTACATGAAGCTTCAATAAACACAAAGGCTCTTTTTAGAGCCACCCAAGATGCTAACATATAATATAGCTTTTTAATGAAAAAATCTTAAATTTTTGTATTAAGAGTCGCACACCCAGTGCGATTAGAAACAACCTCGTGTTCACACCAGGGGGCCATTCTGGGAGTCACGCACCCCTCACGTTCACACCAGGGGCCATGCTGGGAGTCACGCACCCCTCGTGTTCACACCAGTGGACCGTGCTGGGAGTCATGCACCCCTCACGTTCACACCAAGGGCCGTGCTGGGAGTCGCGCACCCCTCACGTTCACACCAGGGGGCTGCACTAGGAGTTGCACACCCCCCGTGTTCACACCAGGGTGCCGCGCTAGGAGCAGTGCACCCCTCGCGTTCACACCAGGGGGCCACGCTGAGCGCCGCGCTGGGAACACGACTCCAATTTGTTTTTGTTTTTTAATTCCGGCTCCTACCACTAATTTTTATTCGCCCCTCGACCCCATCCCCCGGGGCCTACTCACTTCATTGGGCACTGTGGGGGGAGCCCCAATGCCCCCATGGTCCCGCCGGCTCCCCGCGTCCTGCAAGAGCCGGCATTGCTTTTCCACATGGGGAGCTGCTGACATGCAGCTCCCCGTGTGGAAAAGCAATTCTGCTTTGGATTTTGGAATAGAGAGCAGGTTTCCCTTCCTGGTTTGGATTGTTGACAGCCAATTAGAATAAAGCTCAAGGTCGGGAGGGTCCGCGGATCCTCCACGGCCATAGATATCGAAATTTTTTGGGGGGATTTTTTCAGCAACTACTGAACAGATTTACACCATTTAAAAAAATGGCACTTTCTGAACCAAGCACTACCTTTTTGCCAAATTTGGTGTAATTCGGTTCAGCAGTTCGGGCTGTAGCCGTGTCTAAAATTTCCTATGGTAAATAACATTGAGAAAACACGTTTTGGGACTCACCTTTTTTCTCAGCCCCTGCTTGCAGAATCACCCCGAAACTTTCAAGATAGGATCTGACTCTAACGGGCCATAAGTTTTGAAAATGTCGCGAAGATTCGTCCACCGGCGCCAAAGTTATTGGGAAAACAAAAAACAAGTTTCCTATGGAAACTAGGTCCTAACTATAACTACCTACTGGCGACCGCCAGTAGGATATGGATATATATATGGTGGTGTGTAATCAATAAACGATTTGCAGCACGGATTTGGGTCCACACTCGTCTTTTTTCAGAAGAAACAGTGGAACGAGGAGTTTAAATATATATGGACCTAATATCCATAGGAAATCCGCAACATTCTATTTGGAATAACTTTGGCGGCGGTTGACGAATCCCCGCGAAAATTTCAAAACTTGTGGCCTGCTCCAGTCCGCTCCTATCCTGGAAGTCTCGGGGTGATTCGTCAAGCGGGGGCCGAGAAAAAAGGGAGGTCCCAAAATGTGTTTTCCCTATGCAATTTTCCATAGGGACCTTTAGTCGCAGCTACAGCCCGAACTGCTGAAAGGAATTACACCCAATTTGGCAAAAAGGTAGCCCTTGGTTCAGAGTCATGCCTTTTGGTTAAATAGTGTAAATCCGTTCTGTAGTTCCTGAGAAAATCAAAAGTAAAATCACATATATATCTGGGCAGAGCCTAACCACACATCTCATCGTGAGATCTGATTGGCTGTCAGCACTTCATCCAAGAAGTGTTGGCAGCCATCTTGGGACCAATATACATGATAGCACCTCATTAAAAAGCATTGCAGTTAATAGAAGGTTTTAAGACTTTAGTTACATTATAAATCATTTGTTGATGGTACCATACTCATTTTAGGAATTGTGGTGTGTTCTAAGGTGATTTTACCATGTGAAAAAGCCTTCTGCTGGGATATTATGAATCATGTTTGAGAGAAAACTATATTCTCATGCTTTTCCCACAGAGGTTTGGAATGTGATCTATAAGCTAAACTGAGAGCATATTTTCTGTAAGTTCACATTATCTTTCTCAGTCATGTGAGAATGAAGTCTGACATTCTCAGTAAAACATGTACATCCAACAAGGGCAGAGACTGTCATGTGATTCCTTTGTGTTCTACTGCAGCTTCAGTAGGGGGACCATCAACAGTGCCAGAAAACACTGCCCTGGAGGAGCTGGTAGAAGGGACCATCGAGCCAGAGGCCGTCGTGGGAGTCACACAGATGGACACCTCCGGCGCAGCCACAAGTGCCCAAGGTAAGATGCATGGCTGTGCCCATACTCAGCATTGCGTACAACCATTCCCAAACCCCCAGCACGATCACAGTGTGCATGCAGAATTGCCACACACATCTTCACTCATAACAATAGTGCATCATGGGAGTCGTAGTCATGTCAGGCCGGTGTGCATGTACAGGAAGAAAAAATATACTTTAGTCAAAACATCTGTAGAAGCTAGAAATAGACTTTAATTCAGTGAATTATATAAGGACATGTATGTATTAAAATACACCTTAGTAGTAACAATCCCACTAACCATGCACTGTTTCACACACAGATGCATCTCCTGGCGATTCCGACGACAGCGGCCGGCTAATCATATCAGAGACACCAGCCGATTCAGACGTCGATACTCCGGCAGAGCCGCATTCACCACCTCCACCACCACCACCACCACCTGCTGATGCGCCAACTGCAACGAGACAGCGGAGACGCAGGTCACAAGTCCCACCCATGCAGGTGATGGATGCAAGTCAGACACCTGCAACACCATCGGGCCAAAGTCCAACATTCGTCCCACCGCGTGAAGCACCACCAGCACGTGTCCGACTCCCACTGCGCCGCAGGTCTCTGCGCAGTACACCAAATGTAGGCGAAGATGCAAGCTCCCCAAATGGTGGCATTGAAGAACAGATGCTGCGTGTCCAACGCCTGCAGGGAAGACACATGGCTACCATCAGCAGTCACATAGCGCGCCTAGCAAAAGAAATGCGTACCCTGACTGCGGCAGTGAGGGACATGACCACTGTGGTGGTAGAGGGTAATGGGAACCTGAGGGAGGACATCCAGTAACTCACCCGTGCCATGACAGCAGGGCATGACAGCGAGAGAAGGAGGAACCGGCAGAACTTGCTCCGATCCGCAGCCTCTACGAAGGCCATCACTAGGCTGTACAACAGCACAGCTGTTTTGTCACGCCGCTCGGTGTCACTGCAGGTGGACCTGGGCCATTATTGCGGTGATGTTGCCAAGGCCCTAGGCCAGGTGACCGCTGCAGTGGAACACCTGCAGAGCGGTACTTTCAGTGCTAGCGCATTGGGAGGGGAGGACAGCAGTGAGGCTGCCTCAAGTGTGAGCAGTGTTTCCGTGGCGGAGGCCAGCACCAGGAGGCGCAGTTCGCGCAGCTCCACAGCCACAGGGACAGGCCGTGGTGAGGTAGAGGAAACACCTGAAAGGAGGCTGGGCATTCGTGGCAAGCGCCACTAGACAAACTGAAAGCCAGCCATGACCATGGTGGGGTAACCATGGTCCTCTCCTATTTGACACTTGCACACCCGTGACTACAACGGGCATGTTTTGTTACACTTGTTTTGGGGAGCTCTTATTTTCTATCATGCGTGCCCGCACATACCTCAGTGCTCCTGTGCATTAAACAGTAGCACCACAAAAGAAATCGTCATGGTTCATTCTTACCTGGATCAGAAATTATGTTGCGTGATGTATGTCCGCCTCCTTTGCCCCTCAGCTGTGTTAGGGACGTGTGCCTGACGGTGTTGTGCGGGTGGTTGGTCATCCAGGTAGTCGTCATTCCTGTCCACCTCTATGGGTATCCCCCTTCTGGTTGCGATGTTGTGCAGCATGGCACATACAGCTACAATCCTGCAGCAGGTGTCAGGTTTGTATTGCAAGGCACCGCCAGTCTTTTGTAAGATTCTAAAGCGACTCTTCAGAATCCCAAAGGTCCTCTCTATTACATTCCTGGTGCTTATGTGGGCCGCGTTGTATCGTTGCTCCTCTGGTGTTGCTGGAGTGATGTAGGGGTGAGTATGTATTCCCGCAGGGTGTATGCACTGTCACCTAAAAGATGGAAGCAAAGGCTTAGCAACGGTGATGTATATACATGTGTGGTGCTCATGTTTGGAAGAGGTGTGTATACGTACCAAGCAGTAGTCCCTCTCCAAATTCTCCATTGAGTAGGCGCCTGTGGATGCCACTGTGTGAATATGTAGGAGTCGTGTGTGCTCCCCGGAAATTGTGCCACTAGGTCCGTGATGATGTGCTTGGCATCGCACACAACCTGCACGTTGATTGAGTGGTAGGACTTCCGGTTACGGAATATGTACTCATTGGCAGAGGGTGGACAGATGGGGACATGCGTGCAGTTGATGCATCCAATAACATGGGGGAAATGGGCCACCTGGTAGAATGCCTTTTTGTTGCGGTCCAACTGCTGTGGGGTTGTGGGGAAGCTGATGTGGGTGTGTATCATTGTCAGCATAGCATCGATGAATTTGTGGAAGAAGCGTGAGAGTGCGCTTTGCGATACGCCTCCGGCTACGGCGATGACCCCCTGGAAACTTCCTGAGGCCAGTAGGTGCAGGCTGCATAGGACCTGGACGTGCGCAGGAATTGCATTGGTCCGATGTGTCTGGTGCTGCAGTAGTGGTTCGAGGTCTGCAATTAGGCGCATGATCATGGCACGATTCAGTCGATACTTGTCGTACACCTCATCCTCATTCTGTCCTAGCAATGTGATACGCACTCTGAAGACTCTCTCCTGGACCCTTCTCCTGCGCTGTCCTGCTGCATTGATTCGCATCCTCCTTGCAAGCACGTAGAGGGCTGCCATTTTGTGCAAGCCAACAGGGTCTCCAGGGCCAATTTTAAGGGCTTACTGATTAGTACCATCTGTGGCACATGTTTCTTTTTTTTGAGTTTTTTTTTTTTTTTTTGTAACTTTACCTCCAGGTTATGATTCCCCTTAATCTGCTCATGCTAAATAGCGATTTTTGGCATTTTCGGTATTAGCGATTTTTGATGCATTGAGTAGCGATTCGTTATTAGCCATTGGCACTTGCCGGTAGCTAATAGTGATTTCGGTGATAGCGAGTTCAGTATTTAGCTAATCTTTATTTTAGCGGGTTTGTTATTAGCGATTCTTTATTTTTCCGGGTAATTATTTTGCGATTCTTTATTTTGGCCCGATTACTGTTGATGCATTGGGATTCGGTTTTTGACACTCGCTAACGGCTGATTTTACTGATTCGGTATTTTACCGACTGGATTTTTCCT